>NC_133502.1:70035000-70660000 GCF_049354715.1 Callithrix jacchus
TTGTTTTTGTTTTTGTTTTGCTGTTTTGCATTATAAAATGGTTGCTTTAAAGAGCTTATGAATTGTTACCCCCTAATGCTTAAACATCACTCTTGGGCTGAATTTTTCTAGTCAGGGTACTCATTAAGCTTTTCACTTTTAAAATGCACAGGGATAATCTATGACCATCCCTCCACTCCACTCAAGATTGAAAAATCATTCTCTTTTCTCGATAGGGGTCTGTTTGACCACTTAGCATGGTCAAAGGACATCTGTTACAGGCCCTGAAGCATAAAAGGGAAAGAACTTTAGACAAACCCTTGGCAGGAAGATTTTCAGGCTTTATGCCACTGCCTCCTATCATGGCCCCAAATTACATGAAACTGCACTAAATGGTAGCTTTTACAAGTTGGAAGAACGGAAAATATAACCTGCAAATTTCTACTCCCATTATTTAATTACAAAAGTTGCATGTAACTTTTGAAAGCATATCACAAAATATTTAAAGCTTAAGAGAATTGATTTTGCATATGCATGTTCCTTTTTCCACTATAAGATCCCATAAAATGCCTTCACTAAGTAAAATGACACATTTACAGACACAAACTGCATTATGAAATTGTACAATTTCGTTTCATCTCCGCTCAGTTACAAACATCTTAACAAAACTTCTTGAAGAAACGAAATTCCCAAAAAGAATGGATAAAGTACTACATAAACATGAGTTACTTTGATGCTGTTATCTCCGATGATGTCCCCAGTGAAACCCATTGTTTGGTGCATGAACATGAATAGTGGTCCTAGGTTACTTTGTACATATGATTTCAAAATATAATAATTCAAGGTGATCTTGCCATTGATTCATTATAGGGAGCAAGTAGTTATTAAGTGATATAACCTGTTGGTGTGTATTTTACTCTGTTCATATAAACCAATGAAGCGAGATCAATTTGTTTCTCGGTTGAATTAGTTTTCTCGTGGGCACCTCAAGCATACATTCAAGAACAGCTTCCAAGAAACAAATTTATTTTCCTGAAATGATGGTCTTTATTGGCGACATCTAGTTCTTTTAATTTTATAGTTGGTTTCCCAGTTATGATCTGTTTTCATGAAGCATGAGAAAAATCCTAAAACAGTTAAATGTACTTACCATATAGTTTACGAATTAGTTTCTTCTTCAAATAGGCAAAAGACATAGAATAAAACGGCACTCTCAATAACGCCCTCCTTTTCCTGATTCTCCCCAAACAATACAATTATTTGCCCTGCATGCATTGCAACTTGGTCATGGCAGGTACTAACTTGTCACTGGCATATATGTATATGTGTGTATGCCTATGTATACACACAGACACAAAGACACACACACACAGAAGCAAATGAAGAGTCGGAGAAACTCCAGCTCTGATTCTACTTTATTCATTCTTTCATTCTGTGTCTTAAAGATGTCAGGTAAGTCCCTTAAGCCTTGGATACCTAATCTGTAACAGAAACAAGCAAAAGACTTATTTTTAGCCAATCAGCCTCCAAGTGTGTTGTGACGTTTGAGCAACTTAGAAATAGAAATAGACTTTGAAAAGGTAGAGTATGCACTGCACATTTAAGAGAGTATTATTTTTCTGTCTTCAGATACCACTGATGAAGTGAGAAGTGACATGTTCTGTCTCTCAAAGGGTTTCTTCATGTCCACTTCGGTAGCTCTCATTACACTGCCTGAATTCATTAAAACAGAAACAACGTTTCCCTATAAAATGTTTTTGTGACTAAAGAGGACATGCAGCTCTTTAATCAGTGACAGAACATCTCCTCTGACAAGACTGAGTGATACAGTATGCTGCAGCCCCACCTTTGCTGCCGAAAGGGAATATCCCTTACAAGGACAGACAATATTCTCATTAAATTGCTGTTGGTTGATCTATCAGTCCTCCAGTGAAAATAATTATTCTGAACATATTTAATGTAAATACTATGTTAAGTGAAATCTTACTTTGTATTGTGTGGATATCTCATCCATGATAATTCAGCTAATGCTCTGAAATTTGGGAAGTGAGTGTCAGCTGGTTTTGGATTTTCCAGGGGTCTGGGTGACACTAGAATACTAGGAAGGAGAGGGAGAACCCTGCCTAGTCCCAAAATAATAAAATAAAAATAAATCATTATATTTTCATATTATTTTATAATATAAATATGTATTATATTATATATTATGTATTTTCTTTATGAAATCAATAAAGATAATAACATAAAAATTTTAAAAACAAAGTAGTAGGTGAGGGAAGGGAGTGTAATACTTGCTGTCTCTTCTCTGAGCAACAGTCTCAAAAGGGATCTAAAGTGATTCTGTAGCTTGAGATCTTATAGCAAATGTGACCTGCAGTATGTTGCTCACTTCAACATATTTTTTAAGATACATGTGTGGCTGAATATGGTTCAATGTAATATATGACACTGGTAAAAATTATTTATAGAAGGGACCATTCTCTAGGAAAATATCCCATTACCTGAGTTGGCTTGCATATACAGTGCACACTAAATTGGGAGACAGTAAAAGCTGAGTCAATGTAAAAATGAAGTGGACCTTAGAGTTCTTCTGTTCTAACCATGTTTCTACATGGTGCCCAGAGAACTGAAATGCCTTGCTCAGAGCTGCACCAAGAGTTAGTCTAAAACCCAAACCACTGACTCTCATATCCATTCTACGGATACTACAAACCATACCAAAACTATCAACAATTTATTTTGGAAATAGGCCATTAGTGTAGGTAGGCTCATTGCCAGAAATAATTTGCCATTAATTGACAAATGTCTCTGCTCTGGTGTACCCGAATGTACATAACTGAGGACATCGCTCTTTTCCTCTTCCCAAACATTTCTCAAGAACTCAAGAGAACTGTAAGCATGCTCCTAAATTGGCCCTCTGTCTCTAGAGTGGCAGGTTCCCAAGATTAGCCCTGGTTACTAGACACTGTGCTACCCTGTTGTTACTTTTGCTCCCACCTGTGAACTCTCTGAGTGCATCTCAAAGCTGAGAAACTCTCTAAGAGTTTCAGGACCATCTACCACCATATCTCTCCATATCAGGTCACTGACTCCAAGCCCAGAGCCTGGGTAATGGCAAGATATTATCCCATGCTCTCAATTGCACTTCATTCCCCGCAGTCAGTCAACAAGAAAAATTCTTAATGTGTAACTGCCATGCAAATAGAAGTCTAAATGGGCCAACCAACCGGCAGATGAAAGGTTCATAGCTGGGGAGCTCAGACAGAGCTCCCTGTGACTTAGTGACATCTCTGCTGGCCTCACAAGTCACACATGGCCTTCAAGTCATCCTCTCCCTATCTAGGACCCTCACTACACAGCCTGATTCAACTAGACTTCTTTCCACTGAAAATTTCTTTCTCTTTCTCATCTGACCATGCACAAAGAAGACATTTAAAAGAGTTGGATTCTTGGCCAGGCGCGGTGGCTCACACCTGTAATCCCAGCACTTTGGGAGGCCAAGGCGGGTGGATCATGAGGTCAAGAGATCGAGACCATCTTGGTCAACATGGTGAGACCCCGTCTCTACTAAACAAAAAATTAGTTGGGCATGGTGGCGCGTGCCTGTAATCCGAGCTACTCGGGAGGCTGAGGCAGGAGAATTGCCTGAACCCAGGAGGTGGAGGTTGCGGTGAGCCGAGATAGCGCCATTGCACTCCAGCCTGGGTCACAAGAGCGAAACTCCATCTCAAAAAAAAAAAAAAAAAAGAGTTGGATTCTGAGTTTCTGCATGTTCTCTACACTGATAAATGTTTAACTGTTTTTCTTCAATAGGAACAATTTCTGTAGATTGTGTTCTGAATATAGATTAATGGAAAACATTGCCTTCCTAGTATAATTTTACCTATGAGCTAGATGGAGGTTTTTGGCAAGACCAGGGACATATTCCAAAGCAGCAAGTCTACTTGTCCTACTATTGTTCACTGATGATCAGTGTTGGGCCTCCCAAAGAGTTCTGGACTTGAAAATATTGTGAGTCCTCAGTTTCCTCATTGCATACTAAGAGACCTCATGCTATAAATCAATGTTTTGATCTCAGTAGAGGTCGCATTAATTTTATTGATTAGATATAGTAATATTTAGCTTCATATAATGGAGACTTTCTTGGTGTAGGATGGAGAAAAGTTTAAGGATAATACATCCTCCTGTACAGGCTCACTCACACCACAACTTTCACTCGTTTTTCTGATCCCAGGCCATGAACTTTCATCTGAGGAGACATACACTTGAAATTAATTCTACCCCGTGCTATTGCTATTTGAATTTTTTCCTCCCAATTTGCACTTCAGTTTATTTTGCTTTCACCGTGTATAGACAATTCAGAGATGACACCAATAAAATATAATGCTGCTTTCTCAAAATTGTGGTGTCTTTGAACATACAAGGCCATAAATAAGCTCGGTGGTTAAACTTCTATGTTTCAAACGTCCGCCAGTTCATCTCTGTCACTACAAAAGGTCTATCTGGTCTGTCTTCTCTTGTGCCTATGATAAAATGCTTATGTACTAGTAATCAGTCTTGTATTCTCCCCTCCTTACTATCCATTTATTTTTGGTTTTCCAGTTTCAGGCAACCCAAACCACTAATTTGGGAGTTGTGATATACCTGCCTTTGGTGTGCTCCTATGACTACCGGAAATTAGTGTTGAAGGTGCACAGTGACTGAGTGGTCCCCTCCCAGGTCTGCCTGATGCTTGCCCCCACTTTATTAATCCCCCACATTTCTGATTGTTGCTCTTCAATCCTTTTTCTGGACAACTTTTGCTAAACCCAATGAATGGCCCAATTAGTTTAATCTACTTTAATATCCACCATTCTCATTTCTTCTTGGTTTTACTTTACTCATTTCTTCTACTTGATCATCACGCCTCATGAATGCCCATCTTTTGTAAATTCCTGCAGCTGCAAAGCCTCTGTCACTTTCTATATTTATCTTCAGTTTTCCTTTTGTCTTGTTTTAACACATTAGTCAGTGTCTAATATTGCAAGGGCAAATGAAAAATAGATATAATACTTTAAACTTTACCTTTCAATTCTCAATAATTAAAGTGTTCTTATAAAGGCTGTTTCTCTATAAACCTTTTTTTTTTCAATTCTATGTTTTTTTAATTAAAAAAAGAGGGAAAGCTATCTATATACAGAAACTTGCATGTTCTTAGCTACAGAGGAGCCAAGTACTCTCGGAATATTCTATTAATAAGAACTGCAACCAATCCCATTTTAAAGAATGTGACCTTTCTTCAATAATAAAGCACTTCCCAAGCATCACATTGTTTAAAATCCTATCATCACAATTATCTGAACAAGAAAGAAGGCAAGATTTTTGTAACTCAAAACCCAGAAACAGTAACAGGTAATCAAATGTCTATTGAACCTTGCATATTTCGTAAAGTACAGAGTAGGAGGACAATAAATATATTTTACTGAATTTCCTGAATATGTAAATAGAATACACACTACAAATAGCTAGAGTATTTGAATGATTAATTAGTTGACTTTCTGCATGCTTTCAGAGTGAGTACTAAGGGCTACAGTCCTATTTTCTTCAAATCTCTACCATCTCTTTTTCTTTAACTTTTCATATTTTTATAACTGTGAAATACATCTAAAATTACATGACTAATTGAGTCAATAAAAAATTTTACTTATGGCCATTCTCCATAATTTTTCAAGAGAAAATAAGATGCATTGACTTATTTAGAGATTTTAGACCACTTAAGTCAAATGTTTTCTCTCTATTCCTTTTTACAGAACACAATTTGTCTTTTATTCTATCCTATATTGTTTTCCCTCTCCAGTTGCTTCAAATTACAAAATAATAATTTTCCTAATAAAGTGACCAGTCTCTCAAAAGCTGTAATAGTATTTTCTCTTTCTATGAGATTTCCCAAACTGCTATGACTGCTTTCTGTTTTGCAAAGCAACTATAACACTTACATGTTGGTGGTGAGAGAGGAAAACAGCACAACTAGTTAGAAATAGCATGTTTGATAGTATCTTACAAAGGTAAATTTATGTATACTCTATGAAACATCAATAATACTTCTAGTTGTATTATAAACATGAAAGATAAGTGAAAATGTGTCCATGCAAAAAACTGTCTCGAAATATTCATAGCAGTTTTATTCAGAATAGTGCCAAACTGCAAATAATTAATATGTCTAGCAACAGAAGAATGTATATATAAATGATGGCATATTCATTCAATGGAATATTAACCTGGCTACAAAAAGACCGAACTACTGTTACAATTACATAGGTGAATCTCAAAAGCATGCGGAAGAAAATAAGATGCAAATAATTACCTACTGTAGTTTTTACTTTACATAAAGTTATAGAATAGGTGCAGCTAATTGATGTTAGAAATTAGAATAAGAGTTGTCTCTGGATGGAGTTGAGATGCAGGAACTGAATGAGAAGGAAGCAGTAGCAAGTATTCTAGAATAATAAAAATGTTTTCTATCTTTATAACAGTTGTAGTGGTCCATTTTCACACTACCGTAAGAACAACCTGAGACTGGGTAATTTATAAAGAGAAAAGGTCTAATTGATTCACAGTTAAACCTTTTAACAATCATGACAGAGGTGGGAAAAGGCAGCAAGATATGTATTACATGGCAGCAGGAGAAAGGGAGAGAGAGCAAAGGGGAAGTGCTGCACTTTTTAACCACCAGATTTCATGAGAATTCACTCTCTCATGAGAACAGCATGTGGAAATCTTCCCCCAGGATCCAATCACCTCCTACCTGGCCCCTCCTCTGACACATGGTGATTACAATTCAAGATGAGATTTGGGTGGGGACACAGAGCCAAACCATATCAAGGATATTGGTCTTATCGGTTTATCTAACTTACAAGATTTGTCAAATCTCATTCACCTCTACACTGAAAACCCTTGCTTTTCACTGTATGTAAACTATACCTAAATTTTTTGGAAAAGTGACTTGTTCATCATATAAAACATATGGGGTCTTTAGAAAAAAAGCTCTGAAAAGGAAAGAAAGGAAAAATCATCAGGGTAATTTAATATTGTTGTTTATAAAATTAACAGCAAAATCTAAAATAACTTAAGCAAGCTAAAACCAGATAATAGGAATAAAAGCCAGACATAGTAGTTATCTTTTAGAGTAATCAAAGGTAATACTATAACATAGGTTTGAGGTAAATAAGAATATTAACAGGAATGTTGTTCAGATAGAGAGATACAGAATTATAAGTTGGATTTAAATACTCTAGAATGTTTTCTCTAGGTATCCTGTTTATTAGAAAGAAAATGCAACAGTTCTCACCTGACCTCCTAAACTAAGTACTTTCCTTTCATCCAAGACTGATTTGACCCTGCCTGCACACATCAGAAGTCACTCCTCAGGCTGCATTCCCCAGTGACAGTAGGAGGGTCAGTTTTTTGCCCCTTTTCCCTCTTTATCAAGAGTTAGTCCAATGTTCTTATAACTGTGTTTACATGATGACTTAATTTAAACTAAAATGTTAATAGATTCTAATAACTTAGTATGTGGTTAGATTTCAGTACTTAGTCTCATGGGTCAAGGGAAGATAGGAGAGACCGCAGATAATGTATACCAAGATGTTAACACCTGTTAGTGACTTACATAGACATTAATATTTCAACCTTCAGATCAGTCAGTACTTATGAAGTTTCCTTAATCATCCTGTAGGGTAAATGGTATTTTGGAATTAAAATAATTTAGGAAGATAAAATTAAGTGAAGCAACATAATACTGCTCTACTTGAAACCAAGACTCATTGAATGAAATTATTCTCTTTAGGTGGGTTTAAAGAAGTGCCTTCTAAACTGTGACTATGGAATCAGATATACACTGATAGAAATATTTAAGATACGTTGAATGTTAAAAAGCCTAGAAATAGGCCGGGCGCGGTGGCTCACGCCTGTAATCCCAGCACTTTGGGAGGCCGAGGCGGGTGGTCAACAGATCGAGACCATCCTGGTCAACATGGTGAAACCCCGTCACTACTAAAAATACAAAAAATTAGCTGGGCATGGTGGTGCGTGCCTGTAATCCCAGCTACTCAGGAGGCTGAGGCAGGAGAATTGCCTGAACCCAGGGGGCGGAGGTTGCGGTGAGCCGAGATTGCGCCATTGCACTCCAGCCTGGGTAACAAGAACGAAACTCCGTCTCAAAAAAAAAAAAAAGCCTAGAAATAGTATGCAATTACCATATGATGCTTGAGCTGTTGGAGTGGTTCTTTCTAATTTTACACATCTCCTTGTTTTGGGATGAAGTTTAATCAACTCATAATAGCACCATTTGTGAGCTCTTGTGGCCCACAAACTCCTGTTGGCAGTAGTATACAGCCAATTATTTTTAAGTGAAAAGTTGGATTAACTATTACTCAATTATGGTATTTACTTTCTGGATTAAATCAGGATTGGAATAAAATTTACATCTGTGTCAAAACCATTAGTTTACTCCAGTACTTGGGAAATATTAGACAAGATTTCCAAGTATTGCTCGGATACCTCAATTTCAGTACCCTATGGGTCTACCTTTTCCCCAGATGAAAGTCGTGATCATTGTGTGGAACACACTGTATTACTTACCTATTGTGTGGAACACACTGTATTACTTACCTATTGTGGCACAAGAAGTTACACCCAAATTTTGTTATGTAAAGCAGCAAACATTTATTCCCTTACATATTCTGTGGATCAATAATTCAGAAATGTTTCAGTGGATGGACTGATTCAGGGTCTCTCGTGATGCTGCAGCCAAGGTTTGCAAGCACTGCCGTAAACTGAAATCTTGACTAGGGCTAGAGAATTTTCTTCTATGATGGCCCATTCATGTGGCTGTTGGTAAGAGGCCTCAGTTTCTCACCATGTGAACCTCTCCATGGTGCTCCTTGGGTGTCTCCATGGCAACTGGCTTTCTCCTGAGCAAGTGATCCAAGAGAGAGCAAGGAAGAAGCCTCAGTGCCTTTTATGGCTTTGTCCCAGAAATCATACACTGTCACTTCTGCCACATTCTATTAACTAGAAGGTAGTCAGTAAGTACAGCCTACAATCCAGGAGAAAGATGTTAGGTTGCACTTTTTGAAGAGAAGAATATAAAAGAAATGTGTGGACATATTTTATTATTAGCACAGAATGAGTGCCTTCAAACCTCAGTAAATTTCTGGCCCTTGTAAAAAAGCACACAGACAAAAAACAGGACGGGGCTGCTTACTCTGTACTGTTTCTGTGATAAAGCATTGATTTCAACAAGGCATTGGCATGTGGGGACCATAAAAAGAAATGAAAATCATTTCCAAAACTGATACTGGAGTGAAGCAGGAAACATAAAGGAGACGCTTGCCTCAGATGCAAATTAAAGGGGTAAAAATTCAAAATGATTGTTCTGTATTAATTTTGCCTGATTAAAAATAATATTGTTAGAATATTATTTCTCTTCATTACTGAGCTTTTTACACATCCTGCTTACAGTTTGCACTTGAGGCAAATGCCTCACTTCGTTTCTTTTCATCACCCTCGCCACACCCCACTCTCTTCCTACCAGTTGCTCAGGACTGTTATTTCTAGCTTTCTGAAATTAGTAGATCGAAAGTATGCTGGAAGCAGACTAAGGGTAGCACAGAACAGTGGGAAACTGCCTGGCTTGATATCAGGTGGCTTGGGTACCAGTCAAGTCCTCTCTAATTAGCTGTAGAACTTTAATAATGTCATTCACCTAAAAGTGTCTCTGTTTCTTGTTGATAAATTTGAAGAGGCCAAACTAGACATTTTCTAAGGCCCAGTGAAGGCTTAACATTTTAACAGCATATAGTCTTAGAGTACCTGATGATATTTTCCCTTCCCTTGCATCTGTCATCTGTAGCTAGAGACCTGAAATCCGTTACTCTTCAGAGTAAAGCTAATGCCTTTCCTATGTGCTTGTTGTTTTTAATTTTAATCTGGAATTATGCTTTTTGCAATCATTTGGAGAGTTTGCCCAGTCTTGCTCTGGGGTAGTCATGAGGGCATGATGCAGCATTGGTATCATTTTCTATTTACATTAAGGTGCCCGGAGGACTTCAGCATTAGATGCCAACAAATATAAATTATTAATTTTATTACAATGAGAGTTCTATAACAGCAGAGTTACTGAAATGCTTTTTAAATTGGTTTTTAACTAGAAAAATAAAGAGATAGAATATGGACACTTGGGAAATAATAAGAAAAGCGAGACAGCACTGCTATTGATTTAAAGTCAGGTAAGGGAATATTTCTTTGAAGTTCAATATTCACAATCATTGGACTTGGATAAGATACTAATGAGAGTACTGAACAACCTCATAGGTATGAAATAATGAAGAAGAAATCAAGTAATAAAAACCCCAAAACTGTGGTACTGACATATAAGAATGGAAAAACTGATCTCACTAACTGATATTCTTTTAATTGATTCCACTTCTTAATTAAAAAACTATATTTTTAATATGTCTAGCTAAAAGCCAACTGTAAGCAGTAGATATATAATCAGAGACAAGGGATGAATTTTCCATTTTTGAATGATCTTGGGTAAATCACAAAAATCAATTTAAAACTGTCTTCACCTGAAAAATGGGGGACATTAAAACCCACACATAGGGATTTTTGCGTGGCTCAAATAAGGTATTGTTCATAGAAGCAATTTGTAAACTGTAAAATACTCTGCATGCATAAAGAAATCATAAACTTATAGACATTTGTTATTTCCAATTATTATTACTGGGAGTCTTTTGATGTATTAGGGATGAAAGAACAGTGGAATTCTAAGGTGACTTTATCCATCCAATGACTTAAACCTGACCCTGAAAAATACAGGTGTACATAAATTTCACATCTCAGAGTGATGGCCTTTGTAATAAATAATACTATCCTAGAACGTCTTACCAATTCTTGTCAGTTTGTGTGTTTGTTAGATTCTTAAAGAAGGAGAATCTCGGCTGATAGACATAATAACAAATAAGTTCTCAAAACTCGTTATGGTTATCCTATGCCCGATCTGCCAAATCAGCCACCCTTATGCTCCCTATTCAGTTCTGTTTTCTCAACCCCAACAGTGGATTGCTCTGAGGGTGGAAAGAGGCTGTTGAAGAGACAATCTAGGATGGGACTGGAGCCATGTCCTTGTGTAGATTTAAGAAATCTATATTAACCCTGTGGATGTGGAAAACCTCTGGGGTTCTCTTTTGAGGTCTAACAGGAGCTCAGACTATTTTATTTTCCAGAAACTGGGAAAGGCTAATGCAATGTCCTAAACCTAAACATCCTTTTTAGGAGGAATCCGGAGGCCTAATTGCTCCTGTAAAAAGTTAGGCTGGTGTTGAGGGTATAGAGCCATAATCTGAAAGTTAAACCCAGATATCATTTGGTAGAAACATCTATGAGTGATATAGGAGGTAGAAACCATGAAGACTCAAAGACCAGGGGATGGAATGAAGAATCAGTAGCTAAGAACTGGTAGAGGAAGAAACGCAAACCAGTCACATGGCAAATGTCACGTCCTTACATTTTCTTTCATCATGAGGAGATTCCAAATAAAAATAGTAAGAAGCAGAGTCATTCATTGAACACTGAGAAAAAACAGTAAATGCTGAAGTGGTATTCTGATAATATGCTTGAATGTTTTGTTTGTTGGTGCTATTGATTCAGGCCCCAGATAGAGCAAAAGAACATGAAGTCACCCTAGTCATTGCTCCTGAAGAGCAAGGCAGGGAGTTGCTAGTAGGAAAACTCATTTCTCTAGCATAACACCACATGGAGAATATCACTAAGAGCAAAAGTAATGTTTGGATGGCGTAACTGCTTAGCAGATGATCATGTAAGAAAAACATTGGGTCCATATATCCGTTTATGAACTAAAATTTGAGGCGCAATTTTTATATTCAGCATTCTTTTTTCTCCGAGAATTTTGTTAGATAGAAATGAACATCAGAGAACTGTTTTAATAATAGAATAACTATGCTATATTGAAGGCTAATTGTGTGCCAGGCTGTGTGCTAACTGCTTTCCATTTGTGAGCTTATTTAATCTTCAATTCAACCACAATCAGTAAGTAGTATTATTTCCATTTTACTGATGAAAAAATTGAGGATTCCAGATAGTAAGTGGTAGAGTGGGACTTGAACACAAGCCCTGCTTTACAGCACCACATTCTAGTGCTTTGTTCTGGGACTTATGGAGGAACTGTGTACTCTTATGAAGTGTGTGTAGTTTTTCTGATGGTGGAAGGTGGGAGGGGAGTTTCTTCTGGTGGAGTAACCATCTGATTGGGTTGTTCGTATGAGCTGCTCTATAAATTAGGGGAAGGAAACCAGATCAAGAGTGAAGGCGGCACACAGCACTCACCCACTTTCCAAAAGAGTAAACCTTGAAATAACTTCCCGGAGGAAGACTAAGAAAAAGACCAAGTTAAGTACTTTTATTTCCACCTTTGTCCTTCCTATGCTGTAATTCTCTTCTGAGAGCACTCTGAACCTTCACTAAAGATGTGCCTTGGTATCTGACAGGCAGGACAGATGGAAGTCAAGGAGAAAGCACAGGCAAGGGGGCACTGAACCACTCTTGCTTCATTTCCAGGAAAGAAGGTGGTGCTGAGCTTCTGGTAGACCTCAAGAGAGAACCCCAGGAGGTCTTACACATCCACAGAAAAATCCAACACTTGAGAGCACAGGATATGGCTCATAGGAAGAGAAAATGAAACTCAATTTCCAGGTTAATTAAGGGTTCCTTTTGATAGAGCTCACAATACTGAAGTGATATTCAAACAGCTGTGGAAGTTACTCTCTGATCACAGTTTGCTGCTGGCATGCTGCTGACTTCTGAGCATCGATTATCTGTTCTTAAGGGAGAAAGGGACAGCAGTATCCCCTGTAGCCGACTACTTTGTTGATTTGCTTCTATAGCTTTAATGTACAACCTCAGATTTTCTGATGACTGCTGAAAGATATTTTCATATCTCCTACTCATGGAAATGCCCATCTGCCTGCACTCCATCACTTCTAGCTGGATTTCACACAAGTTTGTCACTAATAAGTTCTTTTTCCTTCCTTTCCCCAACCCTAGACTGAACATCTGCTTTATACACTGGCAAGATTAATATATCCCACTTGAGCAAATGCAATATGCTCTCTTGGTGTCACTCTTAGATATAGGATTTAACTTGCCAATGGTGATAACTGTGCAGTATTATACTAAGAAGATGCATATTCCATTCTGATCTAGATATCATGCAATCTGACCACTGTCAATGACACACTAGAAGTGACAGACATAAATGTAAAAAATAATAATGATGAATAATCGTCTTTGTAAGAGAAAGAAAATTTTTCCATCCTTATTTCCCTTGTAATTATCTGTGGGTATTTGTATAATATGTGATTTCATACTCAGAATATATCTTCCACATATCATGGCCCCAGTGTCTAACACAGTGCCAGGGAAATTATAGGCTCTGGCAACGGGTGATGGTTGAATGCATAAATTAACCTTGTAAGAGACAACTTACATCTTAAACAAGTTACAGTTACTCCACCACAAACCTTATTTACAATTTTTTTCTCAAAGAATTTTAGAGTATGACTTAATTTATCATTAGAGAAATTATATTTCTAGATTCCAAAATGTAAATCTGACTCCACAAACTATTAGGCACTGTTAAAGTCTGAAAAATAGAAAGATTCTCCTAAAGTGAAGGTTCATACAATCATTATTGAGGTGGGGATCCAGAAGATGGTTTTTAAATACCAATAAATTGATTTATTTCCACCTTTTAATTTCTCACAATTTCTATTGCATGGAGTAAAGCATCTGTAATCGAGAAATGATGGGTAACATTCAAAGCTGATATCCCAGATGATTCTGCTATAACAGACTTCTCCCTATTGAAATCTTAAGGCTGTCTAACCCCCAAATTCTAGACTAAGAAAAGTTGTATTGTAATTTTAAATTCAGGCTACAGAAATAAAAACAATCTTTGGGATGCTAAACTAAGGTAAACCGTGTTCCAAAATTCCTGATTTCATCTATTTTAGAGAGAGACCATTCCTGGGAGAAATACAAGTTACATGGTATTGCTCTTCCCACCTAAACCATCTCCACAACCAATGTGCCCTGAATTCCAACACTTGGCCAACCCCTTCACTAGCAATCAACCATCATCCCAAGAAGCGAACATAATCAGAAGCTAAATCAAATAAATATGTCTTACTCTCTGTTCTGACATCGGCCAAGTTCCATTTCTGGTGGGAGGCCAAGGGGAACAAGTGCCAAAGGCATATGGCTGTGGGCACCATTGTGCCAGAAAGATGTCAACACATTGGAAAGAATTCAGAGAAGAGTGGCGGGGTGATTAAGGGGCTGAGGAATTTACTTATGAGGGAGATAAAGAGAACTAAGTGTGTATACATTGGCTAAGCAATAGATGGGAGGCGGTGGAGCTGGAGATAATTTAAAGTGTCGACAAGTCCGTATGAAGAATCAGTGGCATGGGAGCCAGAGGAAATACTGAGGCTTGGGGAAAACGAGCAGGAAATAAGGACAAAGGCCTGACTCCAGTTTTCATCAAAATGTTTTAAGAGTATGCTGATTTAAAATGAGAGCATTTTACAGCATCACATGGAGAAGACTCATAGTTAAAAAGGAGATGAAAAGAACATGAAAACAAGCCAGGTGAGCCTGGGACATGAGGCATAAGAAACAAAGTATGACTTCCCCTTTCTTCCCCTATGGGGCCATGATTACTAAGGAAATGCCTCCTAACCCCTACCAACTATCCAGAGTTCTCAAGCCTTATCACAACAACTAGTGGACCAAAGATCAACCCTTTCCTCGTCCCTTCTCCCTCCAACACTTTATCATCCCTGACTCTTTTCAACGGTGGAATGATTGATACATAGTGAGTGCTTGATATACAGTAAACTATAAATTTGTTAACAGCTTTATTAAAACATAATTTACATGTAATGTATCACAGAATTCACTCATTTAAAGTGTACAGTTCCAGGCTGGGCGTGGTGGCTCAAGCCTATAATCCCAGCACTTTTGGGATGCCGAGGCGGGTGGATCACAAGGTCAAGAGATCGAGACCATCCTGGTCAACATGGTGAAACCCCATCTCTACTAAAAATACAAAAAAATTAGCTGGGCATGGTGGCGCGAGCCTGTAGTCCCAGCTACTTGGGAAGCTGAGACAGGAGAATTGCCTGAACCCAGGAGGCGGAGGTTGCGGTGAGCCGAGATCGCGCCATTGCACTCCTGCCTGGGAAACAAGAGCGAAACTCCGTCTCAAAAAAAAAAAGGCTCTAGGTGGGCAGCAGGGATGAGGAAGTTGCTGTGATGAGGAGGTGGCCCAAAAGGGGTCCCCGTTGGGTGTGCAGCACCAGCGGCAGAGAACAAAGTTGAAGGCCTGCCAGGTCACGGGGGTGGTGGATGGCTCCAAAGAGACTGGGGCCTGGAGGGCGGCTCAGGAACTCGGGTTTCAGTCCAAAGTTCAGCTTATGTGGGTCTGACTGCATCTGTTTCTTGACTTTCTGTTAGTAGTGGTAAATCTGCCAGGCGATGTGAACATGCATAGCACACCACTTCCCTGGTTTCCTTAACATAGGTCTGAAAGGATCTGTCAACCTCGGGTCCTTTTGGAGTAAAGTGTATAGGACTGTCACAGGCCGAGCAGCGACATCCATAGGGTTGGATGTCTTCGGCTGAAACGCTCCTTGCTGTGAACCAAAAGGGCCGGTGGGTGGGATCACAGGGGGGATGCCCGACACTGCAGGAGGGTAGGAATGGAAGAGACTGTGCCGGTAGAAGGGGTCAACTTTTGTAGGGTATTTGTCAAAATTTCTGCCTGGGGTACCCACCATGGGAGGTGCTGGCGTCGGCATGATGGTGGTGGGCGGGATGGCATGGGGGAACGGCGTTGAAGGTGTGCTGGTGCTGGTGCTGATGGAACTCGGGCCGCAGGTAGGGGGGAGGGCCCAGGGAAGCCCCGCGGTCAGCACTATGAGAGGCCAGAAAACGAGTGTTGGGCTCCTGTCGCAAGACGTCTTGCTCTGAGAAAGTGCTCCCGGCCGGGTGTCCCTGCAGACTTCCTGATGTCAGTGGTAGTGGAGACAGAGCAGTGAGAGGGGCAAACATATTGGGGTGATGTGAGTGTGGGGGCGGGGCTGGAGGGTGGGCGTGAAGCTGTGCAGGGGGCTGTGATTGGGCAGGGAGAGGAGGAACGGGGTGGCAGAGGGGTGGTGGGAGATGTGAGGAGGGGCAGGCTGAGTCTTCGCTGGAGTGCAGCTTCTGCTACTGCTTAAACTGTTGAGGCTTAAGCTACTGCTGTTGTAGGCTGACAATGGCTGGGAGAGACTGAGCGGAGGGGTGGGCCTGCACACGTGAGAGGTTCTGATGGAGCAGGTGGGTGGGGGAATGTGGCCTGCCTCTGCACCAGAGGCTGCGGGGTGGCCTGGAGCTGGGCCTCCAGGGCCTGCGGTGGCTGTGTAGTCGGAGGTGGGGGCTGAGGCGGGACCTCTGTGCGCTGCACCAAGTCAGGGTCCGGAGAAGGAGCTCGGAGTTGAGGCTCCGTATCGGCTGTGCGACCTGAGGGCACACAGGCTTTAAGCACCACAGGCTCAAAGATGGGCTCTTTGCAACAGTCCTGGCTCTTCTCCAGGCTTCTCTCTAAACCGGATATCTTGGGGACAATCGGCCCTGCATCCTGGCTGTCATGTTCTGGTAGCGTGCCAACACCTAACTCCGGATCTTTGTTTACAATAACAGTGTTGAAGAGTTTTTCAGAGCTGTCATCTGATGCCTGGTCGCAAAGGGTCAAGCGGTCCGGTCAGCCCCAAGTTCATGGTTTCGTTTCTTAATAGGGCTCCTGAAGGGCGATCCTCAGAGATTGGGAGGAAACCACCAAAACACACGAAGAGAAAACGCCCAACTCCCGACCCGGCTCCGAGCACAAGAGTCTCTGGGCTGCTTCCTTGCCGAAGTCCGAGAGCGGAGGCGCCAAACCAGATCCGAACTGGGCAGCAGCTTCGGGGCGGCGGCGAACCCGCGCCGCGCGCACACATCAAGCGCGGCCGAAGCTCGCCCGCGGAGATCGCCCGGCCCATGCTTGCCGCTGTCTCCCTGCAGCTCCTGCGGCGCGCGGGGCCGGGGAGGCGCGGCGGGGGCTCGCGAGGCACGTCCGGGGCCGGATGGCCGGAGGGCAAGCAGAGAGGAGCGGCCCAAGCAGCCGCCATGGCGCGCGGAGCTAAGAGCGAGGCGGCGGCTGCGGCGACAGGACAAAGGAAACCAAGTGCGGAGTGGGGGAGAAGGGAGCGGGAGGAGGAGTAGAGTGCGCGGCGACTTCTCCCGGGCAGGTGCCCGGGGCTCCCCAACGGCCGGTCCCGCATCTTTAGCCGCGCGCGGACTGCTCGGTCCTGAGCCCCCTGCCTCCGAGGCGCTGGTGGGAGCCGTTTCGGGAGTTTAGATTTTGTGCGGATCTCCCCGGCTCGCGGCCCGGGAGGCACTGCAGCAGCTGGGGCGCGGGGTGGCGGCGCCTCTGGCCGGAGCTTGCGGGCTGGCGGGCGAGCGCTCGGGGATGGCTGGGCTCCGGCCCGCGTTCGGCTCGCGGGCTCCTGCCTCTCCCGCCGGTTCACAGCTCAAGTGAACTCCATCAGCGGCCGCCGCAGGCGCCCTGGCTGGACTGTGACGGGAGCCGGCGGCCCCTTGCTCCGGACTTCGCTACCCGACTGCGCCGAGCGCGCCTCTTCCAGATGCTCCAAGATTTTTTTTTTTTTTTTGAGACGGAGTTTCGCTCCTGTTACTGTGCAATGGCGCGATCTCGGCTCACTGCAATCTCCGCCTCCTGGGTTCAGGCAATTCTCCTGGCTCAGCCTCCTGAGTAGCTGGGATTACAGGCACGCGCCACCATGCCCAGCTAATTTTTTGTATTTTTAGTAGAGACGGGGTTTCACCATATTGACCAGGATGGTCTCGATCTCTTGACCTCGTGATCCACCAGCCTCGGCCTCCCAAAGTGCTGGGATTACAGGCGTGAGCCACCGCGCCCGGCCTTTTTTTTTTTTTTTTTTTTTTTTTTTTTTGGAGGTGGAATTTCGCTCTTGTTACCCAGGCTGGAGTGCAGTGACTCTTCATAGGCGTAATCATAGCACACTACAGCCTCGAATTCCTGAGCCCAAGTGATCCTCCTGCCTCAGCCTCCCAGGTAGCTGGGACTACAGATTTGTGCCACCTTGACCAGCTCAACTTTTATTTTGAAGAAAAATTTAGAGGTTTTGCCACATCTGCTTTTCACTGTCTCTCCCTGCTGCCTGCAGTGCTACTGCCTCTGCCTCCGTGTGTCCCTGGCTGTCTTTTGGGCTGTTCTCCTAATGAGTGACCTGCACACGGCTGCAGGCCCGATTCTGCTCAAACGCTCTGAGCTCTAATGTAGAGACGCTGCTGACTCTAGTACGTGTCCTTACTCTAGTGCACATCTCAACATTTCTGGTTGCAAGTGGCAAAACACTAGCTCGAACTGGCTTAAGCCAAAAAGGAAATTCATTGACTCCTAGAGTGAAAAATCAGGTGAGCAGTAATAATTTCAGGTGTGGCTGGATCCAGGCACGCAAGTGCTTCCTCTCCCTCTTTCAGCTCCTCTTCCTTCCATGGAGGGGTCATGCCTGCTCCAACTGCCTCGTGAGGAGTACCCATGACCACAGCAGCTCCTACATGACCTTCTTGGCCTGGCCTCTGCGGCCCAGAAGAAGTCCTAGAGTGGAATCTTATTGGCTGATTTAGAGATTTGCTCATCCCTAAACCAATCACCATGGACAGGGCTGGAGTGCTGATTTGGCAGACTGGGATCAGAGGGCAGGGTGCTGGAATAGGGGTTGCCCCCAGAAGAAGAGGGAAGCTCAGCTGTCCCACCTTCCCATGACCTAGATCTTGAGGAGGCTGGCTGGGCTCACCTCGAAGCTCTCCACTAATTCCTAGGGGTTCCCAGGCATGGCTCTTACTCTTGTGGCCTCAGTTTTCCTGTCTGTTAAATAGCTCAGTACATAGGGCTATGGGGGGGCATGGGAGGGCCCCCAGATGACCAGGCACACAGGAGGTGCCCATCAAATGCCAGCCCTGTACTCCCAGGCTCCGTGCCTAGCACATGCCTGCAAAGGAGTCACAGTCTCTTGGGGCCTTTGGAATGGAAACCTGTTTCTCTAAAAGGTTTTATGTGAGCTGCTCAAGGAAGTCACTGATCAATAAACCGCAGCAGTGACCCTTTTGATGAACAAATACATACTGACCTTAGAAAAGAATTGCTGTTTTGCAAGATAATCGGTTTGGTGAGGCCAGAAGTCTTCTTTGTTTTAAATAAAGACCTGAAAAGCAGTGATGTCTGCAGGGTGGCAGCAGGTTACTCCCTAGCTGCCTGGGACCCTGGGTGTTTTCCCACATGGATCGTCACAGACCAGACTGGTGCAGAGCCCTGAAGCCTGCAGGGCTGTGGAACAGCGGGTGGCTCATTCTTCACTTGTGCCTTGTGGGGCTTGAAGAGGGGTTTGGTTCCGTGTCTCTGATGATGTGGGGTTGGAGGGTAGGGGGTAAGGGGACCTTGGATCTAAAGCTGAGGAATGAACATCAGGCCAGGCCAGAGGTCAGATCAGTCCAGAGGTCAAAGAGAGAAAGCCGGTGGGTGTCCTGGCTGCAGAGGTGAGAGACAGCAAGGAGTCCTCGGCCTCTCCCCAAATGCCTGGGCTGGACATACTAGTCTTTCGACAGGTGTAGAAACCAAGGCCCAGAGAGGAAAAGACAGCTGCCCAAGGGCCTCAGCGAGCAGGTCACCATAGAACCAGGTCTCCAGGCTCCCAGGTGGCCAGCCCAGAGGGGGTTAGTTATCTGTGAACATCGGCCAGATTTGGGAAGTGTCTCTAAACACAAGAGCAATGGTGGTAGGATGGGAGAGATTTTAAAAGGAAAAGGTACACCTGACCTATTTAAAAATATATTAAGAAATGATATTAAAAGGCAGCCATCTATTTGAGAAAAAGATGCGAAACATAAGAGAACATTTTTAATATGCAAGAAGCTCATGCAGATCAGTACAGTAAAGACCAAACTCCCAAAAGAAAGGAGGAGTCACAAAAGGTCACAAACCCAGAAGACGACAGTGTGGTCTCAGCGGCAACAATTGTGAGGCAATGAAGGCAAGTAGATGTCTTCACACGAGTTCAGCTCTTCTTGTTCCAATAAGGCCCAGAGTTGGCAGAGGACTGGCAAGCCGAGTGCCCTCTGTGTCACTGCAATTTGGCAAGTCTCCAACATTTTCCTACTCTTTCATCTACTTCTAGGAATTTATCCCCAGGAAAACAGAGATTAAAGCATAAAGTTGTTTAAGAGTTATTCAAAAGGACAAAAGAGGCCGGGTGTGGTGGCTCACTTTGGGAAGCCAAAGTGGGCTGATCACTTGAGGTCAGGAGTTCTAGACCAGCCTGGTCAACATGGTGAAACCCCGTCTCTACTAAAAATACAAAAATTAGCCAGGCGTGGTGGCACATACCTATAGTCCCAGCTACTTGGGAGGCTGAGGCAGGAGAATCACCTGAACCCAGGAGGTGGGGGTTGCAGTGAGTCAAGATCATGATGCCATTGCACCCCAGCCTGGGCAACAGAGTGAGATTCCATTTCAAAAAAAAAAAAAGCAGTCACAGGTACCAGCCAGAGGTACCTGGGGCTGAGAACAGGACATGTCCTATTCCGTATCAGATGGAATCTGGAATCGCTGGCTGAAGATGGTTGTAAGGAAATTGTGAAAGGTGTGGGGTAATGCTTGTAAAACAATGCCACTTCGTTATTTGAAAGAGGTGCTACATTTATTAGTTTTTGCTCTCTGAGGAAGGTGGCAATGTTGTTGCCATTCATTTGTCTCCTCCACTGTGGGGAGATTATATATTCCTCCTTGTCATGTGTCCTCTGGCTGTTCCTGCCTGGGGCAGATGCTCCCCAGCTCACCGAGGCGAGACTCTTTGCCCAGAGTCCCAAGGGCAGGAGGCTGTGTACCAGCACGAGCAGATGCTTCAGATAAGATTTCAGTTTCTCTTGGCCTTTGTGCTCCTCCAGATGGTGGCTACTCCTTGTCCAGCCCAGCTCTCGGATGGGAAGGTACAGAGAGGAGAGTGTAGCACTCCCAGAGCCCTCACATAAACTGTATGAAGGTCAACCTTTGTTATCCTAGGCCACTGGGGTTTTGAGATTGTTTGTTATTGCAGCAAATGCTCACTGATACACTCAGCAGTAGGTTCCTGACGCTATGAGAGAGTTTGATGTATCACAGAAACTCAATGAACAATTATTAAAAGATCTCAGAGAAAAGTACTGCAAGAAACATACTGAATATTATCTGTGTTATTTCTGTTTGGGAAAGTTTCTTTTTTTCTTGGTGCTTTTCTGGCATTTTCAGATGGACAACTATAGCTATACCATGTGACTTTAGGAACTACAAATGAATAAATGTTAAAGGTTTTTTGGGTTTTTTAAAAATAAGGATAACAAAAGTAATGCACTGTATTGGACATCTGCTATAAAACTTTCCCAAGGCCGGGTGTGGTGATTCACGCCTGTAATCCCAGCACTTTGGGAGGCCAAGGCAGGCAGATCACCTGAGGTCAGAAGTTTGAGACCAGCCTGGCCAACATGGTGAAACCCCATCTCTACTAAAAATACAAAAATTAGCCAATTATGGTGACGGGTGCCTGTAATCCAAGCTACTGGAGAGGCTGAGGCATAAGAATCACTTGAACCCAGGAGGCGGAGGTTGCAGTGAGCTGAGATCATGTCACTGCACTCCAGCCTGGGCGATAGAGTAAGACTAAGAGTCAATCTCAAAATAAAAAGAACAAAAACAAAAAACAACTTTCCCAAGACCCAACAGGAGGGACTGGGAGAAATTTTTAAATTATTACTATCATTAAATATTAAAAGGTATGACCAGGCCCAGTGGCTCATGCCTGTAATCCCAGCACTTTGGAAGGCCAAGGTGAGTGGATCACTTGAGGCCAGAAGTTCAAAAGCACCTGGCCAACGTGGCAAAATCCGTCTCTACTAAAAATGCAAAAAACAAACAAACAAAAAACAGATGTGGTGGCGCATGTCTGTAATCTTAGCTACTTAGGAGGCTGAGAGGAGAATCACTTGAACCTGGGAGGCAGAGGCTGCAGTGAGCCAAAACTATGCCACTGCACTCTAGCCTGAGAGACAGAATGAGACAAAAAACAAAGCACAAAGAGGTATGAAAGAGAAAACCTCTCTCACACCCCTTCCCTGATTCCCCACCACACACCCACTGATAGGTAACCCCACCTCTTGTTTCTGGCATTTACACACAAATAAGAGTGCAGATGCTTAGTTTTCCTTGTTTGTTCACACACGAAGAGTGTGCAGAAGCCGCTGCTCAGTACTTCCTTTTCAGCCTAACCCTATGCTTCAGAGATCTCCTACACGGTCTACCTGAGGGGTCCTTGTTCTTTCTGACAGCTGCGTAGCATTCCCCCTGGCCAGCGGGATCGTGGTGTACATAACCAGCCTATTCTGCTTTTGCAAACAAGGCTGCAATGAACTTGTGACTTGCTCGTGTCATGCCCCTCTGTAGGATGAATTCCTAGAAATGAAGTCATTGGGTTGAAAAGTTTATGCATTTGTAATTTTGATAGCTTTTGTCAGATTGTACTCAAGAGAGATTGTACCAATTCACACTCCCTGCAGCTGAGACAGGGAAGCGTCCCTTCCACAGCCTCTCCCATGGAGAGCATTTATTGATTTTTGGGATTAGAAGAGCAGTAATTTCCAAGTCCTTTGTTACAAGGGGGGCTCAGCAGTCTTCCCATAGGTCAGGGGCCATTCTTATCTCTTTTCTGCCAACTGCCCACACAGGGGCTGGGATCTTCCTGGCCCACCATAACGGCCCAGGGCTCCAACATGAGTCCTGGGTGTGGGGACACCTGAATGATGGCATGGCTGTCAGGACAAGACCTCCCAGCCTTTCGGTGTTTGGCCGTGGGAAGGGGAGAGTCTCAGCCACAACATGAGCCTGCTCTCAGCTTGTGCACAGCACGGTGTGGACCTGGCACCTTCCCATAGCCAAGACAGGCTGGGCACCCTGCCCACCAGGGCTCAAACCTGGGCTCCACCATCTCCGTATCCAGAAGTCGGGAACAACACGGGCACCTCCTGCAGGGGATGTAGGGAAGAGTCAGCATCTGCTGGTGCCCCACTGCGGAAGTTCTCCCATGGCTGCAGCTTCCCGAGGGGAAAGTGAGGCTCTGCGGTGCAAGTGGCTTGCCCCGGCCCTCACCGTTCACGACTCACTTAGGCCCATTTCCCTGTCCCCACTGGCCCATCACCAGAGTGTCCAGGGAGAAGCTGGATGTCAGGGAGGACACCAAGAAACCCAGGAGCCCAGCCATGGACTCTGGACCCATCTCCCTCCCTGCTCCCGATACCCAGGTCCTCAGTACTCAATTGCGGGTTCTGCCTCCTTGGTCAGATCCCAACTGAAAACTACCTCTGCAAAGAAAGGTTCCGGCAGGGCTCTCTGGCCACCTTCATCTGTGCTTGCAGGCCTGCCTGAATCACCCTTCAGTTTCAGTGTCATTGTCTCCCTCGACGACAGGGCTGAGCATGAGGACAGTGCGGTGCTTGCCCCAGGCGCCTCCACAGTCCTCAGCAGGGCCTGAGCCACTGGAGGTGAATCATGCTGAGACCTCTGCCAGGCTGTGAAGGCAACGCCTGAGCCCAAGATGGGGGCTGGAGCTGTGGCCATTGGAAGTGGGAAGTGTGACACCGGAGGCCTGGTGGCCTCCATTCAAGTCCTACCCGAGGTCTCCCCAGGCCACACCTGCCTGAGGAAGAGATGCTCTAGTCTGGGAGCACTGCCGCGACCTCACCTCCTTGGCCTCAGTTTCCTGTCTATAAATGGTGTGATGGCACTGCTGGCCCCACGAGGTCACTGAGGAACAGAGTGGACATCTGCAGGGCTTGGAGCTGGAGGCCCAGGCTGCATCATAGGAGGATCAGCTACTGTAGTTCTATGCACCCAAGACCCCCAAACTGCTGAATCCACTCTTCTTTTTTTTTTTTTTTTTTTGAGACGGGGCCTCACTCTGTCACCAGGCTGGAGTGCAGTGGGGTGATCTCAGCTCACTGCAACCTCTGCTTCCTGAGTTCAAGTGATTCTCCTACCTCAGCCTCTGGAGTAGCTGGGATTACAGGCCCACACCACCACTCCCAGCTAAATTTTTTGTAGTTTTGATAGAGATAGGGTTTCAGCACGTTGGCCAGAATGGTCTCAATTTCTTGACCTCATGATCCACCCTGCCTGGGCATCCCAAAGTGCTGGGATTACTGGTGTGAGCCACCGCTCCCGGCCAAATCCACGCTTCTTAAACCCTGGACAGTGAGGGATGCTGGGACCAGGTTGGCATCTTACCACTGCCCATGAGGGGAGGCTGCTGAGATGACCTGGCACTTAGTTTATGCCTGAGTTCCTGCAGCCACAACCCCATCTCACAGGTCACCAGGCAACCTCCCAAGAGGCCCAACTCCAGGCAGGGATCAGCAGAGACCCCCAGGCTTGTTCATGCTCCTCATGGCCCTCGGGCCTGCCAGCCACCCTGAAAGGGACACAGTTTTGGGTGGTGGCTCTGCAGCAGGGCCACTTGTAACACAACATCAATTTGTTATTCTGCTGAATTCGTTAATTTACTCAGAGATGTTGTTTCTGACTTTGGAATTGTTTATAAAATGTGCATAAGTTGTACATGACACAAAAAGTCAGGACGGTCAACCTCCAGGAGATGCAGGAAGCCCTTCCCAAGTCCCTGACGGGTGTCTGCCCAGAGGTGCCTTACTGCATTCACATCTGTCCTGTCACTGCCCTGGGACAGTGACTAGTCCTGGCCCCACCTGCACTGCCCAGCCCCTTCAGCTGCGCCTCCCTGGACACACTGCTGACCACCAGATAGGCCATTGCATTCCAGCCCAGAGAAAGAATCACTGGGTGAAAGAATGAGAACGTGAATTACGAAGGTCAAAAGGTCCGGAAATTGGGCAGAAATGCATAGCAACATCCTGGAGGTTGCCAAGAGGCCAGCATTGCGGGGAAATGCCCAACCGTCTGCTACAAAATCCTCAAGCTGACCAACACAGTTTATCGAGATATAATTCACACATCATAAATTTCATCATTTTAAAGTGATTCAGTGTGATTTAGTATACTTATAAAGTTGTGCAATCATCACCACTAAGTGCAGAAGATTTTCATCACCCCTAAAGACCCTGTACTTGTTAGCAGTCACTCCCCATCACCCCCTCTCCAGGCCCTGGCAACCACTAATCTGCTGTCTGTCTGTAGACTAGCCAGTTCTGCATATCTCTCATAAATGGAATCATACAGTATGTGGCCTTTAGTGTCTGGCTTCTTCATCTGAGCTGTTTCCAAGGCTCATCTGTGTTTAGCCTGCATCAGTACTTCATTGCTTCTTGCAGCTGACGAATATTGCACCGAATGAATAAACCACATTTTGTTCATCCATTCACCAGCTGGTGGACATTCGAGTCATCTCCACTTTTTGGTGACTGTGAACAATGCTGTAATAAACACTCACATCCCATGTTATTGTACATACCTAAGTGGAATTACTGGGTCAAAAGGTAATTCTATTATGTTGTTGTGGTTGTTGAGACAGAGTCTCGCTCTGTGGCCCAGGCTGGAGTGCAGTGCTGTGATCTTGGCCCACTGCAACCTCCACCTCCCAGGTTTAAGCCATTCTCCTGCCTCAACCTCCCGAGTAGCTGTGATTACAGGTGTGAGTCTCCACCACATCTGGCTAATTTTTGTATTTTTTTTTTTCTGGAGACAGAGTCTGGCTCTGTCGCCCAGGCTGGACTGCCGTGGCACGATCTTGGCTCACTGCAACCTCTGCCTCTCAGGTTCAAGCAATTCTCCTTCCTCAGCCTCCCGAGTAGCTGGGATTACAGGTGTGAGCCACAGTGCCCAGCCCAATTTTTGTATTTTTAGTAGAGACGGGGTGTCACCATGTTGGCCAGGCTGGTCTCGAACTCCTGACCTCCAGTGATCCACCAACCTTAGCCTCTCAAAGTGCTGAGATTATAGGTGTAAGCCACCGCGCCTGGCTGTCAAAAGGAAATTCTGTGTTCAACCTTTTGAGAAATCTCCAAAATGGTTTTCCACTATGGTGGCACCATTTTACATTCCCATCAACAATGCAGGTCCTTGCTGACACCTGCCCTCTGCCTGCTGGTTTTAACACCAGCACACGGGAGGGTGTCACCTGCCCTCTGCCTGTTGGTTTTACTGCCGGATACTGGAGGCTGTGGGCAGAATCATGCTGTGGCTTTGATGTGCTTTTCCCCGGTGACTGATGACGTCAACAGCCTCCCATATTCGCTCTCCATTTGTATCTCTTCTTTGGAGGAATGTGTATTCAGATTCTTTGTCCAGTTGCGAGTTGGGTTGTTAGTCTTTCTATTGTTGAGTTTTAAGAGTTCTTTATGGGCTGAGAGCAGTGGCTCAGGCCTGTATTCCCAGGAGGTCAAGGTGAGTGGATCACCTGAGGTCAGGAGTTCAAGATCAGCTTGACCAATATGGTGAAACCTTGTCTCCACTAAAAATACAAAAAATTAACCAGACGTGGTGGTGCATGCCGGTAATCCCAGCTACTCAGGAGGCTGAGGCAGGACAATCACTTGAACTGGGGAGGCACAGGTTGCAGTGAGCCGAGATCACATCATTGCACTCCAGCCTGGCAACAAGAGCAAAACTCTGTCTCAAAAAAAAAGAGAGAGAGAGAGTTCTTTATATATTCTAGATACTGGTCACCTATCAGATATAAGATTTGCAAGTATTTTTTCCCATTCTGTGGGTTGTCTTTTCAAAAGTTTCTAATTTTGATGAAATCAAAAAAAGTTGATCTACTTTTTTTTTTGAGACGGAGTTTTGCCCTTGTTACCCAGGCTGGAGTGCAATGGCGTGATCTTGGCTCATGGCAACCTCCACCTCCTGGGTTCAGGCAATTCTCCTGCCTCAGCCTCCTGAGTAGCTGGGATTACAGGCACCCGCCACCATGCCCGGCTAATTTTTGTATTTTTAGTAGAGACGGGGTTTCACCATGTTGACCAGGATGGTCTCGATCTCTTGACCTCATGTTCCACCCGCCTCGGCCTCCCAAAGTGCTGGGATTACAGGCTTGAGCCACCGCGCCCGGCCGATCTATTTTTTTTCTTTGGCTGCTGTGCCATTGGTCTTATGGCTAGATCCACCACACCCTGGCCAAGTCCCTGCCCCTCCTCTCCGGGCTCCTGTTCACCTCCTTTCCCCTCCGACGCCAGGCCTGCTCTCAGAGCCCAGGCACGCTGCGGCCCCTGCTGGTAGCTGTGGGCATCTCCAGTCCTGTCGCCTCTGTTCTGCGATGTGCCTGCTGCCCTCTCTTCCTGCCCGTGCAGCCTGGTTATCAAGGCCAACTGCTTAATGAGGGGCTCTGAGAGCATGGGAGTTCAAAATGATAAACTTGACAGACTGGTGCCTGTGCTCAAGGCTACTGTCATTTTACCAGGAAGGGAAGGAAAGGAAAACATTTCCCCTCCTAGGCCCAGCACTAGACCACAGCCCTTCTTTCATCCCACCACCACCCTGTGAGGTCAAGATGCTCGTCCCCATTCAACAGCCAAGGCTCAGGGAAATGAAGTGAGTGCCCAAAGTTCTAGAGTTACTAAACTCTAGAACAGGGACTTACTGACTCATTCACTCATTCATTCAACAAACATTTGTGAGGATGTACCTCTCACAGATCCCCTGCCGAGCCAGGCACAAGGCAGTAAAGAGAAACAGAGACCAGGTCCTGGGGAGCTCATGACCTTGTGAGACAGACAACAAATAAGAGCCATAAGGGAAGGCCAGATGCGGTGGCTCACACCTGCAATCCCAGCACTTTCTGAGGCCGAGATGGGTGGATCACTTAAGGTCTAGTGTTTGAGATCAGCCTGGGCAATATGGTAAACCCTATCTCTACTAAAAATACAAAAATTAGTCAGGCATGGTGATGCATCCCTGTAATCTCAGCTACTTGGGAGACTGAGGCAGGAGAATCGCTTGAGCCCGGTAGGTGGAGGTTGCAGTGAGCCAAGATGGCGCCACCTGTATTCTAGCCTGAGTGACAGAGTAAGACTCTACCTAAAAACCCTATCTCAAAAAAAAAAAAAAAGAAAGCAATAGGGGTGTCCAGGCAGGACTTCCAGGAGCCAGGAACTGGAATTTAGGGTTGGGGGCCTGTGGGGGGGTATGGGAGAGGGGATGTCACTCTCCTGGAACCCACAGCCCCGTGCTGACCTCTGACTGCAGGACCTGCTCCTGGTGCAAGCAGAACCTGTTACCCAAGGTGCCTGCCGACCCTCCAGGGGCCTGCCCAATGGTTCTGTTACCAAACAGAAGAGTCCCAGAAAGAAGCAAAGTGCAGGACTGGGACGAGGGCCCCTACCCTCATCCATCTGTGGATAGATAGCCTGTGTTTGTGTGTGCTTCACACATCTGCAAAAAGACATTCCAGAAAGAAACAAGAACTAAATACATAAGTAACCATGGCTACCCGGGTGAGGTGGAGGACTGAGCAGGTGGACGGGCATGGCTGGGAGGCCTTTTTTTTTTTGAGACAGAGTCTTGCTCTGTTGCCAGGCTGGAGTGCAGTGGTGTGATCTCAGCTCACTGCTACTTCTGCCTCCCGGGTTCAAGCAGTTCTGCCTCAGCCTCCCGAGTACCTGGGATTACAGATGTGCGCCACCACACCCAGCTAATTTTTGTATTTTTAGTAGAGACAGGTTTCACCATCCTGGCAGGATGGTCTTGATCTTCTGACCTTGTGATCTGCCCACCTTGGCCTCCCAAAGTGCTGGGATTATAGGTGTGTGTCATTGCACCTGGCTGGGAGGCCTTTTAAAAATGCAAATAGTTACTTAAACATCAGAATTCAAAAATTAAAAATAAAAAGGGGCCCGGCGTGCTCACGTCTGTAATCCAGGCACTTTGGGAGGCCAAGGCAGGCCGAGATCACCTGAGATCAGGAGTTCGAGACCAGCCTGACCAACATGGTGAAACCGCATCGCTACAGCAAATACAAAATTAGCAGGGCATGGTAACAGGCGCCTATAGTCCCAGCTACTCAGGAGGCTGAGGCATGAGAATCCCTTAAACCTGGGAGGTGGAGGTTGCAATGAGCTGAGATCCTGCCACTGCAATACAGCCTGGGCAACAAAGCAAAACTCCATCCCCCAAAATAAAATAAAAATAAATAAATAGGAAGGAAAAACTCCTAATGGTGCTGAACGTTTTTCACTGAAGCTCTTGGGCAGGGCAGTGTGAGTGGTGGATTTCCTTTGGTGCAGATGGGGGCCAGGATACCTACAAAACAGATGCATCAGGCTGATTTCACACAGCCCAGGGGCGCTCAGACTTCAGCAGGCATCAGAGCCCCCGGCGGGCTTGCTGAAACACAGACTCCTGGCCTCACTCTCAGACCTTCTAAATCAGTGTGGTGGAGCCAGGGGCCTGAGAATCTGCATTCCCAATACATTTCCAAGGATGCTGGCACTGTGGTCCTGGGATCCTGTTTGAGGGTTGCTGGCCTAGATGGCCTCTGTTAGCACCGGGCACCTTGGGGACAGGACAGGGAAGGAGAGGTCAACCATACACCATTTTGAATTTCATACCATGTAATTAGTCTATAACAAAGATATATAAATACATTTTAAAATTTTAAATCTTACTAGAACTTACAAAAATTAGGTGTGTATTGCAAAGATGTTTAAGTGTTCTCCGATGTTTTCTTTTTTTCTTCCTCAGGCATAGAAACCCTGAACTCTAGTTGAGAACATGATTGCCTGAAGTAGAAACTACATCTCCCAGCTTTCCTTGTAGCTAAGTACAGCCATGTGGTGAAGTTCTAGCCATGACATGTGAGTAAAAGTGTTCAGGAAGCTCTGAGAAGTGTCTTGGAGAGTCAGAGCTCACCCTTCTTTCTCCCCTCCTCCTTCCTGCCAGCTGGGATGCAAGCTTGATGACTGGAACTCAAGCAGCTATCTTAGGCTATGAGGTGGAGGCTGTACATGGGGAATGGCAGGGCAGGAAGCTGGGAGGAAGCAGGAGCCTGAGAACGTGGAGCTGCCCCTCAGCTGTGTGCAGCAAGTCTTTGGACATCATTTGTGTGATAAAGAAATGTCTGTCTTGTTTAAGCATCTGGTACTTTAGGGTTTGTGTCACTCATAGTGACACTTAGCCCTGAGTGACAAAGCATACAGAGCCCCTGGTGCAGGGCCTGGCTCATGACAGTTGCTCCGGCCGAGCATCCCCCAGTCACCCCATGCCTGCAGCAGGGAGAAGAGAACCCAGGCCAGAAGCCCAGGGACTTCAGTGAGCCTGGGAGAGAAGCCGACCCAGAGAAGGATGCAAAATCCTGCCAGCCCCAGCCCCGACCTGCCCAGGTGTTGTTTGTGGGTCATCGGCCTTTGGAGGCCATACTGCCCACAGTTTCCAGTGGGAGTCCACTGGCAGAGGGCAGATTCTGCCAATTGAATTAGCTTTTCCTCTGGTTGTTGTTAGTGTGGGTCTTCATTTCCTGACCATCTGCTGTTTGGGTGGCAGGAAAGCCCTCTGGGTGCCAAAGGGATGGCAGCCCAGAATGGAAAAGGCTCCACAGACGTGGGTGAGCAGAGAGGCTACAGTGACGTTCTGCGGAGGCCCCACACTGGGCTGCCCCCTCCGCGCAGGCGGCAGTGCCATGCACGGGGACGGGCACTCAGGGGCTTCCAAGCCCAGTGCCTGCGCATTAACTTAGTCAAGAGCCCTTCTCACACTGCACACTTGTGAGAATAGGTTTGTGGTCAACTGAGAAGGGAGAGGTGTGTGAGGGACAGTGTGGAGCGGAGGCAGGGAGGCGGCGAGCACAGTACTAATGCCTCTTGGGTCCCAGCACAGCCAGGGCAGGACAAGCACAGCCTTGGGCCGCGCTGCACTTGTTCGCTTGTTTGTCTTCTAGATCCTAAACAGCGTGTGCAGGCTTTGGATGGCTCCATTGGCAGCCTCCCCTCATCACCTCCCTAAGCCCCACTGCCCTGTGTTAGCACCGAGCAGAAACCAGAAGTCATCTCCTTATTGCCACCTGCCACACTCACTGACACGTGGTCTTGTATCTGCACACCCAGGCTCACAGCAGCGTTATCCACAGAGCCAGGATACGAAAGCAACACAAGCGTCCAGCAACAGATGAGCAGATCAACAAAATGTGGTGTCTCCATATGATGGACTGTTATTCAGCCTCAGCAAGAAAGGACACTCTGGCACATGCTACACACAGATGAACCTTGAGGCCACTACACTAAATGAAATAGCTCATCACAAAAGGACACATACTGCATGATTCCACACACATGTGATACCCAGAGGAGTCACACTCATAGAAACAGAAAGTTGGATGGCGGCTGCCAGGGCCTGGGGTAGGGAGGGATGGGAGTCAGTGTTGAATGGGGACTGAGTTTCAGTGTGGGATGATGAAAAAGCTCTAGATGTCTGTTTCGTAACAATGTGGATATACTTACACTACTGAACTATACGCTTACCATGGTTAAGTCCAGGCGCAGTGGCCGAGGCCTGTAATCCCAGCACTTTGGGAGGCTGAGCCAGGTGAATCATCTGAGGTCAGGAGTCGGAGACCAGCCTGGCCAACATGGTGAAACCCCATCTCTATAAAAATACAAAAATTAGCTGGGCGTGGTGGCAGGCACCTATAATCCAGGCTACCCAGGAGGCTGAGGCAGGAGAACCGCTTCAACCCGGGAGGTGGAGGTTGCAGTCAGCCAAGATGGTGCCACTGCACTCCAGCCTGGGTGACAGAGCAAGGCTCTGCCTCCAAAAACAAAACAAAACATGGTTAAGATAGCAAAAGAAAAATTGTGTTGCTTGATCATAGATCTAAAGCTTCCAGAGGAAGCCATAGAGGAGTATCTCTGTGGCTGTGCTGTCAGGGCAAGGAAACACTGAGAAGATGTAAGAAAAACTCAGGTGCTTGGGGGCCCCGGGAGGCACCAGGAAGGCCCATGTGAAAGGAGGACTACACGGGGAAGGTGTGTTTGAGGCCCACTAGATATGATCTTGCCTGCTGCTAAGTCTGCAGGTTTGCCTGGGCTGGGCTGGTCTGCAGCTGCTGCTGTTGGGGTGCAGGTGCTGTAGAACTGGGGCCCCACTGGCCAGGTGTGCAGTGAGTCTGGGTGCAGGCAGAGGCTTGGAGCATGTGGAATTCCAGATCAAGAGGGCATGGAAAGGTAGTCACCAGCCAGGGTCAAAAGGAGGCACACACTTGGGACTCATGGCCAGCACCAGGCTCCATCACCCCACACCATGGACCCACCCTGCAGCTGTGGGAGTCTGCAGAAGAACCCCTTTCTCCTGCGGTGCTCCCAGCGCCCTCTATTGGGAAAGGCAGGCACTGCACCTGCTGGGAAGAAGAAATGTTATCTCAGAGCAGGAACTGAGTGGTGACTTGGAGCTCAGAGGTAGTGAATTGATACAGTGACTTTAGGGAAAAAAGAGACCTCATGGACAGGAGGCCAAAAGAAATAACCGTAAAATGTGGTGAACTGGACTTCAAAAATTTAAAACTTCTGCTTATCAAGAGATACTTTCATTTTTTGAGACGGAGTCTTGCACTGCTGCCCAGGCTGGAGTGCAGGGGCGCTATCTCTGCTCACCACAACCTCCACCTCCTGGGTTCAAGTGATTCTCCTGCCTCAGCCTCCTGAGCAGCTGGGATTACAGGCACCTGCCACCATACCCAGCTAATTTTTTGTATTTTTAGTGGAGACGGGGTTTCACCATGTTGGCCAGGCTGGTCTTCATCTCCTAACCTCAAGATTCGCCCACCTCAGCCTCCCAAAGTGCTGGAATTACAGGCATAAGCCACAGCACCTGGTCTCAAAAGACACTATTAAGAAAATAATAGACAAGATCTAGAACTCGAAAAAATGTTTCCAACTATATCTGAAAAAGAACATGTACCCAGGCCAGGCGTGGTGGCTCACACCTGTCATCCTAGCACTTTGGGAGCCCAAAGAGGACGGATCACCTGAAGTCAGGAGTTCTAAACCAGCCTGGCCAACATAGTGAAACCCCTTCTCTACTAAAAACACAAAAATTAGCCAGGCCTGATGGTGCATGCCTGTAGTCCCAGCTACTTGGGAGGCTGAGGCAGAAGAATTGCTTGAACCCGGGAGACAGAGGTTGCAGTGAACCTAGATTGTATCACTTCCCTCCAACCTGGGCAACAAAGCAACACTCTGTCTCAAAAGAAAAAAAGAAAGAAACATTATGGGGTACCATGCTGGCCTTTGATTGGCTATCTCCAGGCTCTTTTCAAGCAAGAGAAAACACGTCCTAATTAGCGAAGCCTTTGAATTTTCAATCTCTGTACTAGTAACGGGACTGCTTCATAACCTCTCCAAAACATTACTATCATTGGCTTTTTAGCATATTACGATGAAATAAATTATTTATAGGTGTCAAATGGGGCTTAATTCTTTTTCAATCTGCATATTTTGAGAGACATTATAGGCAGAAGAAATAACACAAGCAAAGTTGTACAAGCTGGGAGAGACAGGCATTTTCAGGGACACATCAGTGACTTCCCGCAGTGTTTGCCGGTCTGCTCTCACCTTACTAAGAGAAAGAAGGTGATGTCATATTGTGGAGACCGTTGCTATCAGGTGAGACACAAATTCCATCCCCATCACGGGGAACCATGGGGGCAGGTGGAGACAACCTGTGTTTCCATCTCCCTCCTTCTCTCTCATTTCTTCCATCCCTCCCTCTGTCTCCCTTCCTCCTTATCTTCCTGGCTCCCCTTGCCCTCCCTGCCTCTCTCCCTGCAGTTGCGATATGAGCGTTCTCAGGGAGTGCCCTGTCCAGGACGGAGCAACTCGCTGGGGAACATGGACGGGTTGCACAGCCTGGAGAAGTAGCTGGGAAACCGACACCCTCCAGAGCAGGCGAGCCCAGCCCTGTTGGCGCTCTGTGAAAGGCCATTTCTGTGTTTCCTGTGTTTAGACCGAGACATGCCATCCCTGCCTGATAAATGCCCCTTTGTGCTGGAAAGGGTTCTCATCAACACATAAAATGCTCTCAGCCAGACCCAACTGTATGTGGCCCTGGGCTCTGCCCGGCAACAGACCTGCTGGGGCTGGGCCCCCTGCCAGCCTAGATGCCATCAGAGCCAGAGACAGGAAATGTGGCATTCTGGGGAGCCGCCCTGGAGGCTGTGTGGCTTTTGCACAGCACAGGCAACATCCACAGGCAGGACAGGCAGCCACACCAGAGCGAGGCCCCAGGTCACATGCTGAGGCCTGGCTCGTGGCCAGACCTGCCTTAAATGTGGAGCTGGGAACTGAGGAATCAGGCAACTCGGCACCTTGGGATCCACTTCCTGAGCAGAAGGGGCCACAGAATGAATCCCTGTGGCAGGCCAGCCCCACCCCGTGCCCAGCCATGAGGACACACCTCACATCCTACCTGTTTTTCTTTTCTTTTTTTTTTGAGACACTCTGAGTCTTGCTCTGTCACCCAGGCTGGAGTGCAATGACTCGATCTCAGCTTACTGCAACCTCTGCCTCCTGGGTTCAAGTGATTCTCCTGCCTCAGCCTCCCGAGTAGCTGGGATTACAGGTGCCCCCCACCATGCCCAGCTAATTTTTGTATTTTTAGTATAGAGGGGGGTCTCACCATGTTGGCCAGGCTGGTCTCAAACTCCTGATCACAGGTGATCTGCCCACCTCAGCCTCCCAAGTGCTGGGATTATAGGTGTGAACCACCGCGCCAGCCCCTACCTGTTCTCGACAGGAACCAGGGGGTCCCAGGGGCCATCCCCTGCACAGTGCCGATTCCCTGGCAGCCCCCTTCTCCCAGAACTCCACGACCACTTCCTTGGACTAGCATATTTCAGCTTCCAAATCTTTCCTATAGGCCTCGGTTGAAAGGTAGAAATGGAACCAGAGGTTTGCTGCCAAAGCAAGATTACATGGAAATATGGAAGGAAAAGCGGCTGTGGAGATCAGCATTGACTGTGCGGCACAGATGACCTTCAGATCAGATAGACAGTGGTTGGGGCAGAGGGCAGAGGGCAAAGTGCATGGTGAAAGTTAAGCTCCCCTGCCTGTTGTCTGCAATTGCATTCTCTGCAAATAAGGTCATCTGGGACCCCTGCTTTTCAAGGTTATTGTCCCTGATTATGTATTTTTTTTTTTTTTTTTAGACAGGGTCTCACTCTGTTATCCAGGCTGGAGGACAGTGGCAAGATCTCCACCCACTGCAACCTCCAAACCCAGATTTGAGCAATTCTCCTGCCTCAGCCTCCCAAGTAGCTGGGATTGCAGGCATGCACCACCACACTGGCTAATTTTGTATTTTTAGTAGAGATGGGGTGTTATCATGTTGGCCAGGCTGTTCTCTAACTCCTGACGTCAAGTGATCCGCCTGCCTCAGCCTCCCAAAGTGCTGGGATTACAGGTGTGACCCACTGTGTCTGGCCCCCGATGACATAGCCTTGACCAAAATGAAGGCGACACTCGCTTACTTCCTGGCCTGAATGTGCTCACCAACCCTCTATTTGACCTGGTGAGGACATCCCCAGCCTGACCACAATGATCCCCACTCGCATGAAAACATGTGGGCCGACTCGGGCTGGGACAGAGTCCTCTGTAGGCCTCTTCCTTTCACGGATTTATGCAAGGAAAGTAACTAAAAATGGTGTGTTTACAGTGTGTTTGTTTCCAGCATGCCATACTGATGACTCCTGACTTTTCCAGAGCAGAGGGACACCTGCCTCATGCTGAGGGACACTGGGAGGGTTTGTGTGAGGCACTGAGCCCTGGGCTTGCAGCGGGCAGCTGCTCAGAAGTTGGCCCACATCCCTGCCTCAGCACTGCCAAAGACAGCCATGCCCAGTGGCTTGGAATAGGGTTCCTGGTCTGGCAGCACCAGCCCCTCCGGACTGGGTCCAGTGAGCTGTGCTCTCCCGGGGTTCTGATGCATGTCCAAGTTTGAAAACTGCAGGCCCAACCAGAAGTAGGACCAGACGAGAGCCTCTATTCTGGGAGTGATGGTGTGAATGCATGCTTAGAAGTCGCAGGCTGACCCCTGTCCCCTCCCGCCACAGCACAGGGAGGGTGTGGGGACAGGAGGCATCCACGGCCTGAACCTGAAGCCCCCACCCCACCATGGGCTCTTGCGACGTTCACAAAGGTCTCCCCCAAGGAAGCTAAGGGAAGCCTTGGGTCTGAGGTGGGCTGAGATTCCCTAAGCAGAACAGGAAAGGGCTTTGCCTTGGCTGCAAGGTAGCTCCTGGGACCCAGCCACAGTAGGCAGAGGGTGCAGTGTGGAATCAGGCAACCAGGGTTTGAATCTCAGCTTTCAGAGCCCCACCCATAGAAAGGACATAACAACCCCATGATGAGATCATGCGAGCCCATCTGGGCCACAGTGTGTGCAGCAATGACTGCAATCGAAACCCACCCAATGTCCCATAGAAAGGCTTGCTTTTCTTTTCTTTTAAGATGGAGTCTCCCTCTGTTGCTGAGTCTGGAATGTGATGGTGAGTTCTTGGCTCACTGTATTAATATTAATTTTTTCTCAAGGCCGGATAAAAAGCCAGCCCCTCAGGTTCTGGGAACTCAACTACAACACTAAATACGTGGATCTTTCCAACACCTGCCTGGTCACACAGCTGGACCGGAGCCCTGTCGCTGATGACAATAACCTCAACTCCATTTTCTATGAGCACTTGACTCGTTCTGCAGAACACGCTTTGTGGGGACCTGGCGCTGGGCCGCTGGGGCAACTATGGCCCTGGAGACTGCTTCGTCCTGGCCTCCAACTACCTCAACCCCCTAGTACACCTCATCGAGGTTGGCAATGGCCTTGTCACCTTCCAGCTGTGTGGCCTTGAGTTCCGGGGCACTTACTGCCAGCAGTGAGAGGTGGAGGCCATCACGGAGGGTGTGGAGGAAGACGAGGGCTGTTGCTGCTGCGAGCCCGGCCACCTGCCTCGGGTCCTGTCCTTCAGTGCTGCCTTTGGGCAGTGCTGGCTGGCCTGGGAGGTGACAGCCAGCAAGTACCGTGCTGGAGGGCTACAGCATTAGTGACAACAATGCCACCTCCATGCTGCAGGTTTTCGACCTCCGCAAGATCCTCATCACCTACTACGTGAAAAGCATCATCTACTACGTGAGCCGCTCACCAAAGCTGGAGGTGTGGCTCAGCCATGAGGGTATCTCGGCAGCCCTGTGGCCTGTGCATGCGCCCGGCTATGCCGACTCAGATCCCACCTTCTCACTAAGCGTGGACGAGGACTATGACCTTCGCCTGTCTGGCCTCTCGCTGCCCTCCTGCGCGGCGCACTTCGAGTGGATCCAGTACTGCGCCTCCCGGCGCAACCAGCCTGTGGAGCAGGACTGGAACTCCCCGCTGGTCACGCTGTGTTTTGGCCTGTGTGTGCTGGGCCGACGGGCCCTAGGGACGGCGTCTCACAGCATGTCTGCAAGCCTGGAGCCCTTCCTCTACGGACTTTCGCATCACCTCCGCACGTGATGAGTGGGTCTTTGCTGACATGAACCTGCTTCACCGCGTTGTGGCACCTGGGGTTCGCATGGCCCTCAAGTTTCACCAGGACCACGTCACGTCTCCAGATGAATATGAGGAGCCGGCAGCCCTATACGATACCATTGCAGCCAAAGAGGAGCGGCTGGTCATCTCGCATGAGGGTGACCCGGCCTGGTGCAAAGCCATCCTCAGCAACAAGCCCTCCTTGCTGGCTCTGCGCCATGTCCTGGACGATGCCTCGGATGAGTACAAGATCATCATGCTCAACCCGCGCCACCTCAGCTTCCGAGTCATCAAGGTGAACCCGGAGCGCGTGCGTGGCCTGTGGGCCGGGCAGCAGCAGGAGCTGGTGTTCCTGCGCAACCGAAACCCCGAGCGTGGCAGCATCCAGAACGCCAAGCAGACGCTTCCAAACATGATTCACTCCTCCTGCGACCAGCCGTTGGGCTACCTCATCTATGCGTCACCTCTCACCACCTCACTGGCTGGCAGCCACGCCCAGCTGCGGGCGCTGTGGGGTGGCCCCATCAGCCTGGGTGCCACTGCCCGCTGGCTCCTGCGCAGCTGGAAGAGGCTTCACAAGGGCTGTGGCGCTGGCTGCAATAGTGGCGGGAACATGGTTGACTCAGACTGTAGTGGGGGCTGTGGCCTGACCTCCCTCAGCAATAACCCCCCTGTTGCACACCCCACGCCTGAGAACACAGCAGGCAGTGGTGACCAACCCCTCCCACCAGGCCCTGGCGGGGGCCTTGGCCCTCCCTGAGTGGCTCTGGTGATGGGTGCTCCCTCCTCTGCTGCAGTGGCCACCTCCCCGGCTCCCTGGACGCCCCCCCCATCACCTACCCCCACAGAGGGTCCCCGGACCTCATGGCCCCCTGGTCCTGGTCTCCTCGGTTCTGAGGGTCCTAGTGGGAAGTGGAGCCTGGGTGACCGGAAGGGCCTGCGAGGATCCGATGGGGAGCCAGCCTCAGGGGGCCCCAAAGGAGGTACCCCCAAATCTCAGGCGCCTCTAGACCTCAGCCTCAGCCTTAGTCCGGATGTCAGCACTGAGGCCTCGCCCCCCCAGAGTTCCCAGGACATACTTTGCTTGGACAGCAGTGCCCCTGAGAGTGGCACACCTACAGGCACCCCCGGGCGACTGGCCTGCCCATGCCGAGGAGCAGGAGAGCCCGGCAGCCCAGCCCCTGCTGGAACACCAGTACTGAGCCACCTGGCACCCACTGGACCTCCTGTTAGGACTCAGTAGTGGACCTGCTCTGCTGCCTCTGGCCCTCTCTGCTGGACCAGAGAATTGAGTGGCTTTGACCTCCATGTCTGAACCCTGACCTCTGGCTGCCTTGGCCAGAGAACCAAAACTGAATGACCCATACCTGTGACCTTGACCCCTGATCTCTCATCCCCAGTCCGGGGTCTTGGCTCCCCAGATGGAGGCAGGCAGCCTCCCAGCCAGGCCCTAAGAGCCAAACCATGGGCTGGTCCCACTTGGAGCCCGTGGCCAGTACCACCTCAGCCCCTGGGCCTGCACTGCCTGCAGGAGTGGCCCCCTTGGCCTGGACCTGGGGCCTGAAGTGTGAGAAGGGTGGTTTCTTGGTTTCCTTCTTTCCTTTATTTTTATTTTATTTTTTATTTTTTGTGCTTCAGAGACATCAGAATTAATAACACTATTTTTGATTTTGGAAAAAAAAACACATATTCTTGTGCATTACATATAGAAAGGAACAACCAGTATTAGCCTTTCCAAAAATATACCAAAAAGTAAAAAGCATCAATATAATGAAGAATTTACATCAACTAATGGGCAAAACAGCCAGCTAACATCAAATGGCAGTAATCCTAAATTTAAATCGACAAAATCCCCCAATCAAAAGATACAGCCAAAACCCAACGGTATGCTGCATCCATACCATTGGATGCTTGCATCCATTTCACATGCAAGGATATACAAAGACTCAAAACAAAGCGATGGAGAATGATTTGCCAACCAAATGCAGAGCAAAAATAAATAAATAAATAAAAAGGAGGAGTTGCAATTCTTGCCTCTGATAAAATAGATTTTAAAGCAACAAAGATATAATGGTAAAAGGATCAATGCAACAAGAAGAGCTAACGCTCCTAAATATATATGAACCAAGTACAGGAACACCCAGATACGTAAAACCTATAAGAGACTTAGACTCCCACACAATAATAGTGGGAGACTTCATCATCAATATTAGATATATCAATGCGACAGAAAATCAATAAGGATATCCAGGACTTGAACTCAGATCCGGAACAAGTAAACTTAATAAACATTTATAGAATTCTCCACTTCAAATACACAAATTATACACTCTTATCAGTACACATCACACCTACTCACAGGTTTAAATGAAATATTGGTTGGCCATTATTAAGCACAATTATTAGCATAAAAGAGGTTTTTAGAATTTTTAGAATAAAGCAACACTCCCATTCTCTCTCCCTCTTCCTCTTTCTTCCTCTCCTTCATTCCTTTTTTTTCTTTTTTCTTTCTTCAAAAATAAATAAATAAATAAATAAACAAATTCTTTTGACTAGGTTTTCCAAATACAAAAGTAGTTAACTTTATGTTCTGCCATCTTCAATGTATTTGTTCTAATAATCCTGGAGCTATTTTACTAAGAATTTTGGACAATGCTAGCAAGACATTCAAGTTGGAATTCCAAAAAAATAAATTAAAAAAAAAAAGAGCTCGATCAAGAGCCACAGTGTCATCATTTTATCTCTTTCTCCTCCTTCCTCCTAAACTCTGCTATCCTTAGTATTGACTTTATTGTCAAGCTTCTATGTCCCCCTGTAGGAACAGGGAGGATCCTTGGGAGCTTCACACATAGTCTTCCAGTTTAGCATGATTGCAGAGAGTGTTTGTTTCACAAGTATACCACCAGCCGGCTGTGGTGGCTCCTGCCTATAATCCCAGCACTTTGGGAGACTGAGGCGGGCAGATCACCTGAGGTCAGGAGTTTGAGACCAGCCTGACCAACATGGAGAAACCCTGTCTCTACTAAACATACAAAAATTAGCTGGGTGTGGTGGCACATGCCTATAATCCCAGCTACATAGGAGACTGAGGCAAAAGAATCACTTGAACCAGGGAGGTGGAGGTTGAAGAGAGCTGAGATCGTGCCATTGCACTCCAGCCTGGGCATCAAGGGAAAAAAAACAGGGCCAGGCGCGGTGGCTCACGCCTGTAATCCCAGCACTTTGGAAGGCTGAAGCGGGTGGATTACGAGGTCAAGAGATCAAGACCATCCTGGTCAACATGGTGAAACCCCGTCTCTACTAAAAATACAAAAATTAGCTGGGCATGGTGGTGCGCGCCTGTAGTCCCAGCTACTCGGGAGGCTAAGGCAGGAGAATTGCTTGAACCCAGAAGGCGGAGATGGCAGTGAGCCGAGATCGTGCCATTGCACTCCAGTCTGGGTAACAAGAGTGAAACTCCGTTTCAAAAAAAAAAAAAAGGCCGAGCCCCGCCCAAGCCGCGTCCGAAACCACGTCGCTGCGCACCCCGACCTTCTGCGCCGGCCTCCGCGGCTGCCCTCGCCGCACCCCGGCCCGGGGAGGGGCTCCCACGACCCCTCGCTTGGCTGGGGGCGCCAGGGACTCCCGAGTCCCCTACCCCGCGCCGTCTCGCCCTCCTCCCTCTTTCTTCGGGCAGCCTCCCCCTCCTCGCCCGCCACACTTCACCCTCCCCCACTTTTGCCGCCTCTATATCCTCAAGCTTCGGTGGCGCTGGGGGGCTTCTCCGATCGGCAGGATGTACCCCCAGGGAAGGCACCCGACCCCGCTCCAGTCCGGCCAGCCCTTCAAGTTCTCCATCTTGGAGATCTGCGACCGCATCAAAGAAGAATTCCAGTTTCTCCAGGCTCAGTACCACAGCCTCAAGCTAGAATGTGAGAAGCTGGCCAGCGAGAAGACGGAAATGCAGAGACATTAATTATGTGATGTATTGTGAGATATCTTACCGGCTCAACATTGAAATGCATAAGCAGGCGGAGATTGCAAAGCGCCTGAATGGTATCTGCGCTCAGATTATCCCCTTCCTGACCCAGAAGCATCAGCAGCAGGTGCTCCAGGCTGTAGAGCGCACCAAACAGGTCACAGTGGGGGAGCTCCATTTGGGACCTGGCAGCGCCCACTCCCCGTAGCAAGGCCGAGCTGACCTCCTCGGCCCCAGCCTGCTATGCCCTGGCTGTCAGCCCCGACGCGAAGGTTTGCTTCTCCTGCTGCAGCGATGGCAACATTGTGGTCTGGGACCTGCAGAACCAGACGATGGTCAGGCAGTTCCAGGGCCACACTGATGGCGCCAGCTGTATTGACATTTCTGATTATGGCACTCGGCTCTGGACAGGGGGCCTGGACAACACGGTGCGCTGCTGGGACCTGTGGGAGGGCCTCCTGCTGTAGCAGCACGACTTCAGCTCCCAGATTTTCTCCCTGGGCCACTGCCCTAACCAGGACTGGCTGGTGGTCGGAATGGAGAGCAGCAACGTGGAGATCCTGCATGTTCGCAAGCGGGAGAAATACCAGCTGCACCTCCACGAGAGCTGCGTCCTGTCCCTCGAGTTCCCCTCCTGTAGATAGTAGTTTGTGAGCACAGGGAATGACAACTTGCTCAACACCTGGAGGACGCCATACAGGGCCAGGATTTTCCAGTCTAAGGAATCGTCCTCCATCCTGAGCTGTGAAATATCCAGGAATAACAAATACATCGTGACAGGCTTGGGGGACAAGAAGGCCACCGCGTATGAGGTGGTCTACTGAGACCCCCCCCAACATTCCTGCACCCCAAGTCCAGACTCCTAGGGGAAGCAGCTCCAGGACTGGGAAAAAAATTTTTTTCAAGCAATTCTCATGCCTCAGCCTCCTGAGTAGCTGGGACTAGAGGTGCCCATCACCACACCTGGCTAAATTTTTTTTTTTTTTAGTAGAGACATATTTTTTTAAAAAAAGATAGAAATAAACACTTCTAGTCTTAAAGCTTGAAATACGTTTTATCTGTGTTCCTTCCTTGGGGAAGGACCCCCCCAGGCTTCTCAAGAAAAGTATCAAAAGAACTGAAACTCAGATGCCTGGCTCCTGATTTACCAGGATCCTTTCTTCCCCTCTCTAGTTCCTGTTTTTTACACATTTTGCATTTCTTTCCTGCTCTACAAACCTCCAGTTTTAGTCAGGAGATGGATTTGAGACTGAGCTCCCATGTCCTCAGCTGCAGCACCTGATCAAAGCTTCTTCCTTGGCCACACTCGTCTCATTGACTAGCTCTGTGTGCGGTGAGAAGCAGGACCCGAACAGAGCCCCTGGTGTTTCGCTAACACTATTTCCATACTCAGCCTCTCGGTGGTGGTGGTGTCATCACTTTCTCTTTCTCTCACTCTCTCTCTCTATATATATATTGAGATGGTGTCTTGCTTTGTCACCCAGGCTGGAGTTCAGTGGTGCGATCTCAGCTCACTGCAACCCCCTTCTCCTGGGTTCAAGCGATTCTCCCGCCTTAGCCTCCCAAGTAGCTGGGATTACAAGTGCCTGCTACCACACCTGGCTAATTTTTGTATATTTAGCAGAGATGGGATTTCGCTATGTTGGCCAGGCTCGTCTCTTAACTTCTGACCTCAAGCAATCCGCCCACCTTGGGCTCCCAAAGTGCTCGGATTACAGGTGTGAGCCACCATGCCCAGCTCTCAAATTCTTTAGGAAAACAGCCATAAAACCCAGAGCTCTGGACACCCCAATGGCCTGGGATGGGTGGGAAAACGTCTTGGAGGCTGTCAGGTGCTAATGGAGGAAAACAGCTCCTGTTCAGCTCTCTGAATCTCCTGGGACATGGGGTGTCCAGGGACGGGGCTGAGGGTGTGAAGGGGAAGCCTGTGGGCCCAAATGGACCCAGTGAGGGGGCATGTGTCTGCAGAGAGCATGCCCTCGGGGCATCTGGGGGCTTCTCAGAGGAGGCGCCCCAGACTTGGAGAAGAAGGACTTTGGTCCTGGGCAGAGGAGGTAGAAGAGACAGGACCTGCTGGCGGGGTGTGCAAACCACACCCCCATCTGATGCGAGCTCATATTGGCCCGTTAGTGTCTGTGCACTGAGCCCTGGGCCAGGCACCAGGCTTTGAAACCCAGTTGACTAAGAAGATGTCACCTTGTTGTAGCCCCAGGGTTGGGCCTTTAGCCCAGCGGGCTCCCTGGATGGGCCAAGGCCAGCAGATGAGGCTGAGCTCGGAGCTTGGCCTGGGCTCTTGGGAGAGGAAGGGGGACGGAGGTACCCAGACTGGATCTGACTCGCAGGTGGATGTCTGTTTGCCAAACCACAGACCACCTGCCCCACCAGAGGCCCATCCTTGCCCCCACGCTCTCTGGCCCCATGGCTTTGTGGCCTGCGTCAGCGGTCGACGTCCGGACCAAGAATAAGAAACTCAGGCAGCCCCTGTCATTAGTGGTTTGCTGGGCATGGGCTGGGCCGAGCAGGCTGGACAGAGGGACGCCTGGGCACGATGCCTGGAGGCTGGACAAAGAGGACGTGGCCAGGTCATGCCCTGGGCAACCACCTGGGTGGGGGGGAGACGGCTGACAGCACCTGGGGGCTGCTGTTGGAGACAGACGTTGGAAATAGATGCTCGGTGCTGCGAAGAAAAATCAGCACTGAGACAGAGGATCTTTCAGCAATGCAATTTGTACTTCTTAGACTGCAGGAGCCTCACTGGCCACTGTGCCATGAGAGTACAAAGAACAAAGGAAAACACGAATTTATTCCTTACACACTTGGGGTCATCCTTACTGCTGTGTCTGATCTCTGCTGGCTGGAGCCAGACCTCACAATCTAAAATGAAACCCGATGGGCTAACAACTTAAAGCTTTTCTAAACAGGTAAAAACAACGGGGAGCTGGGACATGCCTGTGAGCACGTCCAGCACAGAATTCTTGGTTAAAGCACACGGACATAGAATGTACTGTATGCCTGTAAGCGTGACATGTTTAACATCTACATAGGATGGGGCTTCACAAAGAGTTATTAGCACACTTACTCTTTAACAAGAAAGGAAACTTTAAAAAGGAACTTTTCTACTTCTCATAGAGGTAGATTCCCCCCCTTCTGGGTCCACTGCCATTGAGATACTGGCCTTTTGGGGAGGAGCGTGAACAACACACGAACACGGGCACTGACCCTGGTGTAGACAGGTGGTCTGCACTGGGGTCATGACAGGAAAGAGCCGGTCACGTGGGGACCTGGTCCAGGAAACTCACGTGGAGGCAACGGGGACGACAAACACCCTGAGGTAGAAAAAAGTCAGCAGAACAAAAGAACGGTATGGCCACTGTGGAGGGGGTGGGGGGAGGGCAGGGGGTCAGGCAATGTGGGGGCTCAGGTATGCAGGGGCCAGGAGTGAGGATGGTCACGGGGAGCCTTGAGGGACACTTAAGCTGGTCAGTGACACAATCTAACTCACTTTTCCAAAGTAGGATTGACATCAGCTGTATCAGAAAAAAATTAATTACAACAGCCTCCAAACCGGCTTGTTTTTTTCTTCTTACACTGAATAAGTCTGGAGGTGGACAGCCCAGGGAGGCCTGTACCGCTGGCATTATGGATGCTACTTCTGTCTTTGGCTCCACTGTTTGAGGCTCCCATGCCCAGGGTCTCCTCATGGTCCAACATGGCTGTTGAAGCTCCAGCCATTACATCTACTTTCTAGCCAGCAGGACAGAGGAAGTGATAAAGAATGGCACACCTCTTCTATTTAGGATCCCTTCCTTGACGTTGCACACAACACTTTCATTGCAAGAACGGAGCCGTAAGGGTACCTCTAGCTGCAGGGGAGACAGAAATGCAGCTCTGATTCTGGGAAGCCCCTGGTGCAGCCAAAAGTCAGCAGCCTGTGACTGAGGGGAGGAAAAGAACAGATAGTGGGGGATGACTACTCTCCCTGACACTTCGATATAGCAGCTGGGGACAAGAGCTTTGCTGGGCACAGTTGTCTACAAATGCAAAGTAGTATCAGCCCCAGCCTGGCCCTTGGGAGCCCCAGGGGAAGAGACAAATGCAGAAACAGGCAGGAATACAGTATTATGTTAGGATGCAGCAGAGGAAGCAGGGGCCGGCCTCCTGCTCCTGCCTATTCTCTGCCCAGTGTGGCTAGAGCCCTCCATACCAGCTGGCCTGGCCTTACTCGCTCTGTAGATGATAGCATCCCACTCCCAAATGCAGACAGCTTCTATCCGCTATCCCACTCCCAAATGCAGACTGCCATTATCTGCTATCCCACTCCCAAATGCAGACGGCCACTATCTGCTATCCCACTCCCAAATGCAGACGGCCACTATCTGCTATCCCACTCCCAAATGCAGACGGCCACTATCTGCTATCCCACTCCCAAATGCAGATGGCTGCTATCAGCTATCCCACTCCCAAATGCAGATGGCCATTATCCACTTAGTCGCTGCCTTGTGGGCGTCATCTACCTTGTTTCTGCTGTTCTGTGGCCTTATAAGGCCAGCTGTGCCTCACTGTGCAGCCTGGGCATGTTGCTCCTCTCTGGGGGACAGCATGAGAGGCTCTCATACCTGCGTGGTGCTTACCTCTCATCACCTGGCCCCTTATCATCCTTGACTTGGCTGTGCCTCCCTTCCCACTGAGCCCTGCCTGGTGACCTTGGCAAGTCGCTCTGCTCTCGGAGCCTCTCATCCCGTCTTTGGTGTAGGGATGATGGCATGGCACCTCACAGGCCTGGGCTGCCTTCCTCTGTCCTTCTGGAAATGGGGTGGCTACGCTACCCACCCACCTCCCTTACCTCCCTGCTCTGTGCACTGACCCTGTGGGACCTGTGGTCCCCTGGGGACCACCTGATAGAAATGCAGACTCCTGAGCCCACCCTGATGCCAGGTAAAACTCCTTCAGGTGGGCAGGGAGTCAATGGGCCATGCCCAGTGCAATTCCACAGTCTTCCAGGGAATTGCCATTGCCCTGGGCCAACAACTGCCAGCCCTCTCCTCCTCCCGCTCACATTAGCAAGAGCATGTGCGGGCAGGCAGCTGGGCATGCAGAGCTGGGTTGCCTCGGGCATGCCATGCCGCCTTGCCAACCTCGCTTTCTCCCTTGGTGACATGGAAATGGCGTCCCTGCCTGCCACCCTCCGAGATGGAGGAGGCCAGGGACTGGCTCCTTCTGAAGGCTTTCTGTGGGTGAAAAGAAACAAAACGGTCTGTCAGACCCACTGACCTTTCAGCAGCTTGGTGCTTTCACTGCATGTTCCCTCAGGTTGAGTGACACATCTGTACTCCCCACAGTGGTGGGGGCGGGGGGGTCGGGATGCTCAGACTGTGCTCAGTCCCAGCTCCTAGGAAAGCATGGGGAGTGGGAAGTCCAGGCCTCCGGAGCACCTGTCCTCTGCCCCACTGTGGCCCCATTCTTGGTCAGCAGGATGGAGCCACCTGTTTGAGGTGGCACTGTAAGGAGTGGGCGGGGGAGACACCTCTGTGGCCCTCACACACCATCTTGCCATTTACCCACTTTACGTATGAGGAAGCACATCCCAAGCTAGAAAGGACAGATCTGAACTCATCACAAGGCCAGCTCCAAAAGAATCCGCTAAAGGTCTTGGGTGGGGATAAGAGATGCTCCCTGGTGCCCAGGGCGGCATCCTGAGATACCCTGTGGGCTGCTCTGCAGATACCAGGGCCCTTGTGCATATACAGTGTGTGTGAGTGCACACCCACCCACACATGGGGCAGCTCTACTGGGGCACCTCAGAGCCCTTTCCTCCCAGCCACACCCCTCCCCTGTGTCTGTCCCAGGGACACGTCCCTCAGTGCAGGGTCAGCGTCTGAGAACTGGTCTTGGATGGCTCATGCACTCATTGTCTCCAGGAAAACTTGAAAGTAGGTGGACGGAGGGAACACGGACGGGGGGCACTGTGCCTTTAAGACTTGTCCGGTGTTGGATCCAGCAGAGAACAGTTGGGTAAACAGCATTGAGCATAGTGGGGGAAGCAGACACTGTATAGGCAAATGAGGATGACAGAGCAGAGCCGGGCACTCCTGAGCTGCAGCCTGTCTGGGCCCTTGCACCCACACGTCCTCCCAGCAGCCCCAGGAGCTGAGGAAACAGGCTGGGAGAAGGTCTCAGGCAGCCAGCACAGAGTGGGTTTACAAACCCTGAGGCTGATTTCCCTACTGTCACTGGTGCTGTGAACCTCCCAGCTTCCTCTTAGAAGGTGGGGATGGGGCCGGGTGTGGTGGCTCACACCTGTAATCCCAGCACCTTGGGAGGCTGAGGTAGGCAGGAGTTTGAGACCAGTCTGGCCAACATGGAGAAAGCTCGCCTCTACTGAAAATACAAAAAAAAGGCCAGGCGCGGTGGCTCACGCCTATAATCCCAGCACTTAGGGAGGCCGAGGTGGGTGGATCACGAGGTCAAGAGATCAAGACCATCCTGGTCAACATGGTGAAACCCCGTCTCTACTAAAAATACAAAAATTAGCTGGGCATGGTGGTGTGCGCCTGTAGTCCCAGCTACTCAGGGAGGCTGAGGCAGGAGAATTGCTTGAACCCAGAAGGCGGAGGTGGCAGTGAGTCGAGATCGTGCCATTGCACTCCAGTCTGAGTAACAACAGCAAAACTCCGTCTCAAAAAAAAAAAAAATTAGCCAGGTATGGTGGTGTGTGCCTATAATCCCAGCTACTTGGGAGGCTGAGGCAGGAAAATTGCTTGAAGAGAGGTTGCAATGAGCCAAGATCGCACCATTGCACTCCAGAGCCTGGAGAGTGAGACTTTGTCTCAAAAAAAAAATAAAAAAAAGAGCAGGACTGATGAACCATACTGCCAGAGCTGCCACACCGCCACAGTGGCTGCCATAGTGTGGCCCAAAGGAAAGAACACACTCTCAGGATGGGGTCTCCACCCGACAACCCCTCCCACCTCAGGGCCTCTCTACCTGCCCCCAGCTGGGGGCCTACCTGCCCTTGCCCTTCTGAGGTCTCAGAACTCCCCTGCAGCTTCCATGGCCAATCTGGATGTGATCTCTTTTCTCTGTGGTCCTCCACCCGCCTAGTGGGCTGCCACTGTCCCCTACAATAGGAATTTGTCCCACACTGTGGGTTTTTTGTGAGGATGGTGCTGATTTCAAAATCTGGATTTCCAGCTGCTGGTGAACACTCAGGTGCGCCAACATGCTCTGATTATGCCAAAACAACAGCAACCGCCACTGCCGTGGGCCGCTGAGCAGACCCGATCCTGCAGACCCCTCTGAGGCAGTGGCAGTTTGAGCCTCAGTTTCTCTGCTGTGAAGTGGGCCAACAACAGCTTCTCCTTCATGGGATGACAGTGTTGGGAGGAGCAATACTGCCTCTCTGCCCATGCCCACACACTCCTACCTCCTGTCCCTGTGGCGGCCTGGCTGGACAGAACCTAGGGTCTGAGCTGGCCTTCCTTCCTAACAGGGTGGCCACACTGCCACACGCTGACTACACTGTGGTCACGACGAACTCCCCTGGCCTCCCAGGGACGACCCTCACATGCTCTTGACCCCCAGACCCCCTGGTGGGAAAAGAGCTGAGGAATGAACAGATGAAGAAACAGAGGCCAAGCAGCCACCTCAAGCATACAACAGGTGGGGGCCCACCTAGCAGCTGGCCAGAGCTCTGGGTACTGTGCTGCCGCCAGCCCACCCCCTGCCACAGGCGACACAGATGTGCCCATGAGTCAGAAGCCAGGCCTAGACAGGGTGGAAGATCCCCTTTTTCCTGAAAAATCACTCCTGGTGACTTGCATTTTCTGTGCCTTCAGTTTCACTTACAAAACTCGCCCCTTCCCCCAGCAGGGGTGAGGCATGGGTTATGGGGAGCACGGTGGCTCCACACGGGCGAGGCGGGCACTGGGTTCCAAGGCTGGCTGGGTGGCCATCTGTGCAGCCTGGGGGCCAAGCAGACCTCACCTGAAGGAACCTCCAGTGAGGCAGGGGATAGGGCCGGCAAGCTGCGGCCTAGGGAACAGCACAGCCTCCTCAGCTGTTCTGAGCAGGGGTTCCAGGGCTGAGGGCTCCCTCCTGGGCCTCTCCCAAGCTGTGCCTCAGTTTCCTCCCCTGTCAGGTCGGTGCGGGATGCCCACTTCCCAGGGCTCACAGTAAAACAAGAACTGACGCAGCTGTCTGTGTCTTTTGTTCACTGTCGGACCGCATCAGCCCCACAGGAGCAGGCTCCCGCTTGCAGGAAGCAGCTCCAGGCTGGGCTGGGGCCCAGGCTGCCCTGAGGAGCTGCCTGGCGATCTTGCGCACTGCTACCTAACCTTTCTGCTCTTGTTTCTTCATAGGGAGGGGGAAGGGATCATCCTCACAGACCTTGACCAAACCCCAGCCTTATGCTAATAGCACTGGTGGGAAGCTGAAGCAGAGAGAGATTAAGCCACCTGCCTGAGCCCACATAGCTACCTGGTGGCAGTTCTGGGACTTAGAGTCCTGGCAGACAGGCCCCCATCTGACCTCCCCAGGGAGGTCGGCAGGATCAAGGGTCGGCTCACTCTTTTGGAGGTTTTAGCTGAGGCATCCGCAGACACGGTGAAAGAATGGACGTCTTGGGTGGGCCCTGGAGGAGTGGGTGGCTATAAAGCAGTTGGATCTGGGAGTGAGGTCAAGGCCTGAAGTAGAAGACACAGCAGCCCAGCCTTCACCCCAAGCTCCTGCAGCCAGTGCCACAAGGGGAAATAACGTCCTCTGCATCTCACCTGGCTTTCCAGCCTGGAAGAGGCTCACCAGGACGTCCTGGGGGAAAAAAGGACGATTGAGCCAAGGTCTGGAAGGGCCAACACACTTTACCCATACCCTGGTGACTGGCCTAGGCACAGAGTGCCGCCCTAGGGCAAGGCGGGCCCCCTCTCGCCCCGGAAAGTGGAGGCGGCTCCATCATGAGGGAGGGACTGACACCAAGTGAGGCCCAGCACACGTTCATCCCCTCTGTGCCTCCCCCAGCCCCTCCAGGTCAGAGTGGGAAGCCCCGTGCCACCGTGGCCCGCAGTCAGGAGAGCCCCCGAACCCTCTGACGCTGTCACTAGTGGGGCGGCAGGCGCTGTGCTGGAGCGTTCTGCGGTTCTCAGGGCGAACCCTGCCTGGGAAAAACCCAACATGGGCGCCAGAGGCAACGCCCGCTCGCCTTCCCACGGTTTGCTCTGTGGCCAGGGAAAGGTCGGTTCTTGACCTCGTTTTGTGGATTAAAAGTGTCCACGACGGGGCCGGGCGAGGTGGCTCACGCCTGTCAGCACTTTGGGAGGCCGAGGCGGGTGGATCACGAGATCAAGAGAGCGAGACCATCCTGGTCAACATGGTGAAACCCGGTGTCTACTAAAAATACAAAAATTAGCTGGGCATGGTGGCACGTGCCTGTAATCCCAGCTACTCAGGAGACTGAGGCAGGAGAATTGCCTGAACCCAGGAGGCTAAGATTGCCATGGGCCGAGATCGCGCCATTGCACTCCAGCCTGGGTAACAAGAGCGAAACTCCGTCTCAAAAAAAAAAAAAAAAGTGTCCGCGACGGAGGTTCAAAGCAAGACGCCGCGCGGGGTCCCCTGGGGCTAGCGGCGTCGCTCCCCCCTCCCTTGGGGGACCTCGCGGGGGTGTCTCAGGCCGGAGAGGTTGGGGTAGTCATTGACTGCGTGCTTTCCGCGTCCGGCCTCCCGGCCCCGGGCCCGCCCCAGGGGAGGCGGAGTCTGGGCCGGGTGCGGGCGCACAGCTGGAACCCGTGGCGGAGGCTCCGGCGAGCTCAGCCCCGGATCCAGGCGGCCCAGGCGGCCGCACCATGGATTCAGGGACCGACCAGTACGAGCTCAACGGCGTCCTGCCCCCGGGTACGCCCGGCTCCCCGGACACCTCGGTAAGACCTTCCCCCCACTGCTGTGTGACCTTGCCCCGCCCAGTCCTCTCGGACCCCGCGGCCCCCCGGGCACCTGTGGGCGCCGGGCCGAGTGCGCGCCGTGGCCGCACTGCAGAGTGGCAGGGGACGCTCTGTCCGGGTCAGAACGATGCCCCCGGGAGCTCCAGTCACGCCGGCAAGTGGGTGGGACGTGGGGCCGCGGGGGCGCAGGGGCGCAGGGGCGCAGGGCGCGCTGGCGTCCCCAGCCCCACTAAGCAGTGCCAGCGCTGGCTGCGCTGCGGGGGTCTGGGCGCCGCTCCTCCGGCTAAGGACTGCTGGCGCTCCGCTTTCCTGGCCTCCCCCCACTCCCGCGCCGCTCTCTCTAACTTCAGCCTAGCCTTGCCGGCTCCTCCGCGCACTTTGCCCGGGGACGGGCAGAGAGGAGTCACTGCCTCCGGGCTCCAGGCCAGCAGGGTGCAGACAGTTACGTCACCACGAGGTGACCACACAATCTGATGCGTGCCTTGTTGGGAGAACTTGGGGCCGGCTGTGGTCCCTATTCCACTCACTCACCTTGAAAAATAGACTCGTCACACAGCCTTTAGGGTATCCCCCTACAGGCCCTCCAGAGCTTGCCCCTCCGGGCCTGGGAAGGCTGTGGGCAGCGGGCAGGCTGGCAATGGTCCACGCTTCAGGATTCTTCATCCCAGGACTCTGCACTTACCGAGCACCTTGTGTTTGCTGCAAGGTCCTGGCACGGCCCTCTGGTGACTTGTTTACTTTGGGTATTCTTTCCTTTTCAACACCCCCAACCAGGGATGGGGGCAGGGAACAGCAGCCTGCTGGGTTTTTCCAGGCCTCTCCATGGTGGGGACCAGACTGGGGCAAAGACACCCTGCTCAGGTGCTGGTGAACAGTCCTGGGCCGGGACCGTGGGGACAGGCCGTGTTCAGGGAGGAGGGGCACCACGAGCCACAGGATAGGGTGGCCCTGGGGCTTCATGGACACTTGTCCCTAGGTTAGAGATGAGGAAACAGGGCTGAGAGGAGCAGTCGCACATCAGGACTTGACTGGTGTGTGGGACACCAGGGACCTGGCCCTGCACCAGCGTGTGAGCAGTTTGGAGCAAAAGGCAGGGGGGCCCTCCGACTTTGTGTCCTTGTGAAGGTGTCAAAGCTCGCGGGCCTTTTAGATATGGTCTTAAAAAGAGAGAACAGGCTCCCTCCTGCCTTCAGGAAGTGGGGGAAGCAAGTCAGGTAATAAACGGGGGGGGGGGGGGGCCGGGAGCTGGGGGGTTGGGGAATGCCTTGGAAAGGGAAGTATACTACTCCTCCCCCACTGTTGACATTGCCTGTGCAATGCCCTCCACTCAGCAGTCTCTGTGCCCCTCTGCAGGTGGCAGGGTGCGCTGTACCTCCTGGAGGCTCTGGGTGCATCTCAGGCCCAGAGGAGATTGGGTTGAGTTTGTTCCCGGATCACTGTCTTGGCTCTGGGCACCAGAGGGAGGGAGACAACAGCCCTGCTCCTCCGAGTGGAGGCTGGAGATCAGCCCTGCCCTGACAGTGCAGGAGAAGCCAAGGCAAAACACGGGGTTCCCTAGGGGCTGGCAGCCCACTGTGGAGGGGTCATGGCAGTCAGGGGTGGCTTTCTGTGGAGGTGGGGACATTAGCGCTGAGCCCTGGAGGGCGGGAAAGGCAGGTAGGCAGATCTGGCTCTCTGAGATGTGTGGAAGGGCATCTAGGCAGAAGGAATGGCAGGAGCAAAGGCTCAGAGGCTGGACCACGGAGCATGGGAGGGCCAGGTAGGAGGTGCAGGGATGGGAAGCCAGGCTGCCGGGAGGGGTCTTGCAGGCCTGATCATGGTCTGGCATTCAGGGAACTATGCAAAGGCTATGAGCCAGTGTGAGGATGAGCTCATTTCTCCTTGAGGGGTAGAAAACCTGGAGGGCCACTCTATTCACCCAGCCCGTTGGTCCAGGCACACCCAGCACGCTTTCCTTCTCCCACCCTCAAGATCCTGCCTCTCTGTTTCTTGGGTATATCATGTCAGTACTCTGTGCCTCAGTGTCTCATCTGTGAAATGGGCGTGAAGCGGTGCCTGCTGCAGTGTCATGGTGAGGACTCAGTGGCTGATGTGCAGGGCTCTCAGTTCCCTGATCCTCACTCCCGCCTGCCATGGAGACCCTCTCCCAGTGGTGACCCCTGACAGTGGTTTGGAGAGGGCGGCGCTTTGCCCAGCATGGGGCCCAAGGAGATCCTCAGTTTCCTTTTCTGTTGGATGTGGTACAACTGCTCACCTCCCAGGATGTGGAACTCCGGCCTGAGTGGGCTCTGTTGGGTCAGGGCCGTGGGAAGCTCTCGGGTCTCCCCCGCCCCGTGTGCAGCTCTCGGGTCGCCCCTGCCCCGTGTGCCCTGCGCCCTGTGTCCCTTCATGTCAGGGCCCCCATTGTTGTCCAGGGGTTGAGTCAGCTCACTTGTGGCTGTCAGCACAAGGAACAGTAAACAATTTTAATGTGAAAATGGCCTGAATCTGTCATCCCCAGGGTGTCTCAAGGCAGGGGAGTGGTGGGGATGAGATTGGGACATGGTCCTCTGGTGCCAACCACATCTTCCCACCCCTCACAGCCCACAGGTTGAGGATTCCTGGGGTCACATTTGAGCCAAGAGGCCTGGTCCTCAGGGGCACCCGGTTGTGCCCTGTACACCAGCTGTCTGGGCTGCACATGGCCTCAGCTTCCTGGGGGAAGTTTGCTCCCTCATTTCTGCTTTCCTGGCAGGTCCCAAGGCCAGCAGGGTCTGGGCCAAGTTCTGAACGGTAACCCTAACATGGTCTCAGGGCCACTCCTGGCCAGTGCTGAGTCGGAGGGAAGTGGGTCTGTCTGGCCCAGCTGCAGTGGGAACCCCGCCTGAAAGCACTTCCTGTTGTCTTGGGGTTCACTGCTGGGAACACACGTGGAGCTGGGAGACTCTCTCGGGAGCTGCATCCTGGGCTGGCTGGTAGGAGATGGTGCAGGGCTCCAGTGCCAGCCACCACCTATGTGTGTGGTATCTGGGGAATAGATGGGCACAGCAGCTCATGCCCCCCACTGGTGGGTCAGACAAGGGATGCCGGAGGTCCCAGGCAGGTCCTAGCATATGGTAGGTGGAAGAGGGGTGCCTGATTCTCAGGTCCCCCTGCCATCTGCTCATGCCTGCTGCGTCCAAGGGTTAGGGCTGGGGAGCAGTACAGGCTGCAGGCAGCCAAGGTCTAGACCGGGACCACTGGCAACTCATCCTCGTTGCCCAGCTGGGTCCCGGTTAGCACAGGAGAACCTGTGCCCCAAGCTGTCCTTTCTTTGCTGTGCCACTATTTTGTGAGCCTGTTCAGCTGCCTTTGAGTGGGTGGAGTTGGCTGGGGAGGTAGTCTTTCAAAACAGTGAGAGTTAGGCGTCAAGGAAGAACACCCCAACCCTGCCACCTACTGCCATGTGCTCCACCCACCACCGGGCCTCTGAGACCACCCCATTCAGTCCCCTCCACATCCTTGTCTGCCCATTTTACAGATGAGGAAACTGAGGCATACAGTGGTCACCCTACTGGTCAGTGTTACGGCAGCTCCCAGCCCTGCTCCTCACAGGCCCTTGGAAGGGGGCGGCTGATATGCATCACCACATTTGTGGGGCCACAGCCCCCGACCCTGTCTCCTCCTAGGGTAGGAGCCCTGGGTGGGCCGGAGTACCCATTACGCTATGGCCAGAGCCAGGCCTGTGGATGCAGCAAGCCTGGTTCATATCCCACATTTGTGCCAGCCCCTCCTGCCTGAGCTGAGGATGCTCACTGAAGTGGCCCTAGGACCCACCGTGTGTCCCAGCCCCAACACGTGCAGCCTGCAGTGGTGAGGCTGACCATCCATAGAAGGTAGCAACAGGAGCTGGCCACACCCCTGCACAGAGCCTACCTCCTCACCCAGCCTCCTTCCCAGCTTTCAAAGGAAAAAGACCTGGCCTGGCCCCAGGCCCCGGGCACTGCTGAGGTTCTGGGTAAGTCCTGTTGGACCTGGGACGATATTAACCACTGTGTTTATTCTCTGTACTGCCCAAGCCATGGGCTCAGGTTTCAGCAGGGCTCGGCTCCTGGCAGCTTCTGCTGGCTGGTCAGGATCCCAGGGCTCCCTCCCTTGTGGTGGCTGGGTCCCCTGGCCATCCTAAAGCCCATCCCAAGAGAGGGGCAAGTGCCCAGAAGTGGGGGACAATGGGGTCATCCTCCCTGGGAACCTTCTATGTGGTGATCAGCTCCAGAGCTCCAAGGCCCAGAGCGCCAAGGTTAGGGACAGGGAAGCAGACCAGCCCTGCTGCCTTCCCTTCCACGTGACGCTCCCAAGGTGGCCTGCTGCCCGGGGTGGTTGCCAGCTGTGCTGTATCCTAGGGCAGCCGTACACTTTGGGACACACAGTCCTGGGAGGCGGCTCTGGGCAAACCTCCTCCGAGCTGTAATCTGCTGCTCTGTAGAATGGAAGAGGAACATGGCCTCTCACTCAGTGAGTGGGAGTTTCTCAGGTGCAGCCCCAGATGTACGGAGGGGGAGACTGAGGCCCATGGAGGGGGAGCTTGCACCAGGGCCACGGGCTGGGCTGTGGTGAGCCAGGGCTTGACCCTTGTGCAGAAGCTTCCCTAACTGCAGGTTGGATAGGAAGCAGATGGCCGGGCAGGGCATTTGCTGGCCACTCAGGGCTTGGAGGCCATCCCGGGGCATCTGCTCCATGGCCTTGTGATACACATGGGAGACTGAGGCACAAAGTGGGGCTAGTTGTCCTGAAGTTACACAGCTGGAGCCTGAAGCAGGGAGCCCCTGAGAGCTCAGCCCCTAAGGGGAGGGACAGTGGTGTCAGCCACCAGGGCTTCTGAGCTTTCAGGCCTGGGTTCAAATCCTAGCCCAGCACTCACTTGCTATGTGACTTTGGGTAAGGAACCTTCTTGCCGAGCCTCAGTTTACCTACCTTAAGTGGGCATGAGGACAGCAGGGGCACAGGCTCCCTGTGGCCGGGGGTGCTGAGAGCTGAAGCTTGGGACCTGGAGGTTCTGTGCAGATGATGCTTTTTAATGGATCTGAATGTCCCCTGTGACTGCATGGCTATGAAATATTTAAATGGTTCTGCAGACCTCAGAAAAAAGGGACTTTTTGCTGGGTGTGGTGGCTCACGCCTGTAATCCCAGCACTGTAGGAGGATTAGGCAGGTGGATCACGAGGTCAGGAGTTTGAGACCAGCCTGGCTAACATGGCAAACTCCCATCTCTACTAAAAATGCAAAAATTAGCTGGGCATGGTGGCAGGTACCTGTAATCCCAGCTACTCGGGAGGTTGAGGCAGGAGAATCACTTGAACCCGGGAGGCAGAGGTTGCAGTTTGCTGAGATTGAGCCACTGCACTCCAGCCTGGGAAACAAGAGCAAGACTCCATCTCAAAAAAAAAAAAGAAAAAAGGGACTTATTCCTCCTGTCCAGGGACCAACAGGGTTAGCCTGGGTATGTGTGTCTGTTTATGTGCGTAGTTTGTGTATGTATGTGCATGTGCTGTATTGTATGTAATGTGTCTTTCTGTGAAGGGATGTGTTTCTGTGTCTGTGTGACTAGGAACCCACACATACATGTGTAGATGCCCCCAGAAGGTGGAAATCCTCATGGGGACTGCACTTGGCCTTTTTCTCCTAGAACCAAGTCCTGGGATGGGAACCCAAATGAGTATTAGGGTGGCCTTGATGGGAGGCACTTTGTCACTTGGGGTTTGTGAAACTTAGAAGCACATGCCCACTGTGGCCAGCAGCCCCCGGGACACTGCACCCTGCGGAACACACATGTGATGGGGTGTGGCCCACTGGGTGGCTTCTCAAGAGCAGAGCTGGAGGCAACCTCAGTGCTGGGCATAGGCCCTCAGTCCGGGCCATCCTTGCCCAGACCCTGGGTGGTCTGGGAGGAGGTAGCCATGTCCTCATGTTCTGGGGCCTGAGGGAATCCCCGAGAGTGCAGAGTCAGGCCCAGGATGGGAGAGGCAAAGTAGAGACCCCAAAGTGGCTTTGGGGTATGTGTGGAGCGACCCGAGAACCCACCGGGGCCCCAGGGACAGGGCTGCTGGCTGGCCTGGGTGAAGGCAGCTGTTCCTGTGCACACTCGTGTCCACGTGAACTTGCTACTTAGAGAGCAGCTGATGCCGAAGGCAGGTTGTTGGAATGCTCGCGGGCCCAGGTGTAGGCAGCAGAGCCTGCCTCTGTCCCCCGACGCCCACTCTTTCTTCCTCCTGGGCACATAATTTTAGATGAAACTGAAACACACACAGCATGAAAGCAAGGCCCTTGCCCTCTGCTAGTTCTGTATTGGCTGCCTCATGTATTTTTCATCGTGTATGTTTCCACCCTGCAGAAAGTCGAGGCATGAATGGATGCCCCTGTCCGCCCCTCCCTGCAGCCCTGTGACACCCCGGCCTCCCAGCCTGCATCTTTCATGAGTCTGGAAACAGGATCTCCCAGAGCGGGCCCCAGGAGGTCAGCTGCCAGCAGTGGGTTCTTACAGCTGCCTCCAAGCAGGTGACTAGTCCTGCGGGGCTGTGGTCCAGGGCCCTGTGGCTGAGGGGCACCTACAGACAAAGGGCCAGGCCAGGGGGCTGGCAGGTTTGTCCTGAGTGACTGAAGAGAGGCTCCACCAGGGCAGCTTGAAAGGGATGGACTCTTGCTTCCCGAGAAAGAGGAGGTTGGGTACTTACGGCTGCCTTGGAATGAAAGGCCAGCCCTAGAGAGGACCTTCCTGTGGCAGGAGAGAGGGTCATGTCCTGCCTGGGGAAGTCCTGGGAGGCTTCCTGGAAGCAGTGGCCTCTGTGTGGGGCCTTGGAGCATGAGAGTATCTGGCAACAAGGAAAGGCACTGGGGCCTTCAAGAGAACTGCAGGGGCCCCTCCCAGATGGGCCCCTTCCAGATGGGCCCCTAACCTAAGGCAGAGAGGATTCCATCAGAGCTTGCATCCCCATGTCATTACTCTGAGAATTAATGTGGAAGCTGAGCTCTACTGGATGTCATATGCTGAGGCATCGATTGAGTGCCTGCTGTGTGGGGACCACGCTCTGGGTGCCCCACCTCAGTGAGGCCGGATAGTTTTGCAAGTCCTGTGCTGAGGCCTGGAGGCTGAGTGGCCTGTTGGGCCCCAAGGCTGGGAGGTTGGGAGGTGGCAGGAGCCATCTCAGCCCTTAGGTGCAGCCCAAGAAGGGTGCTTTCTTGCCTGGGCCAGTGTGCACAGATCCGTCCGCCCACACGTCACTTCCCTTGCTGGCACCAGGAGCCCAGACCTTGAGGAGAGGGGGAGGAGAGGAGGCCGGGGGCACAGGCGGGTAGGGACAGGAAGGGAGGAGCAGCCCCGCCTATAGAAGGAGGAGGAGGATCGGGCAGCGCTTTCCAGTGGAAAACCAGAGTGCGTGTACTGAGGCTGCTGTGTCATTTCCTTTCCAGAACTATATTCCTAGGGGAGGTTTCATAAAGCCAAGCACATTCTCGCTGCCTCTCCTTAGAGTAATAAGCACTTCTGTCTGAATACTTACCAGGCGTGGGGACAAGGGAAGCCCTCACCTGCAGGGCCCTGCCCACCCCCATAGCCAGACCCAGACACAGCCCTTGCCACCACCCCCACCCACGCCGCTGACCTTCCCCATCCCTGCAGCTGCCCCGCTGGGGCTGGAGGCACAGGCCCATCAACGTGAACCATTACGCCAACAAGAAGAGTGCAGCGGAGAGCATGCTGGATATCGCGCTGCTGATGGCCAATGCATCCCAGCTGAAGGCCGTTGTGGAACAGGGCCCCAGCTTTGCCTTCTACGTGCCCCTGGTGGTCCTCATCTCCATCTCCCTGGCACTGCAGATTGGCGTAGGGGTGCTGCTCATCTTCCTCGGTAGGTCCCTGGGTCAAGGTGGCCGGGCTACCTGCTCACCTTACTGGCATCTGCTCGCACCGCCTGGAATGGGTGCCCACTACCTTGCATACTCGGCTCTCAAGGAGCTGCCGGGTCAGACATGCAGTCCAGGAAGTGGCACCTTCCCCCGCCCTGCACTTCGGTTTTCGTTTTGTTTTGTTTTGTTTGAAACAGAGTGCCCCCATCACCCAGGCTGGAATGCAGTGTGGCTCAGTCTCATCTCACGGCAACTCCATTTCCTGGGCTTAAACCATCCTCCCACCTGAGCCCCCAACGTAACTGGGATTACAGGTGCTCACCACCACGCCCGGCTAATTTTTGTATCTTTTGCAGAGATGAGGTTGTGCCTTGTTGCCCAGGTGAACTCCTGAGCTCAAGCGATCCAACAGCCTTGGTCTCCCAAGATACTGGGATTACAGGTGTGAGTCAGCACACTCGGCCTCGTTTCGTTCTGTTTGTGTGACAGGGTCTTGCTCTGTCTTCTTGAGGCTCACTGTAGTCTCAACCTCCTAGGCTCAAGCGAGCCTTCTGCCTCAGCCTCCCAGGCAGCCTGCACCACAGCTGTGTGCCCCCATGCCAGCTAATACTTTTCATTTTTGGTAGAGATGGGGTCTTGCTATGCTGCCCAGGCTAGTCCCAAACTCCTGGGCTCACGTGATCCTCCCGTCTCAGCCTCCCAAAGTGCTGGAATGACAGGTATGAACCACACAGAGTAGAGTCAGGGCCTGGCCTGTGGGCATTAGGGCAGGTGCTTCACCAGGTTCTTGTTGACCCATGCCGTGAGATGGCCTCTGCCATGTCCATGGGACCAGGGTCCTCCTCCTGGCTGCGTGACCTTGGGCAAGTGGCTGAACCTATTAAACAGGCACCTGACAGACCTGCAGTTTGTGGCAGGAATCACTAGATTAAGGCACACAAAGAGCTCAGTGCATTTGCCCAAGCCTGGCCTTGGGTTGACATCCATAGCTTCAATTCCTAAAAAGTGCGGGGGCTACAGAAGGTGGGGTCACAGACAGTGGGGCTGCCCAAGCCGGGGGCGCTACGGTCAGTGTTTCAGCAAAACAGATGTATTTTTCTCTGGGGGACAAAACTCATCCTAAATGCCACTGAGGGCACTGTAGTGTCCCAGGACAGTCTGACCACCGGGGTGGGTCCCCTCCCACTGTCCCGGGCTGGACGCTCCATCTGGGCTACCCTTGGCACTGTCCACTCCTCTTGCCCACAGTCAAGTACGACCTTAACAACCCGGCCAAGCATGCCAAGCTGGACTTCCTCAACAACCTGGCCACAGGCCTGGTGTTCATCATCGTGGTGGTCAACATCTTCATCACGGCCTTCGGGGTCCAGAAGCCCTTGATGGACATGGCGCCCCAGCAGTAGGGCACCCAGGTGAGCTGGGAGATGGGGCGTGAGACCTACAGTCCTGGGGTTGCTCGCTGTCAGAGGCTCTTGCAGTGTGGCAAATCCCTGGCCAGCCAGCCTGGGATAGCTTCTTAGGCCATGGGCACCCTTGTCCACACCTGCAAGGCCAATGCCTGGCCACTACCTTGAGGCCAGCCCTGCTCCTGGTGCTGGCCACCTGTTTTAGACACAGTGTTGAAACGGAAGGTGTTTAGGAGCCACCATTTAAAAGTCTGGGGAACTCACTTAAACATAAGATTTCTATGCATTCAGAATGTCTGTCAGAGAAAAAAGAAACTTAAAAAAAAAAAAAAGAAATGAGATATCTGGGTCAGGCATGGTGGCTCACGCCTGTAATCCCAACACTTTGGGAGGCTGAGGCGGGCAGATCACTTGAGGTCAGGAGTTCGAGCAGCCTAGCCAAGAAGATGAAACCCTATCTCTATTAAAAATACAAAAAGTAGCTGGGCATGGTGGTGCATCTCTGTAATCCCAGTTGCTCAGGAGGCTGAGGCAGGAGAATCGCCTGAACCCAGGAGGCAGAGGTTGCAGTGAGCCAAGATTGCACCACAGCACTCCAGCCTGGGTGACAGAATGAGACTCTGTCTCAAGAATATACCAAAAACCTGAAGAATTCCAGCTTCTTTGTTAAATTAGGGGCTCTGCACCCCTTATTACCTCCACTTAGCAAGTGAAGCTTCCTCCTAACCCTCATCTGAGAAAAAGGGGCCCTGGTATGACTGCCTGCCTGACATGCCCACCCCACTGTGCCACTCTGACCAGGACAGTGGGGTTGGGGATCTTGTCATGGAGCCCCTGTGACTCTTCAAGTCTGCCCTTTGCCGGGCCTCACAGAGTCTGAGCTGCCTGCCCTGGGCCAGACTCTGGCCGTGTGCAGGCTGCAGACTAAGGCTGTCCCCACAGGAAGAGGCTCCTGTGTAGGAAGACTTTCCACACCACACACGGCCTCTCCCTGTGTCCTTGCTCAGAGAGGGTGAGCATCTGCTCAGTGACACACAGCCTGGAAGCAGGAAGGCGTGGAATGCAGCCGTGGCAAGGGCCACATGGTGCACACATGACAGTCCATGCAGCCAGGCCAGGCCCACACACCACTGTCCCCACGACTTCAGGCCTAGGGGTCATCATCAAATTTGTAGCAGAGGTGGAGGTGAGTTGCCAAGGGAGGGGTAGGTGCTCCTGGGAGATGGCCATCTCTCCACCCGTGGTGGCCCACGGCAGAGCAGACAGAAGCAGTGGGCTTGGGGCAGAGCGCCTGTGTGTCAAAGATGTATAAAAATTTCCCCAAGAGGGCATAGTGAAGGTTGAGGTGGAGCTCTGGAGCCTGAGGGTGGGTTGGAGCACCCTGCATCCACTCGGCCACACGGAACCAGCTTGGAGTGGCCACTGCTCGTGATGGCCCATGGCCTCTTGAAGCTTCCCTACCCTCACCCATGACCATTCCCCCAGTGGGGTCACGCCAACCCCCAGTGTCCTGGCCATGGAGTCTGAAGTCGCCCTCTGGCAGTGCCCAGTTCTGGGTGGCCCCATGTGGGCTCCAGCTCACTGTCCAGTGGTTGCCTTCAGTTTGTAGTTAAGTTGTCCCCTTCCAGAACACCTAGATGCCAGCTGCTCCCTGGCTTGGGGCATGTGGCCAGGTCATTTATTAATCACCTGCTGTGTGTGCTGATGCAGTCTCTAACTCTACCAAGCGTCAGTTATCTGCCTGCCAGGAAGAGGGTGCTGGGCCTGAGAGCCACATGGGGACCCAGCAGTGCCCTTAAGGCTGTCCTCAGAGACCCCGAGGCCAAGTCTGCTGTGTGTCCTGCCTAGATCAGCCAGAGAGGTCTTAGGCTGCGTAGGTGTCTGTAGTCACAGCTGCCAGCCCCAGCCCCCTGTGCTGGACCAGGCCTTTAAGTCCTGGCAGTAACCCAGCCATGCTATATTCATTCCCCTTTCAGAGGGGAAACTGAGGCATGGAGTGCTTTGACACCTCTCATGTCAGAATCGGGCCCTTCTCCTTCCTAAGTCAGGTGTCTAAATAGCCCTGAAACTTGGGGCTGATCACAGCCTGGCTCAGAGACTCGCTTCTCCTCCTTTCAGGCCCGGAGCCTCTCCTCTCCCTCCTTTCCAGGCCCGGAGCATCTCCTCTCCCTCTTTCCCAAGCCCGGAGCCCTCCTCTCCCTCCTTCCAGGCCCAGAGCCCTCTTCTCCCTCCTTCCCAAGCCGGGAGCCCCCCTCTCCCTCCTTCCCAGGCCTGGAGCCTCTCCTCTCCCTCCTTCCCAGGCCTGGAGCCCCTCCCTCCCTTCTTCCCAGGCCTGGAGCCTCTCCTCTCCCTCCTTCCCAGGCCTGGAGCCCCCCTCTCCCTCCTTTCCAGGCCTGGAGCCTCTCCTCTCCCTCCTTACCAGGCCAGAAGCCTCTCCTCTCCCTCCTTCCCAGACCCGGAGCCTCTCCTCTCCCTCTTTCCCAAGCCCGGATCCCCCCTCTCCCTCCTTCCCAGGCCTGGAGCCTCTCCTTTCCCTCTTTCCCAAGCCCGGAGCCCCCCTCTCCCTCCTTCCCAGGCCTGGAGCCTCTCCTCTCCCTCTTTCCCAAGCCCGGAGCCCTCCTCTCCCTCCTTCCAGGCCCAGAGCCCTCTTCTCCCTCCTTCCCAGGCCCGGAGCCCTCCTCTCCCTCCTTCCCAGGCCTGGAGCCTCTCCTCTCCCTCCTTCCCAGGCCTGGAGCTTCTCCTCTCCCTCCTTACCAGGCCTGGAGCCTTTCTTCTCCCTCCTTACAGACTCAGAGCCTCTCCTCTATCTCCTTTCCAGGACCCTGGATGCTGCTTGCCCTGCAGCTCAGCTGCCCGACCCCAGGAGCCACTGTACCCGTGAGGTGTCTACCTTGCTGCACGTGGCACTCCCCAGACTGCCAGAGCCCAGGCTGGCCTCATCTCCACCGTGTCCCTGGACCAGCCCTTGCTCTGACTGGCTGACCACCATGGGGTAGGCCACTCTTGTCTCTTGGCTGCTGTTCCCAGGAGGCAGCTCCCTCCTGGCACATACGGGCTGGCCATTCTGGCACATGGGGGCTGGCCACAATGGCCCAGAGGGTCAGAACTGGCCAGCCACAGAGACCTGTGCCCAGAGAAGGGTCTCGACCCACCCAAGGACACAGCAGGTCTTGGATGGGTTGGATGAGGGACCAGCGCCAGCCTCTGTCTCAGGACATTCCAGAAGGACAAGGAGATGTCTCTCCCTCTGCCGAAGCACCAGCGTCCGCATCTCCCGTGGGCCCTGTCTGGGTTGCCTGGTGACCCCAGTGTCTGCCCGCTGCCTAACCCAGGGACCCTGGAGAGCCAGAGCTGCCTTTTGGCCCGATGGTAGCCTCTGGCTCTGGTCTCAATGCCTGGGCTTGGTGGCCATCAAGAGGGAGCCAGCCAGATCCATGAGGGCATAGACCCTGCATATACCCTGCACCAGCAGTGACCAGGCAGAGCCCAGCACCCACTTTTCTAATTATGAATGACTAATAAAGCCTATGTTTCTCGTCGGGCTCCACATGCCACCTCCTTGCTCCCAGGGCTGGACTGGTCTTGGCCTTCCCGTCCCCTCTCCAGCTGCCCTGCAGGGGCATTGGAAGCACGTGGTTCTGGCCAGGGCCTCCCCCTCCAGAATCTTGGCTTGGGGTGAGGTTTTAGGCACAGAGGCTGAAGTCTGAGGTCATTGGCATCGGCAGCCCCTGGTGACCTCTGACCCGGGCAGGAGCAGGTGTGCGGTGGTGTCCTGTCCCTCCTCACACATTTCCAGTGCTGTTTCCTGCCCGGCTGCATTGTTCTCTTGAGGTTCTGCCCCTGGGTCCCTCCCCTACCAAGTCCGAAGTTGCTGCTTCCCTGCAACGGTGTCCAGTGATGCCTGTGGTCAGTGGGGACATTTTCTGGGCAGAGGGGAGCTGAGAGCCACGCCAGGACCAGGTCCTGGACTCTTGGGGCCCACCTGCCCCACAGGACCCCTCACCCAGTGAAAATCTGGCTCCTAGGCCTCCCGTATCTGGCACTTCACTCTCTTTCCCTTGGTTCCCCTTCCCCAAACCCCCGATACCCACTCTCCACCACCCCTCCCAGTCCCAGCCCCTCATCCCGCTAGATTCAGAGCATCTGGTGGCCTCAGGTGGGGGTGGGGCCACCCTGCCCCATCCGTCCTCCCGCACTGCCTCTGCATCTGGCTGTGGGTCCCCAACCCGGCCCCTTCAGGTGAGGTACCTGAGCATCTCCTGCCAGCCTCTGCCCTTTCCTCCAAGCAGCCTTCAAGGCACACAGGGGAGGGGGCGAGGCCTCCAGCACTGCTGATGCCCCATTTACTTCCTCATCACGTTTCCTCTGTCCCCATCCGGGCTGAGCCCCATGACCTGGGGTGGCTCCAGCTCTCGGTTCCTCAGATGGTTGAGTGGCCCCCACCCTGTAGTCCTGTGTCTGTGTTGACACCAGGTCTGCACAGCCCCATTCCTGAAGTGACAGATAGCAGAGGCACTCCTGAGTGAAGGGTTCTAACCTAGGGTCTGCTCTAAAGCACTCCTGGGGGAAACTGGCATCTGGTGAACCGTGTGGATGCTGAGGAGCTGGACTCGTGGCACTGCTCTCTTCACTTTTGTGTTTGTCCCATAGAGGGTTTGAAAAGTAGCTCTGAGATGTGCTAGTTGAAAAGGAAGATGGGAAGGTACATGGTGGGTGTGAAACGCGCTTCCAAGAGGAGGCAACATGGCCTTGGCCGCAGGTTGTGTGGCCAGGGCTGACTCAGATATGCGCTGCCCAGCGCTGGGTCCCTGATGTGGCTGTGGCCTGTGGTGTGGGCTGGCTGGCAGCCAGGCAGGAGGGAGGGCCCGCCGTGTGCCTGACCTCGCACATTGGCAGCCGGATGTTGACCAACACGTCTTAGCTCCTCCTCCTTTGGCCAGCAGGGGAAGTTCCCTGGATCGAGCTGGAGGGTTGAACTCAGATGGCTGTGCTGGGCCCTGGGCCATTCCCAGTTGGGTGTGTGCACCCTAACCCCCTGCGGTCCCCGAGCCCAGGTGGCCTCCCCTACTCAGATACCTATGCTGGCCACCCCCAACCTCCCTGCCTACCAACTCCCAGGCTCATTCACCAACCACTCCACCAGCTCTGACCCTGACTTCTGGGGTTCCCGCCTCAGTCCTCAGCCTGTGCTGCTGCCCCTTGAAGAGGCCCCCATCGGCTGGTGGGGCTTAGCTCTAAAGTTGCCCCAGAGGCCTTTCTAACCAGTCTGATGCCGCCTCTCCCTGGTCACTCTCTCGGCCCCATTGCAGCTTACGCTTTGGTGTCTTGGGTTAGAGTCACTGTCCATGTCGCCAGAGACAGTGTGGCCAGGTAAACTCTCCCTCCAGAGCTGGTGTCTTGAGTCCAGCCCAAGTCCAGGGCGGGTACTCCAAGAAGGAAGGTTCTGCTTGCTGGGTCTCCTGAGGGCCAAGGGGCTCTGCTGGAGTCGGGGGCAGGGCTCGGCACCCACATTCCTTTCTGCGTCTCCTACTTGAGGATCCTTGATCTGACCTGGCTCTCCCACCAGATGCCACCACTTTTCTGCACCCTGTGTCCCCAGCACTGTCCAGCACATAGTAGGTGCTCAGGAAATGTCTGGGGCAGAACTCATTCACCTGCCTGTATGTGCTAGGTTCTGTGCACCTGTCACAGCAGCCAAGGGACAGACAAAGAACAGGCCCAGGAGCTGCTCAGAGCCAAGCTAGCTTCTTGGAGGGTTTGCCAGCCCCCATGGGGTCCTAGGACCTGGGGTATACACTCCAGCCTGTCCTGCCTGTGGACCCAGCTCTGTTCTCATGGGGGTCCTGGAAAGTGAACAAGATGTACCCGCCAAGTTGGGTGGGGGTGGGTGTGGAGGGACACAGGGAGCTCAGGAGGGATGGGCTGGGAGGTCAGTAGGCGACCTGGGATGACGGCGAGGGGCCATGCGGAAGTCTGGGAAGAAGGTTTGAGGGCGAGGACAGCCTGTACACAAGCCCTGTGAACTGGGCTGGTGTTGGAGAAGCAGTGATGTATGGAGGCAGGTAGGGGACAGTCACGTAAAGCTGGGGATGGCCAACAGGGACAGAGTGTGATGGGAGGGTTTCCTAACCTCTTTCCTATAATAGAGAGATGATTAGGTAGATTGATAGATGGTAGATACATGGATGGATGGATGGATGGATGGATGGATGGATGGATGGATGGATGGTTGGATGGATGGATGGATGTTGGATGGATGGTCAGATAGATGAGATGGTTAGATGGATGGATAGATATAGAGATGATTGATAGAAGCTGTTGTATTAATTTGATGGAAAAAAGTAAAAGATGAACAGATTGATGGATGGATGATAGATGAGAAATAGATGACATGGGTAGTTTAGTAGATGATGGGTAGAAGATAGATACGCAGGCAGAGATCTCAGTGGGTTATTCCGAAGTGAGGAGGTACCGCTGAGCCAGCCCGAAGCCCAGTCTCAGCCCCTCACTCCCTTACAGGGTTCCCTTGCTCGGGTCTCTTCACGATTTAGGTGCCCTGTGCGCGCATCCTTGACACTGCTTATTCCTGCCCACCTAAAAGCACTGCAAATGTCTTCTAAGTCTAAGTCTTAGGAGAGGGATCTACAGGCTCCCTCTCCCAGGACAGTGCTTTATGTCTGGTTCATCCTTGAAGGACCTGGTCCATTCACTCCACATGCCCAGAGGAAGGACAAGGGTAGCTCATGTCAGATGAGCGGGGAGGTGACTGGGCCTCCATGCAAGGTGCTGGGCCCAGGCCTGGTCAGCCCAGGCAGGGAGGAGCAGCTGATTCCAGGTGTATTGAGGAGGTGGCCATTTGGGACGGGATCCATGCCACACCCTATGCCCAGCCCTCCCTTTTATTCCTAGGGCCTCCTCTTCCACCTGCCTACAATCAGAGTGGAGTGCCTGTTTCCTCACTGCATTATTCTTAAAAATCAGAGGGCTGGGCCAGGGGTGGTGGCTCATACCTGTAATCCCAGCACTTTGGGAGGCTGAGACAGGTGGATCACCTGAACTCAGGAGTTCATGACCAGCCTGGACAATATGGCGAAACCCCATCTCTACTTAAAATACAAAAAAAATTAACTGGGTGTGGTGGCACATGCCTGTAATCCCAGCTACCCAGGAGCCTGAGGCACGAGAATTGCTTGAACCCAGGAGGCACAGGTTGCAGCGAGCTGAGATCGCGCCACTGCACTCTGGCCTGGGTGACAGAGTGAGAGATTTTTGTCTCAAAAAAAAAAAGGTCCAAATGCTTTCATATTTTTCTTGTCTTTTTCTCAAATAAGGGAATCACTTTAGGGGAATCACTAACTCCAGGTGCTGTTGACCTGGTGTGACCAGAGGAAGCTGCCCCTCCAGCTGCTGCCTCTGTGGCCCCCAGCCCAGCACGTCCTTGTCCTTCCAGCCAGGGACTGCCGGTGTCTCCCACCAGCTGCCTCCCAGCCGTTTTAGGCAGTGTAGCTCACTCCCTCTACCTGTGGCTGCAGCCTGCACTATGGTGACCCGACCCCGCCCCCAGCCCCTCTGCAAGTTTCCCTCTCCAGATCTGATCAGGATTTGGGGTCCCGCTGACACCCATCCAGCATTTGCTCAGCCAGATTCCAGCTGCGGGAGCATCGGTGTTCCTCACCAGCCAGAGTCTCCATTCTCGTGCTAACCTTACAGCTGGGGGGAGAAGGCTCTGAGCTGTGACATGACCCCAGGAGGCCGTGGTGACAAAAGCATGCCCCCAGTCCCAAGTGCCCCTCAGGTGCTGGGAACAATGGGGAGCACAAGAGGCTGGACCCCCTCCCAGATTCTGAGCCTGTCTGCATGAGGGTGGGTGCCCAGGGCCCACCCAGAGAAGGCCAGACCCTGTGGTTTCTGAGACCCAGCATTCCTGCAGAGATGTGAGAGACACTGAGTGGGCAGGGCCCCTGTGAGCCTCTGGGGAGGAGCCACTGGCCCTGCTCATCAGGTGCTGAGCCTGCAGGACTGGAAGCAGCAGCACAACAAAGCTGTGTCAGCACCCCCAAAGCCCGGCCTGTGTTTGCAGTCAACAGGGTCATCTCTCCCAGACCCGGCCCTGGATTGTGCAAGACCCAGCTGTACTTCCGGGCTCTGAGTTCAAGTGCCCTGTGTCCTTGCTGACCTGAGACAATTACACTCCTGGGTTCCATACTAGACCTCCCAACACCCCTCCCTCAGACCCCTTCCTCACCCTCTCCCTCACCCCTGCCACACTCTCTCCCTCACTCCTTCCTCACCCCCTCCCTCACCCCCCTCACCTCTCCACCCCTGCCTCACCCCCTCCCTTGCCCCCAACTTCTTCCCCCTCACCCTTCCCTCACCCCTTCACTCCCTCCCTCATGCCTCCCTCACCCCTTCCTCACCCTTCCCTCGAACCCCTTGCCCCTCCCTCACCCCCTCCCACACCTCCTCCCTCATCCCCCCTCATTCCCCTTCCTTCATCTCCCTCCCATACTCAAGCTCCCCCCTCACACCCCCTTTCCTTCACTCACTGCCCCTCACGGCCCTCTGCATGACCCCTTCAGCTCTCCCACAGCTCCTCCGTCACACTGAAGCTTTGGTAATGGGAGTCCCCTCGACCCCAGCATCCCCTACCAGTTCTGACACAGTTCTGGATGTGAGAACAACGTCCCATGTCCAGATGTGGTAGCCTGGAGGAAACTGTTCTTCTTACTGGGGTATTGTGAGGGCTTCCTGGAGGAGATGGCATTCCAGGTGGCTCTGAAGGATGAGTTGATGGGTGGGGCTGGTAAGGAGTCCCAAGCGGAGGGAGCAGCAGGGTCTTTGCCTGAACCCCCGCAGCACAGGTGTGGAGGCGCAGGACACCACCATCTGCTTGTGTGGTTTGGAGGTGGGGACTCAGGACAGCCAGGAGGGCCTCATGTGCCCAAGGGTGCCTTCCCCTCTTTGGAGGACCTAGTTCACTGCTGGTCACGGGAACTGGTTGGCCTGGTGGTTGGCAGGGCAGGGCCTGATGGGTGGCTAAGGCCAGATGTGAGTGCCCATTGTTCTCTCTCCTCCAGGCTCCAGCCTCAAAGGGGAGGTCCTGTGGGGCACTCACCAGGGTAGAGGTGGCAGATGGAAGAGGGGCCCTGGCTGGTGGTTGGGGACGTCACAGACTCAACTCCAGGCTTGAGTCCAGTTAGAGATGGGGCTGCGGGTGGGGCAGGGTGATGGTGCGCACAGATGGACAGGCAAGGCAGCAGTCCCAGGGCCAGGCGGCCCCTCACTGAGGAATGACATCCTGCCCAGGGCCCTGGGGAGTCAGGGCCTCAGGTCGTGTCAGGCAGCCCTGAGGAGGTGCATGTGTCCTCCAGGGCCTCAGGCGGGGCCACCTAGGATCTGCCTGGCCGCACACCGGCCTGCGTCCTGCTGCCTAGGAAGTTCCCTGCCCTCAGCTGACGCAGTAATAGAACGTTAGTGTCCCTGGAGACCCCTCCTTCACCCTCCAGGGGCAAGTCACGCCTGTCTACTAAGTGTGGGACAGTTCTTTGCAGCTGGAACCAGGTGGTAAATTCCTAACAGAATTTCTGCGGGGGAGGGGGCTGGGACAGAGCCCAGGCTGAAGGAGGAGTCCCGGGCAGGGCTCCCATTGCACAGGTGGGACGGGCTGAGGCTGGAGCACATGCCCTGGGCCCACGGCTCAGGGTGGAGGAGGGAGAGGGCAGCCAGGGCTGTACCCCCACCATGGGCACGTGGCAGCCCAGCAGGTGGGAAGGTTCCAAGGCCCTGGCTTTCCTTGCCCCAGGCCCTCAGTTCCCTGAAGAGGCAGGCACTGTGATGACCCAAGCAGCAGGGCCGCAGGGTAATCAGAGGTCACGGCCTGGAGTCCATACTCCACCAGCAGCCTGGTTCCCACGGTCCTGTGCAGTGACCATGTGACTGAGCAGGGCCCCTCCGGGAGCCTCGCCCATTCCCTTGCCCCTTCAGTGGCTTCGCCCCTCTACCGCCTCCTCTGAGGCAAAGCCTGGGTGTCTCCAGAAACCCCCTGGAAAATGCAAACTCATGATGATTCTGTGGGTTGAGAAATACTGTCGTTTCCCCACAAAAAGGCTTCCAGGAAGAGTGGACAAGGCAGAGATCAGGTCTCGCCCAGGCTCAGCAGTCAGAGAGAGTGTGTATGTGTCACAAAAGGTGGGAGGAGGGGACAGTGTGTGTGAGGGGACATCTAAGGTGGGAGGGGACTGTGTGTGGGGGCATCTGAGGTGGGAGGGGACAGTGTGTGTGGGGGCATCTGAGGTGGGAGGGGACTGTGTGGGGGCATCTGAGGTGGGAGGGGACAGTGTGTGGGGGGGCATCTGAGGTGGGAGGGGACTGTGGGGGCATCTGAGGTAAGAGGGGACAGTGTGGGGACATCTCAGGTGAGAGGGAACTGTGTGGGGGAGCATCTGAGGTGGGAGAGGACAGTGTGTAGGGACATCTAAGGTGGGAGACGACTGTAGTGGACATCTGAGGTGGGAGGGGACAGTGTGTGGGGATATCTGAGGTGGGAGGGGACAGTGTGGGGGCATCTGAGGTGGGGCAGTATATGGGAGGGGACAGTGTAGTGGACATCTGAGGAGGTGGGCAGTACCTGGGGGCTTATCTGAGGTGGGGGCAGTGTGTGTGTCACGGACATCTGAGGTATGGGGGCGGTGCCTGGGGGCTTATATCTGAGGCAGGTGAGCCCATGTGGAGGGCGTCCTGTCTGACGTCTGTGCCAGCAGCTGGGGATGCCGGGAACACCAGGGCCCAGCCCCAGTGGGAGCAGCCATAGCTGCAATAATCTCTGAAACCCCCCTGAGGTTGAGGAACGAGACAGGCTGACAGAACTTGAATATTGAATATGGGTCAGCACCTTGTAAGGTGAAGATGCATTTCTTATACAAATTATAAATAATGAAAAATAAGCATTTAGAAAAAGCAGCAGCAGCCCTTGTTGGGCCAGCTGAAGGACTCTTTGGTTGAGTGGCGGGGAGGCCCTGGGTCCGGGGTTCATCAGAGCCACCCCAGGTCATCTGCCAGGAAGGCCAGCAGGTATCGGCTGACAGGTCTGTTGATGACAGGTGAGAAGCCAAGGACGTGCCGGGTCCCTGGCAGGCCCCTGGGGTCTAGAAGACAAAAGGGGAGGCAAAAGCTCGGGAGCCAGTTCCACAGGCGAATTGTTTCCATCCCTCCCACGGGAAGGGGGACACTGGGGCAGGGTGCCCCTCCCGGTCATGGTCTCGGCTTGAGTTGAAAAGACAAGAATTGGGCAGATTCCAGACCCCCCAGTCCCCACCCGAGTGCCCCACGGCCTTTGGGTCCTGCCGCGTGTGCCTGTGTCCCTGCACCCAGTAGGACTCCCAGCACAGCAAACTCAGGCATCACAGAAAAGGGGAGACAGGCGAGGTCAGGCCAGGTGCCAGCAGAGGGGCCTAGCAGGCTCCTTGCATCAGCCTGTGGCTGGTGGAGACCCAAGGCCCTGGGGCACGTGACCTGCTCAAGGGCCCCACATGGCTCAAGGTCAGAGGTGTGGCCAAAGTCACAGGTGTGGCAGGGCCTTCTAACACCAGGAGTCCTGGCTGCACCCTCCTCCCACTAGGGGTCATCATCATTCTCTGGTTCCCAAGGGTGGCAGGGGCAGCGGACGCTGGGGGCCTCCTCACATCCCATTTCTCATGAGCCCTACCAGCTGACACTATCCCACTGCACAAGTGCGGACACTGAGGTACGGAGAGGCCAAGGGGTCCTGAATTGGGCAGGGTGTGGGGCCCTGGCTTGGTGGCAGAGGGTAAGCAAGCCCGGCCCGTGAGGGTCCATCTGCACCCACCTGGCGGATAGCAGTACAGGAGCAGGGCCAGTCCCACAGCAAGGCCCAGGCCAGCCAGGAAGCTCATCGGTCCTGGGGAGAAACCAGTGTGAACCGGGCTCCCCTGGGACTCAGAGGGGCAGGGTCCTGAGACCCAGGGCTGAGCAGGGGAGTGGGGGTGCCAGGCTGAGGTGCTGCCTGAAGAACCCCCCAGTGAGCACTGTAGGGGGTCTGTCACCAACAGAAGGCCAGGAATGGAGCTTGACTTGGGGTGGAGAAGACCCTAAGTCGGAGATGGAGCCCTGGGGAGGGTAAAGAGAGAGGGAGAGAGAGGGACGGGCAGCAGGGAGGCGTTACACCTGTCACTCAGCTCGCCGCTCTGGCTGCCTGAGTCTAGCTCTGTGCAATCTGAGTTCTCTGGAAACAAAACCACAGAGCATGGTTAGTCAGTCAATGGGCAGGGCCAGAGAGCAAGCCAGTCACCCCGAAGGAAACCCTAGGCCGTCACTGCCTCCCAGGGCTGCCAGGCGGGACCAGACCATGGGACATGAGGCCAGCCCTCCTCAGGGAACTATGCACAGTCTGGGTTCTCTCCTCTGGTCCAGTCCTTGTGACTTCAAGGGCCATGGGCATCGGAGGGCCATTGTACCCTGGTGGCCACAGGCACCAAACACAGCACGAACATCACTGCGGACTGCATGGCTGCTGTCGGCATGGTGGCTGCCTCACTGGGTGCAGTTGGCTCGGAGCTTTCTGCCCAGGCCTCCCCGGGAGGCTCTCTAGCCTGCGATGTGCTGGAGACCTTTAGGCACCTGGGAGTCACAGAAGGTGCTCTACCTCCAGCAGGGCCAAGGCTGGGGAGAGAGAGCCAGTCCCACCTTCGGGGCTGGGCCTGCCCTTGAGCTCTCCCTGCCCACCATCTGCACTGTGTCCTGTGGAGCCTGGGGAGGCCTCCAGGGGGTCAGAGACCCTAGTCCAGTAGCCTAGGATGAGCCAGCCCCATCCAGTCCCTCTGGTCTCTGTCCTATTGTCTGAGTGTTTAGGGGCAACAATGCTTCCTCTGGGGGCCCTAAGCATGGAGGCGTCAGATCCAAGCTGCCATCTTCGCCTTGATGTGTCCCGCAGGTCTTAGCAGTTCTGAGGGCCCGGGCTACTGGCATCCACATGACTCCCGGGGCCTGACCGCACGCCGCCTGGGGACAGGAGCCTCAAAACCGAAATGCATGTGCTTGGGACCAGCCACCCGTGCCCGACAATGCCCTGTGGAAATACCCACAGGTGTTTTTTTTCTTTCACTTCTCTTTATTATTATTAATATTATTATTATTAACATTTGCTTTTGCTGTGGTCACTATCATTGGCAAAGTTCCTTTCCCCTTTCCCGGACATAGAGTTCCTGTCTTCAAAAGATTCCACTCTGAGGCTGAAGGTGCCAAAAGCTGCTTGAGAAGTGGCCTTTGAACTCCATCTGGGACGATGGTGAGGAGAAGGAAGCAGGAGAAATCATTCTTGGTTTAACAAAATTAAAAAAAAAAAAAAGTCCCACAATCTAAAGGTCATTCCTTACTCGATCAGTGATCAAACTGCCCAAAAGAAAAACATGAGAAACAAGCCCGAGGACCTGGGCGTTCCTCCTGGGTGGGTAAGAAGGGTGGAACCCCTGAGCTATCAGGGAAGCTAAGGCTCCTTCCAGCCACGGGGGTGTGAAGAGGAAGGAGTAGAGGAAAAACGAGAGACCGAGAGAGAGCTCAGCGCCTCCACACAGAGACTTTCCCATCTCCAGGGCCACTTGCGGTCCCAGCCCAGGCCAGCTCCCTCTGTCACCTCTGCGTCCAGGAGATTTGTAATTAAAAAAAAAAAAAAATCAAAAACAAAGCCAAAAAAAACAAAATCCAAAAGGAAAAGACCTGGGGCATGGAATGAGGAAGAGGGGAGGAGAGGAAGGTAGAAGGGCAGGTCTCTGGATGCCTAACTCCCAAGCCCGGGGGCCGGGGTGGGAGGGGGGTTCCCCAGCGCCCCGCCGCCTGCGTGGTGTTAGCTCGTCACGTAGTGTTTGGTAGACGGCTGCCCATACACCCTGTAGAAATCCTGGTGGTCGGGCTGCTGGGAGGCGTCGAGCCAGTCTCTGACCGCCAGGCTAGGAAGTGACTGGGGGACGGAGGGTGTGGGCGGGAGCGGGTGTGAGTACTCCTGCGAGGGCACTGTCCAGAGAAAGTGGCCGGAGCGAGGGTAGGGCTGGTGGCCGCCATGGTTGGCCACGGAAGAACAGTAACAGTTGTCCACAGAACAGACGAGAGTCTTGCGGCCACCATACTGGGGGAGCATGGGCTGCTGGGCGGCAGAGCCATTGGGATACTGCGATGAGAGGAACACGAGGCTTGAGTGCACTGGTTGGGCACCGCCCGGCAAGGCCACCAAGTGCTGTGTGGAGCTGCAGGGCCCCAGGGGCTGCCCAGACTGGCCCTCACCGCTGGCTGTGCCCGCCGCCCTGTACTGGCCGCCCACAGGGCCCGACAACATCTCTAGGAAACTGGCCTCTGGGAAGGCCGTTGAGTGCTTGCGCTTTTCTGCCCCAGAGCTGCTGACGCCGCAAGAGTACAGGGGGACGCTCTGCAGGAAGGGCACCAGCGTGCTGAAGGGGCCTTCTAGCATCTTCCGCAGCTGCTTCTCCTTCTTGGCCACCTGGTTCAGAAAGAGCTTGGAGTTCAGGTGGCCGATCTTAGGTGGAGAAAGGCTGCTGCCTGTGCAGGTCTGGGTCCTGTCCATCAGGATTTTCACAGACTTGGGGTTCTTCATGAAGCTGACATCCTCCGTCTTATCAAACAGCAGCTGCAGGGAACCCAGCAGCTTCTTGGCCTCCTGCATGTGCTTCCCGAGGTGCAGCGCCTGCGCTGCGTTCTCGCTGCAGAGCTTGGCCGGGCCTTGTCCAGGACCTCCACTGTCTGCCGCAGGTCCTCATCTAGCAGCTGGTGCAGCTTCTCGTACTGCAGTCGAACTTCCTCCTTCAGTTGGTTCACTTTCTCCTCCACCAGTAGCTTGTCTGACTCGAGTTTGTACAGCTGATCCTCAATGTCCTGCTCTCGCTCCTCCAGCCGGTCCTGCTGCTTCATGAGCATCTTCCGGATTTTATTCCTTCGGATCTCCACGTCGCTCACCGAGTGTCCCTGATGCGCGCCACTGTAGTAGCAGCAGTACTGGCAAACTGCCACCTGCTCGGCCTCGAGGTGGTAGAGGCGATAGGTGTTGTGCTGCGGGCAGTTCCAGCCCCGCACGTCGTCCGCCTCCACCAGGAGGTGCCCGCGGGCGGTGGAGGGCTGCTGCAGGTGCATCTGCACGTGGGACTGGCAGCAGGGCACCTCGCAGCACAGGCAGACCTTCTGCGCGGGCAGCGGGGGACAGCGGCGGCAGAACACGCAGTGCAGCGCCGGCGGCGGCTTCTCCACGTGCAGGGCGTTGAACTTCTCCAGGATGTTGGTGAGCTTCAGGTTCTTCTCCAGGCCCGGCTTCTGGTTGTAGGCCTGGTTGCACTCTGGAAAGCGCACAAGGCCGCTGTCCTTGGCCCACGCCTCACCGATGCAGCCCCGGCAGAAGTTGTTTGCACGGCAGCTGCACCGGCTCCACGAAGACGTGCAGGCAGATGGGGCAGATGAGCTCCTCCTCGAAGCAGTTTTTCCAATTCTCCGCCATGGCGACCGCGGACAGGGGGCCGGGGCAGGCCTCCCCGACTTCCCAGCCCCGGGGGTCCGTCCGGAGCCGCTGTAGGCCCACGGAGCCCCGAGCTTCGGCCCCAACCCAGTCAGCAGCGCCTTTCGCGTGCCCGTCCCCCCGGAGGAGGGAGCCTCAGTCCTCACGCTGCGCGCGCAGCCCGCTGCGTCTCCTCCTCTTCCTCCTCCTCCAGAGCGTCTAGCGGGAGGCGGCGGACTGGGCCAGGGCCGCGGCCGGGGCTCCAGCCATGGAAGGGAGCGCGGGGTCCAAATTCCATATAAGAGGCCACCTCCAGTCGATGGGGCTAGGGCAGCGGCGGCCCTTGACCTGCGCTCCGACCCGCGGCTGACATTGGGGCGCGCCCCGCGGCGGACGGAGCCTGGGAGCAGCACACTTCCTCCCGCGGCGGCGGCTCCCGCCCGGCTCGTCGGCGCCGCGCCTCCTTCGCAGGGGCCGGGGTCCGTGGGGCCGGTAGGCGAGCGCGGCCGCGCTGAAGCTGCTAGATCCGGACGGAGTGGGAGGGGCGGACTGGTGGTCCCTGGGCCAAGGTGCCGGCGTCCCCCGGCTCGCTGGCCGGGCGCGGGCTTCGGGGCGCTGCGTGCGCTCAGGGGCAGTCATTAAGATGAAATTCCAGTCCCGGGCCAGAGACACCAGCCCACCTCTGCCTTCCTCCTCCCTTCACAAATAGAAACTGATCGCTGCAATGAAAGGGCCTGTCATGGGGTTGGGTAATTCCAGCTGGGACCGCCTGGGAGCGCCATGCAGCTGTGGGAACAAGGCTGCTACCCCGACAGTTATGAAGGGATCCCGCTGGAATGAGGCTAGAAAAGGAAGAGCAAGAGTAGATGTACAGGATGCCCCATTCGGCATGGAAACTGCCGTGAGAGACGGAGGAGAGGGAGTGGGAGACAGAGACCAACGTCTGCACTGCCTGAGCCTGCCACACTCTCCCCTCAGGGCCTAGGGTGGCCTCTAGGGAGGGGCTGGGTAAGGGGATGCCAGGCCTGGGCTGCAGCAGACTTGGGTGGTCCGGAGGACATCCGTGCCCTTAACAGCAGGCTGGGGTGCTCTCCCTGGGCCAGCTCCAAGCATGCATGGCTGGAGACGTAAAACACGCAGAGCATGGCGGCTGGGCAGGCGGCTCTGCAGGGGCTGGGCGTGGATGTACAGGGCTCGGTAGAACTCCTGGCAGTCCCGCTCGCCACTCTGCTGCAGGTGGCTCAGGAGGTCACAGAGCCGCACACACAAGGACGCCTTGGGGTTCTGGAACTGAGGGTACAAGGGGGTGCCAGGGAAGATCAGGGCAGAGGGGCTGGCTGTGGGGCAAGGCAGAGTGCCAGGCTCAGGCCCCCAGCCTCAGCTTCCCCATTGGGTGTCAGGATACCTGCTGGACCCTGTGACACCCTGCCCGCTACCCACACACCACAGTGCCTGGCACTGCCTCTGTCATCATCAACTGCTACTCTTCATACTCCCTGTGGGGCAGGAGGTTGGGAAACTGAGGCTGGGAGCGGTCACAAGGAAAGCACAGGGCCAGTGACATCATTCCAAGTGTTGGGACTTAGTGTACCTTCCTGTGAGACTTTAGCCAGCTACTCCACCCCTCTGAGACCTGGTTTCTTCATTTGTAAAAAGGGGATAAAGAACCCGCATGGTGGGCTACGGCGGGGAATCAATGAAGTGATGGTATAAGTGCCAACTTCTGTTATTTTTCAGTCTAGAGGAATGTGATTCAAGTATTTAAAAAACAAGTTGAAGCTCATTATGTGGCTCATGTCTATAATCCCGGCACTTTGGGAGGCTGAGGCAGGCGGATCAGGAGTTTCAGGCCGGGAGTTTGACACCAGCCAGGCCAACATAGTGAAACCCTGTCTCTACTAAAAGTACCAAAACTGAGCCAGGCATAGTGGTACATGTTTGTAATTCCAGCTATTTGGGAGGCTGAGGCCAGAGGATCACTTGAAACCAAGAGCTGGAGGTCGCTTTGAGCTGAGATCACACCACTGCACTCCAGCCTGGGCCACAGAGACTCTCTCTCAAAACAAAAAAGAGAAAGAAAAAAAAAAGGTTGATGAAAGTATTGGCTCTTTTCGATGTGTCTGACAGAGAAATGTGTGGTTCTCAAGGTTAGTGGACAGGCCTCACTGGGACTTGACCTGCAGGCCCATGGCCTGGTGCTGCCACCTGGTGGCAACATATCATTCTGCACGGCCACAGGGAACCGGAGTTGCCATTCCCTGGCAGTATGGAAACGGCAGACACATGGGTGACAGGAGCTACAGTGCCTGGGAGGAAGAAATATGTGCTTTTTCTTGTATAAACATCTAAAACTTTCTAAACGTTTAAAAAGTGAGGCCAGGTGCGGTGGCTCAAGCCTATAATCCCAGCACTTTGGGAGGCCGAGGCGGGTGGATCACGAGGTCAAGAGATCGAGACTATCCTAGTCAACGTGGTGAAACCCCATCTCTACTAAAAATACAGAAAATTAGCTGGGCATGGTGGCGCGTGCCTGTAATCCCAGCTACTCAGGAGGCTGAGGCAGGAGAATTGCCTGAACCCAGGGGGCGGAGGTTGCAGTGAGCCGAGATCACGCCATTGCACTCCAGCCTGGGTAACAAGAGCGAAACTCCGTCTCAAAAAAAAAAAAAAGTGAACATGTATTAGACTTCAGTTACAATAATAAGAGATGGATTTGAGCGCCTAACTTTCATAACAGAAGCAGCACCTGAGCCTGGAGCAGGGCCTGTGTTGACTCCTGTTCTGTTGTGGGCCAACCTCACTGTTCCAGGAGATGCCCCAACCCTCAGGACAGCCCTGCACATGGCATCATGACACCTTGCTACGTGAGGAAATGACAGCTCCAAGAGGAGAAGGGACTCAATTGGAGTCACCCAGAGGGGAAAGAGGCTGGCAGGACCTGTACCCTAAAGGCCTAGCAGTCTCTGGCACCCACAGCCCATCCCTCTGGTCTTGGTGATGGCTGTCAAGGAACAGGTGGCTCAGATGTGGGTGGAGCCTGGCAGGGGGTGCCCAACTCTCTCATCCAGTATCCCCTCAGGGCCACCGGGCACTGGGGGGATGGGCAGAACAGACCTCCCAGGACAGAGCCCAGGAATTGCATCTTAAATGCCATCTCCAGCAGAGCCACCCTGGTGTGCCCAGCTCTGCAGCTCTGAGAGGCCAGGGCCATGTGACAGAGTGACAGCCTCTGGCCCTGGGCACTTTCCCAAGTAATAGGACGAACTCGGATGTAACCTGACACTCCTGAGATGAGTGACCTGGGCAAGTGGCTGCCTCTTGGGCCCTGGGACCACCTCTGTGAGATGGGGTGATGAGCGTGGCTGCCCACAGGGCTGTAGGGCCATCTGGGGATGAGGGCTCTTGGGCAGACATTTACTTGGCTCAGCTCAGCCAGTCCTCACCACACCTGCCAGCCCAGGGCTCAAGTTGTCCACTCCACCATGGGGAAGCTGGGGCTCCTGGGGGACCAACCCGCTCAGCACTGCTGAGAGGGGCAGAGTGAGTTGCGGCTGTGGGTCAGCATCTGCTTGCCTAAAAGCTTTGCCTACCTGTGACATGCTGGGCTTTCCAGCCTCGTACAGCAAGGTAGAAATTAGAGAAAAGGAAGCAAATGTTTGCCCACTTTGAACCTTCGGAAGATGCAGAGTGCAAAGCCCTGTGGCACTGGGGTGGGCCAGTTCCAACCTCTGGTCCCCATCCCACTTCAGCTCTCCCTCTGCCCCTCCCTCCTCAGCCTTCCCTCTCACCCCCTTTCTCGTCCACCCCCCCCCACCTACCACATCTTATACTGTCCTGTGCTTCATGTGTCATCACGTGTTATCTTCTGTAACCCTCCCAGCAACTGGGGGAGGGGACAGCAAGCCTAATTACATATGAAGAAACCGAGGCACAGAGACCTGATGATGTTCTGGGCTCATTTGGGCTCACCCCAAAGGGCCAGTTTGTAGCTCAGGCAGCCTTAATAGCCAGGTCCAGATGGTCACCTCTGAATCCTGACACACCTAGTGTGTCATCCTGTGAGAGAATGACCCAGGGCCGGTCACCAGCTTCTCCCAGCCCAGAAAGGAACGGAAACTGAGCAGTGTCTTAGGCATCCCCCTCACCTCCTCAGCACCTTTTCCGCCTCCTTGTTGGTAAGGATCTCTGGGTAGTAGCGGTTCAGCTGGAGGATGATCCTGTCCACCTGCTGCTCACTCAAGCGCCCGTGGCCTGTCAGGAAAGGCGTGTCCTGCACCAGGCGGTCGCAGTAGGTCTGATCTAAAACAGATAGCACAGGTGCATGAGCCAGCACAGCCCAAGGGGACCATAGACAGCAGCCTCATCCTGACACTGACCACAGGAGGGCATCACCCCTGAGGAGGGTGCCCACCAGGAGGGTGCACCTGCAGGGTCATAGCCATCCCAGCCTGTGTGGTGCACATTGCACAGCTGAGAACTGCTCCTGGCCTGCCAACCTGCCTCCTGCCAACCTGCCTCATCAGAAGGTCGAAGTGAGGGGTTGTGGTGGAAACCCACTTTCACAGAGCTTATCACAGAAAACAAACTCAGAGGGGCTAAGAATCCACTTTTCAAGGGCTACCTGCAGGGCCATCAGGAAACAGCTGGTGTCTGCAGAAGGCACAGGTGACACAGGTGGCTCAGAATGCCCAGGGCCAGGCGCGGTAGCTCAGACCAGGTGCGATGGCTCACACTTGTAATCCAAGCATTTTGGGAGGCCGAGGTGGGTGGATCACTTGAGCTCCGGAGTTCAAAATTGAGAATGCCCAGACGTGGGCTCTGCAGATCTTCACAGTGGCACAGACACAGGGACACAGGGCTCAGGATAGCCCATGCTAGCATCACCATGGGACACAATGTGTCTTCAAGGCCCCAAGAAGCTTCTACCAACAGTAAACCAGTGAGTTCTCCCAGAGTTAGAAATGCTTTTCATTTGCCCTTTTTTCCCCAGAATCATCATTAAACATCATTGTACCATTCTTTTCCATTAAGAATGTTTCTTAGAATGACAGATCTTTAAGGCCAAGCGGTGGAGTGACGATGAGAGGGCATGGCGAGGATGGGGCACAGGATCCCCACGGGGACTGAACAAGGGGACTGAACAAGTGCATCACCTTACAGACTTGTGGCAGCTTGTCCTGTTTCCCCATGGACAGAGAGGAAAACGCAAAGAAAATATTTATAGAATATAACACAAAAGAAAATGAGAAGGGAATCTAAATGTGTTACTATAAAAAATCAACAAAACACAAAAGAAAGCAGTAACAGAATAAATGAGGGTCAAAAAAGCTACAAGACATACAGGAAAAAAATAGCAAAATGGCAGTAGTAATGCATTCCTTATCAGCAATTACTTCAAATGTAAATAGGATACAGTTTCTTTTTTCTTTCTTTTTTTTTTTTTTTTTGAGATGGAGTCTTGCTCTGTTGCCCAGGCTGGAGTGCAATGGCCGGATCTCGGCTCACTGCAACCTCTTCCTCCTGGTTCAAGCAATTCTCCCTGGGAGTACAAGCATGTGCCACCACTCCTGGCTAGTTCTGTAACTTTTTTAGTAGAGACAGCATTTCACCATGTTGGCCAGGCTGGTGTCAAACTCTTCACCTCAGGTGATCTGCCTGCCTCAGCCTTCCAAAGTGCTGGGATTACAGGCATGAGCCACCGTGCCCAGCCAAACTTTCCTATCAAAGGCATAGATAGGCAGAATGGATTTTTCAAACATGATACAACTATATGCTGTCTACAAAAGACTCACTTTAGATCTAAAGACACGAAGAGGTTGAAAGTGAAAGGATGTAAAAACAAATCCTACACCAATAGTAATCAAAAGAGAGCTGAGGTAGCTATACAAATATCAGACAAAATAGACTATAAGTAAAAACTGTTACAAGAGATTAAAAAGTACATTATGTATTAATAAAAGGATAAATCCATCAAGAATATGTAACAGTTATAAACATACATGCACCAAATATCAGAGCTTCAAAATATATAGACAAACACTGGCAGAATTGAAGGGAGAAATAGATATCTCTATAATATTTGGAGACTTCAAAACACCACTTACAATAAGAGATAGAACCACCAGACAGAAGATAAATGAGGAAAGAGAGGACTCCAACAACACCATAAGCCAATTATACCTGGTAGACATATACAGAACACTCTATCCAATAATAGAGAATAGACATTTTCTCAAGTGCACATGAAACATTCCCCTAGATGGGCCACAAAATAAGTTTTATTTATTTATTTATTTATTTTTGAGACAGAGTCTCACACTGTTGCCCAGGCTATAGTGCAGTGATGTGAACTCAGCTTACTGCAGTCTCCATCTCCAGGGTTCAAGCGATTCTCCTGCCTCAGCCTCCCAAGTAGCTGGGACTACAGGGGTGTGCCACCTCGCTCAGCTAATTTTTTTGTATTTTTAGTAGAGACAGGGTTTTACCATGTTGGCCAGGATGGTCTCAATCTCTGGACCTCATGATCCACCTGCCTTGACCTCCCAAAGTGCTGGGATTACAGGTGTGAGTCACCACGCCTGGCCACAAAATAAGTTTTAATATACTTTAAAAGGCTAAATTATACAAAAATATTTTCTGATCACATAGAATGAAGCTATACATCAATAATAGAAAACTGAAAAACTCACAAATATGATAAAATTAAATAGCCAATGAGGTGAGGCATGGTGGCTCACACCTGTAATGCCAGCACTTTGGGAAGTTGAGGCAGTCAGATCACTTAGGCCAGGAGTTTGAGACCAGCCTGGTCAACATGGCGAAACCCCATCTCTATTAAAAATACAAACATTGGCCGCGCATGGTGATGCACACCAGTAATCCCAGCTCCCTGGGAGGCTGAGGCACAAGAATTGCTTCGACCTGGGAAGTGGAGGTTGTAGTGAGCTGAAATCGCACCACTGCACTTCAGCCCGGGTGACAGAGTGAGACTGTCTAAACAAACAACCAATGGATCAAAAAAGAAATCATGAGGGAAAGTAGGAAATCACATGAGAAAACCATATACACACGCACACACGCACACACACACACACACACACACACACTCTACCACACCAAGACCTAAGGGATGCAGCAAAAGCAATGCTGAGAGGGCAAATTATAGTTGCAAATGCATATATTTTAAAAAATCTTAAATCGGTAACCTAACATTACATCTTAAGGAATGAGAAAAGGAAAGAGTAAAGACCAGAGAGATTGAAGACCAAACTAAACCCAAAGCACACAGAAGGAAGGAAATAATAAAGATTAGGGTGAAGACGAATGAAATAGAGAATCAAAAAACTGTGGAGAAAAATCAAGAAAACCAAAGTTGCTTCTCTGATAAGATCAATAAAAATGACAAAACCAGCTAGACCGACAAAAACAAGACTCAAATTACTATTATCAGGACTGAAAGTGAGGACATTACCATGAACTTTACAGAAATAAAAAGGAACATAAGAGAATACAATGAACATCTGTATACCAACAAATTGGATAAATGAAATGAACACATTCCCAAAACACAATCTACCAAAACTAAATCACAAGGAAATAAAAAACCTGACCAATAACTAGTAAGAAGATTAAACCATTAATCAAAAATGTCCCAAGAAAGAAAAGCTCAGGACCGGATAGCTTTGTTGGTTAATTCTACCATACATTTAAAGAAGAACTAAGACTAATCCTCTTCAAACTTTTCCAAAAAAACTGAAGAGGAGGGAACACTCCATAACTAATTCTATGAGGTCAGTTTTACCCTGATTCCAAACAGACAAAGACGCTTTAAGAAAAGAAAACCACTTTGGGAGACAGACAAGAGAGTCACTTGAGGCCAGGAATTCAAGATCACTTGGGCAATACAGCAAGACCTTGTCTCTGCAAAAAGAGAAAAATGGAAAAGAACACTACAGACCAATACTCCTTATGCATATTGATAAAAAAATCAACAAAATACTAGCAAATCAAATTCAGCAGCATATTAAAAGAATAATAGATTGATTGATTCCTGGAACACAAGGATGGTTCAACATGTAAAAATGAAAAAATCTATCAAGGAAATATACCACATTAATAAGATGAAGGAAAAAAATTACATAGCCATTTCAGTTGATGCAGAAAAAGCATTTGATAAATGTCAAAATCCTTTCTTGATATAAACATTCAACTAATTAGGTCTAGAAGATGCTATGGTTTGAATGTGTCAAAAAGCATGTATTGGAAACTTAATCCCCAATGTAACAGTACTGAGAGATAATGCCCAATGAGAGGCTCTACCGTCATGAATGGAATAATGCCAACCATAAAAGGGCTTGAAGCTTCACGTTTGTTTCTTCCTCTCTTGCTCCCTCTTATTCTCTCTAGCTCTTCTGCCTTCCACCATGGGATAACACAGCAAGAAGGCCCTCACCAGATGCCAGCTTGGACTTCCAAACCTCTAGAAGCATGAGCCTGAAAATTTCTGCTCATTATAAATTCCCCAGTTTCAAGTGTTCTGTTCTAGCAGCACAAAATGGACTAAGACAGAAGGAAACGTCCTCAACGTGTTAAAGGCCATAGAGTTGGCACTCTGTCTCTGCAGGTTCCATATCCAGGGATTAAAGCAACAACAGATACAAAATATTTGGGAAAAAGCAATAAAAAATAATACAACAAAAAATAAAAGTCTTAAAAATACAGTACAACCCTTATTTACATACCATTTACATTGTGTTAGGTATTATAAGTAACCTAGAGATGATTTAAAATATACAGGAGGATATGTGTAGGTGCAAATATTATACCATTTTATGTAAGGGATTTGAACATCCTCAGATTTTTTTTTTTTTTTTTTGAGACGGGGTCTTGCTCTGTTGCCAGGCTGGAGCACAGTGGTACAACCTTGGCTCACTGCAACCTCCACCTCCTGGGTTCAAGTGATTCTTCCACCTCAGCCTCAAGAGTAGCTGGGATTACAGGCATGTGCCACCACACCCAGCTAATTTTTGTATTTTTAGTAGAGATGGGGTTTCACGATGTTGGCCTGGATAGTCTCCATCTGTCGACCTTGTGATCCACCTGCCTCTGCCTCAAAGTGCTGGGATCAAAGTGCTGGGATTACAGGCAGTGCCACCTCACGTTGAAGGATATTTTTATATGAAAAGCCCACAGCTCATACCTTAATGGTGAAAGACTGAAAGCTTCTTCTTTAAGATCAGGAAGAAAATGAAGATGTCTACTTTCACCACTTCTATTCAACCTAGTATTGGAAGTTCTAACCAGAGCAATTAGGCAAGAAAAGGAAAAGGAATAAAAGGCATCCAAATTGTACAGGAAAAAGTAAAATTTTTCTGTTCACAGATGACGTGATTTTATATAGAGAAAACCCAGAATCTTTTTTTTTTTTTTTTTTTTTGAGACAGTCTCACTCTGTCACCAGGCGCCAGGCTGTTGTGCAGTGGCGCTACCTCAGCTGACTGCAACCTCGCCTGCTGGATTCAAGCAATTCTCCTGCCTCAGCCTCCTGAGTAGTTGGAACTACAATGGCACACCACCATGCCCAGCTAATTGTATTTTTTAGTAGAGATGGGGTTTCACCATGTTGGCCTGGATGGTCTCAATCTCTTGATCTTGTGATCCACCCACTTCGGTTTCCCAAAGTGCTGGGATTACAGGCGTGAGCCACAGCACATGGCCAAAATCTTTTTCTTTAAAGTTAGAGCTAATTAAAATCATGCAGCAAGGTTGCAAGATATAAAATCAACACACAAAATGATTTCATCTCTACACACTAACAATGAACAATCCAAAAACTAGGAAAACTACTCAATTTACAAGAGCATTGAAAAGAATAAAATACTTAGGAAAAAATTTAATCAAGAAGATGAAAATCTTGTACACTGAAAACCACAAAACACTGCTGCAAGCACTACCCAAAGCAATCTACGGATTCAAAGCAATCCCTATCAAAACCTCAAGTGTTTTTTGCAGAAATAGAAAAAACCAACTCCTATAGAATTTCAAGATACCTGTATAGCCAACAACAAAAATCTTAAAAAAGCAAAACAAAACAAAATAAAACACCACCACCACCAAGAAAACAGGGTTGGGAGACTCATATTTCCTGCTTTCCAAACTTAGTGTAAAAAGCTACAATAATGAAAACAATGTGATACTATCATAAAGAAAGACATATGGGTCACTGGCATAGAATAAGAGAGTCTAGAGTTAAACCCTATTTTTAATTAAAAGAGTGGGAAAAAGAGAGTGAAAAAAACAGTTCGCATAAATAAGAGAAATATTTGCAAAGCATATATCTCATAAGGGATTAGTATTCATACTCCATAAAGAACTCCTACAACTGAACAGCAAAAGACACAAAGAACGAAATTCAAAAACAGGCAAATAGCTTGAATAGACATTTCTCTAACGAAAATATACAACTGGCCAATAAGAACCAGAAAAAATGCTCATCACACCTGTAATCCCAGCACTTTGGGAGGCTGATGCGGGTGGATCACGTCAGGGGTTCAAGACCAGCCTGGCCAACATGGAGAAACTCCATCTCTACTAAAAATACAAAAATTAGCCAGGCATGGTGGTATGTGCCTGTAATCCCAGCTACTTGGGAGGCTGGATGGGAGAATTGCTTGAACCTGGGAGGCGGAGGTTGCAGTGAGCCAAGATTGCACCACTGAACTCCATTCTGGGAGACAGAGCAAGACTCCATCTCAAAAAAAAAAAAAAGCTCATCATTAGTTATTAAGGAAATGCAAACTCAAACCACAATGAGATATCACTTTATACTCATTAGGATAGCTATATATTAATATAACAAGTGTTGGTAAGGATATGAAATTCAAACTCTTGGGCATTACTGGTGAAAATGTAAAATAGTGCAGTCACTGTGGAACAAAACAGTATGGCATTTCCTCAAAAATGTAAACATAGAATTATTGTGTGATCCAGAAATTCTACTTCCAGGTATATACCCTAGACAACTAAAAGCAAGACCTCTGCCAGGTACAGTGGCCCACACCTGTCATCCCACCACTTTGGGAGGCCGAGGTGGGCAGATTGCTTGAGGTCAGGAGTTCAAGACCAGGCTGGACAACACGGCAAAGCCTGTCTCTACTAAAAATACAAAAAAATTAGCTGGGCGTGGTGGCACACTTGTAGTCCCAGCTACTCAGGAGGCTGAAGCAGGAGAATTGCTTGAACCTGGGAGGCAGAGGTTGCAGTGAGCTGAGGTCATGCCACTGCACTCCAGCCTGGCGCCTGGTGACGGAGTGAGACTCTGTCTCAAAAAAAAAATACAGGTCCTTTGGGAGGCAGAGGTGGGTGGATCACGAGGTCTGGAGTTCAAGACCAGCCTGGCCAACATGGTGAAACCCCATCTCTATTTAAAAAATACAAAATTTAGCCAAGCATGTTGGTGAATGCCTATAGTCCCAGCTACTGGGGAGGCTGAGGCAAGAATTGCTTGAACCCGGGGAGGGGCAGAGGTTGCAGTGAGTCAAGATCAGGCCACTGCACTCCAGCCTGGGTGATAGAGCAAGACTCCATCTAAAAAAATTAGTAAATAAAATAAAATAAAAATACAAAAAACTAGCCAGGTGTGGTGGCACTCACCTGTGGTGCCAGCTACTGGGGAGGCTGAGGCATGCGAATCACTTGAATCTGGGAGGCAGAGGTTGCAGTGAGCCAACATCACACCACTGCACTCCAGCCTGGGGAACAAAGTGACTCTGTCATAAAGAATTCAATAAATGCAGGAACTCAATGAATACTTGCACACTGGTTTTCATAGCAGCATTATTCAAAATATCCAAAAGATGGAAATAGTGCAAATGTTCACCAGAAAGATGAATGAAATTGTCAAAATGTAGTACATACATATGTACAATGGAATATTATTCAGCCCTAAAAAGAAATGAAATTCTGATACATGGATGTTACAACATGGATGAACCTTGAAAACATTATACTAAGTCCAATAAACAAGGCACAAAAGGACAGATACTATATGATTCCACTTATATGAAGTACTTAGAGCAGTCAAATTCATACAGACAGGAAATAGAATAGAGATTATCAGAAGGTGTGGGCAGAAGGAGAAAGGGGAGCTATTGTTTAACGGGTACAAAATTTCTGTTTGGGATGATAAAGAGGTTCTGGAAATGGACAGTGGTGAGGCCTGCACAACACTGAGTATATTTAAATCACTGAAGTGTTCACTGAAAAACGGATAAGAAGGTAAATTTTATGTTTCTGTATATTTTCTCACAAAAAATGTAAATGGAAAGAAACTCTGGTTTGTCCATACAACGAATATTATTCAGTGCTAAAAAGAAATGAAATCTGAGGCCGGGCATGGTGGCTCATGCCTGTAATCCCAACACTTGGGAGGCCAAGGCCAGTGGATCACTTGAGGTCGGGAGTTCGAGACCAGCTGGACTAACATGAAGAAATCCCATCTCTATTTAAAATACAAAATCAGCCGGGCATGGTGGCACATGCCTGTAATCCCAGCTACTTGGAAGGCTGAGGCAGGAGAATCACTTGAACCTGGGAGGCAGAGGTTGCAGCGAGCCAAGATCATGCCATCGCATTCCAGCCGGGGCAACAAGAGCAAAAGAAAAAAGAAATGAAGGCTGGGCACAATGGCTCACGCCTGTAATCCCAGCACTTTGGGAGGCCAAGGCAGGAGAATCGTTTAACCTGGGAGTTGGAGGTTCCAATGAGCCGAGAGTGTGCCAGTGTACTCCAGCCCAGGTGACAGAGTGAGACTGTCTCAAAACAAAAACAGTCATGATGTTGGACATAGTAGGGCCCCTCTCGGGTTTCCTTCTTAAGGCACAGACTCAACAGACTGTTTTACTTCCTCATGTCTCTTTCCAGTTGCTACTGCCTCCTGGCTGGTCTTTCTGCACCACAGAATGTGGACCTGCCCCAAAAGCAGCCACACTCCATGGTGCCCTGTGTAGACCCCACAGACCGAGGCCCAGATGAGAACAGCCCATCTTAGCACGCTTGCCCTGTACCAGGTTCCGGACCATAGTGATGGGTTGATCCATCCACATCCTCCAGGGGCTCACAGTGTATGGGTGCGGGCTGGCATTCACCAAGCAACCCCACAAAAATGTCCTTACCCCACAGATACCTGCCCTCAAGAGAGTAATGGGGGGCCATCCTGGTTCACAGTGGCTACCCCCAATGATGCCCATTTGAGGCCATCAGTCACCCCATCATTTAGCTGAAGCCACTCGCCATGGGCTGCACAGGGAGGCAGTGTCTGGGGCTGGGAAGTCTGGCTCAGCCCTCACCTGCACTGAGTCCCCCAGCAGCCTATGCGGATTCGCCAGCAGCCCCATCATGGTGAGGAAGCCAAGCACAGGGATGCCAAGTGACCTGCCAAGGCCGCATGGACAGGCTCCAGAGCCTGCAGCCCTCTAGTTCAAGAACTAAAATGAATTCGCCAAAATCCACAGAGCAATCCCATATGTCTGGCATTCTGTGAGCCCTACATCTACCTACAACCTTCATCCTTCCAACAGCTCTGCAACATAAGGATGACCACAAGCCCCATTTTCAGATAGGGAAACTAAGGCACAGTGAGAAGATAAGGCACCTGCCTGAGACTGCAGCCAGATATGAAGTAACGGATCAAGATCCGGGCCCAGGCACAGCCGTGTTGAGGACCACCTGTTGACATCCAGACATTCCGCCCCTCTGATGAACATGCGAATTCACTGTAATCAGCTACAGCAGTCTACTCCCTGCCAGACCAAGAGCAGGCCCACGGCTGTCCTCTCCAGTGCTGCACACGTGGCTGGGGACGCAGTAGGTGCTCACTAAAGAGTTCTGCAATGAATGGTCCAAGGCCCAAGGGCTGTAGGTGGACCGTGGCCAGCATCCCGTAGAGGCCTCCTCCTGCTCTGCAAGCCGCTAGCCAGGAGCCTCTGTAGCTGCAGAGCCATGAGTCACTGTGAGCCATGAGTCAGCTGGCATAGGCAGCATGGTTGGTCCAGGTTCTGAATCCAGGCTCTGCGGCTTGAGGGCTCTGTGCTTCCTGTGGTTGCCTGCGAGTTGTGTACGCAAACTACACACAGGCAGCACTTGGAAGCCAGAAAAGGCACAAGAAAGGAAACCATCTCAGTGCCAGCTCCCCATAAACAAGTCTCTGAACTGTTTACAGGACAAAGGAAGATGGCTCGCTCTGGCACACACCCACCAAGCCTTCACCACACCCACATCCCACATCCCCTGCCTTCTTGCCAAACTGGCACCAGGACCATGGACCCACACTCTATCACCCCAACATGAACCTTCTTACCAGCCTAGACTGATGCTCTCAGCCTGGCATTCGAGGCCCTGTGGGAGCTGACCCCACCCATGCTCACCCAGCCCTCTAAGCCCATGAGATTTTCATGCCTGGAAGCCCCCAACAGCACCATTCCACTCTGGGCTGATAATACCTATTCCTTGGTTTCTACCTGGTTAATTCATGTTCAGCTTGCTGTCCTACCTATAAGAGACCTCCCTGAGTTCCTATGGCCCCAAACCAATTGGCCTCCAGACACTTGGGTATCAACCTCCCCTCCTGAATTTCTTCTAGAAGTCCCCTTTTCTCAGTGCTCAGCCCAACTAAGATTGCTCACTCCCCAGCACAGCCCAGGAGGTAACCTGTCAAGCACCTGCCCCATGCAGATATCTCCTCAATGTTCTGCAGGCACCAGCTTACATGCGCTGCTCATAGAGAGGGCTGGCATAAGGTAGGCCCCCAGTTGGTGCACAGAGACAGTGAGCCAGGGATTACAGGTCTGCAGCCTTGCATGGGCTGTCCATATGACCCTCCCAGAGATGTGCTCCATGGGCCTTGGCTCCCCATCCAAAAAGCTAAGGGTTGTGAGGGAATATCTCCAGGCCCAGGGGGTAGACACAGGAGGTGGGAAGTGTACACAGTTCCCACTCTCTTGAAAAGGTGAATCTGACAGTCAGAGCCTTCGGGGACCCCTGCCTGATGTGCTCCCCCACCTCCACGGTCCCTTTGTGCAAGAAGGCTTCTCTGATGGACAGCAAGGGACAGGGCCCCTTTGTGCAGGAAGGCTCCTCAATGGACAGCAAGGCCTCAGGCTCTGCCAACACCCAGTCCCTGGGACAGGCCTCCTTGGAGACCAACACAGCTCTGAATTGTGCCCCACACATTTTGATGAACTCACTAAGGGAGCTAGGGAATCCCACCCTGGGCAGGGCACAGTTTAAGACTTTGTTTCCCCATCTGTACACAGACAAGATATTCCACGTGTCCCCATCTGATCATTTTGGACAGGAATCACCCAACACAGGGTCCAGTGCACAGTAAGTGCTCGGAAATGGTATCCACAAATAAGAAGGGTTAGAAGGGAGGACAAAGGGGAACAGGTGGCAGCTGGGGTCTCTTCTGGCCTGGTGTCCTGGAAGTCATCGGTTTCCAGCCCATGAGATCCTATTTGTGTGCAGGACCTAGGCTGAGACTCAAGTGAGCGAGCACAGAGGAGAGAGGACTAGGGACTTCTGGGGCCACCCTGACCCCCTGAGCCAATTCTGCTCGGTGAAGCAGAACATTGAGAATGAAGTGTGGCTTCTGGGAACCCCCATCTTCCCTGACCAGGCTGCCATGGAGTCCTTTACCAGGGAGTCCTTTACCAGTTTATCACCTTCATGGGGCTTCTCCAACAGGGGAAAGTCCACAGAGCAGGGTCACCCTGTTTGTCTGAGATCAGGAGGACAGTGGGCAGGTCCCCAGACCAGAGAGGCCCTGGGGAGGATGGCTGGGCTGGGGCCACCAGCGTGGAGCACAAAAACTTTGGAGTGTCCACTGCGGTTCCTAATTCCCTTAGGCCTAAACAGAGGCAAAGGGGTCATGGACCCCCGAGGGAGTCTGGGAGGCTGCACGAAGTCCCACAGAAACCACACGCCTCCGAGGACTGCATCTCCAGTCCCGCAACCCCGTTTGGGTGGTGGCAAGGATGGAGCGTTGTTTCCATGGCCAGAATCACAGCAGGACCGTTGTGAATGCTCCCTGGTGTCATTTCTACCACCGCCTACTATTTCAGGCCAAACTCCCCACCACGGGACACCTCCCAACAAAGATTTGCAGTGGCCAAACCCAGACCTTGGTCGTGCAGCCCCACCCCGGAGCTGCCCTGTAGCCTCCGCCATCTTCAGCCGCACACCTGGCCACTGCCCATCGTGCTGGACAGTGCCTTGGCTGTCCCTGCCGGGCAGCAGCCCTGGGACACCCACCACCTCTCCCCTCTCCACAGGCAGTCCAACCCTGTGCAGCTCTCTCAACAAGCCCCCCCAACCCGTCTCAGTATAGTCCCCATGGCGCCTTTAACACCACCCCTCCCCTCCACCAACAGTGTAGCACCCTATAGTAACCCTAAACCATCCTCCACCACCAGCACTGCAGCCCCAGACAGTGCCCCCAACATGCTCCCCATGCAGGCAAAGCAGCCTTGGATAGTGCCCCCAACCAGCTCCCAGACACAGGCAATGATGTTGTGGATCTCATACCCCCCCAACCACTGGGGGCAACGTAACACCTGACAGCACCCACAACTCATCCCTCACCACTGGCAGTGTGAGTAGTGCCACCAACCCATCCCAGACAAAGCAGGGAGCCGTGGAAAAGGAGCAGGGAGGTCTGGAGGATTCCCAGTGGGGTACAAGTCCCCGCCACTTACTGTAGAGACCTGCCTCATTCTCCACCATCACGTGGAAGCCACCACGGCTTCTCCAAAGAAATTCGCTCTGACCGTGCCGCCGCTGCCACCGCCGCTGACTTTCCTGTGGCTAGGCTGGGGTTGCCACTGCTGCTCACTTCCCTCTGGCCAGGCTGGGGCCACTGCTGCCACCACCGCCGCTGACTTCCCTGTGGCCGGGCCAGGCCAGGGCCACCGCCACCACCTCTGCTGACTTCCCTCTGGCCAGGCCGGGCAGGGGCCACCGCCGCTGCCGACTTCCCTCTGGCCGGGCTGGGGCTGCCACCACCGCACCACTGCCACTGACTTCCCTCTGGCCGGGACAGGCCAGGGCTGACATAGCTCCACTGACTTCCTTTAGGCCAGGGAGGGCTGGGGCCACTGCTGCCTACGCTGACTTTCCTCTGGCTGGGCTGGGGCCGCCATCGCCGTCACTGCCTTCCCTGTGGCCAGGCTGGGGCCGCCGCTGCCACCTCCGCTGACTTCTCTCTGGCCAGGCCACCAGAGCCTCAGCCTCCACTGACTTCCCTCCAGCCGAGCCACCACCTCCACCGCCACCATGCCTCCTCAGCCATGCAAAACTGTGGGTCAATTAAACCTCTTTTCTTTTTAAATTACCCAGTCTTGGTTAGTTCTTCATAACAGCATGCAAACAGACTAATACAGTAAATTGGTACCACAAAGAGTAGGGTGCTGTTACAAGGATACCCCATGTGGAAGTGACTTTGGAACTGGGTAACAGGCAGAGGTTGGAATAGTTTGGAGGGTTTAGAAGAAGACAGGAAAGCCTGGGTGTGGTAGCTCGTGCCTGTAATCCCAGCATTTTGGGAGATCAAGGCAGGTGGATCACCTGAGGTCAGGGGTTTGAGATCAGCCTGGCCAACATGTCTCTACTGAAAATGCAAAATTAGCTGCTCATGGTGGTGCATGCCTGTAATCCTAGCTACTTGGGAGGCTGAGGCAGGAGAAAGGATTGAACTTGGGAGTTGGAGGTTGCAGTGAGCCGAGATTGCACCACTGCACTCCAACCTGGGCAACAAAAGCAAAACTCCATCTCAAAAAAAAAAAATACAGGAAAATGTGGGAAAGTTTGGAACTTCCTAGAGACTTGAATGGCTTCCACCAAATGCTGATAGTGACATGGACAATGAAGCCTAAGCTGAGGTGGTCTCAGATGGAGATGAGGAACTTGTTGGGAACTAAGATAAAGGCTATTCTTGCTGTTGTCCCAGCTACTCAGGAGGTTGAGGCAGGAAAATTGCCTAAACCCAGGAGGTGGAGGGTGCAGTGAGCCAAGACCACACCATTGCACCCAGCCTGGCAATAGAGTGAGACTATGTCTCAAAAAAAGAAAAAGAAAGAAATGAAAGAAAAGAGGTGCTCTTAAGAGACAAAGAATATTACCATTAAGGTTGTTTTTAAGAAGCCAAGTCCAAGATTAAAAAAGGCAAAGAAGAGCATTGCCTAATGGTAAAGGATTCAATTCAACAAGAAGACCTAACTATCCTAAATATATATGCACCCAAGAAAGGAGCACCCAGATTCATAAAGCAAGTTCTTAGAGACCTACAAAGAGACATAGACTCCCACACAATAACAGTGAGGGATTTCAACACTCCACTGACTTATTAGACAGATCATCGAGGCAGAAAATTAAAAAACATTCAGGATCTGAGCTCAACATTAGACCAAATGTGTCTGATTGACCTCTACAGAACTCTTCACTCAAAAACAACAGAACGAGAATAATACATTCTTCTCATCACCACATGGCACATACTCTAAAAGCAACCACATAATTGGACATCAAACAATGCTTAGCAAATGTAAAAGAACTAAATTCATGCTAAACACACTCTCAGACCACAGTGCAGTAGAAATAGAAGTTGAAACTAAGAAAATCACTCAAAACTATGAAATTACGTGGAAATTAAACAACATGCTTCTGAATGACTTTTGGGTAAATAATGAAATTAAGCAGAAATCAAGCAGTTCTTTGAAAATAATGAGAACAAAGATACAACATACCAAAATATCTGCATGAGGCAGCAGGTGAGGCAATGATAAGAGGGAGATTCTTAGTACCATCTTCCCACATCAAAAAGTTAGAAAGATCTCAAATTAACAACCTAATATCACCACTAAAAGAATTAGAGAAGTGATAACAAACCAACCCTAAAGCTAGCAGAAGACAAGACATAACCAAAATCAGATCTAAACAGAAGAAAATCAAGACACAAAACAAATTCAAAAGATTGATGATTCCAGGACTTGATTTTTTGAAAACTTTAATAATATAGATAGGCCACCACTTAGATTAATAAAGAAGAAAAGAGAGAATATCCAAATAAGCACAATTAAAAATTATGAGGCCCAGTGTGGTAGCTCATACCAGTATGCCCAGCACTTTGGGAGACCGAAGCAGGTAGAGCACTTGAGGCCAGGAGTTTGAGACCAGCCTGACAAACATGGTAAAACCCTATCTCTACTAAAAGTACAAAAATTAGCTGGGCATGATGGCACACACCTGTATCCCAACTACTTAGAAGGCTGAAGCATGAGAATTTCTTGAACCCATGAGGCAGAGGTTGCAGTGAGCCAAGATGGTGCCACCGCACTTCAGCCTGGGTGACAAAGCAAGACTCTGTCTCAAAGAAAATTAAAAGAGAATGAAGGGAATGTTAACGCTGCATAAAAATAAAAATAACCAAAAACTACTATGAACATCTCTATGCATGCAAACTAGAAAACCTTAAAGAGATAGATCAATTCCTGGACACATACACCCACCCAAGACTAAACCAGGAAGAAAATGATTACCTGAACAGACCAGCAACAAGCTCCAAAATTGAATCAGTAACAAACAGCCTGCAAACCGAAAAAAGCCCAGGACCTGATTGATTCACAGCTGAATTCTACCAGATGTACAAAGAAGAACTGGTACCATTCCTGTAGAAAGTATCTGAAAAAAATTGAAGAGGATTGACTCCTCCCTAGTTCATTTATGAGGCCACCATCATCGTGATTCCAAAACCTGGCAGAGCCACAGCATAAAAAGAAAACTTCAGGCCAATAACCTTGATGAACATCAATGCAAAAATCCTCAGCAAAATACTTGCAAACCAAATCCAGCAGCGCATCAAAAAGCTGATCCACCATGATCAAATAGGCTTCATTCCTCGGATGCAAGGTTGGTTCAACATATCCAAATAAAAAAATGTGACTCATCACATAAACAAAACTAAAGACAAAAACCATATGATTACCTCAATCAATGCAGCAAAAGCTTTTGATAAAATTTAACACCCTTTCATGTTAAAAACTCTCAATAAAGTACATATTGATGGAACATACCTCAAAATAATAACAGACATCTATGACCTATCTGTAGCCAATATCACATTGAATGGGCAAATTCTGGAAGTTTTTTGCCCCTGAAAACTGACACAAGACAAGGCTGCCCTCTCTCATCACCCCTATTCAAAATAGTAGCGAAAGTGCTAGCCAGAGCAATCATTCAAGAGAAAAAATAAAGGGCATCCAAATAGGAACAGAAGAAGTCAAACTGTCTCTATTTGCAGATGACATGGAAGCCTCACGGTTTCAGCCCAAAGCTCCTTTAGTTGATAAACAATTTCAGCAAAGTCTCAGGATACAAAATCAATGTGCAAGTTTTTTTTTAATATAATGACTTCTTTTCCTTGGGAAGATACCAGTAGTGGGATTGCTGATTGAATAGTAGATCTACATTTAGATCCTTGAGAAATCACCACAGTGTTTTTCATAGAGGTTGTACAAATTTACATTCCACCAACAGCATATGAGCATTCTCTTTCACCACATCTGTGCCAACATCTGTTTTGTTTCATTTTTGTTTTGTTGTTATTTTGTTGTTGTTGTTGTTGTTCTACCTTTTGGCTAGAGTAAGGCTATTCTGAATAGGGTAAGGTGGTGTCTCATTGTGATTTTAATTTGAATTTCCATGATAATTAGTTAAGCATTTGTTCCTGTTGGCCATTTCTATATCTTCTTTTAAGAAATATCTATTTATGTCATTTTCCCACTTTTGAATAGGTTAGTGGGGTTTTTTCTTGCTAATTTGGTGGAGTTCCTTGTAGATTCTGGATACTAGTCCTCTGTTGGACATATCTTACAGTGTAGGAGCTGGTTGATCTGATGATAAAGGGCAAAATATCAAGAAGAGGTCACCCTCTAGGTTTGGCCTGAACAAGTGGCTATCCCCAGGCCCTGTTTAAGGCTGCTCGTGATCCAGCAATGATCCATTCACAAGTTTCAGGCTCAGCAATTGTGAGAGCTCTCATGTTTCTAATTTTTCCATTGGGAAATTTTTTATACATATCCATTTGAGAGACAGCATAAGCCACACTGCAGCAGCCAGAAGTACTTTGTATGGTTTGATGACCACATACTAAATAAATAAATAATGTCTCTTGATGGCATATTAGTATTGGTTATTGCCTCTAGCAGTTGTAACAGAGGCTAGAGGAGCTAACCTAGAGGAGACTTCAAAGAGATAGTTATAAACATCATCTTCTAAATGACTGGGTATTTTGGTACCATTTAGCCAGCAATTTTTTTGCCCAGTCTTTCAGTTCACCAGAATATTTATCCTGGGTAAAATAATTTCCTATGATATTGGTATTGCATGGGTGTTGCAGGCAATGCTGTCCTTAGTGGGAGTTTGGCCCTTACAAAGAATGTCTGTTTCTTGAAAATAGATTTCATCTTGTCACAAGGACATGGAGCATTTACTGTGTTCCACAGGGTGATTGTATTTATTAGAGCTATTTCTAGTAAAACACCATGTTTCTTAGGTTAAAGAGGCCACATCATAGTTCCAGTGTCAAGGGCATTTAAGAAAATAGCCTAATATCTTTCTAAAAGAGAGACTTAAATGGCTGTATATTTGTAATGTTTCATGCAAGGCCATATCTAAAGCATAAGGGAGATAATTATTAATGGAATACCAGTTTTAGAATGAAGTGGGGAATGGGTATAGACCCAGCAATTATTTTGGTTAATTTCACTGAGGACTTTCTCAGCTAAGAGAACAAGGGAATTATGGTCATGATTTTAAAAAAGCATGGGATAGGGTAAGATAAAGAGGAAGCAGAGGAATCATGACAGGGCTGTTGAGGCTGGAGATGAGGTATATCTGTTATAAGTAGGATGCATCACTAGGTTGGAGATGGAACACTGCAGAGGAGACAGGAGTAGTAGGAGGATGCATAGACACAAAAATGAAGTCAGGACACAAAGAAGGGGAATCTGACTGAATCTTGTTCCATGATGTTGAGCAGAAGCTGACTGCTTTATCACATCATTTACTTGCTCCATAGTTCTTGGGATGGATGGCTATCTCCAGCTGTTGGTTACTTTTAGAGATTCTTTTCTTTTTCTTCTTTTTTCTTTTTTGAGACCAGGTCTGGCTCTGTCACCCAGGCTGGAGTGCAGTGGTGCAATCTCTGCTCGCTGCAAATTTTGGAGGTTTTAAATAGAGTCTCAGTGTGAGTGTCTGGTTAGAGTGCCTTCCAATCTAAATAGGTTTTGTATTTTTTCAAATAAAAGACATGCACCCAAGTTCAAACACTCTATAATTTGTTAGAACTGTTAGCAGTGATTGAAACAGTAAAAGGTCCCCTCCCTCTGGGTTCAAGGTTAGTTTTCTGATGCTGATGTTTTCAAAATGCCAGATCACTTACTTATGAAATAAATAAGGACCAATCAGGGAGTTTAAAGATAAAGGAAGTCTCAATCGTGGAGTATAGTTGGGGGCTGGTGTGTATTTAATTAATCCCTGACAATATCTGAAGATGTTGGACTGAGTTAGTTTAGAATCTTCTGCTAATTTGAATTAGTAAGTAGGGTATTTTCATGAGTCTTCCCATAATGATTCAAGGAGGATCACTTGTGTCAAGGTAGGGGCAAGGATCTGAGAGTCAGTGTGATGGGTAACATCTGTGGCCATGGCAAGTTCATTCTTCAGAGAGTTTAGCCAGTTAAGCTTGAGGATGCTGTTGGCTCTTTCTATAGAACTTTATCATTGAGAATGGTCAAGACAGAGGAATCTTTGGCTGATACGTGTCACCTTTCCTATTTCCTGAATAATTTTGCCAGTGCAATGTGATCCTCTGTCACTAGAGGCAGTAGAAGGGATAACCCATGTGGGGAAGATTCACTCTTAGTAAATCTTGGCAACTGATGTCCTTGAGGAGTTTCAATAGGGAAAGTCTCTAATCATTCTGAAAACACGTGGATTATGAATAAATATTGGTAGTCACGTGCTATTGATAATTAAATACAGACTATTTTCCCATGAAGGAAGGAGGTAGGGGGAGCCACTTCCCTTTTTTGCTCCGCCTTTATGATTTTGGGGGATTATGTTTTTGGTAGATGCAGCAGATGTCAACAGCTTGGTCCAAATAAAATCCAAGGAGTGCAAGCCAATTTTTTGTTTAATATATACCACATTGTGTCCTTTCTGTGGTAAATCTGGATGAGTAAACTGTACACAATGACTTGGGAGGCAGACTTAGGAGCTACCAAATGGCCATCTGGTAGTTTCTGAAGTCCATTTAGTTGGCTCCAACATCCACCTTTTTCTTATCCAGTTCTTTCTGACTCTGAAGTTGTTACCTGGGCTGTGTGAATTTTACATTGCCTTTAGAAGCATTATAAAGAAATTTCTTCTGTCAATTTATTTAGAGAGGGTAAATAATTCTAGCAGGACTGTGCATATTTGAAATGAAGCCCAGGTATATGTTTACAAGGTTTGGAGACTTCCTGGATTTCTTAGGTGATCAAGGAAGAGGATTCTAACTTAGCAACTTTATCAGCCAGTTTATTTCCCTGAGCCTCATCTGAGTATTTTATACTATATCCCTCAGTTTTATTTGTAGCAACTAGCTGGGGCACTAGCAATGACTCTAGAAGTTCTGCTATTTGGGGCTCACTTTTGACTGGGCACAAGTTGCTGTCATGAATCTGCTCTGTTTTCAAAACATACCAAAATCATGCACTACACCATAAACACAGCGTCTGTCACTGTTGATGCTAACCTGAATTCCCTCTGCCTTATGTAAGCCTGAATGAGAACAATTAATTTAGCCACTTTGACGGATTTAACATGTGGCAAGATTTGGTATTCAAGAGTTTTGTGTATATCAGTGAAGGCATATCCAGGCTGGAAGGTCCCAACCCCCTTCCAGAGGTGGGAGCCATTGACATAGAACACACGATCAACTTAGGAGGGAAGGAATTCTGACACATCTAACCTAGGGTGAGACAGTGATCTGGTTTCAGTAGCACCATTGTGTGTGTGTGTGTGTGTATGTGTTGAAGAGATTCCCCTATTAGACAAAATGTACAGGATAGCAAGGGGTTTTGGCAGCAATGGATTGTGATTGGGTGGGGAGGAGGAGTAATATTTCATGAGAAGTAAGTTGAGAAGCAAACGAGTGGTGTGTGTTTTCATTAGGCAATAGGGTTGACACAGCATGGGAACATACAGATCAAGTGGGCAACACTGAATCAGAAGTAGCCAGGATGAGTTTGGAAGTCATAGCCACTGTATGTAGGCCAGGAGAATATGCTTTAGCATAGGCTGGTTTTGTAAGAAAAAAGAGCTTGGCTGAGTCTTGGGGTGGTCAGAGAAGACTGAGCCACAGCCTTGGGGTGCCATGGTGACCACAAACACTTCCCCTATCCCATACCAATCTTTAAGAGCCTTTTTCTTCTTAAAGGCTTGTCAATTAGCAAAGAGTTTTCGATGAACCCTCCCTTCTGGTCCACTTGTGGGATTGCAGCCCACAATGGGATGGACAGGTGGACACAATTATGGGATGCTGTGATTTGGTTTAGCTCCAGGGTCTAGAGTGTTCTGGGGTCCACTGCATTTCTGGGATAAAACTCCAAGGCCATGACTCTCTTGCTCATTTACAAACAAGAAGCAGCTTTCCATAAGATACACCCACCAGTGTGCCACGTCGGTTTACCATTGCCATGGCAACACCCAGGCATTATCACCCCTTTCAGTGGCAAGACCTGATGACCCAGAAGTTACCACCCTTTTCACAGAAATTTCTGCATAAACCACCCCTCAATCTACATGTCATTAAAAGGAGATATACATATGACTGCAAAATGGCTGAGCAACTACTCTCAGCACCCTGCCCATGGGGAAGCCCTGGGAGCAGGCACTGAGCTATGACACCACAGGAGCTGTAGCAGTGCCACTTTGATAAAGGTGTTTTCTTCCACCTTACCTGGCTTGCCCTTGAATTCTTTCCTGAGTGAAGCCAGGAACCCTCGCAGGCTGAGCCCCACTTTGGGGTTTGCCTGCCCTGCATCAGCATCAGTTGTTGTTTTTATAACTGATGAAATGGTTTTTGTGATTTGTCATGTATTATGCAGTCATGAACTGACATTTTTTCCCTCAATTGGCAGTTGCAGTTTCCTCAAAGATTATTATAAATAGTCCTTAATTGACTAAGTTTGGTAGTCACGGCCTACTCTTCTAGAAACAGCCTGAGTCACTATCAAGTGGCTCCTCAGGTGGTTTTACTTCCCATATTTCCCATACGAGGTATTATGCCTCAGTGATTCCTGGAAAAGCTTGTATTCTCTATTAGTATTGTGCTAACTTTGGAGTAAGTTTCTTTTGAGGCCTAATAATTTTGGTCAATGGTACTACTGATTATCTTTTTTTTAGGTTTATAATGAATACTTGGTTTATGATTAATGTCTTTTTCTACTTTCTCCCATTTCAGGGAAAGAAACAAGAACATACAGAAACACAACATACTTCATCAAGCCATATTTTAGCATCCTGGCTGAGTATTCATCACTCAGCAAGAGAGAAGAAACATAAACTATTTCCAGCAAGAATACTTCATAAATGATGAATGGAAGAAAAATAGAAGTCCTAGAGATCTTGCAGAACTGTCTTAATTTACTAGTATCTTTACACTGTATTCTAAATCACTCTCTAGATTCTTGCTCTAAGACTATAAAATGTAAGAGCTAATGGGACCACCAGTGTCTGCATAAATAACAAGAACCAGCATGTCTTTATTTATGGCAGGGAATACTCTACAACTTGGGACAAATGCCACTCTGCTTCAGTTTGGGGAAGCTCCTCCTTTTACCATCCTGACATTGAATTAATGATTCAGTGTCAACTATAGATGCAACCTGAGCCACTGGATGGGCTTTGGTAAACAAAGTTATCTCACCTGGCATCCATTGCAGAGAAAACAAGAAATAATATACTACATGCCATATTTGTTTAGATCCTATATACATCTAGGTTCACATTTAAATGAAGAGAAAACAACAAAGGCTGAGAATCAGAAAATCTGAACTCTGTCCCAGCTCAGCCACTGACCAAAGGGAATTAACCAGTCTCTTTGAATGTCAGTTTCTTCATGAAGCACGGTAGAGAATGTCAAATAACCACACAATTCAAATACAAATAATCTTTATAAGATAAAGAAACAAAAATGTACATAATAGTTTACATAAGCATTTTTAGAATAACATTATTATAACTGGATAAGCAAAATACCCCAAACATTTATACATTTCTACAAGGATAGTTATGTATATTCATTTTTCAGTTTTCTCTCATGGCTGTTTTGTCTCCTGAGCAGGCGCCTTTGCAGCTGACACATGTGTGCTCAGTGTTCTCCCACAATAGCCTGAGCTGGCCTGAGTTTGCATGCCTGCGAGCCTCCTGTCTTCGCCTATAGCAGCAGCTTGCCTGGTGTCAGTTATGGATTATTTTTTCGTTCAGCCTTGTTTCAGAGTCCTCTGCCTCTCAGAGCCGCTGCTGTAGCTTAGCTAGAGGCCTGCTGCTGTTGCATCATGGAAAAGTGCCACATGCGTGCACATGTCAAAGAATAAGCAGAGTTTCATGCTGTGTTTCAGTTTTAGAAAAAGTCAGAAGTATCTTCACTTGATTTAAACTTGTAAAGACACAGGAAGGAGGCAACTGAGAATCACTGTTGCAAAAAGCAAACATCAAAAATCACATTAAAATGTTGAGATGTTATGGAGCACAAACATAGTTTTATTGAATAAAATATTCATGAGAGTTTTTCTATTTCCTTTGTTATGATTTCTACCAGACAGGGCTCATTATCTGTCTTTTTAAAAATATATATTCATTTTTTCCCTTTGGTCTGTTTGGATTATTATCACATCCTATGTTTTGAAACTAGCAAACTATTATGTGTAAGTCATGAAGCTGGTGTAAGAAATAATAAAATGAACACTGATGTACACATCACCTGCCTAAGAATTAAAAACTACCCACATTTTTGGAGTCCTTAACACTATCCTATTAATTAGTCCCATTTCTTATCTTTATAATTTTGCCAAAATAAATGCATTAGTAAAGGACATTTAATATTATTGTTTTACATATTTAACATTATTATTTTTCAGTTCAAACAAATTGAATCATACTGCATCTTTGTTTCTGAAATTGCTTTTTGGTCCAATATCAAATATGTAAGAGTCATTCTTATGATAGGTTCATCTGTACTCTCTGTGCATTGATTTACACTATTCCATCACAGGATAATGCTATAATGAGCATTCCATTTTATTAGATTGGGGTTATTATTCATTTTTTTCTATTAAAAAAGCAGATGTCCTTTTCTTGTAGAGTCTCCTGGACATAAGAGTTAGATTTTCTCTAAGGTATAAACCCAACATTTAAATTACTGTATCAAAAGATGTATACACTGTTGGTTTTACCCACTTAAAATGAACTGTTCTCCAATTTACGCTCCCATGTGAAGTTAAAGTTTCTGGTAGATTTAAATTCTCAGCAATACTTAATAGTATCACATTTTTAAATGTTAATCAACTTGATTTCTCACTGGAATATTAATTTGCATTTTTCAGAAGTACTGAATAAAGAATCAAATAATAAAAATATTATTTTAGTAAATAAAAAATGCTATAAAAACACTAAAGCAAGTAAATGTGGTCAAAGTAGAGAGGGGCTACTTCATTCTGACAGTCAACTATGGCCTTGCGGGTCATCTGGGTCAAGAGGTGGCTGGTAAGATGAGACGAGGGGACAAGTAGCTGAGGAAGGGGCCTGCTGGCACAGGGCATGCTCTAATGCTCTGAAAAGAGGCAAACAGTCTTTCCCTCTAAATACCTGAACTAAGTAAAAACAACCCTGGCTTTGCACATTTTCATATGTGCAAATTTAGTTAACATAGTTTAGTCAAATAGCACTGGTTTCCCAACGACATGGTTACAATTTCAGTTACCACAATATGGTAACTGTTTGTAACTGCATAAAATACACTTTTTTTTTTTGAGATGGAGTTTCCCTCTTGTTACCCAGGCTGGAGTGCCATGGCGCGATTTCGGCTCACCGCAACCTCCGCCTCCTGGGTTCAGGCAATTCTCCTGCCTCAGCCTGCCCCAGCCTAGCTGGGATTACAGGCACACACCACCATGCCCAGCTAATTTTTTGGATTTTTAGTAGAGATGGGGTTTCACCATGTTGACTAGGATGGTCTCAATCTCTTGACCTTGTGATCCACCCGCCTCGGCCTCCCAAAGTGCTGGGATCACAGGCTTGAGCCACTGCGCACGGCCGCATAAAATACACTTTGTCCTAGCTCTTAATTTCACAAATTCCTGTGTAAGTAAATAACAGACAAGCATCCTGACTGCATTAATCTTCTGGGGTTGCGTCAACAAAGTACAAAAAACCGGGTTACTTAAAACAACAGGGATGTATTGGCTCATACTTATGGAGGCTGGAAGTGAAAAATCAACGTGTTGGCAGATTCATGCTCTCTTTGATGGCTCTAGGGGAGAATGCTTCCTCCTCTCTACTTCCTGTTTGGGTTTGCCAGCCATCCTTGCTGTTCTTTGTCTACAGACATGTCACTCCATCTTCTTGTGTGTCTTCACATCATCTTCTTTCTGTATGTGTCTGGAGCTGTATCCAAATTTTCCTTTACTCTAAGATACCAGTTAGTGTATTGGATTAGGACCCACCCTAATGACCTCATTTTAACTTGAGAACTTCTATAAAGATGCTATTTCCAAATAAGCCCATATTATTTTTAGATACTGGGGATCTGAATTTCAAACGTACCTTTTTGGGAGTACACAATGAACTTCTTTCAAAGCCTATCAGTGACTGATCACTGTGCATCTGCTAGGTTGCATGCAATTAACAAAGTCTGCAATTGTGTTGATTTCCTTGTCTCCCAGTGAGAAACCCATGAAACATTTATTAAAATAAATCATAAAAAAAAAACTAGTCAACAACCATTGATGCACAGCAAAGAAATAAAAAACATGACAACACTGGAAGTGGAATTCAAATACAATGTAAATGGAATAATAGAATTTGCTCACCACAGGAAATGCAGCAAGAGGAACTCGACGCAACTCAGTGTTTTGACATAAATGAGGAGCATTGCTGTGATGAAAAGGATGAAGAAGCCCCAGAGGAAGTGATGCCAGCTAAGACAGCAACAAACTTCATATTAAAGGAACTCTTGTAGATACTGCTTGACATTGAAGGTGCAGAGGATAAAATGTCAGATGCTGTTCCAACAGCACAGCAATTCACCAAGGCATAGGAACCGTGTTGGCTCCTTATCATAAGCTATATGGCAAGAAGGAGGCAAGCACTGTTCAAACTGGGCTTGATACACTTTTATAAAGAAATAAAACCCTTTAATTGGCTGTTGTTGTTTAATGTTTTAAATTACAGTGTAAAAAATAAGTACTGATTTTTCTATGCTTTATTTCCTTATATATTTATTACCAATGGTAAGAGATTTGTAATGTTTTGGCCAAAATTGTTAAATGACACAGAACAGTGGATAATTTAGGTCACTTTACAGATCTTCAGGTTAAATAGTGATTTTTATGGCCCTGCACTGCTGTGCAAAGAGAGAACGGTCTGTGTTCTTAACTAGTAAGGAGGAGGACAAGAAAGAGGTTCTCATATATTGCGTACATAATAAAATGAAGGGAGAGGGAACAGCACTTTAGATATGAAATGTACCATGTGGGGAAGTTATTTGAACAAAAAAAAAAAAAGCTTAATTTAATGAGATGGAACACACTCAGTCACCTTAGACATGTCCCTGTTTATTCTTCAAATCTTCTCTTTTGTGGTCCCAAAGAATGATTCTCTTCCTGGAATGAAAAATAACCATTGCTTTCTTTGCCTGGAACTTTAATAAACTGAGTTGTGCTGTATCATCCAAACCTGATCAATTCTATTAATCAGAATCAGTGAGGTCCAAAGGAATGAAAGACAAATCTCTCCTGTTTTTCTTAGAGATGTAAAGACGCTGCACCTGTAACCACAGGTTGCTTTTAATCCTAAAAATCAGCCTGACAATAAAATCCAGTGATTAATTTCTGTCTTCTAATCAATGAATGGACATATCAATTCATAATATGTTAGAAAGCCTCAACCCCACTGAAACAAAAAACAAGAGGTTTTGCAAATGTTGCAATGTGCAAATGGAAAAGCATGAACGGATGTTTGGGGAAAGGTTGGTCAATGTGATGAGGCCATCTGTGTCTGCTAATGCTGCTTATCAAGGTTAGGCTCCCATGCAGAGACAGAGACCAGGAGACAATCCTGTGTCCTTCTTGAGCATTGTAGTTCTAAAGGATGGCTCCCAGGTCTTTGAGAAAGACGTTTCTGTGTTGTAGGAGATTTACATCTTAAACGGGCAGAGAAAAGGTTTATAGTTGCAGGTTTTCTAAAGTTAAGGCTCTTAGAAATGGGAGGTCAGGGACCTATAGTCAAGTTTTGGCTGAGACAAATAGTAAATTCTTTTAGCAGAATTGAATGTTCCTAGGCAGGTGCTTTAGAGGGGCTGGGGCATTCTAAGGACATGGTTCTGAGCTGATAGAGGCCATGTTGGAATTTGGCCAAGTCTCTTAGTGTATGTATGGAGAGGAGGGGTGTGCAGAAGAAGTTGTTTGTGCCAAGAATTTGTCATTTTCACAAGTTAAGACAGTGGTGCCTGGGATCATGTGTCAAATGTTGATACAAAGCTTGTTTGCAGACTCATCTGAGAGCATAGGCAGATCCGGACCTGTTGATACTGAAGGTAAAGTATCTGAAGGCAGAGGAAGAAAACATAAGTTCTCAATAATATGTGAAGTAGGAGTAGGAAAGCAGAGATTCAAGGAGGCCTTGAAGAACCCTTAAGGCCTCAGAAAGAAGCATTCAACTTCTAGTGCCTGCCTTCAGAGTAAATGGGTCATTAAATCAGTTCTTCATAACTAACCTAAGAATGATGGTGAAGAAAGGAGTAATGAGAGGAAGAACTTTAAATAAGAATGCCTGGGAGATAATCCTGGGTTAATGGGAGACAAGTAAATTTCCAAGAAGCTGTCATGGGAAAGGGTAAAAAATGAGTGAAAATATGAATAAATAAACAAAAATAGAGATCTGCCAACAGCCATACTTACAGTACTAGACAAATTAACTAAATTAAAACTTGAGTTTTTAATGAATGTTCTACAATTCCAAAATTTATTTCAGCTTAATTTTTGCGATGACACCATTTTCTTTTGCAAAAGTAAAATAAAATGCTACCTGTACTCTTCAAAGAAAAGCTACTTAGCTTCTTCATGACTCATATTTAACTTCTACTTTCTCCTTCAGATTACAACAATCGTCATGCTAAAGCCACACACTCTCAGGGAATTCTTGTGGATTTCACTGATGACCATTTGACCAACTATTATAAACACCAAGGCCAGGGGTTCTCAAGCTCTGAACATGTGTGTGCTCATCTCCCCTTCACCCAGAGACTCCCAAGGGCTGCTGGGCCACACTTTGTTTTGTTTGATTGGAACATAGCTCAAAAGGGATGGAAATTTCCAAGAGGTGTTAACAGACACATACAGATTTTAAGTATTTTTTAAAAAGAAAAAAATGGGCATTTGTCAGCTCTGGTCATGAGAACGCAGCCCTCGTGGTACTTAACTACTCCTTCCAAACCCCTGTACAAAGACAGGACTAAACTCTAGCAAGGCTTCCAGCAGCTCAAACACGTCCCAAGAATGACCCTCGCCCTCCTTAAAATGACTGCCTGAAAAAACTCACCTGCAAGGAGAATTTAGTTTGTTTCAGGCAAAACCTGGTGATGAGCAGGTAGACCCCAAACCCCTCTTAGAACCTTAGAAAGCTTGCAATTCTATTTTCTCCATCCTTTGAAGTATAAATATACATCCCAGAATTGTCTCCTCAAAGATCTGAGAGCTGTCTCTTTGAAACGCAAACATTCAGGAAGCTAACTCTCGCTCTTGCTGCCAGTTCCTGTGGGAGGGGAAAGGCCTAGCTCTGGGGGACACCTTCCTCCAGCTTGCACCACTGACTCATTTATTACCATCAAAATCAGCATGTAGACAAACCCAATGACGGTCTGTTACAATGGAGGCCATAGCAATGGAGGTCTCTAAATGCAAAAAGATGGTGGGACAGTTGCCTGAAAACAAGCCAACTTTATTCCAAGCATAAGCATGTCATGAAATTACTGAATGGAAGATTATGCTTGAGTTATCTATGTTCTTTCTTTTCTCTCTGGTCTTATCTCAATAGCTTATAGATCCTCTAAAAGCAAAGGCCAAATATTAAGCTAAGTTAGGCATACTTTAGATGCCCAATATCAATTTTCACTACATGGGAGAACCTATTTAAGATGTTAAGGACAATCATGTGTGTACAGGGCAAAAATTATGGGGCAAGGAGATAAGGGGCTGGGGAATCACACCCTCCCATGCCCACCACAGACCATGACCTGGAGCAGAACCTCTAACACCAAGCCCACCCAGGCCCCATGTGACAATGCATCCCACATTCTACAGGACCTCAGAGTTCTTTTGGGATTCCAACTGAAAAGCAATACTGTACATATAGTTGTGGTTTCCTGCTGACCCATGTTAGTATGTATAGCTTTTCTTCCTCGCCACAAAAGCACCATCGGGGAATGAAGCCCAGTGCTGAGCATTGGCCAGGTGGGTGCCGCTGATTCGCAGACCTCAGCAATTGTGTTCCGCCTTCACAGGGGCCAGGGATGTTTGTCTCCCTGTGTATTCATCTATTTCAGCCAGTTTCTTGCACTTTGCCCTCTTAATTTGCTTCACTTTCAGACTCAGTGAACCTGACCTGCAAGTCTCCCTCCAGTTTCCCTCAGCAAGTACTCACTGGGCAGCCCCAACAAGTGAGAAAGCCATAGCATGCACAGAGGAAAACTAAATTACTAAAAATGATTACTAAAGTACTTCCTGCCTCCCAGAACTCACCATCTGGGAGAAAAGTCAGACACAAACAGAGACAACTCACCATGCAAATGACCGTGGTGATTTAAAGAAGGTACAGGAAGTCATGGAATAAGAACAAGAAGAGATGACTTTTCAGGGCTCTCAGAAAGTTTCTAAAAGAGGTGCCATTGAGCCTGATCTTAGCATTGTGATGGAGACATTAAAACCTGGGAGGAAGGAGAAGAAGGAGAAGGAATGCCTGGAGCACATTTGGGGTGAAATGAGTGGCACTTTCACAGTGTGGGAGCTGCAGAATCTATTTTGGTGAAAGAATTAGGAGCCAGGATCTTGTTAGTAATAATTCTCTGTCCAAGTGCAGAATCGTGATTTGCTCCATTACTGTCAGTAACTCCATTTCTCAGTCGTGATGATGATGCTTTTTTTGGCTCCAAATCCCAGAGATTGACAGTACTGAAGACACATTACAACAATTAACTTTTCAACTATGAGATGATTAATTTTTTCAAAGTGCCAAGAACAGTTGCCTGGCATGTAGCGGCACAGCACGAGTATCTCGTAAATGAATTAAAGAAAATGTCTCTCCAGCACGCACATGGTAATTGTTGCTGCACGTCAGCTTCTACTGCTCCTCCCATTGATGCTGTGAAGCTGAGGCAGCCAGCTTGAGTGAAAGCTTCCAGATCTCACTCCAACAAAGAGCTTTGATTGATTCACCTAGCACAAGGTGTTTCATCTGGCTAGAGAAATCCAAGCTGAATTTTATTAATTATTAAGAAAAATATCTATGCAATAGATTAATCTTTGATCAAAAGTATGTGTGAGTTAGAAACATATTATACATATAGAGAGCAGTTTTATGAAATAAAAATAAAAGACATATAGTATATATAGATAGCTTAACAACTATAAAATTGTGTTTATCAAGTATGTCATGCGGTAAACATTTTACACTATGTAAAGGGGAGCAATGCCAACTGGCCCTTGGAATTTGTCATCCTGGAAGTCATTAGTAGAACTCACAGCAGCACATTTGATAAAGCAGAGGAGGGCACCGGGCTTCTGCGTGCTTTAGTGAGAGTGGAACATGAGGAGTCACTGGCAGAGAAAACTGTCTTTCAGGAAGAACAGGAAGGAGACGTGAGAGCCCAGCAGGAGGGAAAGAGGGCTTCTCCATGGGTGCCTCAGGCTTGAGCTGTTGTAAATGGCAGTGCCTGGAATGGAGGATCTGGATTGGGAATGGGGAATGTGGGCAGGAGCAGCAGTCTGAAACTAGAATGACCTAGGGTTTCCTCTCATGCTCCCACTCCCAGTGTTTCCTGTCTGTAAAGTAGCAAACAGGTATATACCGTTTAGAGGCTTGTACACTTACATACTATATTCATATACAACTTCCAGTTTACTCACTCAGTGTTCTTCAGTCCCCTCCATCCCTCTCTCACTGTGTCCCTCCTCTTCCAGCTCCACCTCTACTGCCCCGGGTCTGGTCTCATTCTTTCCTGCTTGGGCCACAGCAACAGTGTCTGTGCTCATCTTCTGCATCCAGTCCATTCTCCCAGTGTGATGAAATGGTTTCCCGTGAACATAAACCTCATCACATCACTCACCTGCTTAAAGCCCTCCCACAGCTTCACACAATTTATAGGACAATGCGTTTCTGATTTGAACCCTGTAGAACTTCCTAGCCTCCTTACCTCACACTCCGTGCCTTTAATCTTAGCAGTCACTCAGACCTCCTTTCAGTTCCCTGGACCTGGCAAACCCATCCAGATGTCTGCACTTTCTTTGAGCTTCTCTTTGCCTTGCATGTCCTTCGTCCACTTGTAAAACCTGCTGCGTGTCCTTCATGACCAATTCAAATGCCTCCTTTTCTCTGCAGGCTCTCAGGACCCTTGCCTGCCTCTTCCCAGGCACCATCACTCCTGTCTGCTCACTGCTGTGGCACATCTCCACCCCCACATTGTGCCTGACACAGGGTCTGAGAGCCCCTGGGGAACATGGACTGCCATTGCTTTTTTCTCCCCTCCCCAGCTCTTACTAAAGTGCTTGGTACCTCATAAAGGATCAATAAATGTTTACTGGGAAAAAAAGATGTTACCCTTCCCTAGATCTTCACAGGTATGGCTAATTTCATCCTCTCTTTCCATACAAACCTGTGTTTATGAATCTACACTTGTTTTACCCAACAAGGTCGTATCTTCCACTGAAGATGGAGAAAGTGAATCCAACTTAGTTGTACAGCTTACTCAAAATCTGAGAGAAAAAGACTGAGACACCCAAGGTTTCATATGAAAATCCCATTTTTTTCCCTCAATGATCAAGTAAAAGTTTTTATGACAAACCTCCCCCAAAACAGGATCCTTATTGTGTAAGACATACCTCCTTCACCCAGCCTGGAATTTAAAACGTTCGGTGATAAGGTTTCTGATATGTGTCATTATTTGGATATTCTGAATATTTCCATGTGAAGAGCCAAGATCTGTGGTTCCCTAGAAAGTAGAGCTGGAGGTATGCTCTGATGTCATTCTTGTCCTCACAGAGGGCACTGAAAAGAACCCAAATTCACTGGGACATCAAGTGACATCAAGTGAGTCTTAATCCAAAATTTTCTGCTTTTGTTTCTATCTCCAAGCCTTTATTGTGTGTGGATCTCTGCTCTAGTAACCATATCCTGCCTTCTCCCTCTTGGTTCCTCCTGTCAGTTTCCCACTTGCCAACCCGTCTTCCAGTAGGGTCCTATCCTGGGAGTTATTACAAATGCTGGTGGCAGCATGTCGTGGAAAGTTTGCTCTGCTTACTTTAATTGTTGTTGCTTTACTTCCACCTGATGCAAAGACCCCCTTTCTTTACACTCCCTCAGTTTTCAACCCATGCAATGTCCACCCTAATACTAACTGAGCTGGGAGCACTCCTTTGATGTATTGTTTCAGAGGAAGGTTGTTATTATTTTCTGGCTTAAAAGGTTTTCTAGCTCTGGGTAAAAATTGGCAAAGATTCCACTTCTTACCAGTTGAGTGCTAAGTAAGCAGAGCAGGTGCCACGGTCAACAGGATATGGAAAGCAAGATCCTGCTGAAGATTATTTGTAATGGGGATCAACTGCTGACGTAAAATCAAGAGTTCACACTTGATGAAAAAGAACGTGAAAGGGGAAAGAGCCCACATTTAAAAACATGGGGGCAGGGTTGGTTTGCCTGCACTCAAATCTGTTAAGCATGGTTCATGTTTTCATGACACTAGATGGGGTTTCCTTCTTGCACTGGAAGAAACGTCTCACAAATACAGAGAAGAAAACCCTCCATTCTGCCTCATCCTCATTTTAATAAATTCCCAGTGCCTGCAGTGAGGTCCTGACCACTTCACCCACTTAGGACAGTCCCTTCTGTGCTTTGGCAGAGCAATGAAGAAAGGGACTGGAGAATAAGGGTACAGTGGCAGAATAACCAGGGCAATGCATAATCAACTTGTTCTGCCTGCCAATTCCCTGGAGCCACATGTCTGCTAAACAGGGTGTGCTGGCTCCTGGCTTTCATGCCCCAAGGACACACTCAAGACCCTCCACTAGCAGCAGGATTTAAAAGATTGGCTCCTCCACTACCTCACAGCAAGGTGAATTTACAACCTGTTTTCAGGTATGCCTCTCCTTGGAATTATCCCTGCTCAATTTTGGGACTATCGCTCAGTGTTCTTTCTCCTCCTACTGTCCTATGTCCTTTGACACACAGCACCTTTTTCAGGCTGCTCAGATAACTCAGTATCTCATGAGGAAACCTCACATTTTTATATTTACAATTATATCCCTGGCCTAGTGTTTATATACTGTCTGTAGGGAGCTGAAGGAAACTGACATTAGTCCTTCATCCCTACTTGGGTAGCAAGGCATAGTGATTTCATCTTCATTCTTCCAGTAAAGAAACAAACAAAATAAGGCTGAAGAATTCACACCCAGGCTGTCAGTGGTAAGGCACAATACAATATAGTGGTTCTTTTAGCATATACTTTTAAGAATGTCTAGATGAGGAAAAGACCATACATTTTTCCCTTGTCTCTTTCTATAAAATTTGATGATGGTATTTTAGAAAAGGAAAATAGACAGATAAAAGTGGGCAAAAATGGTTACCAACCAAACTATGTTAACAGGAAGAAAATTTTAGAAAAAAGTACGCTACATGTTATTAATACTTTCGTGTTTCATGGACTTTCCACCCAGAAGAACAAAGAAAATTTGTAAGCCACTGACAAGAGTTAGCTCTGAGCTGGAGTTAATGCTACTATGTGGGTCTTCGGGCATATTTTTAGTTTCTTAGTTCCCTATCTGTAAATAAGGCTAATAAGAGTAGTTACCTCAAAAGGATGTTACAGGGCTACGTGAAACGATGTATATAAATAGTAGTAACAGGGTCTAGCACAGGCAAATGGTTAATATACCTCGTGACATATTATTTTCATTTATACTACTGGATGAAATCTCAGGATTCTGACCTCAGTAAATATAAGCATAAAATTTTATTTCCAAAACCATTCATTATGAAAGCAAAACATGGAAGCCATTCTCTTGACCAAGAACTTGGCAGCGTTCCTGACAATACAAATCCATCAGTAGAGGCTCAGTGATTGTATATTTTGTGTCAAACTCTGGGGAATCTTAATCAACTGGCAGTTTGAAAAATAAACCTACGATATGCACAACCATAGGTCACAGATACAGTCATGCCGTACCTAATAGAGAACAGCGGCTGCACCTGTGTGTCCTATTATTCCATCAGATTTCAATTTAGGATCTTTGTGAAATTACTATTTAGAAAAACCCCACAGGCACTATTTCATCAGAAAAAAAGCAATTACCTTCTATCCACCCTGTCCCATTTCTAAGAATCTTTCCACTATTACATAAACCACCTAAATGAATTCTGGAGTGCCTCCAGGCAAGAGGACAGAGCTTCCTGAAATCTGTTGATATGACAACAAGCCACTATTGCAGGAAAAAATGAGTTAGGGGGCTCAAAGTATTTTTGAACCTAAATTGGAATAATCTCTGATGTTTATCCTACAACCAAATATAGATCCATTATTTCATTATTTCTTATGGGTCACATGCATCTCGTACATCCTGTATATTTTTATAACTCTAACATGAAGACCCATAAGTACATAATATAGACAATGATGAAGTTTGCTTCTGGAAAAGTACTCATATTTGGTTTTTTAAAAAGTATTTTTAGCCCAGAGATGAATGTGTTTAAAAGGTTATTAAAGATACAATGGCTAACGAACAATGTCTCATGAGAAATAAGAATTGATCAACTTTGAGGTTTGACCTAATGCAACTGATATCCTTACTTATTTGCTTAGGAATTATAGGTCACATCAATTTCAAAATCAAAATTCTGAAAATACGTGCTATTGTCAGGAAATGTTATAAATAAATGAAAACAGGAAAGATTGTGATGGGGTAAGACTAAACACAGGTCTAGCGGCAGTCACACACATGCTTGGGGAGGTATCTACTCATTAATTGCTTCAGGTTTGGTCTGTTCGTGCTGTTTCTCTTTAAATGGCCCCTGAAGCCAGAAACAAATCAGTAAGATGTACAAGTGTCCTATTTTCTCTGCCCTGGACTGCCCTACTCATTCATAAATAAATGTCTGAATGTCTTTTAAGAAGATAAGGCCAAGGCAAGCTTATTTCCTCTCTCCATATACTATAACCAGCACAACCACAAAGTTCAAACTCTGCTGGAGCAGTGTACCTAATGCAATGTACAGGGACCAAGGGGCAGACAGTATAATTTATAGGTTGGCATGCTAAGCAAGACAACAGTATTGATCCTGCTTTTCTATTAAGAGAGTATAATCACAAAAGGATTTGCTCACCTAGAAGTGCAGGGTTTTGTGTGGAATGGAAATGTTTAATTGTAAAAAACTTACATTTTCACAGAACAAATAACCAATCTTTCTGGGAAATGGACACTTCAAAACTAGGAAAAGAGAATAATTTACAATTGGCAGCAGGTAACATCTAATTGATTCTTTTCTGATGGAGACCCTCCCTCTTAAGGAGACTGAATTCAGACCCTCTTAAGGAGACTAAATTTTTTTTAATTTAAAAAAATTTAAAATTATTTTATGATATATACTGTGAATACTTTCTAAGTTTATCTGCTTAGCAGGAAATTAATGTTCCCTCTGGGAAATATTAGTTAGGCTGTATTAAACCTTTATTACTTTTCCTTATTTAACCTTGCAAAGCAGTATCATGAAATAAATCAGAGAAATATTTAACATGACCTGGTACCAGCAGTTCTCTTAAATATTTGTTTGTTTAGCTGAAAGGGAATTTGTAAAGAGGGTGGAAATAGTCTGTATTAGTGCGATCTGGATCCACCCGCTTCCAAATTCCCTTTATCACCATGCCCTCCTCTTCCTCAAGGAAAACTGTGAGCTGATCTTCTTAGCATTATGATCATCATCACCTCTAAAACTACAGAGGAGCTGAGAGATTCAGTGAGGCATGCTAGGCGAGGCAGTGGAGTGAAATTCAGACCCATTAAGGCTCAAGTGGCTGAAAAACCCAAACATGGAATTGGCCAGATTCTCTTCATCACTGTTGGTATTAGCATCTTGCTACCACAGGCCCTTTTCTTTACCAAACATGGAATACTCTGTTGTGAAGTTCAGTCACTTTCAAATAGGCATCTAGAATTCGACCTACATCTCTTAGCTTTGTTAAGAGCAGTGGTGTACAGCTCCCTGAAATACTATTTTAAACATTACACTTTTTATCTAGATCTTTGTTTAAACTGCAGAGATCCATATCATATGTAGTCCACACTGTATTCCAATGTAAAAAGATGGGGAGAGAGCAGGAAGGGAAGGAGGGAATGGCAGAAGGAAGGAAGGAAGGAAGGAAGGAAGGAAGGAAGGAAGGAAGGAAGGAAGGAAGGAAGGAAGGGGAGGGGAGGAGAGGGGAAAGGAGGGGAAAGGGAAGGAGAAAAAAGAGGGAGAGAGGGAAGGAAGGGAGGGAAAGAAGGAAGGGAAGGAAAGAGGGAGAGAAGAAAAGAGGGAGGGAAGAAAAGAGGGAGGGAAGGACAGAGAGAGGGAAGGACAGAGAGAGGGAAGGCAGAGAGAGGGAAGGACAGAGAGAGGGAAGGAAAGAGGAGACAAGGGGGGAAGGAGGGAAAGTAGAGGAAAAGGCGAAAGAGGAGAAAGAGGGAAAGAAGGAAAGAGGAGAAGGAGGGAAAGGAGGAGAAGGAAGAGAAGGAGGAGAAGGAGGGGAAGGAGGGGATGGAGGGGATGGAGGGGAAGGAAGACAGAGAAGGGAGGAAGGAGTCTACCTAAATTTCTGTGATGAATGTTAATGCCTGTTAATAATAAGAGGAAAGAGCTTTATATTCTTTTTTTAAAGGCCATTTTCTTTTCTCCTGTTTAACTTAATGATAAAACAATTTATAGGTAAAACATTTTGAGGAGGCAATAAAGGGTTTTTTCCAGTTCTGAATTGATGTTACATGTTTCACATAGCATTAGCCTTCTTTTTATTTCCTTACAAACTCCCCAAAAGCTTTTTTAAACAGAGCTGTGAGCTCTGTTCCAGTCCCTGATTTACATAGAGCCTGTGGATGAGAGCAAGTACCAAGTAGGAAAGTTACTGCAGCATTTCCATTACAAACCCTGCTTTTCAATCTCCCCTTCCTGCTTTCCACGGCAGCTCCTCTGCTCACCCCAATGCTGGCCATGAGGGGTATCCAGGATTTCAGGGCAGGAGATGGTATTCAGCACTGCCGCAGTCGTGAGATTGAGTTTCTGGACCCAGCAGCAGTGTGGGTTCCAGCACTGACCACATAACCTGGAAGATCTTTTCAACACAATATGCAGCCTGACCTAGTTGAGGACCATTGCTCTAAATCCACATGAATGAGTGAATCAAAGAAGGCAGGGTTTTCTGTTGCCCCAATCAGCCCCCCTCAACTATTTGGGGTGACCCCTACCACCTTCACTTTCACTGCCAGACCATGAGTTGTTATCTTCACTTCTCACTATTCCCTTAATCGCCCTTTCTCAATCAATCTTCTGCTCTCGATGGACACAGAAACAACTCTTTCAGAGGTCTCCAAACACATGTGTGGCCTCTTCTCAGTCTAAACCCTCCTCTGTAGTGTCTGACACCATCAGTCACCCCATTCTTGAAAATGCTGCCTAGTTCTCCACCAACCTCTCCAGCTATGCTTCCTCTCTCTGCTTGGCTGCTTTCTTTCCTTTTACTGATGCCATGTGCAATCATCTGCCAGAATCCCATGCCCAGCCCACTATTTTTCTCTTCATACCCACCCATTGACCATCTTGGCTATTCTCTGAGCTGTACGTATATACAGGTAACAGCCAAGTCTATTACTTCTCTAACCCAGGCCCTCTTCAAAGCTCTTGAGTTTTGTAATGGCCTACAGGCACCTCACCTCACCTCACTGCTTCCCTTGGTGCCTCTGCACTTTCCTGTTTCCAGTCCTGTCTTTCCATCTACATACTTAGGAATCGCACCAGCTATAAATGTCAGCTTTTTGGACTGTTTTTACTTCTTTTCCTAACACATCAAACACAGGAGCAAGTCCTGCCTGTTCCTACCTAAAATGATCTTCCCATGTTGACACCCCCAATTCATATCACCTGTGGGAGTACCAATACCTGCTCTAAGTGCTAACTCCTGGAAATTTTCTCTGGCCTCCTTTGAACACAAGGCCTCTATTCTTGCCAGTCCTATTGTATAATGTAATTGTGACACCTCATATACTGCTGATGAATAGCAAAATGAAACCCCGAAACAAAGAGCTAATGAAAGTATACTCTTCCGGCACATTTAGAAGAGTTACCCTATTCACTCCCGCAATGGATTTGTTTTGCTTTGACTACAGAAGAAGACAGATGTGAAATAATGATAAATTTAATAATTTCATTAACTTAATCCTACATTTAGACCCATTTATCTGTTTGGATACACTATGTATAGCAAAAAGTGTATTAAACTTAATAAGCCATTAGTGTGAAACCTGAAAATATGATTTAAAAAGAATGCGCCCCATTAGTATAATCTGGAATTTTTTGCTTTAAAGTAAAGAAACAACGGTTGCCTTTCAATTTAAACACATCAGCTCTAAGCTCTGGTACCCATAGACCCAGATATGAAGCTCAAGAAAATTAGCTCCATTCAGGATGCTCATTTCTTTATAGATTTGGACAGACTGATAATAGAAGATTTTCAGTGGCAGTTAAGATTTTAAAATGGTATTTTAAAGTACCTTTAGGCTAGCACCAGCCATACAGAATGCAGTAAAGTATGAGGCTGGCTATGTAGGATGAAGAGTAATTGCCTGAACCTATCTTACAGTTATTCTTGGTCTCAAAAAAAGTGAAGCTCTCATTGGTCCTGGCAAGCTACTCATAAGTTATAAAAATTATAACTTTTTGTGCTGGATTTAGTAAAAAAAAAAAATAGTGGCAAAAATGTTTAACTTCTTCCTGAGTGAAGAAAAAAATCCCTACATAAATGCACAGACATCTACAATTTATAACAAAAAGGACAGAAAAAAAATAATTTAGTGTATTTCATGCAAAATTTTTCAAAGGAGTCTAACTTCTCCATTTAATAGAAGCCATAATATATTCCTAGGCTGAAATTTCATATTAAAGCTTCCCTAGAGCAGATCACTATTTCTTAGTAGCATGGCTCATGGCCACCTGTGGGCAGCTGAGTTGTGGTGAGCTGGGGCTCGTGGTTGGGTCACAGAGTGAAGGCAGCTCACTAAGTACTTGCTTTCTCTGTGCTCTCTTAGTCCTGGGGCTCAGAGAGCCCATCTTTCTGACTGGTTTCCCTGCTAGACAATGCCCTGAGAAGGTTGGTCTGACTCTAAAGATGACCCCATCTCACTGCCAGTGGTTCTCACTGACTGCATCATCCCACCCCCGGGGGTATTTTCTTGCTAAAAAGACTGTGGAATGCTACCATATTGAGTATGAATGCTATGGGGGGTAAGGGATGATTTGGGAATGAAACCGTTACACCTCAGATCATCAGGCATGAGTTATTCTAATAAGGAGCGTGCAACCTAGATCCTGGGCATACACAATTCACAATAGAGCTTGCACTTCTATGAGAATCTAATGCTGCTGCTGATCTGACAGGAGGCAAAGCTCAGGTGGTAATACTCAGACAGTGAGTGTGTGCTCGTTTGCCCGCAGCTCACTGGTCTGTGGTCCAGCAGTTGGGAACCCCTTCTGTAACACACTGAACAGTCCCTATAGGACAGGAAGGCAGAGCATTTATTTCCCTGGCTTTTCCATGGAGGTTGCCTCAGGCTAGACGTACTCCCAGCTGAAGTTCATGACTCCACTTAAGGCAACTCTCCTTAACTCTCACTCTCTGTGGTAGGCAGAACAATGGCCCCTCAAAGATATCCACATCCTACTATCCAGAATTTGGGAATATATTACTATCTTAGTCCATTTTCACTGCTATAAAAGAATATCTGAGGCTGGATGTATTAGTCCACTTTCATGCTGCCAATAAAGACATGCCCAAGACTTGGCAATTTACAAAAGAAAGACGTTTAACAGACCTACAGTTCCATGTGGCTGGGAGGCCTCACAATCATGGCAGAAGTCAAGGAGGAACAAGTCATGTCTTACATGGATGGCAGCAGGCAAAGAGAAAGCTTGTACAGGGAAACTCTCGTTTTTAAGAACAACAGCTCTCATGAGACTTGTTCACTATCACAAGAACAGCATGGGAAAAACCTGCCCCCGTGATTCAGTTACCTCCCACCAGGTCCCTCCCACAACACATGGGAATTCGGGGTGAGATATGGGTGGGGAAACAGCCTAACCATATCATTCCGCCCCTTGCCCCTCCCAAATTTTATATCCTCACATTTCAAAATCAATCAGGCCTTCCCAACAGTACCCCAAAGTCTTAACTCATTTCAGCATTAACTCAAAAGTACACAGTCCAAAGTCTCATCTGAGACAAGGCAAGTCCCTTCTGCCTATGAGCCTGTAAAATCAAAGGCAAGTTAGTTACTTCTTAGATACAATGCCAATACAGGAACTGGGTAAACAGCCATTTTAAATGGGGGAAAATGGCCAAAACAAAGGGGCTATAGGCCTTGTGTCAATCCAAAATCCACCAGGGCAGTCAAATCTTAAAGCTCCAAAATGATCTCCTTTGACTCCATGTCTTACATCCTGGTCATGCTGATGCATGAGGTGGGCTCCCAGCCAGGCACAGTGGCTCACGCCTGTAATCCCAGCACCCTGGGAGGCCGAGGCAGGCAAATCACGTGGGAATTCAAGATAAGATTTGGGTGGGGACACAGCCAAACCATATCACTGGGTAACTTATAAGGAAAATAGGTTTATTTGGCTCACAGTTCTGCAGACTGTGCAATAAGCATAACACCAGCATCTACATCTGGGAAAGACCTCAAGCTGCTTCCACTCATGGCAGAAGTTAAAGGGAAGCAGGCACTACATGGCAAGAGAGGAACGAAGAAAGAGGGGAGGAAGGTGCTAGGCTTTTTTTAAACAATCACTTCTCTCAGGGACTAACAGAGAATGCACTCATTACAGGAGAAGAAAACCAAACCATTCATAAAGGATCTGCCCTCATGACCCAAACACCTCCGCTTAGCCTCCACCTCCAACACTGGGAATCAAATTTCAACATGAGACTTGGCAAGGCCAAGCAAACCATATCCAAACCATAGCAATTACTTTACATAGCAAAGGAAAGGTTGCAGATGAAATTAAGGTGGCTGATCAGCTTAAGACAGGGAGATTAGCCTGGTTTATCCAAGTGAGCCCAATGTAATCACAAGCGTCCTTAAAGTGGAAGAAGGAGGCAAAGGAGGTCAGAGTGATGCAAAGTGAGATGGACCTGATCCCTGCTGCTGCCTGGGAGGATGGAGTAACAGGACACGTGCCAAGGAATGCATGAGACCATCCTGGAAAAGATAAGAGAGCAGACACCCTCTAGAGCCTCCAGGAAAGAACGCAGACCCAGTGACACCTGGGTTTTGACCAGTAAGACCCAGTTCATACTTCTGACCTCCAGAATTCCCTAATGGTTTGTTATTAAACCTGTGGTAATGTGTTACAGCAGCAATAGGAAATGAACAAACTATTTTCTGATTCTGTCCACTATTCTCCTTTCTGGCCTGGGGAGGAAACAGACCGTCTTCATGAAATCTCCTTGGTGGTTCCCATACCTATGCCTTTGTAGACAGCCTCTTTATAAATAAACCTTTCTCTATAGCATTTTGAGTGTGCCTTTGTTGGAATTTGTATCACATATCCCTCCTACCTTATCATTTGACTTTTCCCCCCCTCAAAAAGAAAATTAACCCCTTTTTTTCACCCTAAGCTGCAAATGGAGCCAAATGTATTACAATCTAGAAGGCCTCCATATTTGTCAGTAATCTATGAATTTCTTTTAACTTAACAAACAGCTCACTTTGCTATTCCATACTTCTTTTTATAACTGAAAGGCAACTGAGGCCAACCATCAAATCAAGAGTCAGTATAAAGTCAGTTTGAAATGATGGCATTTGGTGCACACTTTTTTCAGAATGTCATTTCAAGAAACTGCATGTGACTTACAGTATTATGAGAATAAAGGGTCCTTTTTCTCATCCTTACCTTTGTGATTTTATGAAATTATTAACTTCATGCAGTAAGAAAGCTATTTGCATCATATAATCTGTATCCTGAAACTGTAGGAAATTTCTGACTATGTTAGTTATCAGCCTTTGTTAAAAAAATGTTATTTCAAAGGAACCCAATTAAACATTGTAAATACCAAGGAGCAAAATCCTTGGAGCTGTTATGTGTAAAGAGCAGCATCACCAACCATGTGACAAGTTTAACTGTTGGGGAGAGGTGGCTGAGTGGTCAGTAAGCAGTAGCAAGGAGTGGCATAAGAACAGGCCTGACCACAAGGTGCCCACAGTTCCAGGCCCAGCTCCGCCAGTCACATGTTCTGTGTCCCGCGGCAAGTCAGTCTTTTCTCTGGATCTCAGCTTTCTTCCATCCATAAAAAAGGAAATTAGATCACCTTAAAATTCACTCCATCTCTCGTTGTGTAAGTCTATGAAGGACTGAGTTGGAAAGTACTGCGAGATGTTAATACGGAGTTGGGCGAGGCTGACTGTAATTAGTTGTAGCAATGTTCATAAAGCTCTCACTAAGTCAATGGTTACTGAAGATTTACTCTGTGCCAGCTACAATTTTGGGTGCTGGGAATATAATGATGATTAAGATACCTTATCTCTACCCTCGAAGAGCTTACTGTTTAGAAGAGGAATATATATTAAACTGTGAAAGTTGCTATATTAGATGTTTACATGAAATTCAGTGAGGACACGGATAATAGTATTTTATTCCAATATTCCTAGAAAGAAAGAAGCAACCATACTTGATAAATTCTGCTTCATATTTACCACTAGCTGATAAAAAAAAAAGTTGGGCAGTGATTTGAAAATATAAGAATTTAGGCTGGCTGTGGTGGCTCACACCTGTAACCCCAGCACATTGGGAGGCCAAGGCGGGAAGATCATTTGAGGTTAGGAGTTTGAGACCAGCCTGGCCAACATGGTGAAACTCTCAGCTCTACTAAAAATACAAAAATTAGCTGGGTGTGGTGGCAGGTGCCTATAATCCCAGCTACTTGGGAAGCTGAGGCAAGAGAATCGCTTGAACCCAGGAGACGGAGGTTGCAGTGAGCCAAGATCTGTCTCAATAAATAAATAAATAATAAAAAATTAAATCATCACAGCTAAGAGGGTTACTTGTGATAGCTTGTCAGTCTTTACCGAAAGCTATGGCTGAGCAAATTTCCAAATTATCAGTTGCATGTACTAATCATACCGATGGACTAAATAACCCAATCAGGAATACTTCTCTAGAAATTTCACACAGTAACTTTAGATGCATACAGCAATGAGTTATAAAAAGAATATAAAAATAACAACTGAGTAGCTCTTAAAATGTAAATTAAACAACCCTATCTTGAGTTGAAAATGAATATAAGGCTTGGAAATTAGCTTATATTCATAAGTCAATATTTTGTCTAAATTAAAATATAAACTTTTAAAATGAAGGCATATAACGTTTTTTACTGAAAGATAGTTGTCTTCTGGAGTTTATTATTTTCTAGTTAATTAATGCACTGTTTTTAAAGAATTATATTTATGCTTTGCATCTTAAACTGAGGATTAAAAGATGTTCTCCCCACTGCATTGTAAAGTAGGTAGTTACTGAGTTTGAAACATGTACCAGTTGAAAACAGAGCTCTTTTAATAAGACAGTGTGTGTTCTCAACATCCTTTCTGCATTTATCACCGTTCAGAGACTGACTGCATCATCCTCCCTACCCTTCACTTCAAGACACAACTTACACCCCATCTCTTTGCCTGAGCATCCCATCTACAATGCCTCTGGTAAAGACCTTGGGAACTCTCCTGGATGCTCAAAGAGCACTCACTGGAACAAATCCACACAGAAGGACTTTTTTTATTGGCTGAAAAATTCATTTGTATTCCCTCAACTAAATGAAAAATTCCATAGAAGCCTGAACCCGATCCTAAAATTATTGTTTCCCTTTTCTAAACTATAATACTTCCAACTTATATTACTTTGCTCCTTGTAAGCCACTTAAAATCCTCTTGGATGGGCCAGGCATGGTGGCTCATTCCTGTAATTCTAGCACTTTGGGAGGCCGAGGCAGGCGGATCACCTGAGATCAGAAGTTCCAGATGAGCCTGGCAAACATGGTGAAACCCTGTCTCTATTAAAAATAAAAAAATTAGCCAGGCATGGTAGTGAGCACCTGTAATCCCAGCTACTCAGGAGGCTGAGGCAGGAGAATCACTTCAACCTGGGAGGCCTAGGTTGCAGTGAACCGGAGGCTGTAGTGAGCCAATATCACGCCACTGCACCCCAGCCTGGGTGACAAAGCAAAACTCCATCTCAAAAAAAAAAAAAAATCCTCTTGGATCAGTATAAAAACAAACAAATTAAAGATTTCCAAAAAGGACCAGAGCTGTGCCCTAAATATATAGTAGAGTCTTAATAAAACCTTATTAAGTGATTGATTTAAAATTTTGCATTCAATCATAATTTAATATTATATACTCATCTGAAACAAACTCCAAAGTGTGCGAATGAAATAAAATCAAGCAGAAGGAGACGATGCTGGGGCTTAAACCCAAGCGCCAATCCTGTATGCAGCTCTCAGGAAAAGCAACAACAACTGTGTATGGAAGTATCACATGACGGTGCATATGTGCAGAAAAACAATCGGGACTCTCAACTGCAGTCCTCTCTAAGAATTGAAGTTGCACTTCATTAAAAGCTGGCCCATATAATATGGATTATTCCCAACCATGGTATTATGGAAGAGGAGTAGAGACAGCTGTAAAAGGACACACAGGAATAAAGCTTTACAAAGGCCACATCATTATTAAGCCCCTTTAGAAGAACTCAAATATGCTATGAGCATAAACAACTTATCAAACTTAACAAATAATTTGGCTTTGCAATGTAAAGTTTACCAGCCCCATAGCATAAATATTAGCCCTCACTGACCTCAGTAAAGCCAATTTCTCAGGGGTAGTCAATTATATACATCTATGATCATCTCTTGTCATAGCTGCAATAAAGAGAAGCATCAATATGTTTTGGAATATACTTTAGATTTTATAAGTACATATGTATATCAGAGCATATGAATATAGCATTCCTCTGCATATACTAAACAACAGACATATATTTAGTAATATAAATAATAGCAAATGATCACACTTTTCAAAATAACCTACTCCATCCAACCCATTCTTGGTGTTCAGTATTAACGTTCACATTTCATACATGTGCAAAGAATCCTTTTCAAGCAAAAGGCCAACCCTTGTGGAAATAGAGCAAACATCATGAATCATGAATCAGAGGATACTTAATAATTTGTGGCATAGTTTGATTAATAGACTTACCTTTAATAAGGAAACAGTTTATCAAATTTTTTCTGAAGTTCTGACATTTCCCCAAATCAGCTTTAAATATAAAATTTAACTCTCCAAGAAATATGAATGCTAAATACCAGGGAACAATTTATATTTATGGACTCAGTCAATATACTTCATATTATGAGTTACATCATGTCAACTATCTCTCCACTGTCTTTGTCAATATTTATCTATATAAAATTTTGATTTCTAAATAAACTAATCATATAGTAATTATTCATTCTATCATCATTTCAATAGCAAAAAAATAAAAATTTGACATTCTAGAGAGGAAATACAGCTGTCTAGTAGGACAAGACTGATTAAATGAAATCAAAAATTATGTTTTCTCCACCTCTTCAATGTTGAGCCATTTTCATTTCATGGAAAAAACTAGCCCCAATCCCAGTGCGTAAGAAGAAAGTATCAGAAGAAGATTGATAAAATTAATAAGTCATGGTTTCCTATGCTTACTGGATATATAGGAAAAAAAATCTTTTGTGTTAAAAAGTTAAGTAAATGTAATCAGCTTATGAAGAATTTTGAATTATTCCCTCTTGGGATAGTTTAGTTACCAGAATTGGTCAACAACCACACTTGCTATATAGAAATGTAAAGATGAGGACAGAAATGAACCTTCTTAAATACTACTTTAATGACATTGTTAGTCTCTAGAAAAATTCGTAGCTGCTCTCAGATGCTTCTAGGATAAAATCCAAACTTCACAACGCATCCTATAAAATAGTCCTTAATATGGCCACTTCCTACCTGCATAATTTTATGATCTGCTGCCTCTCAACTGGGCCATGCTTTGCTCTCCTCTAAGTGGTCTTCACTGCCCTGCCTGTAGTCAAACCCATCTCCTCCTGGGAATGCCCTCCCCACACCCCAGTCCTCAAAGCCTGACACAAGATCCCCTTTGCTAATAGCCTTTTCTGGCCATGCAGCTACATCAAACTCTGATCATATTTAGAATTTTTAATTTAACAGGTAGACATGTATATGAAAAATTTATAATGTTTATATCTACATATGTACAGATTTATTCTCTTTTAGATACTATCTTCATGATAGGGACTTTCTCTTTGAAGTCTTTGAATCATCTGTAATCAGAAACATAGCTAGAATAATGAGAGAAATAACTGCTTCCATTTACCACCTGGTTCTTTTAAATAACTCTTTAAGGTAATAAATGAGTATGCTGATCTGACAGTTTTCAAGACTGGGACAAAAAGTGATCTTCTACATTGAGAAGGCTACGGGAGCTTTATCAGCTAATAGAAAATCTTTGAGTAATTTCTTTTGGGGATAATTTAGTTACGTGACATTGATAAACACATTTGTTACATATAAATGAGGTTACAGGAAGCAGTTTGAAACCTCAAGAAAGTCTGATGCCTTTTTTGGTGCTAGCTTTTTACCCACCAATGGCTATGCCTCATGCCAGTCACGTTCCTCTTGAAATAAATATTTGTTTTGCCAAAAATGACAAAAAACTCAAATGTCCATCAAGAGGTGAATGGAAAAACTGTGGTACATTCCAAATAAAATACTATTAACCAATAAAAAAAAAAGAAACTGATATAAGCACATTTAAAAAAAAAACCCTCAAAAACACAATGTTGAATATAAGAAGCCAAACACAAATAATAGATACTGTGAGGTTCCATTCCTTTGGAAGCTAAGAACAGGAAAATTGAATCTACTGTCACAGAAAGCAATTCGTTGTAGAGATGAGAACTTTTTAGGGTTACAGAAATGCGGTGGGTACTGGTGGGTGCAGGGTTCGGTTCATACATTTGTCATAATACTTCACAGTGTACACTGGAAAAGGAAACTTTTTACTGAATGTAAATTATATTTCAAATAAAGTTAATTTAACATTTTTTAAAGCTTAGTTATGACTCTGCCTCCAACATAATCCATATTACAATTACACATGGTAGCTAAAGAAACTAAAATCTAGTCGACAATTTTCTTAAGATGTAGTCTAGAGGACTATTTTCTTAAGATACAGTCTCTGAGTTCTCCAGAAGATAAACGCAGTCCTTCCCCCAGCACTGAACTCTTTCCAAACCGCACCTACTACTCATCACTTAGGATCCAGGGATAACAGTAGCCAGCCCAGTGGTCTACGCAGGTGAAATGGAGTAAATACAAACTTGAGAAAGATTATTTTCAAAACACCCAGACTGGTTCAAATTACTCCTGACTTCTCTAAATCACAGACAGGGTTTGTGTTTTGTTTTTCATGGGTAGGAAGGTGGAATGATTTGTTATGAAATCTCAGAGAGACCCTCAACAGTGGTGGGCTTTTCTGATCCCTTTGAATATCTTCTTCAAAGACAAGGTACTAAATGCTGCCTCTTGGTGGCTTTCTCCCCATGCCCTCACCTTGCTTTGTTCCCCCAGCAGCTCCCAGATGGAGCAATAAAGATGTGTCAGCTGCTCAAAGTGTGCTATAAAAACATCACTATTTTCTAATCTACAATAGAATTGTGGAATTTTACTACCTAAATGGACAAGTGGCATTAACAGAACAATATTCCTATACGACAACTTGATACTGTTTTGATTGTGTAGCATTTGGATTTTCATGGGTGAAGGAGAGGTATGGTTGCATAAATGACCATATGCAAGCAGATAAAGGTAGAGGCTGAAACTGTGCAAAGCATGGCTGTGCTCTAAATTATTATCTCATGTACATGGCATTCAACCTCTTATTCCAGGGCTAAGGGTATAGATTTTAGTAGTTCTTCCAAATCAAATAATATGTAGTGTGCATCCAAATTTTCCTGATTGACAAGTGCTATCAATTGTTTAAGTCTTAGAACTTCCTACCATATTTCATTGCATTAGTACTCAATATTCCTTGAGCATCCACTTAGCACTGAGCTAAGTAATTTCAACTGTGCTATATGCAGTACAAATGCTTTGTGGTTTGATTGTAAAGCAGCACTTAAAAATTACATGTGGTCAAGTTATCATTATGTAAAAATCCCTAACATCACTGTCAAATTACCATTAAACTACTATGATCTCAGTTCTTGGAAGCTTAAAAGCAAAAAAACAATCATTTCTTTTGTTTCTGTGAGTATCTCAACTGTAGCTTTCTCTTCCCTGGGGCAATGAAAGCCAAGGTTTAGCTTCAGAGGGAACACAATCTGTAAACTGAATTTACCAAATGCCAAATGTGCATAGGATACAGCCCCACTGTATAAAAACTGTTCCTGCCTTCAAGAAACTCACAATACAAACATATATTTCATGAGAGGCTGTAGATACAAAGAATATGAACACATTTCAGCATACTGAGTTCTTGACCATAAATGTGTGTGGTTGGCATTGAAGAGACTATCTTCCATTTCACAGATGTAAACGCTGAAGCCCAGAGAAATGAAGACAAAGTCCAAGTTCATATACCAAGAGTCTCAGGATTTCTGACTCTTGTTTCTGTATCTTTAACAGCACACCAGCCTCTTTAGGGATACAGTACACAGACACATGAAAGGGGCTTAGGTACACATACAAAACCATACAACACACCTGAAGGTTTTACAAACTCATAGTGCACTCTCCCAGGATAAGGACCAATGTGAAAGGAAGAACAAAAAGTCCAAGGCGGAGTCTGGCAGAAGGAAAATATGGCTTGGAGGAAAATAAGAGGATATTCTAGTTCATGAGAATGTTCCCACAAAGGCACTAGTCCATAGCAAGCAAATGTGTTTCGCTGGAAAAAATAATGTATTGGAAAGTATAATACAATAAGCTTTTGTATTCATCCCCTGAGGTATAATCTTCAAGATGTTAAAACACTCGAACACCTTACTTAGCTGAAGCTAGCTGAAGAACAGAAACAGAATTGCAATAATGGAGGCAAACAGATGTTTACCAGCAAAATAAAATATTTTTATCTGTTCGCACATGCAAGGTAAAACAGCCAATACCTACCAGGTGGTTGGGCACAAAAAGGAAATGAACCCTTATTACATTATTATATTTATTATCATTTTTCAGGCTTGACTTTACCCCCAAGGGAAATAAATGCTTATGTATTGTGTAATAGGGCTAATAGCAAAGATACCTATTTGTTTTATATCTACTTGCAGTGCCCTCAGGAGTTGAAAATTTGACTCCGAGTGAAAGCATATATACAAATCCAATTACTAAGCTGATCTCCTTGCTGTAAATAATGTATTTAGGCATTTGTGGGCAGATGTCCTTGTTTCAGTGACATCTCCTGAGAAATAATAATAAGGAAGGGGTAGGAAGAAGTAGAAAGGGAAAGGAAGGGGTAGGAAAGACTAGAAGCAGGTAGCCAGGGAAGAAGAAATGATATCTAGAGAAAGACAGCAAAAGTTAGCCACAACACTGCTTTTGGGCCAGGCAACAAGGGGAAACAAGATATCCAAAAGCAGCTCTGTGCATAGGCAATGAGTGAATTAAGGACACTAATGAAACATCTATTGCATTTGCATTCAGATTTCATGATTATGGTAGTTCTCACTAATATACCTAAAGCCTTCTTCTCATTCCTTGTAAGTACAGAACACAGGCAGTCTATAATGGGCACTTCACACAGCATATTAGGCTTGGGCGTCCCTTGGGTAAGTCCATAAAAAAAGCAAAATGAAGGCCTGGCGCAGTGGCTCACACCTATAATCCCAGCACTTTGGGAGGCCAAGGTGGGTGGATCTCCTGAGGCCAGGAGTTTGAGACCAGCCTGGCCAACATATCAAAACCCTGTCTCTACTACAAATACAAAACTATTTTGGGCATGGTGGTGCGTCCCAGTAATGCCAGCTATATGGGAGGCTGAGGCAGGAGAATCACTTGAACCTGGGAGGTAGAGGCTGCAGTGAGCCAAGACTGCACCATTGCACTCGAGCCTGGGTGACAAGAGTGAAATTTCATCTCATAAATAAATAAATAAAAACAAAAGGCAAAATGGCCTTTCCTCCTGGTCCCACTTGTCTTCCGTGGAACCTCCTACCTATTTCTGGCCTAGACATGAACTCTTGGGGCACTGGTCCAGGTTCCAAGATATTCTTCCTTCCACCTCCTCCTATCTCTCCACCCCATCTCAATCTGTTCTGTTTTAACCCACTAGCCTAGGAATTTGCAGATAAAATTAGATACCAGGAGCTTCAAAAGAAATAAATTGGTCATTTCAAGGAGTTTGGAGAGACACTTTGGAGCAAGGGTCCTTCACTATGTCCCTCGAAGCCCCCTGAATTCTGGAAGCCACCATGTCTACTTATATTCAAGATGACTAGGTGAAGCAACACAACTGAAGTGTTTTTTTCTTTTTCTGAGACAGGGTCTCACTGTCATCTAGGTTGGAGTGTTATGGCATGATCTTGGAGCACTGCAACCTCTGCCACCTGGGCTTAAGTGATCCTCCCACCTCAGCCTCCCAAGTAGTTGGGAATACAAGTGTGTACCACCATGCCCAACTAATTTGTTGAATTTTTAGTGGAGGTTTTGCCATGTTGGCTAGGCTGGTCTCAAACTTCTGCACTCAAAAAAATGCTCCTGCCTTGGCCACCTAAAGTGCTGGGATTACACATGTGAGCACCTCACCTAGCCTTACCTAAAGTTTAAAATAACTCTCTCAGATGAAGAAAAGGTCATGACCAAGAGGAAGGGGCTGGGGGTGGTGATGAGATAGTGAAGAACTCTCCCACTTCTCCAATCTGGTTCAGTGTAATTTATTTGACCCACTGAGATTCTGAAAACCAAATTCTCCTGTTAGGCTTGAGTAAACAGCAAGCTAAATGCAAAGAAGAATGTAAGAGATCACTTCATCATTGCTTCTGATAACTAGTTTCCCTTGTATTCCTCAAACCTAAAGATGGTAGGCTGGTTATCCTGCATCCTGGAACTCCTAGAATGAAATTAAACAACATAATTTTTTTAAAAATTAAATTCTTTACACAACCTAAATGAACCTCTTTAGTCAAAGGCAAGAAATTACCTGAGCCTACATCTTTGCCACTGGAATAAGTGTAAACATAAATATAATTTAACCTTTTATCTGGCTCAGCAACAGTCAGTTGTGCTAATTTTCAGCAGGAACCACCAGTCAGGCCAACAAACTACTAGGTTGAAAGCCTGGGTGTTCACCACAGGCAGGCTCATCGACTTATCTGCTAATGACTTTATGGATTTGCTTCCTGCAAATATGATCTCCATGGAGCTCTCAGAAATGGGAAAAGTACCTTGGGAATGTCCACTTTCCTAGATCAGAGCCAGGTTTAATGCCACCAAAGAGCTTCAGAATTTGAGCTCATGAGTTTACTGCCCGTTTCCTGGAAATTATGAGAATCACAGAAGACGCAATGCTGAAGGTATCCCTTTATGCTTCAATCATGTACCCAATGGGAATTTCCCAAAGTCAGTGACATAACAAGAAGGCCTTGATGGACAAGTAAAATGAAATAAGAATCTTAACCCACCCACCCATTCCCCACACCATGACCAGCCTAACTAGTTTAACTCACCATTCCAATTTTTCACTGGGAAACTAGAAGGGAGAGTCTTGCTGAAAAGAGGGAGAAAATAAGTAGAAAAACTTATGTATAGAGAGGTGCAGAATGTACAGCAGCATTTCCCAGAATTCAGTTGCCCAGATGCGATCTGCATAATTTTCTGCTATATCTGCATATCACTAGGATTATTTACTTTATATTTTTAAAAGACACTTGACATTACAGCTTTAAATAAAAAACAAGTATCATTTGATATATATATCTATCAGTAAACATAAAATAGAACTACTTCTTTTTAAAAAATAGCCCCTGCAGCAGAAAGAGAACTGACACCAGGACTCCATAAAGTTGGCCCCAAGCAAGCTCAGGCAGAGAATGCAGATTCCTCTAGATTCCCAGGAGGAGCTGTCTCCTTTCCTCCCCTACTGAGCAGGACATGATGCAGAGCTCCTGATCCTAGGACCAGCTGAGGGAGAATGAGGCCTTGTCAGCCAGGCTTGGGTTAACTTTCTAGCACCTACCGCATCCCTGTATGGGGGAGTTTAGACAAGTTGCTTAGTCATTCTATTCCACAGGAATTTCCAATTTACAGTGGTAAAGAACAAATGAAATACAGTAATGTACACACAGCACTTGGCACTTTACCTGCTGGATAAAAGGGATCTATTATAATTGTTGCTGCTGTTTTAACCCTAAAATGAGGAGAAGCAAACATATCTCCTTTACAGGATTGCCCTAAACCCATTGTTTTCAACCACTGTTTATTAAGGGTTAGGGTTAGACCAGTCTGGACAATGCAGCAAACCCAATCTCTAGAAAAAAGAAAAGAAAAAATTAGTCAGGCATTGTGGCACACACCTGTAGTCCTAGCTACTGGGGAGGCTGACACGGGAGGATGGCTTGAGCCTAGCAGTTAGAGGCTGCAGTGATCCATGATGGAGCCATTGTACTGCAGCGTGGGTGACAGAGCAAGGCCCTGTGCACCTCTAAAATAACCCCCCCAAGTCATGCCTTGTCTGCATCCACACCCCCACCTCCCATCTCACTGTAAAGGCTTCATGGCAGCAGCAGAGGACCCAATACCTGAGCTGGACTTGGGGGCTAAAGATCACCAGCTGTGAGCACTCTCTGAGCCTCTCTCCTCTTTCCCACTCTTTCTGGCAGGCCCAGGTGCTGCTGTACTTCCTGCAGCTGGAGGCCATCCCTGCCCCAGACAGTAAGAGACAGAGCATCCTGTTCTCAACCGAAGTCTTAAGGCCCCTGTCCATCTCCAGAAGGCAGATAGACGACCCTAAAACCTCTGGATAATCGGACCATTGTAGAGTGGAAACCAAACCTTCCTGAGGTGTTCTTGGGCCAGCCCCAAGCATCAGGCCATCTGCCAAGGGACAGTGAGACAAAGCAGAAGGACAGGTGGCCTGGGGACATCCTGGCCAGGTCTGGAAGCCCCAGACTGGCCCTAAACTGTGGTTTTTCACACGGCCACCCGAGGTCATCCCAAGCCAGTGTATCTCAGAGTCTGGGCCAGGTCCTGGGGGACAGAGTGAAGGGAGTGGTTTTAGGAAGTTACATGTCTCCTGGATCACTTTTCGAGATGTGCCCTCTCCGGGGAGACAGGAATGTGATGGGATCCCCTCACTGTTGTATCTTGAATAAATGCTGCTGCTTCATCCACTGGGGTCATGGCCCTGTCCCTGTGTGGGAGGGGCCTTTTCCATCCCCTGACTAGGAAATCACACTCCATTTAGAAAAGAATTGAGAGGCTAAGTCAGCACTGGGTAACATTTTGACTCCATTCACGGCTTTCTTTTTTCTTCTTTCCAGAAGGACTTTTGTGCAGAAATGGATCTTTTCTTGATGTATTTGTCCTTATTGGAAGGCAGCTCCAGGAGGCCTGTGAAATGTTGGGGGACTGGACCCCAGGGGAGGGAGTCCCAGACTGTGCACTTCAGGATTCCTCCTCCAGGGAGAGCAACCTCATCCCCGATCCTGACCGCCCTCCTGGCTCACGCTCTCCTGTTTGGCTTCCACAGGCCCACACTCTCCCTGCCTCAAGTGTCCCCAGCACAGGTGGCTTCATTTTTCTCTCAACTCAGGGAACTTGCTCAACGTCTGTAAAAGTCCCCACTTAGTGGTAGAAGCTTGCTGATGGCACATTTTAAAACTTTGATTCAAATAACCTTTTAATACTTGACTATTTTAAGTTTTATACATAGCTCCTAATTTTTTTCCTAACATATTCAGATACCTAGTAAGATCCTAGAATGGCACCATTTTGTCTTTCTCTAAGTGCCTGGCTCTGCTCTCTCAGGAGTGGGTTCTGAGGTCTCTGGACTACAGGATATTCAGAAGGTCAGGAAGAAGCCCGGCCTAGGGACGAGGGGCAGGGGGATGGCCTCCTTTCTCGAGCAGGCAGAGGCACAGCACCACCTGCCACACCCTCTGCCAGCACCTGTATGGGAGCCCAGGCATCCTTTGTAACCCTGTGTTACCAGCAGGCTGAAAGAAAACAGAAGCGTGGAGGCCACCACTTATTTTCAACAAATTAACCCATAACCAATTCCCTCACTTTTTCAGAAAAAGGAGAGGGGAGAAGGGAGATGAAACCCAGAGCTGAGTTTCCAGAAAATCCTGCAGGAGAAAAGGATGCAGCTGCCCAGAGGAGGGTAGCAGGATCACACTCAGGAAAGTGTGTGGGGTCCTGGATGACACCAGCACCCAGTGCAGTTCTGTCCAGTGACCTCTCCCACGGTGGGGAAGGTGAGTGTTCCCTGGATGTCCGTGGGCAGATCCTGCTGAGCACACAGCATGCTGGGGAGTGTGACACTGGAACCATTTTCCTCCACTCCAAGCAATTCCAGGCAAGGCAAGACAAAACAATTCCAGGCAAGGTAATCTCAGACAAGGCAAGGCAAGGCAAGAGAAGGCAATGTCAGCCAATGCAATTCCAGGCAAGGCAATTGCAGGAAAGGCAATTGCAGGCAAGGCAAGGCAAGGCAAGACAAGGCAGGGAAAGGAAATTCGAGGCAAGGCAATTCCAGGTAAGGCAAGGCAAGGTAATTCCAGGGAAGGTAACTCCAGGCAAGGCAAGGCAAGGCAATTCCAGGCAAGGCAAGGCAACTGAGGGCAAGGCAATTCCAGGCAAGGCAAAGCAAGGCTATTCCAGGCAAGGCAATTCCAGGCAATGCAAGGTAAGGCAAAGCAAAAAATTCCAGGCAAGGAGAGGAAAGGAAAGGCAAGACCAATCCAGGCAAGTCAATTCCAGGAAAGGCAAGGCAATTCCAGGGAAGGTAATTCAAGGCAAGGCAAGGCAAGGGAACGCAATTCCAGGCAAGGCAACTCCAGGCAAGGCAAGACAAGGCAATTCCAGGCAAGGGAAGGCAAAGCAAGGCAATTTGAGGCAAGACAAGGAAAGGTAACTCAAGGTAATTCCATGCAAGGTAAGGCAAGGCAAGGCAATTCCAGGCAAGCCAAGCCAAGGCAAGGCAAGGCCTAGCAATTCCAGGCAAGGCAATTCCAGGCAAGAAAATTCCAGTCAAGCAAGGCAAGACAATGTAATTCCAGGCAAGGCAAGGCAGGGCAATTCCAGTAAAGACGATTCCAGGCAAGGCAATTCCAGGCAAGGCAAGGCAAAGGCAAGGCAATTTCAGGCTAGGAAATTTCAGGCAATGCAATTCCAGGCAACACAAGGCAAGGCAAGGCAAGGCAATGCAAGGCAATTCCAGGCAAGGGAAGGCAAGGCAAACAAATTCCAGCAAGGAAATTCCAGGCAAGGAAAGGAAAGGCAAGGAGAGGCAAGGTCATTCCAGGCAAGGCAATTTCAGGCAAGGCAAGGCAATGCAATGCAATGCAATTCCAAGCAAGAAAATTCCAGGCAAAACAAGGCAAGGCAATTCCAGACAAGGTAATTTCAGACAAGGAAAGGAAAGGAAATTCCAGACAAGGCAAAACAAGGGAAAAAAGGGGCCATTCCAGGCAAGGCAATTTCAGGCAAGGCAAGGCAAGGCAATTCCAGGCAAGGCAAGGCAATTCCAGGCAAGGCAAGGCAATTCCAGACAAGGTAATTCCAGGAAAGGCAAGGCAATTCACCTGGAATTGCCTTGCCTAGAATTGCCTTGCCTTGCGTTGCCTTGCCTTGCCTTGACTAGAATTGGGTTGCCTGGAATTGCCTTGACCTGCCTTAGCGGGAATTGCCTTGCCTGGAATTGCCTTTCCCTGCTTTTTCTTGCCTTGCCTGGCCTGGAATGCCATTCTGGCAATTGCCTTGCCTGGAATTGCCTTTCCCTGCTTTTTCTTGCCTTGCCTGGCCTGGAATGCCATTCTGGCAATTGCCTTGCCTGGAATTGCATTGCCTTGCTTTGCCTAGCCTTGTTTTGCCTGGAATTGCCTGGCCTAGAATTGCATTGTCTTGCCTTACCTTGCCTTGCCTGGAATTGCCTTTCCTTGCCTTTCCTGGAATTACCTTGTCTGAAATTACCTTGTCTGGAATTGCCTTGCCTTGTCTTGCCTGGAATTGCCTTTCCTTGCCTTTCCTGGAATTGCCTTGTCTGAAATTACCTTGTCTGGAATTGCCTTGCCTTGTCTTGCCTGGAATTTTCTTGCTTGAAATTGCATTGCAGTGCATTGACTTGCCTTGCCTGAAATTGCCTTGCCTGGAATGACCTTGCTTCTCTTTGCCTTTCCTTTCCTTGTCTGAAATTACCTTGTCTGGAAATGCCTTGTCTTGCCTGGAATTTCCTTGCTTGGAATTGGTTGCATTGCCTTGCCTTGCCTTGCCTGAAATTGCCTTCCCTGTAATGACCTTGCCTCTCCTTGCCTTTCCTTGCCTTGCCTGGAATATCCTTGCTGGAATTTTTTTGCCTTGCCTTGCCTTGCATTGCCTAGAATTGCCTTGCCTGGAATAGCCTTGCCTTGCCTTGCCTGGAATTGCCTGGCCTAGAATTTCATTGCCTGGCCCTACTTTTGCCTCGCCTCGCCTCGCCTCGCCTCGCCTCGCCTCGCCTCGCCTCGCCTCGCCTCGCCTCGCCTCGCCTCGCCTCGCCTCGCCTCGCCTCGCCTCGCCTCGCCTCGCCTCGCCTCGCCTCGCCTCGCCTCGCCTCGCCTCGCCTCGCCTCGCCTCGCCTCGCCTCGCCTCGCCTTGCCTTGCCTTGCCTGGAATTGTCTTTCCCGGAATTGCCTTGCCTTAGATTGCCTTGTCTTACCTTGCCTGGAATTGCCTTGCCTTGCCTGAAATTGCCTTGCCTGGATTGGCCTTGCCTTGACTTGCCTTGCCTTTGATTTCCTTGCCTGGTATTTTTGGCCTTTCCTTGCCTTGCATTGCCTGGAATTGCCTTGCCTTGCCTGAAATCGCCTTGCCTGAAATTGTGCTTTTTTGCCTTGCCTTGCCTTGCTTGGAATTGCCTTTTCTTTCCTTGTCTGAAATTACCTTGTCTGGAATTGCCTTGCCTTGTCTTGCCTGGAATTTCCTTGCTTGTAATTGCATTGCATTGCATTGCCTTGCCTTGCCTGGAGTGACCTTGCCTCTCATTGCCTTTCCTTGCCTTGCTTGGAATTTCCTTGCTGGAATTTGTTTGCCTTGCCTTGCATTGCCTGGAATTGCCTCACCTGGAATAGCCTTGCCTTCCCTTGCCTGGAATTGCCTTACCCTGCGTTGCCTTGTCTTGCCTGAAATTGTCTTGCCTGATATTCCCTTGCCTTGCCTTGCCTGGAGTTGCCTTCCCTGGAATTGCCTTGCCTTGCCTTACCTGGAATTGCCTTGCCTGGAATTGTCTTTCCCTGCCTTGTGTTGCCTTGCCTAGACTGAAATTGCCTTTCCTGCAATTGCCTGGCCTGGAATTGCATTGCCTTGCATTGCCTTATGTTGCCTTGTCTGGAATTGCTTTGACTTGCATTGCCTTGCCTGGAATTGCCTTGCTGGGAATTGACATGCCTGGAATTGCCTTGCCTTTCCTCACCTGGAATTGCCTTGCCTAGAATTTCCTTGCCTTGTGTTGCCTTGCCTTGCCTTGACTGGAATTGCCTTGCTGGAATTGTCTTGCCTTGTTTTAGCTAGAATTGCCTTGCCTGGAATTGCCTTTCCCTGCCTTGTCTTGCCTTGCCTGGCCTGGAATTGCCTTTCGAGCAATTGCCTTGCCTGAAAATGCCTTGCCTAACATTGCCTGGAATTGCCTTGCCTGGAATTGCCTTGCCTGGAATTGTTTTTCCTTGCCTTTCCTGGAATTGCCTTGTCTGGAATTGCCTTGCCTTGCCTTGCCTGAAAATGCCTTCGATGGAATTGCCCTTTTTTGCCTTGCCTTGCCTTGCCTTGCCTCGAATTGCCTTGCTTGGAATTTCCCTGCCTTGCCTTGCCTCAAATTGCCTTGCCTGGAATTACCCTGCTTTACCTTTTCTTACCTTGAATTACCTTGCCTGGAATTGGCCTGCCTTGCCTTGTTTTGCCTTGTCTGGAATTGCCATGCCTTGCCTTGCCTGAAATTGCCTTGCCTGAAATTTTCTTGCCCTGCTGGGAATTTTCTTGCATTGCCCTGCCTTGCCTAGCCTGGAATTGCCCTGTCTGGAATTTCCTTGCCTTGGCTTGCCTTGCCTTGCCTTGCCTTGCCTGGAATTGCCGTGCCTAGAATTGCATTGCCTTGCCTTACCTGCCATGCTTGGATTTGCCTTGCTCGCAATTGCCTTGCCTAGCTTTGCTGAAATTTACTTGCCTGGGATTGCCTTGCATTGACTTGCCTTGCCAGAAATTTTCTTGCCTTGCCTTTCCTTGCCTTCCCTTGCCTTGCCTGGAATTGCCTTGCTTTGCCCTGCCTTACCTTGCTTGGAATTGCCTTTCCCAGAATTGCCTTGCCTTGCCTTGCCTGGAATTTCCTTGCCTTGCCTTGCCTGGAATGGTCTTTAGTGGAATTGCCCTGCCTTGCCCTGCCTGGAATTGCCTTGCCTGGAATTACCTCATCTTGTCTTGCTTGACTGGAATTTTCTTGCCTTGAATTGCCTTGCCTTGCCGTGCCTTGTCTTGTCTTGCCCTGAATTGCCTTGGCTTGCCTTGCCTTGGCTTGCTTTTCCTGGAATTTTCTTGCTTTTCCTTGCATGGAATTGCCTTGAGTTGCCTTTCCTTGCCTTGCCTGGAATTTCCTTGCCTGGAATTTTTTTGCCTTGCCTTGCCTTGCATTACCTGGAATTGCCTTGCCTGGAATAGCCTTGTCTTGCCTTGCCTGGAATTGCCTTGCCTTACCTGGCCTGGAGTTACCTTTCCTAGAATTGCCTTGCCTTCCACTCCTCTCTGCTTGTTGACCTGGCGAAGCAGGGAGCAGAAAATACAAAAATTAGCAGGACGAGGTGGCACTTGCCTTTATACCCAGGTACTGTTGACACTGAGGCAGGAGAATCGCTTGAACCCGAGAGGCAGAGGTGCAGTGAGCCAAGTTTGGGCCAGTGCACTCTAGCCAGAATGACTGCTCAACACTCCAGCTCAAATAAGAAATGAATAAATGTAAGCCTGTAATTCTATCACTTTGGGAGGCTCCAGTAGGTAGTTCACCTGAAGTCAGGAATTCGAGGTCAGCCTGGCCAATATGGGGAAACCCCATCTCTACCAAAAATATAAATACTAGCTGGGTGTTGTGGCATGCGCCTGTAGTCTCAGCTGCTCAGGAAGCTGAGACAGGAGAATTACTTGAACCCAGGAGGCAGAGGTTGCAGTAAGCCAAGATCATGCCACTGCACTTCAGCCTGGGCGACAGAGCCAGACTCTGTCTCAAAATAAATAAATTAATTAAATTAAAAAATTTTTTAAATGTAGTAAGATTGCAGTCATGCAGCAGAAGTGTGCTAGTCCTATCCAGGTAGTGAAGGCAGACTTCATACACAAATCTCACAAGAACTTTTATACCCACCCCTGAAAGAAAGCCCTGATTGTCTTCCAAAGAAGCAGTACATGGACAAATGCATGGGCTGTCCCAAACAGTGCTGGAAAGATCAACAGAAAACAGGGAGTGACATGCTCAGCCCTTGAGGCCAAAATGCCCTTTTTCAGAGCAGCTGCCAGAAGACAGCAAGCAGGATTGGGTTGGAGGTCACCTGTGGGTGAAGGGGAAAACGGTCAGATCCGGGCAGGGGTGTAGGAGCCTGGGCATCCTCACTGGAACAGAAGAGAACTGCTCCGTGATGCTCAGCTGACAGGCAGAGCCTTGAAAATCCAAGTTCTCATGGTAGAAAGGCCAGCTAAGGCGAGGACAAAGACAGGCATGCACAGGAATGGTTTCCTGGAGGACAGGGCCCAGTTACATCTCTCAAATGGGACTAGACTGGTAGGAAGATCAGCTGCTTTGGGCAACGGAGGTACCTTCTGGGTGAGCTCTCAAACTAGATGGTGCCAGGGGCCCTGGACCAGGCAGCTGGACTGGACGTCTCATGGTCCTGTATTCCAGGAAACAGCATCTAGCACTTGTCTGGCCAGTTCTCCAAAAGAACCATCCACATGCCATCTTTCCATTTCCCCCCTGTTCACAGACTGGGCAAGGCCTGACCAGAAACTCTCCCTTAGGGTTTCAGTCACTGCCAAACTTGGAGCCCGGCAGTGAGGAGGTGATGTTAACACGTGACTCTGGGACAGGCGCTGCCTCATGCTGTAAACTCAGTGCTTTTGGGAAGCTGAGCTGGGAGGATCACTTGACATCAGCGGTTCAAGACCAACCTGAGGAACATAGATCTCTACAAAAAAATAAAAATAAAAATTACCCAGCTCTGGTGACATGCACCCGGAGTCCCAGCTACTTGGGAGGCTGAGGTGACTGGAGCTCAGGAGTTCAAAGCTGTAGCTCTGATGTTGCCGCTGCACTCCAACATGAAAGACAGAGTGAGGCCATGTCCTGAAAAAGGAACAAACACACTAGGCATAAAAGAAACATACCTGAAAATGGCCGGGTGCATGGCTCATGCCTGTAATCACAGAACTTTGAGAGGCTGAGGTGAGTGGATCACCTGATGTCAGGAATTCAAGGGCAGCCTGGTCAACATGGTGAAAACCCCATCTCTTCTAAAAGTACAAAAATTAGCCAGGCATGGTGGCGGGCACCTGTAATCCCAGCTACTCAGGACTCTGAGGCAGGAGAATTGCTGGAACCTGGGAGACGGAGGTTGCAGTGAGCTGAGATCCCGCCATTGCACTGCAGCCTGGGTGAAAAGAGCAAGACTTCATCTAAAAAGGAAAAAAACAACCAACATACCTGAAAATAATGAAAGCTGTTTATGACAAAGCCATGCCTAACCTACTACATAATGAGGAAATGTTGAAATCATTTCCTCTGTAAACAGGAACAACACAAGGATGCCCATTCTCACCACTGCTATTCAACATCACATGATCAAGCAAGAGGAAAAAATAAAAGGCATCCACATTGGAAAAGAGGACATCAAATTATCCTTATCTGATGAAGATATGATCTTGGATTTAGAAACATGTAAAGGTTCCACCAGAAAACTCCTAGAGTTGATCAATAAATAAATACAGTTATTGCAGGATACAGAATCAATGTACCAAAATCAGCAGCATTTCTATATACCAATAATGGTCTAGTTGGGAAGGAAATTAAGAAGGCAATCCCATTTACAGTAGCAACAAAATGAAAAAAGATATGCCACAGAATAAATTTGACAAGGAGTTTGAAGATTTCTACAAGAAAAACTACAAAACGCTGATGAAAAACTTTAATAAGACAGAAAGAAATGGACAATCATCCCATGCTAATGGATGGAAGAAACTCGTAGCATTAAAATGACCATACTGCCCAAAGCAGCCTAGAGATTCAATACAACCCCTGCCAAAATACCAGTGTCATCACTCACAGAATTGGAAAATCATATAATTCATATGGAACCAAAAAAGAGCTCAAAGAGTCAAAGCCTTCCTCAGAAAACAGAAAAAAAAACTAGAGGCAACCCATTTCACTACAAATAAGAATGACAAAATTTTTGACAAGTGCGTGGTAACTAAAACAGCATGGTGCTAGCAGGAAAATAGACACATAGATCAATGGGACACATGACAGAGCCCAGAAAGACAGCCACATATTCACAGCCAATTGATCTTCAACACAGCTGACAGAAACACACACTGGGGAAAGGACACCCTCTTCAGTGAATGGTAATGGGAGGGCTGGATAGCCACATGCAGAAGAATAAAATTGGACTCTTTTTCTCTCACCGTATACAAACATCACCTCTAGATCCGAGACTTGAACGCAAGATATGAAACCAGAAACATATTAGAAGGAAACCTAGAGAAAACTCTTCTGGACCTTGTTTAGCGCAGCTGCCTAACATTGGCAGGTGTACAGTCTGAGGAGGCAGCATGTGTATCACGGGGAGAGGAAGAAGATGGGTTAGAAAGGGTCCCAGCCTGGCTCAAGGTGGAAGTGGTGGGTAAGGAAACCCCTGCGGCTGAGTGTGCTGTGGTGCCCTGGGCTGGCTGTCTTGGAGCAGAAGATGAGGCCTGGGCTGCAGCTGAAGCAGCTGGACGGGAATATGAACGAACCTGCCTCAAGGTGCAGGTTCCCTGCTGCTGTCCATGAAGGACCACAGGTTTGGGCTGAGTGATGGCTGCAGCCATAACGGCAAGTCTCCATAGTGAGGTGCGACACCTGACCCTCAGTCTGGCCAGGGCAATGATGAGAGAGGCAGAAGATGGGTTAGAAAGGGTCCCAGCTAGGCCTGCAGTCCAGGTCGACTTTCTTTTGGTGGGGGGGCTCAAGGCTGAAGCAGCTGGATCTGAAGGCGGATGAGCCTGCTTCAAGCTGCAGGTTCCCTGCTGCTGTCCATGAAGGACCACAGGTTTGGGCTGGGTGGTGGCTGCAGCAGTCACGGGAAGTTTCAGTACTGAGGTGGGACCACTGACCCTCTGTCTGGCCAGGGTGGTGGTGTGAGAGGCAGAAGATGGGTTAGAAAGGGTACCAGCCAGGCTCCAGGTGGAAGTGTTAGGTAAGGAAATCCCTGCGGCTGAGTGTGCTGTGGTGCCCTGGGCTGGCTGTGTTGGAGCAGAAGATGAGGCCTGGGCTGCAGCTGAAGCAGCTGGATGGGAAGGTGGATGAGGCCACTTCAAGCCGCGGGTTCCCTGCTGCTGTCCATGAAGGACCACAGGTTTGGGCTGGGTAATGGGTGCAGCAGTCACGGGAAGTTTCAGTAGTGAGGTGGGACTACTGATCCTTAGTCAGGCCAGGGTGGTGATGAGAGAGGCAGAAGATGGGTCAGAAAGGGTCCCAGCCAGGCTCCAGGTGGAATTGGTGGGTAAGGAAACCCCTGCAGCTGAGTGTGCTATGGTGCCCTGGGCTGGCTGTGTTGGAGCAGAATATGAGGCCTGGGCTGCAGCTGAAGCAGCTGGACGGGAATATGGATGAAACCACTTCAAGGTGCGGGTTCCCTGCTGCTGTCCATGAAGGACCACAGGTTTGGGCTGGGCGATGGCTGCAGCGATAGCGTCAAGTTTCTGTAGTAAGGCGAAACCACTGACCCTCTGGCCAGGGTGGTGGTGTGAGAGGCAGAAGATGGGTTAGAAAGGGTCCCAGCCAGGCTCCAGGTGGAAGTGGTGGGTAAGGAAACCCCTGCGGCTGAGTGTGCTGTGGTGCCCTGGTCTGGCTGTGTTGGAGCAGACGATGAGGCCTGGGCCAAGTCCCGGGAATGTGCAGAGGTGTCAGGAAGGGTGTCTGAGGAGGAGAACAGGGGACCTGCTGACCTGCGCTTCCTCCCAGACACAGGAGGTCTAGAGAGGGACCCTGCAGCAGATGCTTGGAGGGCCACAGGGTCCAGGCCATCTTGGGACTTGCATCTCTCCTGCTGTGCATCCGTCCACAGGCAGAGGAGACGTCCCTGTTGCCGGTGAGGACAAAGCATGGGACAACAGTGAGGCTCTGCACTCCCAGAGGGACTTTTCCTCACCCTGCAGTGCACTATTAAGGCACATGATTTCGGCCTTTTTCTCCAGCTCCAGATCTTCAGCGGTGACCCGGAACCCCAGCTGTAAGGGAGATGGCAGCATCAGAGGCTCCCCTCGCCTATGTGGCAGCAGAGGGAACTTTCGTCTATGAGGCCTAGAGGCCTGAGACGTCGGGGAGCCACTCCTCGGGGCCGGTTTCTCCCCAGGTGCTGAATCTGCTGCCTTTTCACACTGGGCCTGACCCTGAGAGACAGCCTGAGGGCTGACCTCACTCACTGTCTTTGAAGAAGTGAGGGGCAGCTGGCAGTGGGATGAGGCTGGCCCCTTCCTCCTCTTTAGCCACGGGAAGCCTCCCGTGGAGCTGTAGGAGCTAGAGATGGCATTACGTATGGAGATCCCGGAGGGCTGGGATGTCTTCTTAGCTGGGATTTTTTACCTCTGGGTATGGAGGTCTCTTCACAGGGGCCCAGGTCTGGGTACGAAGCGAGAGAGGCCTCCACTGTCCCGCAGGGGTCTAAATGCAGACCGTGCATCCCTGGTGCCCTCAGGGCCCCCTTTCTGATCATTGGGCTTCTCTTGGACTCTGGGGTCCTTGTTCTGCTCAGGCATCCCTGCCCTACTCTCCATGAGGACCCTTGACATGATCTCTGGATCGGAGTGTGGGGTAGAGCTGGGTGTTCTGGGCCACAAAATGGTGATTACCTCCTCCAGGGCCTCTCTGAGAGTCCTTAGGCCACTGGCTTGCTGTGGTACCTGTGCCTCAAATTGAAGGCAGGATCGCCGGATGGAGCACAGGGCTTGTAGGATACAGAAATCCTTAGAGTTGTTTCGACACCAGGCTGATTCCAAGTGCCTGGGTACTTGTAGGAAGGCTTGTCACTCCGTCCAGGGGCAGGAGCAATGGAAAGATCCCACAAGCAAAGTGAAGTGAGGGATGAGGGCAGCAGGCTCAAGGCAACTGAGTCCTACTGGCGGGTCCTCGGCCCCGGGAAGGGACCGGGACAGGGATAAAGGGCACAGAGTGCCCAGCTAACCACTCCTGGGCAGTGGGGTATTTTTGGATCCTTGAACTCTCCAGAGCTGGGCTCTGAGCATCCTCTTGTCTGCTGCCAACTGGCAAAGGGAGCATTCTTCTGTTGCCAAGAAACGCATCATTCAAACCTGAGCGAGTGGAGCGCGTGCAAAGACAAGCGTGAGCACCAGATCTGCGCCTGAAGGGCGACCTTATGGGATTCCCACGACAAGGTCTACGCGCCAGGCACCCGCTGACAATGCGGAATGCGGAGTCGGTGGCGGGGCTTGGGGGGGGTGTCAAAATATGCGCGCGAGGCACCTGCGAGCAATGACGGCGGGGGAGGGCCCGGGGTAGAAGGGGCGCCTGATAGGTACTGGAAGGAGAGGCGCGCGCACAAAGGACGCCAGACGTTAACGGTTTGGCCGGCAAGGTTCGCGCACAAGGCACCTGATGGCAATGGAAGGGGCGGCGCGCGCAAGGTGTACTGTAGGGAGAGGCGCGCGCACTAAGGACCTGGGACCTTAACGGATTGGGGCGGCAAGGTACCGGCACAAGGCAGCTACTGACAACTGCGGGATTGGGGGCGGGGTAGGGAGCGGCGCGCGCACTAGGTACGAAAATTAGCTGGGGGCACGCGCCTGTAGTCTCAGCTACTCGGGAGGCTGAGGCAGAAGAATCGCTTGAACCTGGGACGCGGAGGTTACAGTGAGCTGAGGTCGTGCCACTGCACTCCAGCCTGGCAACAGAACGGGACTCTGTCAAAAGAAAAAAGAAAAAGAACCAAAAAGAACCAGCAGAGCCTTGTTCACACCCAGCGCCACAGCATCGACGAGCTGGAGCGGCGGCTGGACGGAGCTGAGCGCGGAGAATCTCTGCTTGTGGGAGCATCAGCAGCTGCTGCAAGCGTAGCCTCCGCCAGGATTCCTTACCTGGTGGTCTTTCCGCTGCCGGCTTCCTAGGCACCGCTGCCGCCGCTGCCGCCGCTGCCGCTGCTACCAGGGCCCAGGAACCTCTTCAACACTATGGACAGCGCTCTTTCGACCAGTCACAGCCGGCATCGTTTCAGAACCACGGACAGCTCCTGGCGCAACCCCAGCCGGGCCCTGGCGGCAGGGCTCACACACCCCAGGCGCTCCATCAGCACCTGGGCACACTTGGGGCCAAGGCCGACAACGAGAAGAAAGATCCCCCGGATTGCCATGCTGCCCCCGGAGCCCCTCTTCAGCAAGAATCTCTATTCTACTTTCTGACACCCCGATCACGGGGCCAGGCTTGATGTGACTCCATCACTGTTTAGATCACTACACATTATTATTATTATTATTATTATTATTATTATTATTTGGAGAGGGAGTCTCTCTCTGTCTCAAAAAAAAAAAAAAAAGACCAGGAACGGTGACTCACGCCTGTAATCCCAGCACTTTGGGAGGTTGAGGTAGGCAGATCACCTGAGGTCGGGAGTTCAAGACCAGCCTCGCCAAAATAGGAAAACTTGTCTACTAAAAACACAAAAATTAGTTGGGTATATTGATATTGAAGCTAGAACAAGGTATTTTGATTTTAAATCACACTATGGTTGTGTGTATGTGACTGTATATTTTGTCTGTACTAGTTTCAGGTGTCCAAAACAAAGATCTCATATTTGTGCAATTCTGAAGGTCCCTTCCAGAAAAAAAAGAAAGTTGAGGTCCACTCCCCGTTTTCCTTTAGAGAAACAGTACCTTGGTTGATTTACCTTTCCTTTTTAAAATAACCTTTTCCCAAGTTTCCTACTAAATTGAAATGGGTTAAATTTTCATGTAGTAATATACTATTTTACATAAACACTGGATCATTACTCTCCACTTTTTCTTATACAATGAAGATTCATGTCACTTGCCCTTTCTTTCTCATATCAGTGGAAGAATATTCAGCCCAAAGCAGTCTCACTTAGAAAAGTGGGACCATGGGAATCGTTTTATTACCCAGTCTGCTGCACTTTATGAAATAGCAGCAGCCTTGGGGAATCTGTAGTGACATTTTGGCCATTTGCCTCCCTGCGGTCCATACAGTCAGCAGTTCTGCTTCTCCCCACTGAAGGTCACGTTGCCGCATGTGTATCATTCACAGGGCCACCACTTATTACTTAGCGGATCGTCGTTATGACATGCTGCCTTCCATCCTCAGTGCTGATTTGTGTTCCCTCCTGGGAGGCGTTGATAGGTGTTTATGGCTTTTGTCTTCAAAGCTTGTCCTGGCTCTTCTGTGGCTCCCAATGCTGCCTACTCCTGCCCTATTTTCTCTTCTCTGCTACGCCCCATCCTGGCCCTGTGTCTCCCATCTGACCTCTCAACACCACCCCCAACCCCATCCCCACACCACTTACTTTTAGGCATCTTTATTTCTCTAGCCTTCCCTGACCTTTCTCTCCTCTCTTCCGTCTGCTAGTGGTGGGACTGCATCTCCCTCTGTTGCTGGCTTTTTAAAGTCAGTTAAAATCTGAAAACAAATGTGTGTAGCTTTGTGCTTATGCATTCCCTGGTTGAAGTTGTTTGGCATAAGGATCATTTACCTGGGAGTTTTTTGTTTGTTCATTCATTGAGGTTAAAGTTTATGTTTCTCTTTGAATAGGTAATAGAATCATATAGGCCCAAACTCATAGGTCCCAAGAGGTATTTAATGAAAGTTTCCTCCCTATCACTTTCCCTCATTTACCAGTTCTGTATTAGTTTTCCTAGATATAATACACACACAAATATGCATATGATTTTTTTACACCAATGGTGGCATCATATAAATACACCATTTGGCACCTTTCTTTAAAAAAAAAAAAAACTTAGGCCAGGCGCAGTGGCTCACATCTGTAATCCCAGCACTTTGGGAGGCCGAGGTGGGTGGATCACTTGAGGTCAGGAGTTCGAGACCAGCCTGGCCAGCATGGTGAAACCCCGTCTCTACTAAAAACACAAAATTAGCCGGGCATGGTGGCACATGCCTGTAGTCCCAGCTACCTGGAAGGCAGAGGTTGCAGTGACCCAAGATCTTGCCACTGCACTCCAGCCTTGATGACAGAGCAAGACTCTATCTCAAAAAAGAAAAAAAGAAAAGAAAAAAGAAAAGCTGAATGGTATCTTGGAGATCATTACATATTAATAATAGTTGCACTATCTGTGGAAATGTGGATAGTTTTCAATCCTTTGGTATTATAAACAAAGCTATACATAGTTAACTTTGAATATAAGTCATTTCACATTTTCATTTTTATTTTTGTTTTTGTTTTTATTTTTTGAGACAGAGTTTCACACGTTGCCTAGGCTGGTCTTGAACTCCTGGGCTCCAGTGATCCTCCTGCCTTGGCCTCCCAGAGCGCTGGGATTACAGATGTAAGCCACCACGCCCAGCCCATTTCACACTTTTTAAAGTACAGTATATGTGAAAGAGAAATTCCCATGTGTGATTATGGGATTTCTGTGTCAAGAGTTTGTGCATTTGTGTTTGGATCAATATGATCAAATTGCCCTCCTTAAAAGTTACATCAGTTATATTCCTGCTGCTAACGTATGAGAGTGCTTATTTTCCCACAGCTTTGCCAACACAATATGTTGTATTTTTTTATCTTTGCCAATTTTATACCTTAAAAATGGTATTTTAGAGTGGTTTTAATTTACATTACCATAAAAGAAATAAAGCTAACTTTAATTATTTATTTTTGAGATGGAGTTTCGCTCCTGTTACCCAGGCTGGAGTGCAATGGCGCCATCTTGGCTCACTGCAACTTTCACCTCCTGGGTTCAGGCAATTCTCCTGCCTCAGCCTCCTGAGTAGCTGGGATTACAGGCATGCGCCACCATGCCCAGCTAATTTTTTGTATTTTTAGTAGAGACGGGGTTTCACCATGTTGACCAGGATGGTCTACATATCTTGACCTCGTGATCCACCCGCCTCGGCCTGCCAAAGTGCTGAGATTAGAGGCTTGAGCCACCGCGCCCGAACTGTTTTTTTTTTTTGAGACAGAGTTTCACTGTAGCCCAGGCTAGAGTGCAGTGGTGCGATCTCTGCTCACTGCAACCTTTGCCTCCTGGGTCCCGGTTCAAGCAGGAGTTTGAACTCAACCTCAGCCTCTAGAGTAGCTGAGATTACAGGCATGCGCCCCCAGGCCCCAGCTAATTTTTTAATTTTAGTAGAGACAGGGTTTCACCATGTTGGCCAGGCTGGTCTTGAATTCCTGACCTCATGATCCACCTGCCTCTGCCTCCCAAAGTGCTGGGATTACAGGCCTAAGCCACCGTGCCTGGCTTAAAGATAACCATTTTTTAGTATGTGTAAGTCATTTATGTATCCCTTTCTGTGAACTACTTCATATTCTTTGCCCATTTTTCTTTTGGGTTTAAGATCAATTATTAATTAATTTGTAAAAGCTCTTTACATATTAGGAAAATTAGCCTTGTTTTTTATGAGTTGCAAATATTTACATTTTTAAATAAAATGATTTGGTGGCAAAGAGGTTTTTTACTAAATAAATTTTTTGCTAATTTAACCATCATCAAGATTGATGTCACAGTTCAGTGTCATACTGTAGGATCTGCAAGACTTGCTCTAATTTGCAGAGGAGCTAAATAGACTGGACTGTATCAGTGTCTTGCTTTTCTAATCAAAACAGAGGATATAAGACAGGATTTGTAATGTCACATATAAACTCATTTGAAATTTGTTCAGAGCTCAACAGAACCCAGTCTAACTTTGTTGTTTTAATTTAAAATATTTTTTGATTTAGTGGTAGGGTGATTGGAATGACATATCAAACCAGAAGCTTGTAGCATTGTAATTTCTTTTAAGTTACAGTTAGGTTAAATTCTACTTGCTTCAAAAATAGAAGAATTAAGTGAGGCATGGTGGCTTACACCTACAATCCCACCACTTTGGGCAGGAGAATTAATTGCTCAAGCCGAGGAGATTGGGACTGCAGTGAGCCGTGATCGTGCCATTGTACGCCAGCCTGGGTGACAGAGCAAGACTCTGTCTCAAAAAAAAAAAACAACCAGGGCTGGTGTGGTGGCTCACACCTGTAATCCCAGCACTTTGGGAGGCCAAGACAGGCAGATCACAGGGTCAGGAGATTGAGACCATCCCGGCTAACACTGTGAAACCCCATCTCTACTAAAAATACAAAAATGAGTTGGGCATGGTGGCACACGCCTAGAGTCACAGCTACTCAGGAGGCTGAGGCAGGAGAATCACTTGAACCCAGGAGGCAGAGGTTGCAGTGAGCCAAGATCGCACCACTGCACTCCAGCCTGGGTGACAGAGCAAGACTCTGTCTCAAAAAAAAAAAAAAAATGAATTGAATAGTGATGTTGTCAGTGTTACTGGTTTTACAGGTATGCTGTAAGCATTATGTGGGAATTAGATAAAACCTCTTATGAAATTAAGAAAGTGTGGTATGGCAGAACCATTATTCCATCAGCATACAAACTGTTCTATAAAGCAGCCCAGGAACTACTGGATGGAAACTTCAGCATTGTTGATGATATTCCAGAATTCAGACTTGGATGAGAAGAGCAGACAAGCCAAGCTGGAGGAGTTAGTGTGGGCAGTTGGAAAGCTGACTGACATAGCTCGCCATGTCAGAGCTAAACGAGACGGATGTGGTGCCCTGGAACTAGAAATGGTGGAGGTTCGCGTACAGCTAGATGAGAAAAAGAATATTCACGACCTCATGCCCAAGCAGCCCCTGGAAGTCCATGAGACAGTGGCCGAATGCATGATCCTGGCCAACCACTGGGTGGCCAAGATCTGGGAGAGCTTCTCTCATCAGGCCTTGCTGTGCCAGAACCCTCCTCCACACCAGGAGTTCTTCTCAGAACTCCGGGAATGTACAAAAGCCAAAGGCTTCTTCATAGATACACGGTATTCCTCTTTTGAGGGGGCAGAGGAATGGAGGGGCATGTTGTATATTTATCTTACAGTCGTTCTTCAAATGTGACAGCCAGATCATTGACCTACAAGAGAAAACTTGGCTCTCTTCATTTTTGAAGAGACATTTTTCTCTCTTCATTGATATGTATAGAGACTTTAAACAACTTTATTTAGGCATAATTTTATTTCTTGGTTTTCTGGGTTTTGTGGGAGTTTTTTGTCTCGTGTGGGTTTTTTTGTTTTGTTTTGTTTTTTGAGAGTCTTGCTTTGTCACCCAGGCTGGAGTGCAGTGGTGCAATCCTGGCTCACTGCAACCTCCACCTCCCAGGTTCAAGCGATTCTCCTGCCTCAGCCTCCCAAGTAGCTGGAACTACAGGCACACGCCATGACAGCCAGCTAATATGTTGTTTTGTTGTGTGTGTGTTTTTTTTAAGAAACAGGTTTCATTATGTTGCCCAGGATGGTCTAGAACTCCTGGGCTCAAATGATCCGCCCGCCTCAGCCTCCCACAGTACTGGGATTACACGCATGAGCCACCAACCTCAGCTCAATATACTGTATTTTTTGTAGACAGGGTTTGACCATGCTAGCCAGGCTGGTCTTGAACTCCTGACCTCAAGTGATCCACCTGCCTCAGCCTCCCAAACTGCGAAGATTACAGAAACGAGCCACCACACTGGATGTTTATGCATAATTCTGACCCACTATAACTTTTTTTGAGACAGAGTCTTCCTCTGTCGCCCAGGCTGCAGTGCAGTGGTGCCATCTTGGCTCACTGCAACCTCCGCCTCCTGGGTTCAAGCGACTCTCCTGCCTCAGCCTCCTGAGTAGCTGGTATTACAGGTATGCACCACCATGCCGGCTAATTTTTGTATTTTTAGTAGAGAATGGTTTCACCATGGCCAAGATTTCTCCCAAAGTGCTGGGATTATAGGCATGAGCCACCACACCCGGCCAACCTACTATAATTTGTAATACAGCAGTAGGGAACCTGTTAGTTACCCCTTGATTTAATTTCATCTACCCCTTAAGTTACCAAGTAATCCTATTTATTTCAGCACTTTTTAAATGCAGCATCTTTTTGACAGTATCATAAGATACCATACCAACAGTGTATGTATACCAGCCTCCATTGATTGAGACATTTTTACCCACCATCTCTAGGATAAAATACTTCTTTCATTAAAAACTAAGTATAGGTGGGGTGCAGTGGCTCACGCCTGTAATCCTAGCAATTTAGGAGGCTGGAGCAGGCACATCATTTGAGGTCAGGAGTTCAAGACCAGCCTTGCCTACATGGTGAAACTCCATCTCTACAAAAAATACAAAAATGAGCCAGGCTTGGTGGCAGACTCCTGTAATCCCAACTACTCGGAGGCTTGGGCATGAGAATTGGTTGAACCTGGGAGGCGGAGGTTGAAGTGAGCCAAGATCATGCCACTGCACTCCGGCTTCGGTTAAAAAAAAAAATAGGTACAGTTTTTAAAGTATTGTATTGTCAAGTAACAGGTACTAATTAATATCTTTTATTTGTTTACCAAAATTTACTGTTTTTTTAGCCTGGGCAACATGGTGAGACTCCCAATTCTTCTTTTTTTTTTTTTTTTTGCTTCTGCCTTCAGGTGCCAGTATGTTTGTTTGTTTGGTAGTCACTGGTTGAGCTGTCTGCATGCCCAGCACATGGGCCAAAGGCTTTCAGACACCCTCTTGGTTAATTCTTAATGCTGAGGTGATGGCAGCATCATTCGTATTCACAGATGAGTCAGTTAAGTCTGACGAGATTAAGTCGTTTGCCTATAATTTAACAAAAGTCTGACGAGATTAAGTAGTTTGCCTATAATTTAACAATCAGGAGGTGCAGAGTCAAGATTTGAATCCAAGTCTGTTACACTTGAAAGTGCACATAGTGACGACTTAACACCGTGCCTGTATATTCATCAACATGCTCTATTTCTTCTTTCCCCCTTTTTCCTTAGCCAACCACAATATAGGACTGAATTGTATGTTGTATCATTAGTTTTATTTTTAAATACTTCTATATTTCCTGGTGTTTTAAAATTATTATTTTGAGGCTGGATGCAGTGGCTCCCATCCCGTAACCCCAGCACTTTGAGAGGCCAAAGCAGGAGGATCACTGAAGGCCAGTAGTTTGAGATTAGCAACAAAGTGATACCCTGTCTCTATAAAAAATTATTTTGAGAATAAATAAATAGAATGCTTCCTACATCTTTAAAAAAGAAAAACTAATTTAAGTTTCTTTTACTTGTACACCAAGCCCATTATTTTAACTACATAGAATGTTTAAGGTTAAGGACATAAAGAATTCAATTCAACCGATATTTGATCACATATTATGGCCAAGCACTAACTTAACCTAGTATTAAAATCAGTACATTATTCATTACTATTTTAAAAATTTATTTAAATTCTGACACTCTTGCTTTGTTTAAACCGTAAAGCAAACTAGATTTCTGTAGTTGAAGAGTTGCTTCTGAAATGTGTCCAAAATAAATTTACTGGCAGATGAAAGTATTCAGATGGATGAGCGAAGGGTTCCCCTCAGTTTTGTCTTATAAATTACTGTCTGGGATTAACAGTTTTTCTGTTCTTTGTCAGGTCCAATAAAACACTGGCTGATTCTCCGAATAATGCGAATGGCCCCAACGATCCCATAGTTACAGGCTGCTGCGCTCCAAGGCCAACCAGGGCATGTCCAATGCCCTGTATTTCTTCACCAGAGCCTGCACGGAGGAGGAGTTCCATCATTATGGTGAATCATAATGTGTTCCTATGTGGGGCTGCAACTTTGAGCTAGTTGCTCAAAGTTTAAAAGATTTCTTGTTTATTTTGACATTTTGCTTTCTTTTTGAAGGTCTTGCATTAGATATATATACCCACTTTACTTCTCCAATAAGATATTCAGATATTGTAGTACACTGCTTGTTAATGGCAGCCATTTCAAAAGAAAAGAAAATGAAAATTAAGGGAAATTTGTTCAGCAACAAAGATCTTGAGGAATTATGCGGACATATCAACAAGAGAAACCAAGTAAGAGGGAATTTCCAAATTCTCTTACCTGTCATCTCTTGCTAACAGAGTATCTGCTTCATTGTCTAGTAGAGTGAAGTATCATATATTCTAGCAAATTAAATTCCAGAATTATTCTAACCAGTGCTTTCATTATATTTGCAGATGTTCTCAGGTAACTTTTATGGAATTGGAAGATTTGACAGATTATTGGTTCCCACACCTCAAAAGGTGGAAATATAAAGATTCACTGTAATCCCAGCATTTTGGGAGGCTGAGACAGACATATCACTTGAGGTCAGAAGTTTGAGACAAGCCTGGCCAATATGGTAAAACCCCGACTCTATCAAAACTATAAAAAACTAGCTGGGCGTGGTGGTGTGTGCCTGTAGTCCCAGCTACTCAAAGGGCTGAGGCAGGAGAACCGCTTGAACCCAGGAGGCAGAGGTTGCAGTGAGCCAAGATCGTGCCACTGTATTCCAGCCTGGGTAACAGAGTGAGAATGCATCTTAAAAAAAAAAAAAAAAGATATGGGCTGGGCTCTGTAGCTCACACCTGTAATCCTAGCACTTTGAAGGCTGAGGTGGGTGATCACCTGAGGTCAGGGGTTCAAGACTAGCCTAGCCAACATGGTAAAACCCAATCTCTACTAAAAATACAAAAATTAGCTGGGCATGGTGGCACGTGCCTGTAATCCCAGCTACTCGGGAGGCTGAGGCAGGAGAATCGCTTGAATCCAGGAGGCGGAGGTTGCAGTGAGCCAAGATCGTGCCATTGCACTCCAGACTGGGCACTGAGTGCACAGTGAGACTCTTTCAAAAAACAAGAGAAGATAGGTTACTGCCCACGGCTAACAATTAATGATTCTAGAGAGTGCTTAGATTTTTATTTACAAAAATATCATACCATGCCTGCTGTTTGAAATTTTTTCATGTAACCGAAATGTTATTGATAGCATACCATGTTACATCATTGTTTTGAAGCTGCTTTCTTTTCTATTTCATATTACTAGTTGCTACAAGATTGCCCAGCATAGAACTAGACCACTGGGTAATGCAGGAAATTAGAAACTAAATGTTTAATGTAATTTTCTGCATCCAATGGTATAGTTGTCTGCTGTGCAATATTGTAGCACTAGCCATGTTGGCTACTTAAAATTAGAAGTTTGGTTCCTCAGTCATACTGGCCACATTGCACATACTCAGTGGGCACTTGTGGTTAGTGACTACCTACCTATTGGGCAACACAGGTAGAGGGCATTTCTATCATTGCAGAAAATTCTGTTGGGCAGCACTGTTTTTTTTTTTTTTTTTTTGAGATGGAGTTTCGCTCGTTACCCAGGCTGAAGTGCAATGGCGCGATCTCGGCTCACCGCAACCTCCGCCTCCTGGGTTCAGGCAATTCTCCTGCCTCAGCCTCCCAAGTAGCTGGAACTATAGGTGCGCGCCATCATGCCCAGCTAATTTTTGTGTTTTTAGAGGTGGGGTTTCACCATGTTAACCAGGATGGTCTCAATCTCTTGACCTCGTGATCCACCCGCCTCGGCCTCCCAAAGTGCTGGGATTATAGGCGTGAGCCACCACACCCGGCCTAGCACTGTTCTAAGCAATCCAATTTACAACCATCCTTGTGGATACACTTATACAGACATTTTAAATGATTGCCTGGATAAATTCCTAGAAATGGAATTGCTGAGCTGAAAGATATACATGCACAAATGAAACTTTGAAAGGCCAGCTGCAGTGGCTCATGCCTATAATTCCAGCACTTAGATCACCTGAGGTCAGGAGTTCGAGACCAGTCTGGCCAACAGGTGAAACAATGTTTCTAATAAAAATACAAAAATTAGCCAGGCCTGGTGGTGCACACCTGTAATCCCAGCTACTCGAAAGGCTGAGGCAGGAGAATCACATGAACCCAGGAGGCAGAGGTTGGAGGAAGCCAAGATCACGCCATTGCACTCCAGCCTGGCCTACAGAGTGAGACTCCATCTCAAAAAAAAAAAAAGAAAAAAACTTTTCATACATATTACTAAATTGTTCTCCTTATCAGTAATGCTAATTTATCCATCCACCAATAGGGTTTTGGTATAACAGGCTTGAAAAGAAAGGCAAGTAAGACATGTGTGATACTTTTCCTGTTCCCAAGATGGACATGTCCCAGATTTGCTGACCTCTAATTTCTATAAACTATAAATGGGTTTCATTTTATAAAATAATTCATTGTCTAAGACATTTTGAGGAGATAATACTAGATGGTTAAATTCTCACAAAAAATTACACAAGAGAACAATTTTTCTATTAATAGTTTTACAGAATCTCACCTTTGAATATGAATTTCTTTTCTTCGGGAAATGTCAGAGGAGTATTATAATGCTTTGGAGTTGTCCTTCTTACAGGCAGCACAGCATTCACAGAAGCAGTCTACTGAACTCTTCCAGTGCACGTACTTCAAAGACAAAGACCCTGACACTGAGGAGCGTTGCCTATCTGATGGAGTTATTTATTCAATTCGAACAAATGGTGTGCTTGTATTTATACCAAGGTATGTTACATCCAATGCAATGATGCATACGAAATCATAGTTTAACTAAAAGTGTAGAATACAAACCGTATATTAGATATAATTTATTAAACTATTTAAACAGGCTGGGCTCAGTGGCTCATGCCTGTAATCTCAGCACTTTGGGAGGTCAAGGCAGGCAGATCACAAGATCAGGAGTTCAAGACTAACCTGACCAACATGGTGAAACCCCATCTCTACTAAAAATCCAAAAATTAGCCAGGCGTGGTGGCACATGCCTATAATCCCAGCTACTCAGGAGGCTGAGGCAAGAAAATCACTTGAACCCGGGAGGCAGAAACTGTAGTGAGCTGAGATCACACCACTGTGGCACTCCAGCCTGGGCAATAGAACAAGACTCCATCTCAGAAAAATAAAAAAAACTAAAAAAAAATTTTAAGCAACTTGTTACCATATGTACATAATGTAATGTATAATTCAGAATATAAATGTCAAGATTGGAGGCCAGGTGCAGTGGCTCATGCCAGTAATCCCAGCACTTTGGGAGGCCGAGGTGGGTGGATCACCTGAGGTCAGGAGTTCAAGACCAGCCTGGCCAACATGGAGAAACCCCATCTCTACTAAAAATACAAGTTAGCCAAGCATGGTGGTGTATGCCTATAATCCCAGCTAGTTGGGAGGCTGAGGCTGGAGAATTGCTTGAACCCAGGAAGCAGAGGTTGCAGTGAGCCAAGATTGTGCCACTGCACTCCAGCCTGGGTGACAAAGCAAGACTCTGTCTCAAAAAAAAAAGTGAAGATTGGAATACATATATATATTCATCTATATCCATTTTAGGGTCTTTCTAATCCAGCAAAACACTTTGTTTCCAACTGCTAAGGTAAAATAAATTCTTGGAAAAGTGATTTGTTTTTAATGTAGGAGAAAAACTAGTATTCTAGATAAGCATATAAGATCTGTGTACAGCCAGGCACGGTGGCTCACACCTGTAATCCCAGCACTTTGGGAGGCCAGGGTGGGCGGATCACGAGGTCAAGAGATGGAGACCATCCTGGCCAACATGATGAAACCCCGTCTCTACTAAACTACAAAAAAAAAATGAGCTGGGTGTGGTGACGCACACCTGTAGTCCCAGCTCCTCGGGAAGGCTAGGGCAGGAGAATTATTTAAACCTGGGAGGGAGAGGTTCCAGTGAGCCAAAATTGCACCACTGCACTCCAGCCTGGCGCCTGGCAACAAAACAAGACTCTGTCTCAAAAAAAAAAAAAAAAAAGATCTGTGTACTAAGAATACATTGTCTCTGGATTTATATTCTGGCCAAAATATAGGTTTGGGATTAAAGGTGCTGCTTATCTAAAAACTAAAAATGGTTTAGTCATCTCATGTGGCCCAGACAGCTGTTCTAAATGGAAACCAGGATCCCTTCAACGATTTCAAAACAAAATTACCTCTACTACAACAGATGGGGAATCTGTTACATTCCATTTGTTTGACCATGTAACCGTAAGTCTTTATTTCTATAAAGTATTATTAATATTTTAAATGTAAAGAACAAATAGTATGATTTAGTAATGTATTTTCTTCTCTATGCTAGGTAAGAATATCTATACAGGTCTCACGCTGCCATTCTGATACCATCAGACTTGAAATAATAAGTAACAACCATACAAGATCCCAAATACAGAACTTTTTCACCAGAGTTCCCCCTTGCTGAAGAGTGAGTTAGTGAAAGAAGCAACTAAATCTGTGGAAGAAGCTCAGCTTGCCCAAGAAGTCAAAGTGTAAACATCATTCAGGAAGAATATCAAGAATATTGCCAAACAAAGGGAAGGAGCCTAACACACTTCTAGAGGAGATAAAGGACCTAGCTCTCCTGGATGTTTCAAACAATTATGGAATATGAAAGACTCTTACTTCACTAGGAGCTGTCACATGTGAATGTTTTACAGTCTTTTCAAACCTGACATTTAATGTGTGTCACTCTAGTCGATCAGGACTGGGTAGCTATTTCACATACATGTAAAATGTTCTCATTCATTAAACTTGCATTAAATGAAGTATAATTAGGGCACTTTGTTAACTGAGTTTTCAGTAATGAGTGGACAGTAAGTGGTGGCTCTGCAGCTTGCTGGCCCCTTTTTAATAATTTTAATAAACCCAAAATTATTGGTTATCTTGTCTCAAATCCGTTCAAATTTTTGATTTATTTTTCCAGTAATTATGAATCCATTAGGGTCATAGGACAAATGGATTTTTACATCTGTCTCGTAATTTTCAGTCACTTTCAGATAGTAAGACTTAGTTCTGAGTCCACCTCTCCACTTAACTCCTGTTTCCTATTTGACTCAACCCTTCCCTGCTGTCTCCAGTACTAGCTGGGAATAGGACACAGGGTGGGTGGTAGGGTGTGCAGGGAAAGTGCTACATCACAGGCCTCTCTTCCCACCCTCCCACTTGGATGAGGTGCACTGACCTTCCCCTTGTTGGGAACATGCTACTTTGCTAGCAAACCCCCTACTAGAAAAATTAACTCTTGGCTGGGCACTATGGCTCACACCTATAATCCCAGCACTTTGGGAGGCCGAGGCAGGTGGATCATGAGGTCAGGAGTTCAAGACCAGCCTGGTCAAGATGGCAAAACCCTGTCTCTACTAAAAATACAAAAAAAAAAGTAGCCAGGCATGGTCACGGGCGCCTGTAATCACAGCTACTCGGGAGCCTGAGGCAAAGAATTGCTTGAACCTGGAGGCGAACGTTACAGTGAGCCAAGATTGCCCCACTGCACTCCAGCCTGGGCAATAGAGTGAAACTCTGTCTCAAAAAAAATTAACTCTTCTTTCTCAGTTATTTAATACAGTTTTGTGAGGGTAGAGAGAAGCAGGAATAGGCTCTCTTGAGGAAGCGGTTTCTGTAGGCATTGGTGGCACCTTGAAACTGCTCTCCATCTTCTAGCTGATCCCCTAATGGCTATAGTTAGCCACAATTCTCCTGATACACATGCCTCTTGGCCCATCCCTGTGTCAGTTCCCAGCAGGCCCACAGTCCCCTCCTGCACCATCCCAGATGTTCTCCTTGTGCTCAACTTCCTGGGTTTTCAATCAAACCATCTTTTTCACTCCCTATCCCCACCTGAAGTCAGAAACCCTGAAGAAAAGATGCCTGCCTGTCCTGGCTTTGTAGATGGAAGCCACTATAGCACCATCATTCTCCCCTTTCCCCAAGGGAAAAGAAGGTGAGAGGCCAAGTGCCATGGAAGATCACTTGAGGCCAGGAGTCCAGGACCAGCTGGTCAACATAGTGAGGCGCCATCGCTACAAAAATTTAAAAATTAGCCAGGCATGATGATACATGCCTGCAGTCACAGCTACTTGGGAAGCTAAGGCAAGAGGATAGCTTGGGCCCCAGGACTTTCAGGCTGCATTGAGTTAGAATTGGCCTGCTATATTCCAGCCTGAGTGACAGTGAGACCTTCTCACAAACACACACACAAAATATAGTGATGAGAGGGTGGGGTGGGAGAGGCTTTCCACACACCCACACACACACACACGAAATATAGTGGTGAGAGGGTGGGGTGGGAGAGCCTTTCCTAACGCTAACCTTTCTTATTTGTAATTACCCCTCTACCTGGCAGGAAGAACTTCAATCAGGTCTTCTCACAATTTGGCCCTAACGCTTCTAGCCTCAAAAATCATCATTCCTAAAATCTCCTTTATCCCCTCAATCGTTATTTATCATTATTGTACATGTGCTTCCCAGTACTTGGAATCTCCTCCACTAAATGCAGTCTTTCCTATGAATCCTCCATGATGCTGTGTTCCCCAAGATACTTTGCAAGTTTCACTCCAACTAGTCAGTAAGTTACCAAAAAGCATTCTTTGAACTACACTATTTCTTTTGAGGGCCAGGCAATATATCAGCCTTTCATGTGACCTTTTAAGTATTAAAATAACTCCTTAAAAAACATGTAAAAGCCTTGTATTTACCAAAAGTATAAACTCCAGAACTAAATAACAATGAAAACCTTCCATAAAGCCTGTAGATAACTTTTAAGATAATTTTTAATTCCTTGAAAAAAATTGACATTAACATTCAGTATATATGTACACGTTAAAACTTCACCCAGGCTACTATGGGTACACTGTCCACGGGTTAGCCCTGCTCTGCAAGGAGCAGTAAAAAACAAAAACAAAACCTCCCAACTTAGTGAAAACAAGGCATTCAATAACAGATGAGCAGCAGAAGAAACTGCTTATTACTGACTAATTATTTTATGAAGAAATAACTACATAAAAACAAACACTAAAGAGAACAGATTTAACTAAAGGGACATGCATAATGATAAACAAATACCAGATTTTAAACAATAATCTGTAAAAATCTGTACTACCTAAGGATTTTCACTCAAAGAAGAAAAATGCATAGTAACACCAAGCTTGCAGGATGGTGAGTTAACAGACACATTTTCTCTTAATGGAAACTTAACCACCTTCAGTAATATTTCTGGATGAAGCATCAAGTTACTGTGGCACATTTTTAAGATTAGTCCAGCAGTGTTTCCCCTAATTTTAATTCCTCCTCTACATTTAAAGTATTAGTATGATTACATGAATTGTCCAGAATGTCTTCTTTTAATCCATTTGACTCCTCCTTTTGATCCTCGTCAGTATTAAGCTCTTCAACTGTCTGCGCCCTGGGTGCGTTCATTAACATATCTGAAAGAAATCATACCATTATTATTCATTATAAGTACCTGATCCAATCTTACCACATGAGAACAAACCTCTACAAAAGCTTAGTTTAGTAAAATAAAATCTATGATCACTTAATGTTAATGATGAGCACTTTCTTCTAAATAAACCCTTTTTTTTTTTTGTTAAGATGGAGTCTCGCTCTGTCACCTGGCTGAAGTGCAATCTCGGCTCACTCCAACTTTTGCCTCCTGGGTTTAAGCGATTCTCCTGCCTCAGCCTCCCAAATAACTGGGATTTCAGGCATCCACCACCACACCCAGCTAATTTTTGTATTTTTAGTAGAGACGGGGTTTCACTATACTGGCCAGGCTTGTCTCGAACTCTCAGGTGATCCGCCCACCTCAGCCTCCCAAAGTGCTAGGATTACCGGCATGAGCCACCACACCTGGCCAATAAACCCATGTTTATACATGTATAAGATCCATTTGAAATGTAAAAGAGGCCAGGTCCAATCCAAACACTTTGGGAGGCTGAGGTGGGAGAATCATTTGACCTCAGGAGTTCAAGACCAGCCTGGGCCACATAGTGAGACCCCCATCTCAACAAAACATCAGAAAAAAAAAATCAGCTGGGTATGGTGAACTGTGATTGCACCACTGCACTCCAGCCTGAGTGACAAAGTGAGACCCTGTCGCCAAAAAGAAAAAAAGCCAAAGGATTTTGAATGTTATTAAACTCACACTCTTGGATCATAGTCAAATTTAACTGTTCTCATTCAAAATCAAAACTGCTCCTGGCCGGGTACAGTGGAGCATAATCTCAACATTTTGTGAGGCCAAAGCAGGCGGATCACTCAAGGCCAGGAATCTGAGACAAGCCTGGCCAATAAGGTGAAACCCCGTCTCTACAAAAAAATATAAAACTTAACCAGGTGTGGTGAAGCACACCTGTAATCCCAGCTAATCGGGAGGCTAAGGCAGGAGAATCACTTGAACCTGGCAGGTGGAGGCTGCAGTGAGCCAAGATCAGCCACTGCACTCCAGCCAGGGTGACAGAGCAAGGCTACATCTTAAAAAAGAAAAGAAAGCAAAACTACAAGAAAGAGGTCTAATAAAAACGAAATACGTTTAAGTTGTAGGTCAGAGTGATCCCTAAGAAACTTTAAGGCACTTATTTCCATTTGGACAAATTTTAAGTTGTATATGATAAACAAAAGGTGAGCTTTAAATACCAATTGCCACATATACTTGATATTGACAGCAAAGAAGCCACTGCCGTCAAGAATAATGCTATCTTCATGTAATGTTTCACATGGTACTAATAAAACATCCAATTATAAAGAAAAAGTAAATTCAGTGAGGCCCGGTGGCTAATGTCTGTAATCCCAGCACTTTGGGAGGCTAAGGTGGGTGGATCATGAGGTCAGGAGTTCGAGACCAGCCCGGCCAACACAGTGAAACCCCGTCCCTACTAAAAATACAAAAATTAGCCGGGTATGATGATACCACTCAGGAGGAGGGGCCTCCTCAGGAGGCTGAGGCGGGGTTATTGCTTGAACCTGGGAAACCTGGGAGACAGAGGTTGCAGCGAGCCAAGATCGTGCCACCGCACTCCAGCCTGGTCTACAGAGTGAGACTCCGTCTCAAAAAAAAGAAAGAAAATTCATCCTAACTGAAAAAAAAAAGGTAGCCAAAATAATTTTCACTTGAAAATTTTAATATACTGGGTGTAACTTTTTTTTTGAGACGAATTTTCACTCTTGTTGACTAGGCTAGAGTATTAGGTAATGGCGCCATCTCAGCTCACCACAACCTCCGTCTCCTGAGTTCAAGCAATTCTCCTGCCTCAGCCTCCTGAGTAGCTGGGATTATAGGCATGTGTCACCACACACTGCTAATTTTGTATTTTTAAGTAGAGATGGGGTTTCTCCATGTTGGTCAGGCTGGTCTCCAACTCCCAACCTCAGGTGATCCGCCCGCCTCAGTTGAAGCTTCTTTTACAACATGGTATCTACTTATTATTATTTTTTGTACAGACAAGGTCTATGTTGCCCAAGTTGGTCTTGAACTTCCGGGCTCAAATGATCTGCCTGCCTCAGCCTCCCAAAGTGCTGGGATTACAGGCAAGAGCCACTGTACCCAACCAAGTGATTAAAGTAATTTTTTAATAGGTACTCAACTATCCAGAAAACCATCATGGATTTATCTATTCTTTGAGGAACACATACATTGTCTCTCTCTTCTGTCACACACATTGTCTCTAAAATATACTAAACTTAGTATCACACTTTTCTACTCCTAGAAGTATTTCATTTTGAGAGCTAGCAACGAAGTTAAAATTTCTAACATGTCCTTGATATATTAACAGTAGCACATAAAATCTGGCATAAAATTTACCATTTCCTAGGGACTGACTATTACTCAGCAGCTTTGCCTGCCTTCTTTCCAAGGCCAGTTGTTTATTTCTCTCAATTCTTTGTTGTTGCTCTTCTGTTAGGCTTTTACTTGATTGTGAAGCAAACATCTCACTTTCAGATGAGTTTGTCAAAAAGGGATCTAATTCACTAGCAGTTACATCATGTTCATTATTTTCCATAACTTCACCTGCAGTAGAAAAGCAAAAGTTAGTACATCTGTAGCATTAGACTAGTTAGAGAAGGGCTTTTCATTGAAAAAGGATTTAAAGTGGCAAGGTGCCAGACCTGAAGAAAAAATTTGTGAGGTATAAGAATGTTGTGAATACATGCTTGATTCAAATAAGTAAGAAATATGTATAAATCACTTTGAAGAAGCATGTTAAGTCAAATGAAAATACAATTTAAAATATACTTGAAAGGAAACAAAAGTTATTGGTTGTAATTAGATATTTTATGCTTGGTCTAATAAAAGAGCTTAAGGAATCCAAACCACATTCTTTTTTTATTTTTATTTATTTTTTTTTTTTGAGATGGAGTTTCGCTGTTGTTACCCAGACTGGAATGCAATGGCACGATCTCAGCTCACCGCAACCTCCGCCTTCTGGGTTCAAGAATTCTCCTGCCTCAGCCTCCCGAGTAGCTGGGACTACAGGTGCGCACCACCATGCTCAGCTAATTTTTGTATTTTTAGTAGAGATGGGGTTTCACTTTCCAAACCACATTCTTGTTCTATATTAAACCATTTCAGTAGTTTGCCACAGTGTCTATATGGGAAAATGTCATTTTATTTTATTTTTGAGATGGAGTTTCACTCTCGTCACCCAGGCTGGAGTGCAATGGCTTGATTTCGGCTCACTGAAACCTCCACCTCCCAGGTTCAAGCAATTCTTCTGCATCAACCTCCTGAGTAGCTGGAATTACAGGTGCCTCCCATCATACCCAGCTAGTTTTTGTATTTTTAATAGAGACAGGGTTTCACCATGTTGGCCATGCTGGTCTCAAACTCCTGACTTCAGGTGATCCACCTGCCTCAGCTTCCCAAAGTGCTGCAATTAATTAATTATAGGTATGACCCACCACACCTGGCCAATAAAAAGTAATTTTATGTAGGACATTATCTTTTGTAGGGTAAAACAGACAAATGAAAAATGAAAAATTTAAAAATCTATGGACAGATTTCCAAATTAATTTCTTTTTAAATTCAGTGTGGTCTACATTACAAGTATTAAATTATTAAAGCCCTGTAAACCAGTTAACTCAAGGTAGGATGTCTCCAAATGATCTACAGTCGTATAGAAAGTAAATAATAGATCTTCCATTTATATTTCATTTAAAAATTAAGAAAAACTATGTTTTACTAACATATTTAAAGTACGACTGGCAGTGGTTAACTGTCTCTTGTCCTTATGACAGAGTTACTGTCTGATTTGTGAGCCACTCTATGGGTAAGATCCATATTGCAAAAGGGTGGAGAATTGGGCCCCCACTCAATTTACAATTTCAGACATACAGCTATTTCTGATTACCCAGTCAAGTAAACTGATGGATTTAATCTTACTTTAACCAAACCACCCCAACAAAATGCACAAGTGGTAACTTAAAAAGATGGCTGGATGCAGTGGCTCACACCTGGAATCCCAGTACTTTGGAATGCTGAGACGGGCGAATCACGAGGTCAGGAGTCTGAGACCAGCCTGGCCAACATAGTGAAACCCTGTCTCTACTCAAAATAGAAAAACTTAGCTGGGCGTGGTGGCAGGCCCCTGTAATCCCAACTACTTGGGAGGCTGAGGCAAGAGAATCACTTGAACCCAAGAAGCGGAGGTTGTAGTGATCTGAGATGGCGCCACTGCACTCCAGCTGGGGCAACAATGTGAGACTCCATCACCCCAAAAAAAAAAAGATTCTGCAAGGTGGCTGAAGCCTGTAATCCCAGCTCTTTGGGAGGCCAAGGTAGGTGGATAACAAGATCAGGAGTTCAAGACCAGCCTGGCCAAGATGGTAAAACCTTGTCTCCAATAAAAGTACAAAAATTAGCTGGGTGTGGTGGCAAATGCCTGTAATCTCAGCTACTCAGGAGGCTGAGGCAGAATGCTCCTTTGAACCAGGGAAGCAGAGGTTGCAGTGAGCCAAGATCATGCCACTGCACTCTAGCCTGAGTGACAGAGCAAGACTCCATCTCAAAAAAAAAAAAAAGACTCTACAAAATAACAAAATGCCTGTAAGTAGAACAGAAGTACAAGGAAAAAAATAAAACAGCAAAGCTGAAACTTTACTTTCTATGTGTATCATCCACATGATGAAATTAAAGAAAAAAATAAACCCCATCACATCTGACAAGTTGGTCAAACAATTCATGTCACCATTTGAAATGTGTTTATATATATATTATCCTGTTCTATGTATATATTATGCCTTGAGATATTAGCTAATTATAGAAAAATACTACAATTTAAAAAACATTTAAAACATAAAGACAAACCTTTACAATTATTTCAGTGAGATTTAAAAATCATGTGCTACTTAATTGGCCTTTTACAATAAAACTCCCTTTTAAGGTTTCTTCCTTAGTGAAAAATGAAAAGCCACTTTTCCTTCCTGACATGAAAAAAAATGAAGCAAGAAATTAAAATGGCTTCCATCATCAAGAAATACTGATAGAGTACATGTATGAAACACTGATGAAGCAGTTAGAAAATAAGCATTAGAACCACTTATAAGCCGGGCACAGTGGTCATGCCTGTAATCCCAGCACTTTGGGAAGCTGGGTGGTGGGGGGGTAGATCAGCCTGATCAACATGGAGAAACCCCATCTCTACTAAAAATACAAAATTAGGGCTGGGCACGGTGGCTCACACCTGTAATCCCAAGACTTTGGCAGGCCAAGGCAGGTGGATCACAAGGTCATGAGGTGAGACCATCCTGAGCAACATGGCGAAACCCTGTCTCTACTAAAAATACAAAAAAATTAGCTGAATGTGGTGGCAGGCGCCTGTAGTCCCAGCTACCCGGGAGGCTGAGACAGGAGAATCACTTAAACCCAGGAGTCGGAGGCTGACGTGAGCCAAGATCACGCCACTGCACTCCAGCCTGGTGACAGAGTGAGACTCCATCTCAAAAAAAAAAAAAATACATGTACAAATATAAAATTAGCCAGGCGTGGTAGCACATGCCTGTAATCCCAGCTACTCAGGAGGCTGAGGCAGGAGAATAGCTTGAACCCAGGAGGTGGAAGTTGCCGTGAGCTGAGATCATTCCACTGCACTCCAGCCTGGGCAACAAGAATGAAACTCTGTCTCAAAAAAAACTTATGAAACATATGGGGTTTTTAGGCCGGGCTCAGTGGCTCACACCTATAATACCAGCACTTTGGTAGGCTGAGGCGGGCGAATCACAAGGTCAAGGGATTGAGACCAACCTGGCCAACATGGTAAAATTCTGTCTATACTAAAAATACAAAAATTTGTCAGGCGTGGTGGCATGCACCTGTAGTCCCAGCTACTCAGGAGGCTAAAGCAGGAGAAATCACTTGAACCCAGGAAGCAGAGGTCACAGTGAGCCAAGATCATGCCATTGCACTCCAGCCTGGGCAAAAGGAATGAAACTCCATCTCAAAAAAAAAAAAGAGATAAATTAACATGGACCATTCAGAGAATTACAAGCATGCGGAAATACAGGGTACAAAGAAGAGAATTGAATCTAAGATTTTTGTTTGTTGTGTGATGTACTTCATTTGTATCTTCTTTTTTTTTTTTTGAGACGGAGTTTCGCTGTTGTTACCCAGACTGGAGTGCAATGGCACGATCTCGGCTTACCGCAACCTCCACCTTCTGGGTTCAAGCAATTCTCCTGCCTCAGCCTCCTGAGTGGCTGGGACTACAAGCGTACACCACCATGCCCAGCTAATTTTTGTATTTTTAGTAGAGACAGGGTTTCACCTCATTGACCAGGATGGTCTCGATCTCTTGGCCTCGTGATCCACCCACCTCGGCCTTCCAAAGTGCTGGGATTATAGGCGTGAGCCACCATGCCCAGCCTGCATTTGTATCTTAATAGTCCCCAAAATTTTTTCATCAGGCACCATGAAAATGTTTTGACCATTTTATTAAATACATTTACTTCTTTACTGATAGAATTTGTAATGTACTTTTCTTTTTTTTGGAGACAGTCTCATTCTGTCGCCCAGTCTGGAGTGCAGTGGTACAATCTGCGGTGATAGTCTGGAGTTGCTCACTGCAACCTCCACCTCCTGAGTTCAAGCGTTTCTCCTGCCTCAGCCTCTCAGTAGCTGGGATTACAGCTGTGCATCACCACACCCAGCTAATTTTTATATTTTTAGTAGAGACAGGGTTTCATCACGTTGGCCAGGCTAGTCTCCAACTCCTAATCTCAGGTGATCTGCCTGCCTTGGCCTCCCAAAGTACTAGAATTACAGCTGGGAGCCAGTGAGCCACTGCACAAGGCCTAAATTTAATTTTTGCAGTGACAGGATCTCACTATGTTGCCCAGGCTGGTCTCTACCTCCTGGCCTCAGTCTGCCTTGGTCTCCCAACATGCTGGGATTACAGGTGTGAGCCACTGTGCTTGGCCTCCAGCTGTTCCTTGGACATCTCAGGCACACTTCTATTCTAAGGTTTTTGTATTATTACACTCTGCCTGGAACATTCTTCTCTTGTACCCCTCAAGTCTGTATGACTTACATATGTCTTACAGTCTTCAAACTGCTCAAATGACAACTCAGTGAAGCCTCCCCACTTCACTGTTGCAGTTCCATCTGCACTCCCATCATGTCTGACTCCCCTGTGCTGTTTCCTTTTTCATTGCACTTATTTCCCTTTAATTTTTATACAGTTTACTAATGTTTTAGTTTGTCCTTACAATGATGACATCCTGTAACATACTCAATATTTCTGGGTTTAGCTTCTTTGCCATAATCACTTGCCAATTTGTTTACAAGTGTTGCAGTAAATAAATTTCACGTATACTTCTTTTTTTTTTTTTGAGAGAGTTTCACTCTTGTTGCCCAGGCTGGAGTGCAATGGCACCATCTCAGCTCACCACAACCTCTGCCTCCTGGGTTCAAGCAATTTCCTGTCTCAGCCTCCTGAGTACCTGGGATTACAGGCATCTGCCACCACGCCCGGCTAATTTTATATTTTTTACTAGAGATAGGGTTTCTCCATGTTGGTCAGGCTGGTCTCGAACTCCGGACCTCAGGTGATCCGCCTGCCTCCGCCTCCCAAGTGCTGGGATTACAGGCGTGAGCCACCACGCCCGGCCTCATGTGTACTTCTAATTTTTTTAAATGTCATTTTATTTTTATTTACTTATTTATTTTTGAGGTAGGGTCTCACTCTGTCGCCCAGGGTAGAGCACAGTGGCATGCGTGATCACAGCTCTCTGAAACTTCAACCACCCAGGCTTAAGCAATCTTCCCACCTCATTCAGCCTCCTGAGTAGTTTGGACTACAGGCGTGCACCAACTGCCTGGCTAAGTTTTTTATTTCTTTATAGAGACAGGGTCTCCCTATGTTTCACAGGCTGATTTCAAACTCCTAGGCCCATGTGCTCCACCCACCTCGACCTCCCAAACTGCAAGGATTACAAGCCTGAGCCACCGAGACTGCCCCCTCCTTTTTTTTTTTACTGCCATAGAATAGAGCCTGAAATCCATGTGAATTTATACCTCTGCATAGGTGCTGCCCCCATCCAAAATCACCTCTGCCTGGCCTCTAATATTCATTCAAAATACTTTTCTTTTTAATTTCCTTTTTCTTCCTCCACCCCCAAATCAAAATTCTTCTGAAACCTCCTTTGTGAGGCTCTCCCTCCACCCCCAGGGGCTTGTAATATGCTCTCCTTTGCATCACACCCTATGACCTACTCATACCTCTAATTACAACACCTACCACACTTCTGGCAACGTTGTATGTCATTAAAAGTTAAAATATGAAAACAAACATGTATGGATCCATCGCACAGAAAATCTGATAACTATACAGACTCTGTCAGCAGGAACCATCTGTTTTGATGTGTGTGACTGTCTATGGTTGCACTATACAACTAACAAATGCAATCAACACCAGGAACAGTTACATAGATCTCACTAAAGTCCTACATCCGAGAGCTGCACTCTAAGTGAAATGCAAACTTTCATTAATTATTTCACCTAATTTTCCAGTATCACTTTATCCAATGGTGTATACATATATGAACACTTTATCTTGATATATATTTTTAACAAATGCTATATATGATTAGTGGGTCACTAGAGTTCTCAAAAGCTCATATTCTACAATAAATCTGATGTACCAAGGCTTTTTTTTTTTTTTGAGACAGAGTCTCACTCTGTCACCCAGGCTGGAGTGCAGCCACACAATCTCAGCTCACTGCAACCTCCAACTCCTAGATTCAAGCAACTCTCCTGTCTCGGCCTCCTGAGTAGCTGGGATTACAGGTGTATACCATCCCGTCCAGCTAATTTTTGTATTTTCAGTACAGACGGGGTCTCCCCATGTTGGCCAGACTGGTCTCAAACTGCTGACCTCAAGTGATCTGCCCACCTCAGCCTCTCAAAGTGCTGGGATTATAGGCATGAGCCACTGCGCCCAGTCCACTACCGAGGCATTTTAACATACCTATTTATTGTACTTTACCATATATTAATAAAATACACAATATGGACTAAGGATCCAGTCCTATAATTCTGGCTCCTCTAACTACTTCTATTCTTTTTTTTTTTTCCCCCAGACAAGGTGTCACCCTATTCCCCAGGCTAGAATATAGTGGTGTGATCCTGGTTCACTGCAGCCTTGAATTCCTGGGCTCAAGTGATCCTCCCGCCTAAACCCCCTGAGTAACTTTTCAAAAATTTTTGGAGACAGAGGTCTCACTAGGTTGCCCAGGCTGGTCCTGAACTCCAGGATTCAAGTAATCCTCCCTCCAGGGCCTCCCAAAGAACTGGGGTTGATCCAAAGGTAGTGAGTTATCTCCATTCACAGTCAATTACAGATCAAACTCCTTGTTCTACTCTTTCCTCCCTTTTCACTACTGCACTTAACTAGTCATTTCTTTTTTTTTTCTTTTTTTTTTTTTTTGAGATGAAGTTTCACTCTTGTTGCCCAGGCTGGAGTGTGCAATGCTGCAATCTCAGCTCACCACAACCTCCACCTCCCAGGTTAAAGCAATTCTTCTGCCTCAGCCTCCCAAGTAGCTGGGACTACAGGCATGCACCAGTATGCTCAGCTAATTTTGTATTTTTAGTAAAGATGGGGTTTCTCCATGTTGCTCAGGCTGGTCTTGAACTCCCGACCTCAGGTGATCCACCCGCCTCGGCCTTGCAAAGTGCTGGGATTACAGGCGTGAGCCACTGCGCCCAGCCTTGACACGTCATAAAAAAAATTAACAAGCTGGGTGCAGTGGCTCACGCCTGTAATCCCAGAACTTTCAGAGACTAAGGTGAGCAGATCATGAGGTCAGGAATTCAAGACCAGCCTGGCCAACATGGTGAAACCCCATCTCTACTGAAAAAAAAAAAAAAAAAAAAAAACACACAAAAATTAGCTGGGCATGGTGGCACATGCCTGTAATCCCAGCTACTTGGGAGGCTGAGGCAGGAGAACTGCTTGAACCAGGACCCAGGAGGCGGAAGTTGCAGTGAGCCCAGATCCCACCACTGCACTCCAGCCTGGGCTACAGAGTAAAACTCTTGGCCAAAAAAAATTGGCCAGCCACAGTGGCTCAAGCCTATAATCCCAACACACTGGGAAGCTGAGCTGGGAGATGCCTTGAGTCCAGGAGTGTGAGACCAGCCCAGGCAACAAAGGGAGATCCCCAACTCTACAAAATTTAAAAATTAGCCAGGCGCAGAGGAATGCACCTGTAGTCCCAGCTATTCGGGAGGCTGAGGTGGAAGGATCTATGATTGTCCCACTGCACTCAAAACTGGGTGACAGAGCAACATTCTGTCCCTAAACAAGAAATGAAAAAGCAAAGTGCTAGGATTACAGGCATGAGCCACCACTCCCTGCCAATAGATCTACTCCTAAAACCAAAATTGTTACAAAGTAGATAAACCTATATTCTTACCATTATTGTTAACAAAATCTTCATGCAAAATAGGAAGATCAAGTCGAATTCGTTTTAAACAGGTCTGAAAATAAAAAGATTATTTATTTTTAACTCTTTACCAATAATGTTATGGGAGGAAATAGTAATTTGCCATTAATTTTCCCTCTCTACCAAAAGAGATTTCAAAATGAAGATTTCAAACAGTAATTTAGCCTCAACTAAGTCTTTTTTTTTTTTTTTTTTTTTTTGAGATGGAGTCTCACTCTTTCACCCAGTCTGGAGTGCAGTGGCACAAACTCAGCTCACTGCAGTTTCCGCCACACCCGGCTAATTTTTGTATTTTAGTAGAGACAGGGTTTCACCATGTTGGCCAGGACGGTCTTGATCTCCTGACTTCATGAACCGCCCACTACAGCCTCCCAAAGTGCTGGGATTACAGGCGTGAGCCACCATGCCCAGCCTAGCCTCAACTGAATCTATCTTATCACTTAGCATTGTGAATATTAATAATCATCTCAACACTTACCTGAACTTCCTTTTTACTTCCCAGGTATTCAACTCTGTCAACAAAATCCTCAAACTGCAGTTTAGGGAATAGTCTATGTGCCCAGTGCTCCATGTGTCTGATTAGTGTCTTCAAGTCTTCAGCCTGGCACATAAAAATAAAAATGCTAAGCAGGAGTCTCATTCTCACAACTGACCCTGTCAGCAAGTTTCCGAATTGAGAAGCTATGCCAAAATCACTGGGGTCATTTTATATTCTTTTTTTTTTTTTTTTTTTTTTTTTGCCTACAGCACCAGGTATTACCAGGCGATCTCCCATCCAAGGTTCTACCAGGCCCGACCCTGCTTAGCTTCCGAGATCAAGTTGGGATTGGGCACATTCAGGGTAGTATGGCCGTAGACCATTTTATGTTCTTAAAATCGAAAAACTTATAAAAGGAAGTTTAATAAGAAAAATAATGGCTAGACACAGTGGTTCACGCCTGCAATCACAGTGCTTTGGGAGGCCTACACAGACATATCACTTGAGCTCAGGAATTCAAGACCAGACTGGGCAACGTGGTGAGACCCCTTATCTACTAAACACACAAAACACATCCAGTCCTGGTGGTGCATGCCTGTGGACCCAGCTACTCAGGTGGCTGAGGTGGGAGGATTTTGAGCCTGGAAAGCAGTGGTTCCAGTGAGACAAGTTCACACCACCACACTCCAGTGTGACAGAGCAAGATCCTATCTCCCAGAAAAAAAAAAGAGAGAGAAATTAAGACCTTAGCGGACTACAGTCTGAAAAAGCACTGGATACAGATATTTTCTTTTTTTTGAAAGACAGTCTCACTCTGTCACCTAGGCTAAGTGCAAGGGCACAATCTGGGTTCACTGCAATCTCTGCCTTCCGGGTTTTAAGCGATTCTCCTCCCTCAGTCTCCTGAGAAGCTGGGATTAGAGGCGTGTACCACCACTCTCGGCTAACTTTTTGTTTGTTGGTTTTGAGGTAGAGTTTTCTTCTTGAAGCCCAGGATGGAGAGCAATGGTGCCATCTCGGCTCCCTGCAACCTCTGCCTCCCGGGTTTAAGCAGTTCTCCTTCCTGAGCCTCCCAAGTGCCTGGGATTAAAAGCATGCACCATCACGCCCTGGCTAATTTTGTATTTTTTAGTAGAGACGGGGTTTCTCCATGTTGGTCAGGCTGGTCTCAAACTCATGACCTCAAGTGATCCACCCACCTCGGCCTCCCAAAGTGCTGGGATTATAGAGGTTAGCCACTGCGCCCAGCCTAATTTTGTATTTTTTAGTAGAGACAGGGTTTCTCCATGTTGGTCAGGCTGGTCTCAAACTCCCGACCTAAGGTAATCTGCCTGCCTCAGCCTCCCAAAGTGCTGGGATTACAGAGGTGAGCCACTACGCCCAGCCTAATTTTGTATTTTTTAGTAGAGATGGGGTTTTGCCATGCTTCCTGGCCTCAAGTGATCTGTCCTGGCCTCCCAAAGTGCTGGGATTACAGTAAGAGTCACGGCGTCCAGCCTGGATAGAGATTCATAAAAATTAAATAAAAAAAAAAAAATCCCTGTACGAAAATTTAATAAAGTTGGCCGGGCACAACAGCTGACACCTATAATCCCAGCACTTTGGAAGGCCGAGGCGGGTAGATGACCTAAGGTCAGGAGTTTGATACCAGCCTGGTCAACATGGTGAAACCCAGTCTCTACTAAAAATACAAAAATTAGCTGAGAGTGGTGGCGGGTGCCTGTAATCCCAGCTACTTGGGAGGCTGAGGCAGGAGAATTGCTTGAACCCAGGAGGTGGAGGTTGCAGTGAGCCAAGATGGCGTCATCAAACTCCAGCCTGGGTGACCAAGAGTGAAACTCCCCTCTCAAAACAAACAAACAAACAAACAAACAAACAAGGCCAGGCATGGTGGCTCGCCCCTGTAATCTCAGCACTTTGGGAGGGATCAGGAGTCCGAAATCAGCCTGGCCAATATAATATGGTGAAACCCCTGCTCTACTAAAAATACAAAAATTAGCCAGCGTGGTGGTATGCGCCTGTAATCCCAACTACTCGGAAGGCTGAGGCAGAAGAATCGCTTGAACCTGGGAGGCAGAGGTTGCAGTGAGTGGAAATCGCACCACTGCACTCCAGCCTGGGCAACAGAGCGAGATTCCATCGCAAAAAACAAACAAACAAAAAACTTAATAAAGTTAAAAGACGGTAATATGTATATCTTTACAGAAATATAATGTAAAACCCCGAACAAAGTTTAATAAAGTATGTCAAGATACCTTCCAGGAATAACTAAACACTGTGACAGGTCCCTACATCCTATGTACAGAAGAAAGCATTGAGAATTCAGAATTTAGGCCGGGTGTGGTGGCTCACGCCTGTAATCCAAGCACTTTGGAGGCCATGGCGGGTTGATCACCTGAGGTCGGGAGTTCAAGACCAGCCTGACCAACATGGTGAAACCCTGTCTTAAAAAATAAATTAATTAAAAATTAAAGAAAAAAAAGAAGAGAATTCAGAACTTTAAGAACATATACAGCTGGGCACAGTGGCTTACACCTGTAATCCCAACACTTTGGGAGGCCGAGGCAGGAGGATTGCTTGAGCTTAGGAGTTTGAGGCTAGCCTGGGTATCATAGGAAGACCCCATCTCTACAAAAAAAAGAAAAAGTTGTTTTCGGCTAGGCGCGGTGGCTCACGCCTATAATCCCAGCACTTTCGGAGGCCAAGGCGGGTGGATCACAAAGTCAAAAGATCGAGACCATCCTGGTCAACGAGGTGAAACACTGTCTCTACTAAAAATACAAAAACTAGCTGGGCATGGTGGTGCGCGTCTGTAGTCCCAGCTACTCAGGAGGCTGAGGCAGGAGAATTGCTTGAACCCAAGAGGCGGAGGTTGCAGTGAGTCCAGATTGTGCCATTGCACTCCAGTCTGGGTAACAACAGAGAAACTCCATCTCAAAAAAAAAAAAAAAATTGTTTTTAATTAGGCAGGCATGGTGATGCATACCTGTGGTCCCAGCTGCTTGGAAGCCAAGGCAGGAGAATTGTTTAAGCCTCAGAGTTCAAAGCTGCAGTGACCCATGACAGCACCATTGCACTCTAGCCTGGGTAAAAGAGCAAGACCCTGTCTAAAAAAAATTATTTAAAAAAAAAATACATTCAGTAGCTGGGCATGGTGGTGCAATGCCTATAGCCACAGCTATTCGAAAGGCTGACGTGGGGGGATCACTTGAGCCCAGAAGTGTGAGGGTAAAGTAAGCTATAATCTTGCCACTGTACTCCAGCCTGGTTGACAGCAAAACCCTCATTTTTTTTTTATTTTTTTAAGACAGGGTCTCAATCTCTCACCCAGACTGGAGTGCAGGGGCCTGATCTCAGCTCACTGCAACCTCTGCCTCCCAAGCTCAAGGGATTCTTTTGCCTGAGCCTCCTGAGTACCTGGGATTACAGGTGCATGCCACTACCACCTCACTAATTTTTGTATTTTTAGTACAGACAGGATTTCACCATGTTAGCCAGGCTGGCCTTGAACTCCTGACCTCAAATAATCCACCTGCCTCGGCCTCCCAAAGTGCTGGGATTACAGGTGTGAGCCACTGCACTCAGTCCAAGACCCCCATTTCTAAAGAAAATTAATTTAAAAAAAAGAATATAGCCTGGGTGTGGGGACTCACGTCTTTAATCCCAACACTTTGGGAGGTCAAGGCAGGCAGATCACCTGAGGTGAGGAATTCAAGACCAGCCTGACCAACATGGTGAGACCCTGTCTCTACTGAAAATACAAAAACTAGCTGGCGTGGTGGTGGGCACCTGTAGTACTAGCTACTTGGGAGGCTGAGGCAGTAGAATCGCTTGAACCCAGGAGGTGAAGGTTGCAGTAAGCCAAAATCGCACCACTGCACTCAGGCCTGGGTGACAAGAGCAAGACTCTGTCTTAAAAAAAAAATACATCCAGAAACCCCAAGGGCAAAGTGTCAAAGATGAGCAAGAACAGTTTAAACAATTTCAAAACATAATACCTCTCCATATTTGAAATTCCAATTAAGATTTTTGAACAAAAATGAAAAACAAAGATAAAGTTGATAAATGAATTTTTTAAGTTATAAATTCCTGGTTTTACTGTAAAAAACTTTCTTCTAGCTGGGAGCAGTGGATCACACTTGTAATTCCAGCACTCTGGGAGGCCAAGTTGGGCAGATCACAAGATCAGGAGTTCAAGACCAGCCTGACCAAGATGGTGAAACCCTGTCTCTACTAAAAATATACAAAAAATCAGCTGGGCGTGGTGGCAGATGCCTACAATCCCAGCTCTGAAGAGGCTGAGACAGGAGAATCACTTATACTTGGGAGGCAGAGGTTGCAGTGAGCCAAGATTATGCCACTGCACTCCAGCCTGGCCGATAAGAGCAAGACTCCATAGCAAAAAACAAACAAACAAACAAACTTCATTCTTCACTAACATTATTTTAAAATAGAAGAAGAGCTGGGCATAGTGGCTCCTGCCTATAATCCCAGCAATCTCGGAGGCCGAGGCAGGAGAATCTCTTGAGGCCAAAAGTTGGAAACCAACCTAGGCAACTTAGTGAAACCCCATCTCTACAAAAAAAATAAATAAATAAGTTAGCTTGGCATGATAGTACACACCTGTAGTCCTGGCCACTTGGGAGGCTGAAGTGGAAGGATGGCTTGAGCCCAGGAGTTCAAGGTTGCAGTGAGCTATGATGGAACCACTGCACTCCAGCCTGGGTGACAGAGTGAGACTCAGTCTTTAAAAAATTAAAAAACAGCGGCCGGGAGCAGTGGCTCATACCTATAATCCTAGCATTTTGGGAGGCCAAGGAGGGCAGATCATGAGGTCAGGAGTTCCAGACCAGCCTGGCCAACATGGTGAAACTATGTCTCTACTAAAAATACAAAAATTAGCCAGGCATGGTGGCGCACGCCTGTAATACCAGCACTCAGGAGACTGAGGCAGGAGAACTGCTTAAACCCATGAGGCAGAGGTTGCAGTGAGTCGAGATCGCGCCACTGCACTCCAGCCTGGGCAACAGAGCGATACTCTTGTCTCAAATAAATAAATGAACAACAGGCTCTGGATCAGATTACATAGATTACAATTACAATTCCACTACTAAATGGCTGTGTGACTTCGAACAAATCACTTTATTTCTTCATGTGTAAAACGAGAACAAAATATATGTATTTCATAAAGTTATTATAATGAATACAAGTACCTGACACAAAGTTGGCTATATCAAGATGATCAATCCTTTTCTTTTTCTTTGTTTTGTAGAGACAGGGTCATGCTATGTTGCCCAGGCTGGTCTCCAACTCCGGGCTTCAAGCAATCCTATCACCTGGGCCTCCCAAAGTGCTAGGATTATAGGCATGAGCCACTATACCTGGCCAGGACCATCATCCCTATCAATGACTAAATATGTAATACTGAGAATAAAATGTCTTCTCATTCTACCCTTCTGATAGTAAAAGCAAAGTTCTGGGAAGTGGAGATGTCAGTGGCGTGAGGCTCAGGAGTATACATCAGGGGAAGCCAAAAGCCAGCTGGAATAGTTCCTGAATACAGTCTTAATCTTGTTTGCAATTATTTTGAAGGGGAGAAATCATCTGGATCAGAATTAAGATGCTCTTGTTTCAAGGAAATAGCGTGCAACTTGTCAGATCCTCCTTTGGACTCTTCTTGAGAAATTGGTCTGCCTCTAAGACATCTCTGCCTGTGCTGACCTTATTCACACAGCCGGGCGCAGTGGCTCATGCCTGTAATCCCAGCACTTTGGGAGGCCGAGGCGGGTGGTCAAGAGATCGAGACCATCCTGGTCAACATGGTGAAACCCAGTCTCTACTAAAAATACAAAAAATTATCTGGGCATGGTGGCATACGCCTGTAATCCCGGCTACTTGGGAGGCTAAGGCAGGAGAACTGCCTGATCCCAGGAGGCGGAGGCTGTGGTGAGCCGAGATCACACCACTGCACTCCAGCCTGGGTAACAAGAGCGAAACTCTGTCTCAAAAAAAAAAAAAAAGACCTTCTTCAAAAAGGACCCATGCTCCCTTTGTGATGAAGCCAAGGAAGTACTCAAGCCTTATAAACACAGGTTTATTTTACAGGAGGTAAACATCGCACTTCCAGAAAACTCTGCCTGGTATGAAAGGTATAAATTTGACATTCCTGTCTTTCACTTGAATGGCCAGTTTCTGATGATGCATCGAGTAAACACCTCAAAACTTGAAAAACAGCTCCTGAAACTTGAGCAGCAAAGTGCCGGAGGCTGACTAATGCCCTCATGATTTTCCACCTGCTCTTTCCATAGGCATCTTCCTAAGGAAATATTTGACCATGGCCTGATACTCCTTTTGTCACTTACACAGAGCCCTAAGGATGTTCTGAACTCAGTGGTGCCAAATAAATGTTGACATTCCTCTTTTGGTTGATGGAAAAAAATTAAAATAAAAATAAAAAAATAAAAGCAAAATTTTTTTAAAAACTCAATCACATGAGACTATTTTCCAGTTGTTGGGAGTTGCAGGTCAACTACCTAACAACGTCATGTCAAACCCAAGGGACACAAGAAGAGAAAAATCTATATACAGCTAAGTCTAAGTCATATATGGAGAAAAAAACAGTAAGGATTCCACATTGTGAGAAAACAGTGATAATACTCAAAGGAAAAGTATAGAAGACTAAACTATATGAGAGCCCACCATCACACACTGAAGAAAGACAAAATGCACGGTCAGAAGCAGTGGCTCACGCCTGTAATCCCAGCACTTTAGGAGGCTGAGGTGGGCGTTTATCACCTGAGGTCAGGCGATCAAGACCAGCCTGGCCAACACGGTGAAACCCCATCTCTACTAAAAATATAAAAATCACCCGTGCATGGTGGCGGGCGCCTGTAAACCCAGCTACTTGGGAGGCTGAGGCAGGAGAATCACTTGAACCTGGGAGGCAGAGGTTGCAGTGAGCTGAGATCATGCCACTGGACTCCAGCCTGGTTAAGAGTGAGACTCCATCTCAAAACAAAAAATAAATCAATAAAATAATAAATAATTTTTAAAAATTCAAAAAAAACCAAAAAACTCTACTTTGACACTTCCTTCTCCCCACTGCATAGCAACACAGGAGCAACACCTACAACACAGGCTGAAAACTAAAGACTATATATGAAATACATGAAGTACTACAAAACTCTTTAAAAATCTATTATCATCTGCTAAAAATTATACCTACACTCCCACATAATTCAAAAATAGATTTCAAAATGTGCGTTTGTACAGTGATTGACAGTTACTAAATGTATTCATTTTACAACACTTTACTGATACCTGTTATGAACCAGGCACTGTGCCACATCTTGGGGATATATAAGTGATCAATACAGGCAGAGTCCTTGCCCTCATGAAATTTAAAATCTTTGAAGGAGACAAAATAAATTCCTCTAAATTATAAAGTAAATACTGAGGCTTAGAGACACAGGTGTAATTTTCCTATAACCAAGGTTTAAGTAGCAAAAAAAGGAGACTATGCAAGACATGATTTCTGATTCTTCAAACAGTTCCCTTTCTGGTACATCACAACTGCTTCTCAAGAAATACAATGATTAAGAATAGTATCTTAAAGCATTCTGAGGGTTCCAAGAACATGATAATGGGTCCACATTTTTATTGCTATTTTAAAAAACAAAGGTCTAACATAAAAATCAGACAGTTCTTACCTCATGACCTTTACCTTTGAATTTTGCCTTATCGAATACATGCCTTAAGGCTGGAAGTCCTCTCTCTGAAATTAATCTGTGAATAAAAATATGTTTTTAATTTCAAGTTTTCTAGAGTTTGGTCTAAACGAAGACCATAAGAAAAAATATATTCTGCTGAACTAAAAAAAAGTTTTTAGAAATATAAGAACTCGGCCAAGCACGGTGGCTCATGCCTGTAATCCAAGCACTCTGAGAGGCCAAGGCAGGCAGATCGGAGGTCAGGTGTTCGAGACCATCCTGGCCAATATGGTGAAACGCTGTCTCTACTAAAAATACAAAACTTAGCCGAGTGTGGTGGCATGCGCCTGTAATCCCAGCTTCTCAGGAGGCTGAGGCAGGAGAATCACTTGAACCTGCAAGGCAGAGGTTACAGTAACCCGAGATCACACCATTGCATTCCAGCCCGGGTGACTCCACATCAAAGCAACCAAAAGTTTTTAACATTAGAAGAACAATGGATGTTAAAAATAAAAAGTATAAATGTATAAGAATATACTAAATGTACCTCTGAGCATCCAACTTGGGTATATTTCTTTTAACTGTTCTCTTTGGAGGTACAGGAACAGGTGCTCCACTTCCTGCCTCTAGTAAAACATACCAAGATCAGTAGTACTATACTTAAAGAATTTGTATTATTTATTAAGTATCATTTCCAAGCTGATAAAATAACTAGCCAGGCACGGTGGCTCACGCCTGTAATACCAGCACTTTGGGAGGCCGAGGTGGGTGGATCACGAGGTCAAGAGATCGAGACCATCCTGGTCAACATGGTGAAACCCCCTTTCTACTAAAAATACAAAAAATTAGCTGGGCATGGTGGCGCGTGCCTGTAATCCCAGCTATTCAGGAGGCTGAGGCAGGAGAATTGCCTGAACCCAGGAGGTGGAGGTTGTGGTGAGCCGAGATCGCGCCATTGCACTCCAGCCTGGGTAACAAGAGCGAAACTGTCTCAAAAAAAAAAAAAAAAGATAACTAAACATGTAACACCTTTTTTTGAAACAGGGTTTCACTCTGTTGCCCACGCTGGAGTGCAGTGGTGTGATCTTGGCTCACTGCAGCCTCAAACAAAATCCCCCTGCTTCAGCATTCTAAGTAGCCAGAACTACAGGCACAGCCTACTATACCCAGCTAATTTCAAAATCTTTAGAAGAGATGAGGTCTCGCTATGTTGCCCAGGCTAGCCCAGGCTGGTCTCAAACTTCTGGGCTCAAGCCATCCCTCTGCCTCAGCCTCCCAAAGTAGTGGGATTACAGGCAGGAGCCACTGTGCCCAGCCTCCTTTTTTTTTACTTTTTTCTTCTCAAGTACCTTTTACCACAGCCTCCTTTTAAAAACTCTTTATACATACCTTCATCAGGCTCAGCTCTTTCACCATCTTGTCTCTCTGGAGAGGCTGGAGGTGGGAAAGGTGGAAAAATTTCATCTTCTACATGCTCATAATCTGGTACGTCAATCATGCCATTCTCTGGTTCTAGCATCTCTTCCTCTAGGGGAAAAATGTAAAGTTCTTTGTATTCATCCAGATAGTCTTTCCACTACATAGACAAGTTCCACTCGCAGCAATTTCTGTTTCAATCAATTAAACCACATTTCAAACTCACACATCATGAAAAGTAGAGAAGACACTAATAATTATTATTATTTTTTTTTTAAGATGGGGTTTCACCATGATGGCCAGGCTGGTCTTGACTTCCTGACCTCAGGTGATCCACCCACCTCGGCCTCCCCAAAGTGCTAGGATTACAGGCGTGAGCCACCGCGCACGGCCGACACTAATTATTTAAAAAAAGGACTAGCCTAGAAACCAGAACTAAGTTCCTACGTAGACCCTAACATTAAACAACACTATTATGTTGAACAAATCCTTTTACCTCAACTATTGAGTTTCCCCTACCATAAAAAGATGAATTTGACTTTTCAGAAGGTTTCAAACTGTGATCCAATAAATAGGGTATGAAATACACAGGATAGTGCTCGCTTTGGCAGCACATACACTAAAACTGGAACGATACAGAGAAAATTAGCATGGCCCCTGCGCAAGGATGACACGCAAATTCGTGAAGTGTTCCATATTTTTTAAATATAAAAATTTTTTTTAAATAAAAATATAAAAAAAGAAATACACAGGATATAGGTACTCCACCCCCACTTCAACTAGAGCAACTTAAAAAAAAATCTGTTTATCTATACCTACTATGTGCCCACAAAAATTAAAAGTAAAAAAAAATTTTTAATGTGTTTATATACTGGTCTTCTAGGTAAGGTTTCCTTTAAAGGATGGTCAGGCGTGGTGGCTCACGCCTGTAATCCCAGCACTTTGGGAGTCTGAGGCGGGTGGATCATGAGGTCAAGAGATCGAGACCATCCTGGTCAACATGGTGAAACCCGTCTCTACTAAAAATACAAAAAAAATCAGCTGGGCATGGTGGCACACACCTGTAGTCCCAGCTACTCAGGAGATTGAGGCAGGAGAACCACTTGAACCTGGGATTCGGAGGTTGCAGTGAACCAAGATCACATCTCTGCACTCACTCCAGCCTGGGCAAGACTCTGTTTAAAAAACAAACAAACAAGGCCAGTCAAGAGATCGCAACCATCCTGGCCAACATGGTGAAACCCTGTCTCTACTAAAAATACAAAAACTTAGCTAGGCATGGTGGTGTGTGCTTGTAATCCCAGCTACTCAGGAGGCTGAGGCAGGAGAATTCCCTGAACCCAGGAGGCGGAGGTTGCGGTGAGCCGAGATCACACCATTGCACTCCAGCCTGGGTAACAAGACTCCATCTCAAAAAAAAAAAAAAGTAAAAAAGAATGGGAAATTATCTTCAGGTTGATAATTCAAAAGAACGTTTTCCAGTACTGCCTTACTCAATTTCTCAAAACAACTGACACTTTTGGTCAGTTTTTGTTTTTATTTGTTTTGTTTGTTTTTATTGAGACGTAGTTGCTCTTGTTGCCCAGGCTGGAGTGCAATGGCATGATCTCAGCTCACCGCAACCTCTACCGCCCAGTTTCAAGCGATTCTCCTGCCTCAGTCTCCTAAGTATCTGGGATTACAGGCATGCACCACCACACCTGGCTGATTTTGTAATTTTAGTAGAGACAGGCAGGATTTCTCCATGTTGGTGAGGCTGGTCTTTAACTCCTGACCTCAGGTGATCTGCCCACCTCTGCCTCTCAAAGTGCTGGGATTACAGGCATGAGCCATGGGGCCCTGCCTCTTGGTCAGTTTTTTTCTGGAAAAAATGTTTACCTTAACTTCTAAGACATAGTACTCACCTGGCTTCCCTCCCTTTCTGGAGACTCCTTCTGGATTTTCTTTGTAGGTTTATCTTCTAACCCGGCTATTAAGTATCCAAGACTCCATCCTAGGGCTTCTTCATTCATTTATGTACATAGCTTTAATAATTACTTATTCATAGATGACTCCCTGATTTTCATCTCTACCCTAGGCCTTGACTTTGCCATCCAGATCACTACGTCCCATTTTACACCTCCTAAATGCCTCAAAGGCACCTATAACTCATCATGTACAAAACCGAACTTCTATATTTTCCTAATTCAGTGGATGACATTCATCCAGCCATGCAATTCAGAAACGTACAAGTCATCTTTGGCTATTCCTTCCCCCCCCCCCACAGATCCTACCCATTTTATTTCCTAAATATCCCTTGAATCTATTTATGTCTCCCTGTCTCCATAAACACTTCCCAACATTTCTTGTTTCCATTACTGCATTACTCTCAATCACTCTTGCGTCCTTCAATTGTCCATATTACATCTAAACTGAATCTGAAAATGTAAAGCTGATCATCTGAAGTGGCTTAAGTATTTCAATAGTTTCTGATGGCGCTTAAAATAAAGATACAACTCCAAGGCCCTGTGTGATCTGGCCTCTTACTACCTCAGCAGCCTCACTTCACACTACTCTGTTTTTTCTTTCCCTGAAAGAGATACATCCCACAGGCCACCGGCTCTTCACAAATACTATTTCCTGTCTTGAAAGCTCTTCTTTGACTCCTAATCTCTTTCAGATCTCAACTATCACCTTTTCAGACGTTTACCTCAGTTTCTCTAAATTCTCCTTTAGTAAGCATTCATAATGTCAAGTACAACTGTCGTGGCACTTATTCAGCTTCAATATCAGGTTTTATTTATATGGTTATTTACTGTTCATCTCCCAAACTAGACTGTAGTTCAAAAAGGGCAACCAGGTAGGTCTGTGTTCCACAGCTGGAACCCCAGTGCTGGTACACAACAGGTGCTCAATATACATTTGATGAATGAAGGAATACAAAAACAGTAATTCCAAAGCTTCCCCAGAATTGGAGTAAGATGCTCTCTAAAATATCACCAATTCTAAATTTCAATGATCATAAATACAAAAGCAAAGCATCCACCGGGTGCAGCGGCTTATACCTGTAATCCCAGAACTTTGAGGGCCAAGGCGGGCAGATTATGAGTTCAGGAGTTCGAGACCAGCCTGGCCAACATAGTGAAACCCCGTCTCTACTAAAAATAAAAAATAAAATAAAAAATTAGCCGGATGTGGTGGCATGCCCCTGTAGTCCCAGCTACTCAGGAGGTTGAGACAGGAGAACCGTTTGAACCCAGGAGGTGGAGGTTGCAGTAAGCCGAGATCCCGCCACTACACTCCAGCCTGGGCAACAGAGCAAGACTCCGTCTCACAAAAAAAGAAAAAAGCAAAGCATCAATTCCTGATCACGACCCAGTGTAGCTTCAAGTAAGCTAGAGGAATCTCCAGTGGGGTTCAGACCTTTGAGGCGGACAGCGAGCTTTGAGTTTGATGGCAGTGCCCAAACTTTATCAAGTGTACCCAGGAACTGGCCAAGCATGGGGTGCGGCTTATCAGGAAATTGGCATGTCTTCTATTTGTAGTGAACAAGATGCTCAATACACGACTTTTACTTCCGTCAATGGTCGCACAACTGTCTCTTTTCAGACACTGATGAAATTGCCCCGACTTCCTCCGCTACTCCTCAAACTCCCAGAGGAGTGAAGGTAACAAATATACGGTGCAAACCACGGTTTGTTTCCAGACCCTGGTTTCCAATGTCCACCTCCTTCCAAGAAGTCGAAAGAGACGCCCCTCATCGCAAGGGAAGTCCTACCGTGCTGCCTCGATGTCCCCCTGGGTTCCACCTTCGAAACATCGAACCTCCCATACCTCTTTCTCCAGCGTCCCCTCATCCTCGCTCCCCACCTATCCTCTCTTCAACCTCATTCATCCATCCAACATTCGCTGGGGGCTTTCTACATTTACACGCCCCGTACAGAAGCCGGGAGAAAGACAATAAGGAACACGTTCCCTCCCGCTAAGGGGCTTGGCAGAGTAAGAGGCAGCCCAAAACCTCAGCCGCCGCGACAAGCGCCCGCGTCCGCGCCTCTCCAGGCCTAGTCAGGTCGATCCCGCAGCCTCCTGACCCCTTTACTGCGACAACTAGGCTTTCCCTCTCGTCCGTCTGGCTCCCTGGCTCGTCCAGCTGACTCCCCACTCCCCACTGACCTGCCAGCGAGCTCTCACCACACGTTGAACACAGGCGCCAAACGCGGACCCTGGCGAGCAGACTAAGCGCGCTTCTCGCGAGACTCGGGAATTCCCGGGGCATTTGGCGCCAAATCTTAGCGCAAGTCGGGCGGCCTCGTAGGCCCCGCCTCTTAGTCCCGCCCACCACGCCGGGCCCGCCTCCGGTCCCACAGCTTCCGCCCTACTGAATTCTTCAGAAGAACTCTGTTAAGCTTCCTTATTTGCATAAAGCTAATACTTATTCTAAGCTTTTTCTTTTTCTTTTTTTTTTAAGACGGGGTTTCACCATGTTCGTCAGGCTGGTCTTGAACTCCCAACCTCAGGTGATCCGCCCACCTCGGCCTCCAGAGTGCTGGGATAACAGGCGTGAGCCACGGCGCTCGGCCTTTTTTTTTTTTTTTTTCCTTGAGACAAGTTCTTTCTGTATCACTCAGGCTGGAGAGCAGTAGCGCGATCTCGGCTCACTGCCGTCTCGACCTCCCGGGCTGAAATGATCCTCCCACCTCAGCCTATCTTCACCGACTAACACCACCGCACCCAGCTAATTTTTGTTTTAATGGTTTTTGTTTGTTTCTTTTTTTTTTTTTTTTTTTTTTTGAGACGGAGTTTCGCTGTTGTTACCCAGACTGGAATGCAATGGTGCGATCTCGGCTCACCGCAACCTCCGCCTTCTGGGTTCAAGCAGTTCTCCTGCCTCAGCTTCCCGAGTAGCTGGGACTACAGGCGCGCACCACCGTGCCCAGCTAATTTTTGTATTTTTAATAGAGACGGGGTTTCACCTCGTTGACCAGGATGGTCTTGATCTCTTGACTTCGTGATCCACCCGCCCTAGCCTCCCAAATTGCTGGGATTATAGGCGTGAGCCACCGCTCCCGGCCTTTCTTTGTTTTTTTCTTTGTTTGTTTGGCAGAGAATGGGTTTAGCTGCACAGGCTGGTCTCGAACTCCTGGTCGCAAGCGATTCCCCCGCCTCAGTTTCCCAAAGTGCTGGGATTGCAGACGTGAGGCACCGTGCTCAGCACTTTAAACCTTGGAAACAGGTCTTGGTTTTTGGAAAACTGAGTTGTGGGAGGAGGGAAAAGGACAGAGTCAAGCAATAGTGAATGAGAAACTACCGCTTCTTCAGTGGTCATAGCAGAATGCCTCCAACTCAGAGTTTTGTGAATTGTTTATTGTATAATAAGCTGAGAAAAGAAGCGGCAAAGAGAGGAGAAACAGGATTAAGAGTGTAGACACTGGCCGGGTGCGGTGTGGCTCATGCCTGTAATCCTAGCACTTTGGGAGGGGCAGGCCTGCGAATCGCTTGAGCCCACGAGTTCATCGCACCGCTGCACTCCAGCCTGAGCCACAGAGTGAGACCCTCTATCAAAAAGAGAGAGAGAATGTGAGTATAGACAAAAAGAAAAATGTCGGCCGGGCGCGGTGGCTAACGCCTATAATCTCAGCACTTTGGGAGGCCGAGGCTGGTGGATCACGAAGTCGAAAGATAGATCATCCTGGTCAATAAGGTGAAACCCCGTCTCTACTAAAAATACAAAAATTAACTGGGCACGGTGGTGCGTGCCTGTAATCCCAACTACTCGGGAGGCTGAGGCAGGAGAATTGCTTGAACCCAGAAGGCGGAGGTTGCGGTAAGCCGAGATCGTGCCATTGCACTCCAGTCTGGGTAACAACAGCGAAATTCCATCTCAAAAAAAAAAAAAGGAACAGAAAAAGAAAAATGTCAAAACTATGTTACTTGGTCAGATTTAGTGGCTCATGCCTGTAATCTCAGCACTTTGAGAGGCTGAGGCAGGAGGATTGCTTGAGCCTAGGAGTTCAAAACAAGCCTAGGCAACATACCGAGACCCTGTCTCTATTAAAAAAGAAAAAAAAATTTTTTAAACTGTTTCCATTTTAAAATAGTATGTCCAAATATATTTGTATTTGTAAACACACACATAAACACACAACCACTGAAAAACATGTAACTAGAACCCATATGCAATGAAAGTGGCATATGGGATAGAGTGGGATGGGAACTTAACTATAATTTTTTTGAACATACAAATATATTAACTATTCAAAAAACTAAATGTAAAAATGTTATTTGAAATAAATATAGCATCATTAAGATTTGGCAAACCTAGAAGATAATTGGGGAGTACTGGCAGCAGTTTTCTCTCCACTTTTCTTTCTCTCTTTTTTTTTTCTTCTTTGAGATGGTGTTACTTTGTTGCTGAGGCTGGAATCGGGTGATCCTCCCTCCTCCCAGGTAGCTGGAACTACAGACTGGCATCACCACACTTAGCTAATTTTTTAAATTTTTTGTGGGTAGGGAAGTTTCACCATGTTGTCCAGACTGGTCTCCAACGCCTGGGCTCCAGCAATCCACCCCCCTCAGACTCCCAAGGTGTTGGGATTACAGGCATGAGCCACCGCACCCAGCTACTTTTCTGTAGCTTGAAACATTTTATTACAAATTTAAAAAGCGGACCAGGCACGGTGGCTCATGCCTATAATCGCAGCACTTTGGGAGGCTGGGGCAGCCAGATCACCTGAGGTTGGGAGTTTGAGACCAGCCTTGACCAACATGGAGAAACCCCATCTCTACTAAAAATACAAAATTAGTCAGACATAGTGGCACATGCCTGTAATCACAGCTACCTGGGAGGCTGAGGCAGGAGAATCACTTGAACCCAGGAGGTAGAAGTTGCAGTGAGCCAATATTGCTCCATTTCACTCCAGCCTGCACAACAAGAGTGAAACTTGGTCTCAAAAAAAAATTTTTTTTTTAAGAATTGAGTCCCAAGGCCGGGCACATTGGCTCACGCCTATAATCCCAGCACTTTGGGAGGCCAAGGCGGGTGGATCACGAGGTCAAGAGATTGAGACCATCCTGGTCAACGAGGTGAAACCCCGTCTCTACTAAAAATACAAAAATTAGCTGGGCATGGTGGTGCGCGCCTTTAGTCCCAGCTACTCGGGAGGCTGAGGCAGGAGAATTGCTTGAACCCAGAAAGCAGAGGTTGCGGTGAGCTGAGATCGCGCCATTGCACTCCAGCCTGGGTAACAACAGTGAAACTCCGTCTCGGAAAAAAAAAGAATTGAGTCCCAGATGCTGAGCGAGGCTGCAGTGACCGTGATCCAGCATGGGTAACACACTGAGACCCTGTTTCAAAACACATAGACAAACACACACACAGAGTGAGACCCTGTCTCAAAACACACATGCACACATGCCCACACACACAGATTACCAATTCTGTCTGCCAAAAATTATGTATGCATGTGTATATATGTGTCATATTTCCTTTATTTTATGGTTTTATTTCTATACTTGTGAGATATATATTAATGTTAATCAATTAATAAAATTAACATAAATTTGGGATTTTTTGTTGTTCTTGTTTTTGAGACAGTCTTGTGTCGCCCAGCCTGGAGTGCAATGGTGCAATCTTGGCTCACTGCAGCCTCAATCTCCTGAGTTCAAAAATTCTGCCTCAGCCACTCAAATAGCTGAGATTACAGGCATGTACCACCATGCCCAACTAATTTCTGTATTTTTAGTAGAGATAGGGTTTCACCATGTTGACCAGGCTGGTCTCCAACTGACCTCAAGTGATCCATCTGCCTCAGCCTCCCAAAGTGCTAGGATTACCCGTATAGGTCACTGCGCCAGGCCTAAAAGCAATGTGAACTTGAATGAGAAATGTCCATTTCAGTAGTCTGAATTGTTGAGACAAGAGGCATTCTTTTAATTATCTAAGTAAGTTTATATTCTAAATTTTTTGACTAATAAAGTAAATGTGAAAGCACTCTGAGAAGTTAAAAAAAGTTATACACCTTCCCCACGCCACCCCCACCCTGTCAAAAACAAACAGAGCAGATACTCTGGAAGGTTTAAATCTCAGTTCCATCATTTACTGGTTGGTGACTTTTAACTCTGCTTCAGTTTCCTTTTTTTTGTTTTTGTCTTTTGATTACTTGGGTTGGAGTGCATTGACACAATCATAGCTCACTATAACCTTGAACTCCTGATCTCAGGTGATATTCCCAGCTAGGACTCCCAAAGTGCTGGGATTATAGGCATGAGTCACCCCACCTGACCCAGTTTCCTCATAGGGTTGTGAGGAGTAAAAAATAGTATTTAATGGCATGTTCCTGTAGTATCTCAGCTACTTCAGAGTCTGAGGCAGGAGGATTAGTTGAGCCCAGGAGTTCAAGGCCAGCCTGGGCAACATAGGGACACCCTATTCCTAAAAATGAAAATAAATGTAAAAGACATTAATACATTTCCTATAATTATCCATATGATTTTTAGAATGTTTCACCCTTTTAGAAAATGTAAAGATTTTGGCCAGGCATAATGGCTCACACCTGTAATCCTACCACTCTGGAAGGCTGAGACAACAGGATTGCTTGAACCCAGGAATTCCAGGCCAGCCTGGGCAACATGGTGAAACCCCATTGCTACAAAAAAGCAGGAAAAGAAAATATCAAGATTTTGTTAAGGAATTGTTTGTTGTTTTAGCTGCGGTACAACCACAGTTGTAAGTCATTGATATTGTCAAGAACTAATTGTACATCGGATGCAGTGGCTTACATCTGTAATCCAGCACTTTGGGAGGCCAAGGCAGGTGGATTACTTGATGCCAGGAGTTCAAGAGTGGCTGGGCCAAAATAGCAAAACACCATCTCTACTAAAAAAACAAAAATTAGGCCAGCACTTTGGGAAGCCAAGGTGGGCAGATCACAAGGCCAAGAAATCGGGACCATCTTGGCCAGTATGGTGAAACCCCGTCTCTACTAAAAATACAAAAATTAGCTGGGCGTGGTGGCATTAGCCTGTAATTCCAGCTACTCAGGAGGTTGAGGCAGGAGAATCACTTCAACCTGGGAGTTGGAGGCTGCAGTGAGCAGAGATTGCGCCACTATACTCCAGCCTGGGTGGCAGAGGCCGACTCTTTCTCAAAAAAATAAAAATAAAAAGTGCTGGGCATGGCGTCACACACCTGTAGTCCCAGTTACTTGGGAGGCTGAGACAGAAGGAATTCCAGTCTTGAGCCTGTGAGTTCCAGGCTGTATGGATCCATGATTGTGCCACTATACTCCAGCCTGCGTGACAGAGTAAGACCCTATGTCAAATAAATAAACAAAATACAAATAAACATACAGCCTATAAGTTTGAATGGCATCTAGATTTGCCAGTTTCTGTGTTTGGCCCCAAATCAATAGAACTCAAAAGAAGTATGGATTATTATATGTCTAAATCTACTGAATGTATGCAAAATATGGCTTGCTATAACTTCAAATTTAAGGTGAATATCAAAATTGGAGATAGTGATGGTAGACCAGGAAAAATAATTATTGTTATTTTTGGCATAATCAAGACCTTTAATTAGAGACACTTGAAAAAATGTTTTGGCCCAGCAAACCTACTAACAATCAATAACACTAATTTTACCTAGGTGCCGGGTACGGTGGCTCACACCTGTAATCCCTGCACTTTGAGAAGATGAAGCGGGCGGATCAAGAGGTCAGGAGATCGAGACCATCCTGGCTAACACAGTGAAACCCAGTTTCTACTAAAAATACAGAAAAACTTAGCCAGGCATGGTGGCGCATTTGCAGTCCTAGCTACCCGGGAGGCTGAGACAGGAGAATCATTTGAACCTGGGAGGCGGAGGTTGCAGTGAGCCAAGATGGTGCCATTGCACTCCAGCCCGGGTGACAGAGTGAAACCGTCTCAAAAAACAAAACAAAACAACGAATTTTACTTGTCTACTCCTTGGCAAGATACCAGAGACTTTTAAAAGATCATAGGTCTGATAATCAGATGATGTCCTTGTTCTACCCCTAACTGTTTGACCTTGGAGGACATCACTGAACTCTCTGAGGCTGTTTTCCTATTTATAAAGTGGGCTGCCTGAATACCAGGACCTCTGAAATTCAGGTCTAAAAATTCTCAAATGAACTCAGTCTCCTACTCTTTAAATGCAAAAGCTGCATCTCAGGTGCCAGTCTAGAATCCAGTTACAAACGTCTGTCTATTTAGAGAAAGCATAGAGAGGAGCAAGGATAAATAGCTGCATGGTTCAGCAATAATCCTAATGACACAACATTGTAATCATAATAACAATAACAAGTTTATATTTTATGAGGCTGTACAATTAAAGCACAGAATAGATTCCTTGCTCCCTGGGAGTACATAAAGTACAAAACGCATGAATGTACCAATAATAATAGTTCGCAATATCTTAAAATATACACAAACTCAACCCTATGTGCCATGCATGTTCACTGTTGGAGAGGAAACTCTTTTCATGCAAATTCTCAGCTCTCTATAAGTTGACCTGCCCCTGAGCAAGAGTGAATTATAAAAAGACCGATAAACTTTATAATGGCTCTGCTGTACAGGTCCCACATGCTCTTGTTATCATAGTTCCCTGATCACCGTAGCTCAAATGATCATTCTCATTTTAAATTTCCTGCTTGTAATCTTTGCAGAGCACTTGGCAGGAAATGGATGATGCAGGGGTTTTCCATTGAGTGGAAGAAAGTGTGAGGAAAAAAAGAACAAAACCCAGTTATGACATGTATTTGCATGAATGTCCTGGGAAAGAGATCTGAGATTTGTTTAATCTCAAACTAGACTTGGAAATAAGAATATCTAGGATCCTGGACTGTGATTCCAAAGGAAGTCAAGACTTCCTCCTCCACAGCTGCCCTGGAGGAAGCTGGTATGTCCTGAGTGTATCTTCTTTCACTGTGCTATCCAAGGGTAAAAAGCAAAATACCACACTACCATGTCTGCCAAGCCGGAGTAAGGTCCCTACCCTGCCTGACTCCCACAAAAAACAGGTGCCAGATCTGACATCCTGTATGATTTAAGCCACATCCTTAGCAATTAAAACTACATCATCCTTCACCTTATTGAGGCGTCTTTTCCTTTAAATAAATTGCAAGGGGCCATTAAAAGTATCTCTCAAAATAATCCAGTGGTTTCACTGCATTCGGAATGTTGGACATCAAGAACTGAGGAAGCGGATGTCCTCCGTGGAGGGGCAGGCCGGGAAGAGGGACTGTGGGGGGGGGGTGCAGAGGGGATAGTAATATCACTCTTTGCACTGTGACTCTTCACTCAGTTGCTCAATAGGAACAGCTGCCAAACTCACATGAGCATATCCAGACAATGGAATTAAAAGCAGTTGATAAAGAGCCAGAGTTCTCTCAGGATTAAAGTATAGAAAAATGTGGTATTAAAATAAGAAAAAAAAGTAAGGTAGAATTTCTTCCTGTGAAAAAACTTCTGTTTACAATGAGCAAGTTTTTTTTTATTTTGAATTTTCCAACTGAACTTTTCATAAGAAAAGAATTAAAGATCTTAATTTTATGGGAGCAAATGTGGACTTGCCACTAAAAACTCTTCACCTAATAATATCATAAATCTCCCTGATCCTATAATATTAACTGCAGGTGAATATGGCTTAAAGTCTATCAAGCAGAACCAGCCGTGGCGGCTCAAACGTGTAATCCCAGCACTTTGGGAGGACAAGGCATGTGGCTCACTTGAGGCCGGGAGTTCAAGACCAGCGCAGCTAACATGATGAAACCCCATCTCTACTAAAAATACAACAATTAGTCTGGAGTGGTGGGATATGCTGGTAATCCCAGCTACTCAGGAGGCTGAGGCATGAGAATGCTTGAGCATGGGAGGCAGAGGTTGCAGTGAGCCAAAATCTTGCCATTGCACTGCAGGCTGGGCAACAGAGAAAAAAATCTGTCTCAAAAAAAAAAAAAGTCGGGCCCGGTGGCTCATGCCTGAAGTCCCAGCACCTGGGGAGGCTGAGGCTGGCAGATCAGAAGATCAAGAGCTCAAGACCAACCTGACCAACATGGAGAAACCCTGTCTCTACTAAAAATACAAAAATTAGCTGGGTGTGATCATGCACACCTGTGGTCTCAGCTCCGCAGGAGGCTGAGGCAGGAGAATCACTTGAACATGGGAGGTGGAGGTTGCAGTAAGCCAAGATCATGCCACTGCACTCCAGCTGGGGCAACAAGAGCGAAATTCTATCTCAATAAAAAAAAAAGTAAAAGTGTATCCAGCTTTCTATTACCTGTTGTATACTTTTCTGTCCCCATCCCCCCACCTAATAAGCTAATATTTATTATATAATTTAAGAAACAGAAAAATTTGGAGCAAAACCCACAAAATTCTCAGAAGACATAAATGGTTTTTTTTTGTTTTTTTTTTTTTTTGAGACGGAGTTTCACTCTTGTTACCCAGGCTGGAGTGCAATGGCGTGATCTTGGCTCACCGCAACCTCCGCCTCCTGGGTTCAGGCAATTCTCCTGCCTCAGCCTCCCGAGTAGCTGGGATTACAGCCATGCGCCACCATGCCCGGCTAATTTTTTGTATTTTTAGTAGAGACGGGGTTTCACCATGTTGACCAGGATGGTCTCGATCTCTTGACCTCTTGATCCATCCGCCTTGGCCTCCCGAAGTGCTGGGATTACAGGCTTGAGCCACCGTGCCCCCAGCCAGAAATCAGAAAAATTTTACATTTTTCCCCATAAGCTTGAACTCCCTTTTGTCATTCTATATCTTGTATACCCAGTTTCCTTCAAAGCACCATATATCATCTTTTAAATACACCTCAAAACAACTTTTGATCACTTCACTTTACTTAGTTATGCCATACCTACTGAATTAACATTTCAAAAAATTCCTTAATCCTGAGGCTGGGAATAGTGGCTCACACCAGTAATCCCAGGACTTTGGGAGGCCAAGGCAGGAGGATTGCTTGAGTTCAGGAGTTTGAGATCAGCCTGGGTAACATGGCACAATCCTGTCTTTAAAAAAAAAATTACAAAAATTAGGTGGGTGTGGTAGTATATGCCTGTAGTCCCAGCTACTCATCGGGAGTTTGAGATGGGAGGATTGTGTGAGCCTGGGAGGCGTAGGGTGCATTGAGCCAAGATCCTGCCACTGTACTCCAGCCTGGGCAACAAAGCCAGACCCTGTCTCAAAATTTAAAAAAGAAAATAAATCCTTAATCCTGTTTAATTTCTCATTAAGATGTTTATTCATTCTGATCTGTTCCTAGCATCTTGCTTTTGTCTGTAAATTGCAGAGGTTTTCAGAATATTCTCAAAGAAGGATGAACTATCCTATGCTTATTGGACACATGTTGATCTTCCCAGATCCCTAGTGATGCTGCAAGTTCATTTCCAATGTGCTGTCTGTGTTAAGCCTTTGACACCAGGCAGAAATGTATCTTGCTTTTTTCTCTTCCCTTTATTATCTATCACAGTCTCTAATGAGTCCTGCCCACTGTAGTCAATTTGTTTGCTTCTCTTTGTCAAAACTAAGTCACTGCTTATTTCTTTTTCTTTTTTTTTTTTTTTTGAGACGGAGTTTCGCTCTTGTTACCCAGGCTGGAGTGCAATGGCGCGATCTTGGCTCACCGCAACCTCCGCCTCCTGGGTTCAGGCAATTCTCAGCTAATTTTTGTATTTTTAGTAGAGACAGGGTTTCACCATGTTGGTCGGGTTGGTCTTGAACTCCTGACCTCGTGATCTGCCTGCCTCGGACTCCCAAAGTGCTGGGATTACAGGCGTGAGCCACCATGATTTTAAAAGGAGTGATTTCAGTATTTTGAACCACACAATATAATAGGTGCTGTAGGTTATTTGTCAACTCCTTTTATCAGGTTAAGGAAGTTACCCTTTATTCATAGATGGAAATATCATGAATAATTTAATTTTTATAAAATAATTTTATAGGCCTTTTGAGACAATCACATAATTATTATATTTAATTTGTTGATAAAGAGATACTTTTAGTAGATTCTAACATTGAACTAAATTTGCATTACTAATCGAACTTGTTCATGGTTTTTATACATTGCTAGGTATACTTCCTAGTATTTTGCTTACAATATTTGCCTCTGTGTGCATGGATGAGGTACACAACAGCAAGGTTATCTTAGTTTCATATGAATTAAAGAATAGTCTCTTTTTTACTCCCCTCACAAATAATTAATGTAACATTGGAACTGTGACATCACCTGGGCATCATGCTTTCTTTATAGAATTATTAATTATCAACTCAATTACTTTAATGGTATGATTTCCATCCAGATTTTCTAATTCTTTGAGTCAACTTTGATGAGTTATATAGATCCAAAAATTTGTTAATTTCACTTATTTACAAATGCATATATATAATTGTCTTATCACTTAATGAAATAGATCACAAATATAAAAGTGTGTATGTACAGCTTAAGAAGAATATAAAATGAGTATATGTGTCCTTCATTCAGGTTATGATATAGAATACTTCCAGTATCTTAGAAACTCCCATTGCCCTTCTTCAGTGCCACTCACTCTTTCCACAAGTGGTAACCACTACCCCTAACTTCCTGTTAACCATTCCACTGCTTGTTATTACATACTTGTACATTGTTTAGTTTTGCACATGTTTGAGTTTTTTAATGATGTTCCTTTTGATTGGATATGCATACGCACAAACATGTATATGGATATATATTACATACACACACATACATTATTTTTTAAAGCACTTTAAAGTTCACAGGAAAACTGAGCAGAAGGTATAGATTTCCCCCATATACTCCCTGCCCCCGACACATGCATAGCCTCCCCCATAACAAACATCCCCCACCAGAGTGGTGCATTTGTTGCAATTAATGAACCTACATAATACATCTTATTACTCAAAGTCCACAGTTTGCATTACGGTTCACACTGAGGCTTGGACAAATTTATAATGACAAATATTCACTATTAAAACCCGTCTCTATTAAAAATACGAAAACTTAGCTGGGCATGGTGGCGCGTGCCTGTAATCCCAGCTACTCGGGAGGCTGAGGTAGGAGAATTGCCTGATCCCAGGAGGCGGAGGTTGCGGTGAGCCAAGATGGCGCCATTGCACTCCAGCCTGGGTAACAAGAGCGAAACTCCGTGTCAAAATAAATAAATAAATAATAAAATAAAATATCATACACGTAATTTCACTGTCCTAAGCATCCTATGTGTTCTGGTTATTCTTCCTTCCCTTTCTCCTAAGTCATGGAAATCACTGATTTTTTTTTTCTTTTTCTTTTCTTTTTTTTTTTAACTATCTCTACAGTTTTACCTTTTCCAGAATGTCATATAGTTGGAAGTGACAGTATGTAACTTTTTTAGATTGGCTTCTTTCACTCTGTAATATGCCTGTAAGCTTCCTCTGTGTCTTTTCATGGCTTAATAGCTCATTAATGTTATCATTGAATGATACTCGATTGTCTAGATGTACCACAGTTTGTTTATTCATTCACCTACTGAAGGAAATCCTGCTTGTCTCCAAGATTCTGCAATTATAAATAAAGCTTCCATAACCATCTGGGTGCAGTTTTCTGTGTGGACAAAGTTTTCAGCTTCTTTTTTTCGACTCGAAGAGACAAGAGCAGATTTTGTTTTCTAAGAAGCCACAAAAACTATTCTCCAAAGTGGCTGTATCGTTTTGTATTTCCATCAGCACTGAATGAGAGTTACTGCTGCTTCACATCCTCACCAGCATGTGGTGTTGTCAGCAGGGTTCTGGATTTTTGCCGTTCTAATACATGTGCAGTGGTATCTCACTGCAGAGCTATATTTGAGAATGTGAATAGCTGTGGTATCTCACTGCAGAGCTATATTTGAGAATGTGAATAGCTGCAGCTGATTCATTCTTAGTGCTGTCAGGTACTCTATGATTGGAATATATGATAATTTAGTTATCCATTCCACTCTCTACCCATATTGAGAGATATTTGGATTGTTTCCAGGTTTTTAAAAATTGTGAACATTCTCATATGTCTCTAGGTAAACAAATGCAAGAATTTTTCTGGGGCATGTATCAGGCTGACTAGGTTGCACTAAGTTGTAGTAAAGCCACTGGGTCACAGGGTACATGTATACTATATATGTATATATTATACACACACATATATAATATACCTATATATATTATATGTATATTATATATTATATATACATATATATTCATATACATGATGTATAATATAAATTATATTAGCTCATACAGCTATTATACATGTATATAGCTGTATGAGCTAACATAATTCTGTTTCCCAAATGGCTGTTCTTCTACTTGTATGGGATGAATACTTCCATGATTCTTCATCCTTGCCAATACTACACTTTTTGGAACTTTTATAAAACTTGCCAACATGTGCGAAAGGCTAATTGTTATTTTAATTTTTGTTTTCATGATTATTATGAGGTTGAGTACTTTTTCTTATGAGAAATTTGTGCTAACTTCTTAATAGAGGTATTTTTCACTTACTAATTTATAGGAGGCTTTTATATATTCTGGATACCAAACCTTTCTAGGTAAAATGTGTTGCAAATATCTCTGCCAAGTTTTGTGTATTTTTTTCACCTTGCAATATCTTTTAATAAACAGAAGTCTTAAATTTTTGTGTGATCAAATTAATTTTTCCTCTTGCAGTTTGTTCTTCTTCTCAATGTCAATATAAAAAATATATTCCCCAGTTTTTTTCTAAAAATGTCGAGAAGCTATCTTTATCCATTAAAATATATTTTTGTTTGGTCTATGGGATTAAGTTTCAGTTTCAATTTCATTTTTTCCCTTATGGAGATTAGTAGTCCCAGTGTTATTATAAAATTTACTATCCTCACTTAACTGCAATGAAAGCTGTGTTACAAAATATGGTTTTTTGTTTGTTTGTTTGTTTGTTTTGAGATAGAGTTTCGCTCTTGTTACCCAGACTGGAGTGCAATGGCACGATCTCAGCTCTCCGCAACCTCCGCCTCCTGTGTTCAAGCAATTCTCCTGCCTCAGCCTCCCGAGTAGCTGGGACTACAGGCGCACACCACCATGCCCAGCTAATTTTTGTATTTTTAGTAGAGACGGGGTTTTACCTTGTTGACCAGGATAGTCTTGATCTCTTAACCTTGTGATCCACCCGCCTCAGCCTCCCAAAGTGCTGGGATTATAGGCGTGAGCCACCACGCCTGGCCTATGTTTCTAAGTATATGTGAAAATATATTTCTCTGTACGAGTATACTCAGGTTAATTAGTTCCCAGGACTACCAGAGGCTAATTTCCACCCTGGTATTTCTCAGGCCCATAGACAGTGTGAATTCAAACACAAACTAATATGGCTATTGTCTTGTATTTAGACATTACCATACTTTTTTTTTTTCATTTTTTTCTACCCTATTGGGACCAAGACAAGCATATATTTTCACATTCTTCTTATGGAGGTGGGATTTTCCTGGCCCAGACACTTTAGGTAAATATTCTCTGAGGAAAGGATTTGAAAGTCATAGCAAAATATATGCTGGACTTGAATGAAAAATAAAAGTTAAGCAGGCAACCAAAATTTACCCTTTTTAGCCTAAATTATCTAGACATGTATTTATATTTCTGATTCATTGAAAGATATTTGAGACTGAATGTTCCAGAGACAGATTTTGGAATGTCCTCTCTTTCTAAAATATATTTTTTGTCTTTTGTGGACAACAGTTATGTAAAAATAAAGTTAATCATTGCTAATTACTAAGTTATCTAAAGAGTTACTTCAAAAATGAACTTAATGATTGTTAATTACTCATTTATAATGCATTTCAAAATTAACTGTATTGTCTAAACCTTTTAACAAAAATGTATTCAATTATGAAACAGGAAATTGGCTATTTTTGTTCAAATGTTTATTCCCATCAGACTTAAAATGTCACTCAGCAGTATGACTAAAAATGAAGAACTGCAGTCATTAAATTATTTTCTACTTATTTTTGGTATTTCTCCGATTAAAGGAGACAAACAGTGATCTTCGAATCTGATGATGTTTCTATTGATAATGGCCATCACAATCTAGTTGCGTGCTATCAATAAGGTCAAAGCACAAATAAAATTTCTCCATTGCTTTCCACTCAAAAACTACACGTATAGTTCTTTGACAAGATGCCCCCACCATGACTTGTGATGTCAATCATAGAAGGAAAGAGGATATTGAAAAACGAACAGTTACTTTAAAACATTCTGTAGCCGGGCGCAGTGGCTCACGCCTGTAATCCCAGCACTTTAGGAGGCCGAGGAGGGTGAATCATGAGGTCAAGAGATCGAGACCATCCTGGTCAACATGGTGAAACCCCGTCTCTACTAAAAATACAAAAAATTAGCTGGGAATGGTGGCACGTGCCTGTAATCCCAGGTGCTCAGGAGGCTGAGGCAGGAGAATTGCTTGAACCGGGAGGCGGAGGTTGCAGTGAACCGAGATTGTGCCACTGCACTCCAGCCTGGCGCCTGGCCACAGAGCGAGACTCTGTCTTAAAAAAAAAAAAAAAAAAAGAATTTCACTTCCTAGATAAGCAGAACATAGAGCCAAGTGTTATGTTCCGGGCGTTTTTAATGGGTATATTTATGTTCTCCCCCAGATTATAATTTATTAATGCTTAACTTCAATTAGATGAGTTCATTACTATTCATACACCATTGACTAACGGAAACTAATTTCCCACAAAATTCAGGGGGATCTGTAGGTAAGAAAAATTTTAAAGTAAAGCAACACAGGTGCATGGACAATCATTCAAACAGTTTGATGGGCAAAAAAAAAAGTGAAAACCAGAAAATTTTTTTTTCCCTTCCACAGACCTTGGTCCTGATTTTCAGAGTTAGGCAAGGTTTACAATTTTCATTTTTTACTATATGCTATTCTCTTGAACTATAAATAAAGTTATATAAACACCTAAATTGTTTTATCAATTTTAATATCCCTTGACATTTTACCCCACTTTTTCCTTCTAAAAGTATATTTCCAATTTAGGTTTTAATCTATAACTTTAAAGGATTTTTAAATTTTGCTTTCTTTAAATAATACACTTACAGTGCTTAATTCTTTGCTTAAATAGTATGCTGTTTAATACTTTCCATCCAATTTGAACACCGCTGATTGGCTCAGTAGGACATGGAGATTAGTATACAACTTCCCTCCCCTCCAATATTCCCCTTCATAGCTTTTGACTTTTATCAAATATAGTTCTATGCTTATGTTTTCACATTTTATGTAAATTACATCTTATTTTGTAATGATAATAGAGTCTGTGCTTTGTTCATAGGTTAATTTTGATCATGGAATCTCAAGCAAATTGAGTGAATTGACAGAATCATTATTATGTCTTCTCTTTTTTTCAAACCACAGTTGCAGGTGGCGTCGTTTGATTTGTGTGAAGGCAATGAAATGGTACATAGATACACCAAAGCCTCCCAAAAGAATACTGATTCCAAGATTCAATAAGATGAATTAATGTTTTTCCTTAGTTGTTTGAAATTGTCTTTTTTTATGATATGTCATCAATTTTAAAGCACTTCTGAAAAGTGATGACAATCTACAAGAGCTGGCACTTTAAATTTATAAAAATATAGTATTTTCTTCCATTTTTATACATTTATGATACATAATTTCTTATTTTCCAGGAATTTTACTTAGCTTTCTTTTGAATGATTAAGAAAGGAAACATAGCACCTTTTTTCAGTACCTCACCAAGATAATCTAGCTATTCTTCTTCTCTTTATGAAGTAATTGATTGGGACAGACAGCTTGCCAGGCCTGCTGCCACTTGTCAGCATTGTGTCCCTATGTTCAACCATATTTGCACCTAATGATTACCTCTTTTATTATATTTCTTTTACATCTTTTTTCCTGAATTAGTGCATGGCAGTTAATTTTCCTGTGCACTTGCATGTCTCAAGAAGGTTTAAATTCTTTTTATATTGCTTGATATTTAAGTTTATAATTGCAAAATTATTTATACTCAGAACTTTTAAGACTCCTTTGTTTTACAACATCCTGTCAAAATGATGAGAAGTCAGATCATCCTTTAGGGAAAAATTGGTTTTGACTGGCATCAGCCTCTCCAACAGCAATGTTGGAGACAAGAATAAAATGAAGTAATATTTTTCAAGGAATGAAAGGAAACAAATTTTAATTCTTGAATTGTTTGCAGCCAAAATATTTTAACTTTGAAAGCACAGAAAAGGGTGTTATAAAATAAGGCCTCAAAAGTTTTATTTCCAAAAAAATCCCTTTGAAAATGCCTAGATGACATACTCCAGTAAGAAGAGAAATAAACCATGGCATTAGAATTGAGAGTTCAAGAATCAGTGGTAGTGGTGTTTATCATACCCTAAAAAATACGTGAAAACACATGACATCTTGGAAACAACCGCAAGTAAACTTCAGAAAGTACCCCCTTCAACAAAGTGCTGCTGTAACAGAGAAAGCAAAACCAAAGGTGGCAAGAGGAGGCTAGAGCACGTATTTGGTTTGCTGAGATATTAATTTTGATACATGTAGGAAACTGAGAAACTTAACATACATAATGATATAACCACAATTACAGTGTTAAAATTTTCCAGACTTCAAACAAATGGAAAAGATTTGATCTATAGAATGAGAGGTACAAATATAGAGGAAAAAAGAAACAGTAAAGAAAGTATGAAAAATCATAAAATGAGATGACAGAAATAAGTCATAGTGGAACAATAATTACATAAATCAAAGGTTAAGATTGTCCGGTAAAATTTTTAAGTGTCAAAAAACATGCAAAATAACCTATCTAAAATAAGTTAACAGAAAAAAATATAGCAGGAAAATATGAATGCAAAGCGCTAGGTCCAAATTTTGATAAAAATTTGAATTCAAGTTGACAATACCCTAAAGAAGGAAAAGTCCGTAGACCAGTAGAAGAAACAGCAGATGCAGAGGTGTGCTCATGAACATGCGCGCTCATTACTCTAGTCATACAAACTCAAATTCCCATTAAGATTGTATACAAACATTATACATCGATGTAGGAACTCATAGAAGCTCATCAACATTTGGGATAACTAATGGTCCATTACACGGTAGTTTTTGAATAAAATCCAATGGAACAAATACTGGACTCATACCCCAATCCACCATTAGAGTATTTCTTCAATGTGTACCTGTTCTTGGAGCAACTGTGCAAAATGTATAGTGGGCACCAGCCAATACGGCTATTGAGTGTTGGAATGTGGCTTATTTGAATTGAGATGTACTGAAAGGGTAGGTTGCACACTGGATTTTGAAGACTTAGTATGAAATAAAAGTAAAATAATTCATTAATATTTTTAATATTGATGACTGTACAAATGAGACTTAAGATATGTAGTCATCCTTTGCTATATGTGAGGCATTTGTTCCAGAAATTCCACCACTCTGTATCTATCAAAATCTATGTATACTCAAGCCCTGAAGTCTGCCTCCAGAATCTGTATACAAGAACATTTGGCTCTCTTTGTACATGGGTTTTGCATCCTACAAATACTTTAGTTTCAGTCTGTGTTTGGTTGAAAAAAATCCCTTTATTAGCAGACCTGCACAGTTCAAACTTACATTGTTCAAGGGTCAACTGGATTTGATTTCTGAAACATCGTTATTAAAATGACTTTCACCTAAAAAAATGTATAATGTACATCGATGTATAATGTATCATATATATTGATCAACAAGAAGAAAATTCCTTTAAGTCCACTTGGAGCATTAAGACAAATTTACCACGTGAATCCCTAAGTGAATCCTGAGTTGCTTCTGCAAAGGAATGTAGAATGATATCATAAATGAATTTTGTATGGCACTCAAAGCTCCCCCTCTATATGGTTCAGGATGGACTTAAGTCTCCATGGTTCTGGAGTGAAAGGGAGGAGAAAGGAAAGGTGCATTCAGACAAAGAAAATGTGTACAGAACACATTAGGGATATCAGAAGAGGCTGCTCATGGCCAGGCATGGTGGCTCATGCCTGTAATTCCAGCAGTATGAGAGGCAGAGGCAGGTGAATTGCCTGAGCCCAGGAGTTCAAGACCAACCTCGGCAGAAAGGTGAAGCCCCATCTCTACCAAAAATACAGAAAATTAGCTAGGCATAGTGGCACATGGCTGTGGTTCCAGCTACATGGGAGGCTGAGGTGGGAGAATTGCTTCAGCCCAAAAGGCGGAGGTTGCAGTGAGCCCAAATCCTGTCACTGCACTCCAGCCTGGGCAATAAAGTATCAAGCAAATCTACCTGAGCCACTTTTCTGGTAGCACGTGCTCATTTTGTATCTCTCTGTTACATTTTTGTAATTTTTTCAGTATTTCAAATGTTTTGTTATTATTGTGTCTGTTATGGTGATCTGTCATCATTGACCTTTGTTATTACTATCTTTATTGTTCTGGGGCATCACAAACCATTCTAAAAAAGACAATGATCTAAATTGATACATATGTGTTTCCAGATGGCTCCATTGATCTGCTCTTCATCCGTCTCCCCTTTTCAGGTCTCCCTGTTTTCTGAGACATGGAAGTACTGAAATTAGACCAATTAATAACTCTACAAATGCCTCTATGTGTTCAAGTGAAAGTAGGAGTCTCACATCCCTTATTAAAATCAAAAGCAAGAAATGATTAAGCTGAGTGAGGAAGTCATGTTAACAGCCAAGATAGGCCAAAGGCTAGGCTTCCTGCACCAGTTAGCCAAGTTGTGCATGCAAAGATAAAGTTCTTGAAGGAAATTAAAAGTGTTACTCTGGCCAGGCGCGGTGGCTTACGCCTATAATCCCAGCTCTTTGGGAGGCCGAGGCGGGTGGATCACAAGGTCAAGAGATCGAGACCATTCTGGTCAACAAGGTGAAACCCCATCTCTACTAAAAACACAAAAAGTTAGCTGGGCATGGTGGCGTGTGCCTGTAATCCCAGCTACTCAGGAGGCTGAGGCAGGAGAATTGCCTGAACCCAGGAGGCGGAGGTTGTGGTGAGCCGAGATCGCACCATTGCACTCCAGCCTGGGTAATAAGGGCGAAACTCCGTCTCAAAAAAAAACAAAAGTGTGACTCTGATGAACACATGAGTGGTATGAAAGTGAAACATGCCTATTGCTGATAAGAAGAAAGTTTGAGTTGTTTAGATAGAAGATCAAGCCAACCACAACATTTCCTTAAGCCAGAGCCTAATCCAGAGCAAGACCTTAACTCTCGTGAATTCTCTGAAGACAGAGACGTTAAGAAGCTACAGAAAAAATGTTTGAAGCTAGCAGAGATTGGTTCATGGGGTTTAAGAAAAGAAGTTTTCTCCATAAAAGTGCAAGGAAAAGCAGCAAGTGCTGATGTAGAAGTTGCAGCAAGTCATCCTAAGATCTAGCTGAGATAAGCAACAAAGGTGGCTACACTAAACAAAGGTTTTACTGCAGATAAAACAGCCTTATATTGGAAGATGTCATCTGGAACTTTCATAGCCAGGTAGCAAAATAAATGCCTGGCTTCAAAGCTTCAAAGAACAGGATGACTCTTTTGTCAAGGGCTTAAGCTGAAGCCACAGCTCATTTGCCATTCTGAAAATTCTAGGGCCCTTAAGGACTATGCTATATCTACTCTGCCTGTGCTCTGTAAATGGGACAAAGCCTGAAAGACAGCACATCTGTTTACCACATGAATATTTTAGGCTCACCACTGAGAACTACTGCTTTAAAAAAAGATCCATTTCAAAATATTATTGTTCATTGACAATTCACCTGGTCACCCAGGAGCTCTGATGGAGAACTACAATGAAATGAATGGTTTGCATGTCTGCTAATACAACACCCATTCTGCAGTTCGTGGATCAATGAGTAATTTAGACTTTCAAGGCTTATTATCTGAGAAATACATTTCATAAGGCTATAGCCATCACGTATACTAGTTCCTTCATAGGTCTGGGCAAAGTAAGTTGAAAATCTTCTACAAAGCATTCACTATTCTAGAAGCATTTGCAATTCATGGGAGGTGGTCAAAATTAAGAACATTTGTGATTCATGGGAGGAGGTCAAAATGTCAACATTAAAGGAATTTGGTAGAAGTTGATTCCAATCCTCATGGATGACCCTGAGGGTTCAAGACTTCATTTGAAGAAGTAACTGCAGATGTGATGGAAATAGCAGGAGAACTAAGATTAAAAGATGTGAAGAGAACTTAAAATGTGGCTGAATTGCTGAAATCTCATGATAAAACTTTAACAAATGCGGAGGTGCTTCTTATGGATGAGCAAAGAAAGTGGTTTCTTTCTGAATAGAATAGAACCGGGTGTAGATGCTATGAACATTGTTGAACTGACAACATAATATTTAGAAAATTCCATAAACTTAGCAGAAAATTCCATAAACTTAAGTGGCAGGGCTTGAGAGGATTATCTCTGATTGAAGGAAGTTCTACCAGTAGAACATTGGTAAATGCTATCAAACTGCATTGCATGTTACAGAGGATGAAAGAAACAGGGGCTCCACTCAGCAGCCACTTGGGCAGGTACTGAGCTGCAGTTTTCGCATACTCTGGCATCTCCCAGAACTCCAATGAGGCAGGAGATCCATCTACTCCCTTGGGAAGTGGACTGAAGCCAGCAAGCCAAGTGGTCTCACTCAGCAGGTCCCGCTCCCTTGGAACCCTGCAAGCTAAGACCCACTGGCACAGAATCCCCACTGACTAGCATAGCATCCTGGAGTCTGTCTAAGAAGACCAAGTTCCTGGGGGGAGGGGCCAACCGCCATTACTGCAGGTCAAAATGAAGGAAAAAATGTTAAGGGCAGCCAGAGAGAAAGGCCAGGTCACCTACAAAGGGAAGCCCATCAGACTAACAGTGGACCTCTCAGTGGAAACCCTACAAGCCAGAAGAGATTGGGGGCCAATATTCAACATTCTTAAAGAAAAGATTTTTCCAACCCAGGATTTCATATCTGGCCAAACTAAGCTTCATAAGCAAAGGAGAAATAAAATCCTTTTCAGACAAGCAAATGCTAAAGGATTTTGTCACCACCGGGCCTGTCTTGCAAGAACTCCTGAAGAAACAACTAATTATGGAAAGGAAAAACCAAAACTCACCCCTACAAAAACACGCTGAAATACACAGATCGAAAACCCTATGAAGCAACTAAATGAACGAGTCTGCAAAATTAACTAGCCAGTATCATAATGACTATTATGGAGCAAAATCAAACATAACAATATTATAAAGTAAATGGCTTTGGGAGGCCGAGGCGGGTGGATCACGAGGTCAAGAGATCGAGACCATCCTGGTCAACATGGTGAAATCCCATCTCTACTAAAAATACAAAAAATTAGCTGGGTGTGGTGGCATGTGCCTGTAATCCCATCTACTCAGGAGGCTGAGGCAGGAGAATTGCCTGAACCCAGGAGGCGGAGGTTGCGGTGAGCCGAGATTGCGCCATTGCACTCCAGCCTGGGTAACAAGCAAAACACTGTCTCAAAAAAAAAAGAAAGCTTCTCTAAAAACTGCAAAGGACAGAGTGTGGGCAGTTTCTAAATAGTGAACTTATGAAAGTTCCAGAGGGTGGCATGCCCGGGAGGGTATGAAACCTCCACGTCCCTTTTCATCTCTCACCTAGGCATCTCTTCATCACTATCCTTTGTAATATTCTTTGTAATAAACTGGTAAATGTTAAGTGTCTTCCTGAGTTCTGTGAGCCTTTCTAGCAGATTAATTGGACTAGAGGTGGGTTCCCTGGTTTATAGCCAGTCAGTCAGAAGTGCAGGTAAAGCAACCTGCTGGGGCATGCAGTTGACATAGGATATGGGGGTCAGTCTTGGGGACTGAGCCCTCCACCTGTGGGATATGATGCTATCTGCAGGTATATAGTGTCAGAATAGAATTGAATTAGAGTACACTCAGTTGGTGTCCATGCTGCAGAGTTGGTTACTTACTTGGTGTGTGGGGAGAACCCCACACATATCTGGTGTCTGAAGTACTCTGGGCTGGGAGAGTATAGTAGGATAATTCAAGTTTGGTTATTAGTGGTAGTATATATTATTTAGTATATATTATTATTAATGTATACCCAGAAGTAGAATTGCTGGATCATAGTGTAATTCTATCTTTAATTTTTTGAGGAGCCACCATACTGTTCACCTTAGTGGCTACACCATTTTACATTGTCATGACAATATGCTCAAGAGTTTCGATTTCTCCATATTCTCACCAATGTTACTAGAAAGGGGTCCTGACCCAGACCCCAAGAGAGGGTTCTTGGACTTCTCCCAGGAAAGAATTTGAGCAAGTCCATACAGTGAAAGCAAGTGTATTAAGAAAGTAAAGGAATAAGGAGTGGCTACTGCACAGACAGAGCAGCGGCATGGGCTGCTTGACTAAGGGCACTTTAGTTATTTCTTGATGATAGGCTAAACAAGGGGTGGAAAATTCATGAGTTTTCTGGGAAAGGGGTGGGCAAGTCCCAGAACTGAGGGTTCTTCCCCTTTTTAGAGGATATAGGGTAACTTCTTCGAGTTGCCACAGCATTTGTAAATGGTCATGGTGCTGGTGGGAGCGTCTCTTGACATGCTAATGCATTATAATTAGTGTATAATGAGCGGTGAGGACCACCAGAGGTCACTGTCATCGCCATCTTGGTTTTGCTGGGTTTCAGCCAGCTTAACTGCAACCTATGTAATCAGCAAGCTCTTTGTGACCTGCATCTTGTGCCAACCTCCCATCTTATCCTGTGACTTAGAATGCCTAACTTCCAGGGAATGCAGCCCAGCAGGTCTCAGCCTTATTTTACCCAGCTTCTGTTCAAGATGGAGTTGCTCTGGCTCAAATGCCTCTGACAGCAACACTCATTATTTTCTGTTTTTTGTTTTGTTTTACAGTAGTCATTCTAAGAGGTGATGGCCAATTGAATTTTGATGAAGGTGAAAAGTAATTCAAAGGAGAAAGGACCATATTTAAAGATAAATAAATAAATAAACCTTGACCTAAATCTCACCTTATACACAGACTAACTAAAATTGATTATATATGTAAACATAAAAGTTCAAAGCATATTTTTAAAAGAAAACAGAAGAAAATATTCATGAACTGAAGTTAGATTAAAAGTTCTTAATATGATATCAAAAACCTGATCCACCACAAAACATGACAAATTGGATTTCATAAAAGTTAAAACCCCTGCTCTGCAAAATACACTGTTAAGAGAATAAAAATACACACCACAGACTTGGAAAAAATGTTGAGAAATCACTTATCTGACAAAGACTAGTATTCAGTGTATATAAAGACCTCTCAAAACTCAACAGAACAAAAACAGAGTTTAAGTCAAAAATGGGTAAAAGTGTTGAGCAGATACTTCATCAAAGAAGTTATATGGATGGAAAAATAAGCACAAGAAAATATTTTCAACCTGATTAGCCATCAGGAAGGGCAAATTAAAACCATAGTAAGTCTGGGGGCAGTGGCTCGTGCCTGTAATGCCAGCATTTTGGGAAGCCAAAGCTGGAGAATTGCTTGAGCTCAGGAGTTCCAGACCAGCCTGGACAACATAGTCAGACCCTGTCTCTACTAAAAATAAAAAATAGCTGGGCAAGGTGGCACACTCCTGTAGTCCCAGCTACTCAGGAGGCTGAAATGAAAGGATTACTTGAGCCCTAGAGATTGAAGTTGCAGTGAGGTATGATAGCACCACTGCACCCCCTGCCTGGGCGACAGGGTGAGAGCTTGAGTCAAAACACAAAACCATGGTGAGACAACATACCAGTAGCTAAAATAGAAAAACAGACATGACCAAGTGATGTCAAGAATATAGAGTAACCGGAGCTTGCACACATTGCTGGTGGGAATGCAGAATGATGCAGTCATTCAGGAAGAACGTTTGGCAGTCTTTTATAAAGTTAAACATACACTTCCTGTATGACCCACCAGTCCCACTCCTTGGTATTTACCTTAGCAAATGAAAAGTTATGGTCACATGAAAACTTGTATAGCTGTGTTTCATAAAGCTTTCTTTATAATACCCCCAAGTGGGAAACAACTGGAAGCTTCTTCCACTGGTAAATGGGTAAGGAATGTTTGGTACATCTATAGTGAATGGACTAGTACCCAGCAAAAAAAAGGATCCAGCACCTTGGTTGGATCTCAGAGGTAACATTGTGAGTGAAAGAAGCCTGTCTCAGAGGCTTACATATTGTATTATTTTATTTCTATGACAACCTTAAAAAATGCAACTATAATGTTAGAGAACAAATCAGTGGTTCTCAGGAGTTATGGGGAGAATGTGGCTGTAATGGAGCAGCATGAGGGAGTTTCTTAGGGTGATGGAGCTGTTTTGTATCTGAATTGAAGCAGTGGCTATATGAATCTATATTTTTTAAAACTTCTGGAACTGGCCAGGCGTGGTGGCTCACGCCTGTAATCCCAGGACTTTGGGAGGCCAAGTCTGGAGGATCACATGAGCCAAGGATTTTAAGACCAGCCTGGGCAACATGAAGAAATCCCATCTCTACAAAAAATTAAAAAATGAGTCTGGTGTGATAGTGCATACCTGTAGTCCCAGCTACTTGGGAGGCTGAGGTGGGAGGATCACTGGAGCCTGGGAGGTGGAGGCTGCAATGAACTGTGATCATGCCAATGTACTCCAGCCTGGGTGGCAGTGAGACTGTGTCTAAAAAAAAATTAAACTGATAGAACCATACACAAGAATAGTCAATTTTACTGCAGGCTAACTTAAAAATAAAATTAAAATATATAAAATAATATTTACATGAACACAATAAAAATGTTAACATAAATAACATAGTTATGTGAAAAATAACTTCACAAAAGAATTTCCAAAAGAAAAAAGTTATAATGAGAAGAAGGGCATTGTTTTACAATTTTGCAATTTTTTTTTCTGCCTTAATAGAAGACATTGGATTCAATTGTATACATACAATTCTATATATCTTACAGGCTCAGGAAAGTTCTACTGTACACTCATGAGACCATGAAAGTAAATTAGACAAGTCATTCCCAGTGTTATTACTATTTTTTGAGATGGAATTTCGCTCTAGTCCAGACGGGAGTGCAGTAGCACGATCTCAGATCACTGCAACCTCCGCCTCCTGGGTTCAAGCTATTTTCCTGCCTCAGCCTCCCAAGTAGCCGGAATTACAGGCCCATGCTGCCACACCCAGCTAATTTTTGTATATTTAGTAGAGACAGGGTTTCACCATGTTGGCAGGCTGATCTCAAACTCCTGACCTCTGGTGATCCACCTGCATCAGCCTCCTACAGTCCTGGGATTACACAGGCATGAGCCATTCCAATTAGCTGCCATTTCTTTCTTAAAGTGAATAATGGGAATCCTTTTAAGGAGTGGCCCATCATGGCTGAAAAGATGCTTGTATACCCCATTTCAGCTCATACTGCACTGTTACGTCAGCAGTACTATTCTTGGAAGCCATTTACAATCTATAAGTCAGAAAGTTACTTCCTCAGAAACTTTCTGAAATCTATAAGCAGCTTCTTTGAGGATGGCCTTTTGTAATCTGCATATGACCCCAAAATTCCGAAACCGACTAGGACTGATTGCAGCATCACGAAGGAGGAATTTCCTGCCTCTGTGAGGGTTGGGCAATGCGGAGGTTGGGGCAGGTGCCACCACCCTGGGGCTCAGACTCAGTGGGTTTGCCTGGGACCCAGCTCTGTGAGCTTAACCAATATCTCAGGGCAAAGGCTATTACAGAGAACAATCTGATCTGGTCTAAACTATATTTCAGCCAGTGCAGTGGCTCATTCCTGAAATCCCAGCACTTTGGGAGGTCAAGGCCAAAGGATTGCTTGAGCACAGGAGTTTGAGACCAGCCTGGGCAACATGGCAAAACCTCATCTCTACTAAAAATAAAAAATTAGCCAGATGTGGTGGCACATACCTATAATCCCAGCTACTCAGGAGGCTGAGGTAGGAGGATCACATCAGCCCAGGCGGTTGAAGTTACAGTGAACCAAGAGGGTGCTACTGCACCCCAGCCTGGGAGACAGAGGAAAACCCTGTCTCAAACAGAAAACAACAAAATCCCATTACAATTGGAGTTGGCTGTGTTTCCCCCAGAAAGCAGGCTCATTATTGACAGTTGGAGGCTTACCATCCAGCTAACATTGTGGATGATTAGACTGCTTTATTTTGTCAGCCTTGACTTGGAAGCAGTCAAGGCAACCAGGCCTTTGCTGGAAAAAGAAGAGCAGAGAGGAATACCAGATGCAGTCCCTCAACCTTGGACTTGTCAGCCTCCATAACTCTTAGAAGTAAACTCCTTTTATCTATAAATCACCCAGTTTCAGGTATTCTGATATAGGTAACAGAAAATGAAGCAATACAGTACCTGTGATCCAAGCTCTTTAAAGGGAGGACCTAGGTCCAATATCTGGAAGAAATGTTAAAACCAAACAGCAGAAAGATTAAAATATGGGTATAGGACTTAGAGATTTCTCTAAAGGTTTATAAACAGTCAACAAGCACATGAAAAGATATTCAGCATCATTACTTATTAGGGAAATGCAAATCAAAACCACAGTGAGGTACTACATCATACCTGCAAAGATAACTTTGTCTGTTTTTTTTTTTATTTTGAGTCAGAGTTTCCCTCTTGTTGCCCAGGTTGGAGTGCAGTGCCATGATCTTAGTTCACTGCAACCTCTACCTCCTCAGCTAAAGTGAATCTCCTGCCTCAGCCTCCTGAGTAGCTGGGATTACAGGCATGAGCCACTATGCCTGGCAAGTTTCTTGTATTTAATAGAGATAGGGTTTCACCATGTTGGTCCGGCTGGTCTCGAACTCCTGACCTCAGGTGATCCACCCACCTTGGCCTCCCAAAGTGCTGCAATTACAGGTGTTAGCCACCATACCTGGCTTAATTTTTTTAGGCCTGGCGCGGTGGCTCATGCCTACAATCTCCGCACTTTGTTAGGCTGAGGATGGTGGATCTCGAGGTCAAGAGATCGAGACCATCCTGGCCAACATGGTGAAACCCTGTCTCTACTAATAATACAAACATTAGCTGGGCATGGTGGAGCACACCTGTAGTCCCAGCTACTTGGGAGGCTGAGGCAGGAGAATTGCTTGAACCCAGAGGGCGGAGGTTGCAGTGAGCCATGATGGTGCCACTGCACTCTAGCCTGGCAACATAGAGAGACTATGTCTCAAAACATAAATAAATATATTTTTTAATGGAAGGCAAGTGTTGGTGAGGATGTGGAGAAATTGGAACCTTACACTTCTCGTGAAAATGTAAAATGGAAAACAGTTTGGCAGATCCTCCTAAAGTTAAACAAGAATTATTGTGTGATCCAGTAATGCTGCTTCCAGGTATATACCTCAAAGAGTTGAAAACAGTATTCAAACAAAAACATGTATATAAATGTTCACAGCAGCACAATTCAAAACAGTCAAAAGGCAGAAGTAATCCAAACATCCATCAAACGATGTGTGGATACATAAATGTGATAAATACCTTCAGTAGAATCTCTACTTTAAAAAGAAGGAGATTTTGACACATGGATGAGCTTGAAGACATTATACTAAGTTAAATAACTCAGTCACAAAAGGAAAAACACCATATGATTCCACTTATATGAGGTACCTAGAATACTCACAATTGGGAAGACAGAAAGTAAAATGGCAGTTGCCAGGGATTTGGGGGACAGGAGTGGAGAGTCTATAACGGATTTGGAGTTTCAGTTTGGGAAGGCGAGTTCTGGAGATGGACAGTGGGGATGGTTGCACCAAAATGTTATAGAACTGTCCACTTAAACATGATTAAAATGGGCTAGGCGTGGTGCCTCATGCCTGTGATCCTGGCACTTTGGGAGGCCCAGGTGGGTGGATCACCAGAGGTCAGGAGTTCAAGACCAGCCTGGTCAACATGGTGAAACTCCATCTGTACTAAAAATACAAAAATTATCTGGGCATGGTGGTGCATGCCTGTAATCCCAGCTACTCAGGAGGCCGAGGCATGAGAACCACTCGAGCCCAGGAGGCAGAGGTTGTAGCGAGCTGAAACTGTGCCCCTGAACGTCAGCCTGGGCAACAGAGAGAGACTCTCTTAAAAAAAAGAAAGAAAATGGTTTAAATGATAGATTTTTGCTATATATATTTTACCACAACTTTTAAAAAGAAATGAGATGTTGATACTTCATTAACAATGTGGATGAACCCAGAAAACATTATGACAAGTGAAAGGAGGCAGAAACTGCAGGTTATATGTTGTTGTATGATTTCAGTTACATGAAACATCCAGGATAGGTAAATTCATAGAAACAGAAAGCAGATTGGTGGGTGCCAGGGGCTGGGGGAGGAGGGAACAGTGAGTGACTGTTTGATGGGTACAGGGGTTGGTGTGATGAAAATATTTTAGAACTAGAGGTGATGTTTGCCACAAGCTTGTGAATATACTAAATGTGTGTTTTAAATTGGCTAATTTTATACTATGTGAATTTCACCTCAATTTTTTGCAACAGAGACTCCTTTAGGGTGAGCAAAGGCCTGGAAACCAGCATGCAGATAAAGAAAAGGGAAGAAAGAGACCATTAGTGCATGCAGTTGTCAGCTGGCTGCTGGGACGTGAGGAGAGTCACTTGTGGAGGCACCTGGTCTTTGTCCCTGATGTCCCGTACAAGGCAGGCATTAATCCTGCGATCCTTATTTGAAGCTCAGGTTTGATTTGTTCTTAAATACCTAGTGTTACCCCCAAGCTTGTAATAATATTTTCTTAGTTGTTACAGCCAATATCTCAGAAGTAAGATGCTTGGGAAACCAAGACAAGGAACTGTGTGTTGCAAACAGTATCACCCTGGAGAAGAGGTGGCAGGAGGTGACCTACAGAAAATGGGGAAATAGCCTAGAGCAAGAAACACAGAACAAAAGAGAACTGAGGCGTTAGGCAACCTCCTGGAAGCACCAACAGGACAAACACATATTCAGGGGCCTTCTAACAGACTAGACTTCCAGTATTCTCAGATGGGGCTAGACATGTTATGTAGACATTCAAGACTAGAGAACTCAGGGCCATGTGATTTATACCAAGAAATGCATGCACAGCAGACATGTGCCTGTGGAGTGGAATTCTGGAAAAGCTCACAACCCAGAACATAATGCAGACTCCTCCAACCACAGCACCCTCCAATTCTGAGAAGCGTGCTGATTCTCCATCTGAGCACCCATTCTCCTGCAACTTCAGGAGAGAGTTCACCTAAGGGTCAGACCAGCGTCTCCAAACCCAGCTCCCCACGTCTGCCTGTTGGTGGCACTTGTGGGAGAAGGCGAGATGGTTTGAAAAGAGCCATAACAGGAGTCACCTGGACAGGGTGGAGCTTGGTGGAAACTGACATTTGTGCCATTGGAGGCAAATGTGGAATTTGGCATCTTCCCCAGCATCAGGCACAAGAAACTCTCCAGTGCCCATGACTTTTGATAGTGACTTCAAAGCACATCCTGGAGACCCAGTTGGCCCAAGTTCCATGCAGGCAGGAGCTCAGCTTCACTCACAGCAGGATTCCTAGTGCCAAGAACACCATGCGTGCATAGCAGATGATCAGAATAATTGTATGTGGCTGAATCAGTGAGCGGTAAGAGAGGGGACTTGATCCTGGCTGCAGACTAAGAGACCTCATTATAATCTAACACATGAGGCCCAGCACCGGTGGCTTAGACCTGTAATCCCAGCACTTCGGGAGGCTGAGGCTGGAAGATTGCTTGAGCCCAGGAGTTCAAGACCAGTCTGGGCAACATAGTGAAACCCTGTCTCTGAAAAAAAAAATTACGTGGGCATATAGTCCTAGCTACTTGGAAGGCTGAAGCAGGAGGATTGCTGGAGCCCAGGAGTTTGAGGTTACAGTGAGCTATGATTGCGCCACTACACTCCAGCAATAGAGTGAGACCCTGTCTCTCTACAAAAACCATATATACATATAGTGTATGTGTGTGTGTGATATCAGAAAAAAATAACCTATTCATTGTGGGGGAGAAAAAAGCCTGATGTTGGAGGTGTATAAGCACAGAGTTGGGTTCAAATTAGGCTCTGATCCCTCTGGCTCTGTGATAAGGGGCAGGACATGTCACCAAACTCAGCCTCAACATCTCTACCTGTGAAATGGGCTTGATTCAGTATCTACTGTTATATTAAGTGAATTAATGTTTGTAAAATATTTAGCATGATGACTGACACATGGTTCTCAGTTAGAAACAACTGTTGCTATTAAGTGCCGTGCACTTTGGTTTTCACAGAGCTAACAATTTTTACTCTAGCTTTGTGTCTTTGAAAGATTTTTGAGCTCTGAGAATGCCCTTTTAAAAAGTCAGCACTTCTGGAAGAGGTCACACTTTGAGCTTCAACAGCTGGCATTTTTGTTGAAGCATTCCAGTGTGCTGAAAGCAAGTCCCTGGAGAGTGTCCACGGGCATGAGCCACAGGGATCACAGTGCAAGGTGTGTGGAGGTAGCAACTGAGGATGTCAACAGAGAAAGCACAGAGTACCAAAGACAAAGTTGCCCAGGACAGTTCTGTGTTCGCTACCTGGTGGCAGCCTGGATACCCAAAGATACAGTTGAAAACACCTCTAATGCAAGAGGCTGATCCCTCAGCCCTGCCATGGTGCAGCTTTGTGACTTCTTGGAGAGCCTACATGCAAGCAGAAAAGTCCCAGGATAAAGAAATGTGAATATTCCACACATTTGAAAAAGAACTGGAGGGATAAAAAAGACAAGCTGTCCCAGTATGCCTGGGACTGCCCTGGTTTTAACACTAAATATCCCATATCCTAATAACCATTAGTCCCAGGCAAATCAGGCCAGTTGGTCGTCTAATTCGAGGTTATCAAAGGAGATGGGTTTTAACATCCTTTTCTCTTTCCTGTTATATTGAGACATGGGGTGCTATTGAATAAACTTGATTCGATTTCTTCAAAAAAGCCAGAAATTGAGCTAATAGGTTTTCCTCATATTTCGTATTTGAATTGGACTATATACAGTCTGCATGTTTACCTTATTTTCCATTATATAATGGCACCAAATATTACAATTATTTTTAAAAATCATGTCTTTAATAGTGGATTACTAGGTGTTGAAATGCTTTATAATATACTTACGAAAACATTTGTACAAATAATTTTATCCTCCACATGACATTTAGGAAAGTTTAGTTTGGCTGGGCACAGTGGCTCACTCCTGTAATCCCAGCACTTTGGGAGGCCAAGGCGGGTGGATCACCTAAGGTTAGGAGTTCGAGACCAGCCTGGCCAACATGATGAAGCTGCATCAACAAAAGCAAAACTGCATCTCAAAAGAGAGAGACAGAGAGAGAGAGGAGACAATTTTAATTAGCATTATCTTTATTTTGGCAAAAGATTTAAAATAAGAATAAACAAAGTTTGTGTACTAAGAGAACAATGGAATATTTCCATAGTTTCTTGAACAACTGTAGTAAAGCCAGAGTATTCAAAGAGTCCCCAGCCTGTAACAGTCTACAACATGAACATGAAGCTGTAGCCTCACAGCTCTGCGTGCTCCGCACCATCCACATCTGCTCATGCTGGTGTTTAATCCCTACCCAAGTGTCACCCTGGACATGTCCTCGAGGACATGCCCAGTGGACTTAAGTGCAAGTCCACCTGTATTCTTGGGCCTCTCCTTCATGATGGTGCCTTTCACTATGATGCTCCATGCCCTTCGAGCCTGAGGGCAAGGCCAAGCTGCCCCACCTTCCAGATGGGAAGTATGCTCCTCCCCACTCTGGGTCAAAACAGGTCACCAGGGCCCTGGTCCTCTGAAAGCCTACTGAATACAAGTCAGTAACATGAAGCTGTTGTGTTCATTACCCATATAATTCAACAAACCCAATTTGTGAGATAGTATTGACTTGTGGCCAGAAACTCCAGGGTCATTCTGCCCTAGCTTGAATCCTGGCACCACTTACTTACTGCTATGTGATCACAGATGCCATAACTAATCTCTCTAATTCTGTTTCCCCAAATTTAAAATGCAGACAATGCCCATGGGTTTGTCCTAATGACACAATGACTGTGTATTAAAGGATTTACTATTGGCCCATCATGTCTCAATAAATGTCGGGTGAGACTGACCTTCGTGTGGTAGGCTGCGAGCTCATCCAGGCTGCCGGCATCCTGCTCCGTCTGCCTCAGGTGGTCATGGCTACCGGGCAGGTGTTGTTCCAGCGGTTCTTCTACACCAAGTCCTTCGTGAAGCATTCCATGGAGCATGTGTCAATAGCCTGTGTTCACCTGGCTTCCAAGGTAGAAGAGGCTCCAAGACACATATGGGACGTCATCAATGTGTTTCACCGCCTCCGACAGCTGAGAGAGAAAAAGAAGCCTGTGCCTCTACTACTGGATCAAGATTATGTTAATTTAAAGAACCAGGCCGGGTACGGTGGCTCACGCCTGTAATCCCAGCACTTTGGGAGGCCGAGGCAGGTGGAGCACGAGGTCAAGAGCTCGAGACCATCCTGGTCAACATGGTGAAACACCGTCTCTACTAAAAATACAAAAAAAAAAAAAAAAAAAATTAGCTGGGCGTGGTGGCGCGTGCCTGTAATCCCAGCTACTGAGGAGGCTGAGGCAGGAGAATTGCCTGAACCCAGGAGGCGGAGGTTGCAGTGAGCCGAGATCGCGCCGTTGCACTCCAGCCTGGGTAACAAGAGCGAAACTCCGTCTCAAAAAAAGAACCAAATTATAAAGGCGGAAAGACGAGTTCTCAAAGAGCTGGGTTTCTGCGTCCATGTGAAGCACCCCCATAAGATAATCGTTATGTACCTTCAGGTGTTAGAGTGTGAGGGTAACCAACACGTGGTCCAGACCTCATGGGTAGCCTCTCAGGGTGAGTGACTAAGACTTCTCCTCTGCTGTCCAAGCGCGTTGGTGCAGGGCCAGCGGCGTCTTCAGCCAATCCAGTGCAGGCTCTCCACCGAAGGCTGGCCCTAGACTGGTGGTACGCGCACATAGCATAGCCATGGCCGACTGCTGCTTGTGGTTCTCTGACGATTGTGCTTCTTGTTAATCCTCTGTCCTGCTTTGGTAATTGTATTGATTAGAGTTGATAACTGTCTTGACTTGAATTTTGTCCCTTTAAAACTGCTGTACCTGTATAATAAAGATGCAATACCTTTCTCTTAAAAAAAAATGGCGTGGAAAGCTGTCAGAATTGAAGTGACAAATTGGCTGGGGGGAACCCACGTGTCCGTGGGGGTTATGTAGTGATTTCTAGACGTCTCAAGTTGCTCTTTCAGCAGCTCTGCATGACACATTCTAGTAAATGTGTGCATCTTTAAATTATTGCATGGATACTTTAAAAAATATTGTAACATTTCAAATACAGCAATAAGTTTATATGTTCTGAAGACTGCATTTGTTTTTAAGACTTAAAAGTTAATGGATTAATATTATTACTACTTGAATACTGAAAATTGTTTATTAGAAACCAAAAGGTTACTGATTGTTGATCTGTGTTTGAGCTGCTCACTGCTGGCTTGCTTCAGGGGGTGTGGCTGCACGGCTGTCACACAGATTCCCTCTTGATGCCCGGAGCTGCTTCCAGAGCCACGTGCCTCTAGGCACCTGTAGAACTTAAGGATTTAGAAATCTCTGAGTGAGTTTGTATGTTACCTTCTCCAAGGTTTATGTAGGACAGAGATGGAGGGAGGGCAATCCTTCAGAACCGTGCACGACTCGTCTCATCTGTGGGTGCAGCCCAACTCCAAGGCTCACCGTTACTGGGGTAGTGAGGAGCAGTGAATATAAGACCAGATCACCCCTCCTCATGGGATCAACCCTTTTTGTTATTGCAGTATTCTTAAAGCTAGTATAAGGTCTGGTTTTAGGCTATTAAATCTTAGATGTATCTAAAGGAAAACGCTAAAAATGTCAGTTTTTAAGTGCTTTAAAAAGATGTGAATTTTTGTATTTTTATAGCTTCTGAATACGATGAAATTTAAAGGATGTACTGTGATGAAATGTTCAAAAAAATGAGTATAGCATCAGGGTAGACAATGATAGTGCTATGCAAAATTACTCAAAACTTGGAAACAGAATAAAGAGATTCCACTTCTATCAACGCCATGCTATAGGATGATTGCCTGACAAACCCACCCAAGGGTCTTCTGACTCTCTAGGAAAAAGAGTTTTGACTATTTATTTTTTACATTATTACTGATTATGCTCAGATATTTTACAGCCTTGTAAAGTTAGAAATTATCTCCTAAGAAATTGATGAGTTGGTTTTCTTTTCCATGGTGGAAAAATGAGATAACCCCAACTGCTACAGTTTAATTGCCCGATAAGACATTAATGAGGGCTGCATCTAATGTAGCAATATTAATTCATACTTCCATTTTTTCACATTGACTGTAATAATTCTAATTTTTCAAATTCTCTTTTGAACTCACTTTATGGGTTCCCTTATTACTGAGATAAATAAAGTGTTGGCATGTGCTCACTAACTTTTTGGGTAAGATTATGGGGTTTTTTGTTTTGTTTTTTGAGAGGGAGTCTCGCTCTGTCGCCCAGGCTGGAGTGAAATGGCGTGATATCTCGGCTCACTGCAATCTCTGCCTCCCAGGTTCAAGTGATTCTCCTGCCTCAGCCTCCCGAGTAGCTGGGATTACAGGCACCTGCCACGACGCCCAACTAATTTTTGTATTTTAGTAGAGATAAGGTTTCTCCATGCTGGCCAGTCTGGTCTCGAACTCCTGACCTAAAGTGATCTGCCTGCCTCGGCCTCCCAAAGTGCTGGGATTACAGGTGTAAGCCACCACTCCTGGCAAGAGAACTATATGTTGACAGAAATCTAAACAAAGTGGATAGAAGGTGCCCAGAAGGGTTATGCAATACAGAAGGGGAAACTTGGGGAAGACATGGTGGAGACCATATCTGAGCTGAGTCTTAACAGGAATTAGATAAATAGCTGGAAGAGAAGGAGAAACAGGCTATTTCAGACAGAGGGAGCCTCACAGGTGATGGGAACACAATGACATGGGTGTAGAAGAATGCCAGGAGATGAGGCTGAGAGGTGGGCAGAGGCCAGAGCCTGAGGCATTCATATCATGCTAATTTGTCAAAGCCTTTTCCTTCATGAAAATAGGATATCTTTAGTCAGGGAGACAGAGAGAGACTCTGTCACAAAAAAAAAAAAAAAGTCCTAGCATGGTGGCTTACGCCTGTAATCCCAGCACTTTGGAAGGCAGAGGTGGGCAGATCATGAGGTCAGGAGTTCAAGACCAGCCTGGCCAACATGGTGAAACCCCTTCTCTACTAAAGATACAAAAAAATTAGCCAGGCATGGTGGCAGATGCTTGTAATTCCAGCTACTCAGGAGGCTGAGGCAGAAGAATCACTTGAACCTGGGAGGCGGAGATCGCAGTGAGCCAAGACTGCGCCATTGCACTCTAGCCTGGGCAGCAAAGTGATACTCTGTCTCAAAAAAGAAAAAAAATTTTTTAAAAAGAAAACAGGATATCTTGAAGAATTTTTAGCTCGAAAGTGATTTGGTAAGATAGATTTGTGTTTTAGAAAGACCAATATTTTTTTCCAAACTTTTAGGTTCAAGGGTACATGCGCAGGTTTGTTATATAGGTAACCTAGTGTCATGGGGTATGTTGTACAGATTATTTTGTCACCCAGGTACTAAACCTAGTACACAATTGTTATTCTTTTTATAATCCTCCCTTCCTCCCACCCTCCACTCTCAAGTAGGCCTCACTGTCTGTCGTTTCCCTCCTTGGGTCCTTGAGTTGGCATCAATTAGCTCTCACCTATAAGTAAGAATATGTGATATTTGGTTTTCTGTTCCTGTGCTAGTTTGATAAGTATGATAGCCTTCAGTTCCATGAATGGTCCAGCAAAACACATGATCTCGTTCTTTTTTATGGCTGCACACTATTCCATGGCATATATGTACCACATTTTCTTTATCCATTGTCATTGATAGGCATTTAGGTTGATTCATGGGCATTTGGGTTGATTGCATGTCTTTGCTATTGTGAATAGTGCTGCAGTGAACGTTCACATGCATACATCTTTATGATAGAATGATTTATATTCTTCTGGGTAATATACCCAATGATAGGACTGCTAGGTTGAATGATAGTTCCGCTTTTAGTTCTTCGAGGAATTGTCACAGTGCTTTCCACAATAGTTGAACTAATTTACACTCCTGCCAACAGTGTTAAAGCATTCCCTTCTCTCTGCAACCTTGTCAGAATCTGTTATTTTTTGACTTTTTAGTAATGGCCATCCTGATTGGTGTGAGATGGTTTCTCATTGTGGTTTTGATTTGCATTTCTCTAATGATAAATGATATTGAGCTTTTTTTCATATGCTTGTTGACCACATGTATGTTTTCTTTTGAAAAGTGTCTTTTCATGTACTTTGCCTACTTTTTAATGGGGTTGGTTTGTTTTCTTGTTGATTTGTTTAAGTTCCTCACATTAATAGAGCCTGGACCTTAGACTTTTGTCAGATGCATAGTTTGCAAAATTTTCTCCCATTCTGTAGGTTGTCCGTTCACTCTATTGAGAGTTTCTTACCTATATAGAAGCTCTCACATTTAATTAGATTCCGTTTGTCAATTTTTGCTTTTGTTACAATTGCTTTTGGCAAGAAAGACTAATTTTGTGCGAAGAGTACATGCATAAGTGGAAGCGAACCAAAGATATACAGCAAACTACTGAGAAATGGGAAGGGTATGAACTAAGGCAGCAAGCAGGTACAGAACAATCTGACATGTAAAATAAATAGGGCACAATGTAGGAGTGGTGAAAGAGATAGGAGGTGGGAAATGGCATAAGCAATATTTGATTATTGACTGTGTGAGGGTGGCAAGAAAAAAGAGGAGTTGACCTACATCAGCAATTCCTGCGTAGGGCATAGAGATTTTATCACTTCTGTTGTGAAGGCTACAGGAAGAGCACGCTGCATGTATTTCTAACATGTGAAACAGAAGTAGGGCAAGGAAAAAGTACTTTTTACATGGTTCACACACATCGTAGAATAAATAAACCCTTTGCCTGGGTCACTCAAAATTCCACTTTTTTTTTTTTTAAGATAGAGTTTCGCTCTTGTTGCTCAGGCTGGAGTGCAAGAGCAGGATCTCAGCTCACCACAACCTCTGCCTCCTGGGTTCAAGTGATTCTCCTGCCTCAGCCTCCCGAGTAGCTGGGATTACAGGCATGGCCAGCACGCCTGGCTAATTTTGTACGAGGTTTCTCCATGTTGGTAAGGCTGGTCTCAAACTCTGAACCTCAGGTGATCAGCCCACCTCAGCCTCCCAAAGTGCTGGGATTACAGGCATCAGCCACCGCGTCCAGAATGCTTTTTTTTTCCTTTTTGAGAAGTCTCACTCTGTCCCCAGGCTGGAGTACAGTGGCCGGATCCTGGCTCACTGCAACCTCTGCCTCGTGGCTTCAAGTGATTCTCCTGACAAGTGCCTCCCTAACAGTTGGGACTACAGGTGCATAACACCAAACCCAGCTAATTTTTGTATTTTTAGTAGAGATGGTGTTTCACCATGTTGGGCAGGCTATTCTTGAACTCCTGACCTCGTGATCCACTTGCCTTGGCCTCCCAAAGTGCTGGGATTATAGGCGTGAGCCACAGGACCCAGCATATTTTTTTTTTGTGACAGAGTTTTGCTCTGTCATGCAGGCTGGAGTGCAATGGTGTGATCTCTGCTCACTGAAATCTCCACCTTCTGGGTTCAAGTGATTATCCTGCCTCAGCCTTCTGAGTAGCTGGGATTACAAATGTGCGCCACCATGCCTGGCTAATTTTTGTATTATTTTTTAGTAGAGACAGGGTTTTATTTACCATGTTGGTCAGGCTGGTCTCAAACTCCTGATGTCAGAAGATCAAGACCATCCTGGCTAACATGGTCAAACCCTGTCTCTACTAAAAATATAAACAAATTAGCCAGGCGTGGTGGCATGTGCCTGTAGTCCCAGCTACTTGGGAGGCTGGCGGTTGCAGTGAGCCAAGGTTGTGCCACTGCAGTCCAGCCTGGTGACAGTGTGAAACTCTGTCTCAAAAACATAAAAAGAACTTTATCTTAAACTAAAATCTGTTGCCAGGTGCAGTGGCTCACCCCTGTAATCCCAGCACTTTGGAAGGTGAAGGCAGGTTGATCACTTGAGGTCAGGAGTTCGAGACCAGCCTGGCCAATGTGATGAAACCCTGTCTCTACTAAAAATACAAAAATTATCTGGTGTGGTGGTATGCATTTGTAATGCCAGCTACTTGGGAGGCTGAGGCAGGAGAATCACTTGAGCCTGGTAAGCGGAGGTTATAGTGAGTTGAAATCACACTGCTATATCCCAGTCTGGGTGAGAGATCGTTATTCCTTCTCAGGAAAAAAGACCAAAAGAAAAATCTGTGAAAATAAGTTTATCTTAACACATTAGATTATAATTGCAATTACAACGTAGTGCTTGGAACAAACAAAATTAAGTGAAGTATGTTTGAAACATTTAGCCAATTATTGTAAGACAGTTTGATAGCCTTTCACACAGGGAACAGCAGATGGGTGGAGAAAAAGAGCCACAAAGATACCATGCTGAGGTGTTGCTTTATACAACTTAGCTTGGATCTGGGCCTTGTAGGTGCCAGCTCTAAATTTCCTTCCCAGCAGACAGTTGCCAGCACAAAGAGACTGACAGACATTATTGAACAATGCAATTGCATCATACTTTTAAAAAGATTCAAGTTGGCTGGGCACAGTGGCTCAAGCCTGTAATCCCAGCACTTTGGGAGGCCGAGGTGGGTGGATCACGAGATCAAGAGATCGAGACCATCCTGGTCAACATGGTGAAACCCCGTCTTTACTAAAAATACAAAAAATTGGCTGGGTATGGTGGTGTGTGCCTGTAATCCCAGCTACTCAGGAGGCTGAGGCAGGAGAATTGCCTGAACCCAGGAGGCGGAGGTTGCGGTGAGCCGACATTGTGCCATTACACTCCAGCCTGGGTAACAAGAGCGAAACTCCATCTCAAAAAAAAAAAAGATTCAAGTTATATGTAAAAAGTGATGACTTTAGGCCAGGCGTGGTGGCTCAAACCTGAAATCCCAGGACTTTGGGAGGCTGAGGTGGGTGGATCACAAGGTCAGGAGTTTGAGATAAGCCTGGCCAGCATGGTGAAACCCTGTCTCTACTAAAAATACAAAAATTAGCTGGGCATGGTGGCGCATGCCTGTAATCCCAGCTACTCAGGAGGCTGAGGCAGGAGAATTGCCTGAACCCAGGAGGCGGAGGTTGCGGTGAGCCAAGATTGTGACACTGTACTCCAGCCTGGGTGACAGAACAAGACTTTGTCTCAAAAAAAAAAAAGGATGAATTACAAAGTGACCACACAAGGAATATTTAGGGTCTTGTGGTAGATGCATAACTATCCATTTCTCTTGAACTCCTGGCCTCAAGTAATCCTCCCACCTCAGCCTCCCTAAGTGCCGGGATTACAGGCCTGTGCCACTGCACCTGGCCTATCCATTTATCAAAACCCACAGAACTATACGTTGCAAAGAGTTGACTTTACTGTGTGCAAATTAAAGAGGGATCTTAGGATAGTATGCCCTGTGTGATGAATGAACTAAATTATATTACAGGCCAGGCGCAGTGGCTCAAGCCTGTAATCCCAGCACTTTGGGAGGCCAAGGCGGGCAGATCATGAGGTCAGCAGTTCAACAGCAGCCTGACCAATGTGGTGAAACCCCGTCTCTACTAAAAATACAAAAATTAGCCCGGGGTAGTGGCATGTTGTTATAATCCCAGCTACTCAGGAGGCTGAGGCAGGAGAATTGCTTGAACCAGGAAGATGGAGGTTGCAATGAGCCAAGATTGCATCATTGCACTCCAGCCTGGGCAACAGAGTGAGACTCCATCTCAAAAAACATATATATTACAAAGGTATGGTATAACCTCATCAAAGTGAGTGAGGAAAAAAGAAAATTGATTTTAGTAACTTTGGAAAACCGTTTTGACTGGCTACTATGAGGATAAAAACAAAAGGTACCACACGTAAACACTACAGTTGGAAAATTTGCTTCCACAGTTAGAAATTCTGAAACTACATATATTGTTAAACACACACACACACACACACACACACACACACACACAGAGCACAGTACCCAGATCCATATCATTGCTGGGAGAATTAAGTGCTGTCAATAGACTACTCAGGAAGGACAACTGGAACCTTGTGCGTGGTGTCTCATGGACTCAGCTGCCTCGTATCTTTGCTGATTTTCATCTGTATCCGTTCACTGTAATAAACTGCGGCTATGAGTATAATAGCTTTCAGGGGTTCTTCTAGTGAATCATTAAACCAGAGGATAGGCTTGGGGATTAAAGACTCTCAATTATTAAATACCTGATTTTAGCATTAAATTTACCCCAATCTTAAAATCCAGCTTTAAGACCACATGATTAATTTATTTAAAGGGAAAAAAATCTCAACAAAAATATTAAATAGAAATCAAGGCTAGGCACAGTGGCTCACACCTATAATCCCAGTACTTTGGGAGGCTGAGGTAGAAAGATCATTTGAGCCCAGGAGTTGGAGACCAGCCTGGGCAACACAGACATTGTTTCTATCAAAAATAAAAAAGTTAGCCAGGCATGGTTTTACGCACCTGTGATCCCAGGAGGCTGAGGTGAGAGGATCACTTGAGTCCAGGAGGTCAAGGCTGCAGTGAGCTGTGATTGCACCACTGCACTTCAGCTTGGGAGAAAGAGTGAGACTCTATCTCAAAAGAAAAAAAAAAGGCAAGTGTTGGACAGATGTCTGAAGGAGCAAACTGCCATGGTCTGGAGAGATCCATGAGGCAAGGACCTGAATGTGGCCTGTAGGAACTGAGAATAGCAGCTGGCTGACAGCTATCAATAGGAGGCCCTGACTCATCGGAAATGAAATCTAGCAATACCTTCAGGGAACTTGGAAGTGAATCTTTACTTAGTCAAGTCTCCAGATGAGTATGCAGTCAGCAGACACCTGGAGTTCACAAAACTGTGAGCAAAGGATGCAGTAAAACATGAAAGACTCCTGGCCGGGCGCGGTGGCCCAAGCCTGTAATCTCAGCACTTTGGGAGGCCGAGGCGGGTGGATCACGAGGTCAACAGATCAAGACCATCCTGGTCAACATGGTGAAACCCCGTCTCTACTAAAAATACAAAAAATTAGCTGGGCATGGTGGCGCGTGCCTGTAATCCCAGCTACTCGGGAGGCTGAGGCAGGAGAATTGCCTGAACCCAGGAGGCGGAGGCAGGAGAATTGCCTGAACCCAGGAGGTGGAGGTTGCGGTGAGCCGAGATCGTGCCATTTCACTCCAGCCTGGGTAACAAGAGCGAAACTCCATCTCAAAAAAAAAAAAAAAACAAAAAAAAACCATGAAAGACTCCTGACCCATGGACACTGAATATGTTTTCATTAATTTAAGTCACTAATTTTGTGGTAATTTGGAACCAAACATATGTAATTCATTTTTAAACATTTTTTATAAATTGGAAAATTGTTTTTCTGATAAAAATTACCATTACATATTTATAGCAAAATATCAGAAATATATATCTATATCTATATCTCTATATTTTTTGAGACAGAGTCACCCAGGCTGGAACACAGTGGTACAATCTCAACTCACTGCAGCCTCTGCCTCCCAGGTTCACGTGATTTTCATGCCTCATCTTCCCAACAAGCTGTGACCACAGGTGCACACCACCATACTTTACTAATTTTCGTATTTTTAGTAGAGATGGGGTTTCACCACATTGGCTAGGCTGGTCTCAAACTCCTGACCTCAAGTGATCCACCCACCTTGGTCTCCCAAAGTGCTGGTATTACAGGCATGAGCCACAGCCCCTGGCCAAAAAATTTTTTTTGAGACAAGAGTCCCACTCTGTCACTTAGGATGAAGTGTAGTGGTGTGATATGGGCTTGTAACCGCCTGGTGGGTTCACCTTACCTGCTGCCTAGACAGAACTGATTTTATCAAGACAGGGGAATTGCAATAGAGAAAGAGTAATTCATACAGAGCCGGCTGTGCAGGAGACCAGAATTTTATTATTACTCAAATTAGTCTCCCTGAGCATTTGGCCAGCAGTTTTTAAGGACAACTTGGTGGGTGGGTGGAAGCCAGTGAGCTAGGAGTGCTGATTGGTCAGAGATGAAATTATAAGGAATTGGAGCTGTTTTCTTGCACTGAATCAGTTCCTGGGTAGGGGCCACAAAATCAGAGGAGCCAGTTTATTGATCTGGGTGGTGCCAGCTAATCCATCAAGTGCCGAGTCTGCAAAATATCTCAAGCACTGATTGTAGAAGCAGTTTAGGGAGGGTGAGAATCATGTAGCCTCCAGCTGCCTGACTCCTAAACCATAATTTCTAATTGTGTGGCTAATGTTAGTCCTACAAAGGCAATCTAGTCCCCAGGCAAGAAGGAGGTCTGCTTTGGGAAAGGGCTATTATAAACTAAGTTTCTCCCAAAGTTAGTTCAGCCTATGCCCAGTAATGAACAAGGACAGCTTGGAGGTTAGAAGCAAGATAGAGTGGATTAAGTTACCTCTCTTTCACTGCCTCAGTCATAATTTTGGCAAGGCAAGTTCAAGCTCACTGCAGCCTGTATCTCTTTGGCTCAAGGAATCTCCCACCTCAGCCTTCTGAATAGCTGGTACCACAGGTTCGTGTCACCACGCCAGGCTAATTTTCTTTTTCTTTCTTTCTTTTTTTTTTTTTGTAGAGACGGCAATCTCACTATGTTGTCAAGACTGATCTCCAACTCCTGATCTCAAGGGATCCTCCTGCCTTGGCTTCCCAAAGTGTTGGGATTAGTCACCACATTCAGGCCTCCACCCCCCCCCCCCTTTTTCTTGGAGATGAGGCCTCCCTCTGTTTTCCAGGCTGGAGTGCAGTGGTGTGATCTCTGACCACTGCCACCTCTGCCTCCCAGGTTCAAGTGATTCTCCTGCTTCAGCCTCCCGAGTAGCTAGTAACAGGTGTATACCACACCAGGATAATTTTTGTATTTTTAGTAGAGACAGGGATTCACCATGTTGGCCAGGCTGGTCTTGAACTCCCAACCTCAGGTGATCCACCCACCTTGGCCTCCCAAAGTGCTGGCAATACAGGCATGAGCCACCTTGCCAAGCCTGAAAAACATTCTTAAATGAAGTAACTTTAATTAAAATAATTAATCCTGTTAATAGAAATAATTGTATTTTTTTCCTACTATTAATGTCTGTAAAAAGATCAAGTATATTATTGTTTTCTAGTCTGTTTTGTTGTTGTTGCAGAGATGAAGTCTCACTCTGTCGCCCAGGCTGGAGTGCAGTGACGCTATCTTGGCTCACTGGAACTTATGGCTCCCAGGTTCAAGCTATTCTCCTGCCTCAGCCTCCCGAGTAGCTGGGATCACAGGTGTGCACCACCATGACTGGCTAATTTTTTAGGTGTTTTTTTTTTAAGGAGAAACGGGGTTTCACCACGTTGGCTAGGCTGGTCTTGAACTCCTGACCTCAGGTCATCCACTCCACTCCGTCTCCCAAAGTGTTGAGATTACAGGCATGTGCCACTGCAACCGGCCTCTAGACTTTTTTTTTTTTTGAGACAGAGTTTCGCTCTTGTTACCCAGGCTGGAGTGCAATGGCGCAATCTTGGCTCACTGCAACCTCCGCCTCCTGGGTTCAGGCAATTCTCCTGCCTCAGCCTCCTCAGTAGCTGGGATTACAGGCACGCGCCACCACGCCCAGCTGATTTTTTTTTTTTTTTTTTTGTATTTTTAGTAGAGACGGTGTTTCACCATGTTGACCAGGATGGTCTCGATATGTTGACCTCGTGATCCACCCGCCTCGGCTTCCCAAAGTGCTGGGATTACAGGCTTGAGTCACCGCGCCTGGCCGACTTTTTTATTCAGTATTAGATGCACATCTTTCAAAATAAATAAACATAAAAAGCCAGGCTTTTCCAACTGTGTCCTACACATTCCGCAAGATATTAATCATGTTTCAAGAATAAACATTGTTGTAAGTACATTTGGGAAACATTGTTATTAAATTCTTTTCTTCTTGGAGAATCATAGAAAAACTTGAGAGATTGGTGGATTGGCGCAAACCAGACTAGAACTGAACTGCAGTCACTACAAAACCCCCACCCGTTTGCCCCTCACTACTTGACAAGACTCAGCCCACATTCTCTGGAAAAAGAAATTAGACGTAGGGGCTGTAGGAGATGACGTATTTCCCACGCGCCACGAAGTCCTGACGTCAAAGCGCCAGTCCTGAGGTGGAGGCGGGGCTTGGTGTGGGCGTGGTGTCGTAGGAGGCCGCTCAGGCCCAGGACTCGTTCTTGAGGCGGGAGCTGAGACGTGGGGCGGGGCCTCCTGCCCAGCGCCGGCCTGTGGGGAGGCGGGGCGGGGCTCAGTCTCTTGACCAACCAGCCCACCCCTGACGCCACCGGCAACTGCGAGAGACTGGGTCGGTGCCGTCTGTGAGTCGGTCGGTTCCTGGAGCTGCGGTCCTCTGCTAGCCTGATCCGCAGCTTCAGCCTACACCGCCTCCACAGCCCTCGGCGCCGCCGCTGGCGTCGCCGCCCGAGCCGCGGGCCGCCGCGGGCCGCAGAGCCCATGAGGACGCGGGCACCGCCGCCGCGTCTGCGGCGTCGCCGTCGTCCCAGAGCGCCCCGGGCTGGCGCGGGCATGGCCGCGGCATGAGCGTGGAGCCGCCGCCGGAGCCGGAGGAAAAGGCGGCGTCGGAGCCCGAAGCGGGAGCCATGCCGGAGAAGCGCGCGGGCGCGCAGGCCGCTGGCAGCAGCTGGGTGAGTGGAGGCCGGGGGAGGCTGGGTGGGGTCGCACCTGGGGCCCGCGAGCCCAGGGCTCCGGGCGGGGGCTTCGGCTCTGGGAAAGCCGGTCCTTTTCTGAATTCGTGAATTCATCACGAATACGGGTTTTCCTAGTGACTGTTCATCCTAGACAAAACTTTACGGGATTTGGTTATTGTTTCAAAAGGCACCAGAGATAGGGCAGAGAATATAAATAGTAATTTGGTTGTTTCAGAGTTCTCCATCCCTGTAACTGTTGATAACAGTTTTCCTGGCACAGTTTCTGCCCAGGTCTACTTGGACAACGGTAGGGAGCATTTTGAATCAGACCATCGGCCGGGAAGTTGGCGGCAGATTCCGGGCAGCGCCTCGCGGCTCCTTCCGTGTCCTCCGGGCGTCGGAGGGGCTGTCGCAGCGATGAGGAGCAGAGTTTTAGGGGCGTTTCCGGGAACCGGCTGAGGAGCAAGTTAGGCCGGCCCCTCCAGTTTTACTTTTACCTGAGATCGAGATTGCTTCTGACAGTAGTACAGAAGCAACTGAGCCCTGACTTAATTGGCCTGGTTTCGGCAGAACAGCCCTTGGCAGTGTCAGTGGTTTCATATGGTGGAATATTAAGCCTAGAGGGTCTGTGGTTTTTGTTGAAAGCCTAAGTTTAAAAAGGATTTTTTTTTGTTTTGTTTTGGTTTTAGGATAGTGAAGAGAAACTGACTGACACAATGGGAAAGTTTTTCCAAAGAAAAATAGAAATTTTATGAAACTTAAATACATGCTCTCGGCTTTAGATTTTTAGCTTAATATCTAATTTTGTTTTTAGTTGAAGAATGCTAAGTGGTTACATGAACATATTTGGGGATGCAAATCTCTATTAGTAGGTTGGGAGGGCAGACAAAGCAGAAGGAGCAGTAAGTAGAACGGAGCCGGCAAAGCTGATTTCTAGTCCTGGTTTTGCCTGAACAATGCGCACTCTGGACAGGGTATTGAAACCTTCAGTGACTAATCTGTAAAACGAGGACTTAGTTGAAGTCCCCTCCCAGCCCAAGTGACTATTTTTGAAAATTTTTGAAAAGCATTTCAAAGTTAAGATCTCTGTGATATGAGAAGCTTATCTTGTCGGGGGAGAGAAATTCTGCAGGATTACTTTCTCTCATTTTGATTTGCGTTAAGTAGACTTGTCCTCTTCCTGTTCCCTACACAAAATTAAAGCACCAGTTCCTCCTGTCTTCCATAAATTGATGGACAGTAATTACTAACCGGTGGCCCAGCTAGTAACCTGCGAGGTAGCTTCCTTCATCTCTTCCCATACTTACAACAACCAGAAAGTCTACCTAAGTTTACTAGATACAGATTTTAGGCTTTTATCCTCTCCTCTGCATTCTTATGCTCATTTCTCAGCATTTTTGACCCAGACCGTGACTGTCTTTTTCAAGACCCTTGTTCACCCCAGCACCAGTCTGCCTTCCACATGGCCGAGTAGTGTGTTCTAGCATGTGAAGATGATCATTACTATTGTCGTTAATTTTTTTATTGGCTCCTTATGGCTTACAGAATAAAAAATAAATTGGCAGCTTAAAGCATTATTAGCATAGTGATTAGATGAGCATACTTGGAATTCCAGTTTCCACCTTTAGGTAAGTTAATGTAACGCCTCCTGATTAATAATAATATTTACCTCATAGGGTTGTGAGGGTTGCTGCAACTTGGCATCTAGTAAGTCCTTAATACATATTAATGTTATTATTTTTCAATATTCTTTGCATATATGATTGATCACAATCAATTGGTGATCTTCTGACTGTGATTAAAGGAGTAGTTGTCTCCTATTTCCTAGTGTAGACAGGAACTACACCCCAAATTAAATTTGCTAAATTTGTGTGCTTAGAGCAGAAACTTTTGAGGGATGTTTACTCAAAGAAACCTAAACTCAGTTTATTCCCCAATTCTTTCTCTGTTGGGTCCTGATAGTAGCCTACTTTTGGGCACAGGTAGGTTTCTGCCTGGTGTTTCCTCTTTGAGAACGAATGGAGTTAATGTTAATAAACTGTGATGAATACTGCGTTTTCTTGGTGTTTGCTGAAGTAAGAAGACTAGCATGAGCAGGTAGCAGTGTTTTTCTGAGTGCATGGACGTTGGGAGAACAGTGAATGCTTTTAATCATAAATGTTTGTGTCATATGCTTTTACTCCCAAATTATGCATTTTTTCTGTTTGCAGTTTCTAATGTCACCTCCAGGTGCTGTGTCCTATAGCCCCCTATGACTTGATTTTATTTTAATGTGTTGGAATTTCCTTACAGCTTGATTCCAGTGACACTCATGATTTCAGGTTCTTAGATGCTATTAGTAATCACAGGCAAGACTGTCCCCCTGACAACTTTTTGTTGTTGTTTTCTGTTTTTTGTTTTTGAGATAGGGTCTTGCTCTGTCATCCAGCCTGGGATGTAGTGGCCAATCATGGATCACTGCCGCCTTAAATTCTTGGGCTCAAGCATTTCTCTCACCTCAGCCTCCTGCGTAGCTGGTACTACAGATGTGTGCCACCATGCCTCACTTTTTTTGTTTGTTTGTTTGTTTTGTTTTAATTTATTTTTCATAGAGATGGAGTCTTGCTTTGTTTCTCAGGCTGGTCTCAAACTTCTGGGCTCAAGTCATCCTCCTGTCTCAGCCTCCCAGAGTGTTGGAATTACAGGTTTGAGCCACTGTTCCTGGCCTGACAACTTTTTTCTACCTTGTTTGGCAAAGACATATATTGACTAGAAAAAGATACTGGCAAAGAGATGTAATAATATGAAAAATAAGGGAGAATCCAGTATTTACTCCAAGAGGTCATTTCTTTCTAGAAAAAGGAGGTATGTGTTAGCTGTTGGCATTGCTATAAAGGAATAACCTGAAGCTGGGGAATTTATGGAGAAAAGAGGTTTTTCTCCATAAAAAAAGCTGGGCGTGGTGGCTCACACCTGTAATCCCAGCACTTTGGGAGGCTGAGGCATGAGGATTGCCTGAGCCCAGGAGTTTGAGACCAGCCTGGGAAACATAGTGAGACCCTGTCTTTAAAAAAAATAAAATAAAGTATTTTAAAAGTAGTTGTACAGTTTTACATTGCAAACTATTTTAAAAGTAGTTGTACAGTTTTACATTGCAACAAGCACTGTTCGATAATTCAAGTTCATCCACGTCCTTACCAACACCTGGCCAATTTTATCCCTTCCAATCGGTCTTTTATGATGCCTCATTGTTCTTTTAATTTGTGCTTCCCTATGGCTAGTGGTATTCAGTATCTTTCCATAAACCTTTTTTTTTTTTTTGTGGCAGGGTCTCACTTTGGTTGCCTAGGCTGGAGTGCAGTGGGACCATCGTGTCTCACTGATTGAGTAGCTGGGATTACAGCCCAGACCTCCTGGGCACAGGTAATTCTCCCACCCAGCCTCTCGAGTAGCTGGGACTACAGGCTTATGCCACCATGCCCAGCTAATCTTTTAAATTTTTTGTAGAGATGGGGTCTTGCTGTGTTGCCCAGACTAGTCTTGAACTCCAGAATTCAAGTAGTCCTCCTGCCTCAGCCTCGCAAAGTGCTGAGATTACAGGTGTGAGCCACCATGCCCATCCTCCCTAAGCTTATATTGCCATCTGTATATCCCTTTTGGCAAAATATCTGTTCTTGTCTTTTGGATATTTTTATTGTTGTTGTTGTTGTTATTAATTGGTTTTCTTGTATTTGAGTTTTGACGGTTCTTTATACATTTGGGATGCAAGTCCCTTATCAAATGGTTTGCAAATCCATTCTCTGTTGTCTGTGGTCCATCTTTTCATTCTCTCAGCAGTGTATTGAAGAACAGGAGTTTTAAATTTTGATGAAATTTATCGGTTTCTTTTATAGATCAGGATTTTGGTTTCATATTTAAGATATTGTTGCCTAATCCCAAATCATAGGAACTTCCTTCTATATTTTTGGAAGTTTTACAGTTTTAGATTTTACAGTTGGGTTTATGTTCCATTTTGATTAAATTTTTTATATGGTATAAGATATGGATGGAAATTATTTGCTTATGGATAATCAGTTGTTCATTTGCTGAAGATACCTTTTTCTTCACTGAATTGCTTTTGTATCTTTGTCAAAAATCAGTTGTCCATATATCAGTCAGTCTCTGAACTCTGTTTCTTCGATGTATTTGTTTTTACCTAAGTATCATGCAGTCTTGATTACTGGAGGTTCATAAGACTTGAAAACTAACAGAGTTAGTCCCCCAATCTTATTATTTTTGAAAGTTGTTTTAGTGATTCTGGGTCTTTGCATTTTAGAAATAGCCTGGTAGTTTTCACAAAAAAGCCTTTTGGGACTTTCATTGGTATTCCGTTGCCCCGAAGATCTGTTTGGGAGAAATTGATCAAGTCTTCTAAGGTATGAATGTAGTATCTCTCCATTTATTTTAGATCTGTAATTTATTTTCAGCTGAGTTTTGTAGTTTTCAGTTGACATGTCTTTCCCATCTTTTGTCGGATTATTCCATTTCATATTTCTTGATGTTATTGTAAATGGTATCACTACATAAATGTAAATGTTTTAATTTAAATTCAAAATTGTTTGTTGCCAGTATAGAGAAAAACAGTTGATTTTTTAAAAAGTTGTTTAATTGTGGTAAAATACACATAGTAAAAAAGTTACCATTGTAACTATTCTTAGTGTAGACTTTAGTAGTGTAAATATATTTATGTTATTGTGCAGTTGATTTCCAGAACTTTTTTTCTTTCCAAACAAATTCTATACTTGTGAAACAACTTTGCATTTTTTGCCACCCTCCCATTCCCTGACAACCACCATTCTCCTTTCCGTTTCTGTGAGTTTATATTAGACTCCTCATATACATGGAATCATATGGTATTTTATCTTTTTGTGATTGACTTATTTCACCTAGCATAATGTCCTCAAGGTTTGTCCATCATGTCTCCCTCTGTTTCCCAGGCTGGAGTGCAGTGGCATGATCACGGCTCACTGGAGCCTCAACCTCCCCAGGCTCAGGTGATCCTCCCACCTCAGCCTCCCAAGTAGCTGGGACTATAGGTTTGCACGAGCACGCCCAGCTAATTTTTGTATTTTTTGTGGAGTCATGGTTTTGCCGTATTATCCAGGGTGGTCTCAAACTTCTGGGCTCAAGTGATCCACTCGTGTTGGCCTCCCAAAGTGCTGGGATTATAGGCATAAGCCATCCTCTTTGCCCATTTTAAAAGTGGGTTATTTGCTTTTTGTGTTTATTGTTGTAAAAGTTCTTTATACATATATTCTGGATATTAACTCCATGCTATGGTGTCAGTGTCTCACGTTGCAACTTAATCGCCTTTGTAATAGTATTAAGAGGTAGGACTGCCAGGGTTATTCAAAGAAAATAGTAAAAATAAAAATGAGAATTTTAAGAAGTGATTAGGCTATGAGAACCCTGACCTTAATTAATGGATTAGTGCAGTGAGTTTTGTTATCCTGGGCAGAGGTTCCTTGTAAAATAATGAGTTTGGCTCCCTTTTCTCTTTTTTCTCTTTCTGCCTTCTCCCATGGGATAACACAACGAGAAGGCACTGGCCAGATGCCGTTTTCTCTGTCTTGAACTTCTCATCTTCCAGAACTGTGAGCCAATAAATTTCTTTTCATTATAAATTACTCAGTCTGTGGTATTCTATTGTAGCAGCACAAAATAGACTGAGACACTCTGTTATCAGATAGATGATTTGCAAATTTTCTCCCATTCTGTAGGTTACCATTTATTTTTTTATTTTTATTTTTTTCGCGGATGGTGGCGGGGGCGCCTGGCGGGGGAGCTGAGCTGTGGCCGCTGCCGCCCTCCTTTTTAACTCTGCTGATTGTGTCCTTTGATGCACAGAAGTTTTAAATTCTCATAAAGTCCAATGTATATATTTTTACTTTGTTGCTTGGGTTTTTGTAGTCATATCCTAGAAATCATTGCCAAATTCATACCATGAAGCTTTTGCCCTATGTTTTCGTTTAAGAGTTTTATAGTTTTAAATCTAATGATGGGTCTTTGGTTCATTTTAAAAGTTTGTAGTTTGAGGAAGCCCAACTTCTCTCTCTCTTTTCTTGTAGTTTTAGTGTTATATGTAAGACTCTATTACTAAATTCAAGATTGATCTGTTTTATGTTTTTTAGCTCTTATATGTAGGCCATTAATCTCTTTGAGTTAATTTTCATATATGGTGTGAAGTAGGGTTCCAACTTTATTCTTTACATGTGAAAAATTAGTTGCTCCAATACCATTTGTTCAAAAGACCATTCTTTTCTGGCACTCTTACTCAAAATCAATTGGCCATACATGGCTTATTTCGGAATTTTTCCTTTCTATTCCATTGCTATGTCTATCCTTATGCCAGTACCACACTGTTTTGATCACTGTAGCTTTGCGGTTTTGAAATCAGGAAGTGTATATTTTATAATTTTGTGATTTTTCAAGATTGTTCTGGCTGTTTGGTGTCATTTGCCATTCCATGAGAATTCAAAGTGATCCTTAATTCTTTTTTTCTTTTGAGTTGGAGTCTCACTCTGTCTCCCAGGCTGCAGTGTAGTGGCGGGATCTCAGCTCACTGCAGCCTCCGTCTTCTGGGTTCAAGCGATTCTCCCACCTTAGCCTCCTGAGTAGCTGGGATTACAAGCACGCACCAGTACTCCCGGCTAACTTTTGTTTTTTTTTTGAAACAGAGTCTCACTCTGTCACCAGAATGGAGTGTAGTGGCGCGGTCTCAGCTCACTGCAACCTCCACCTCCTGTATTCAGGTGATTCTGCTGCCTAAGCCTCTCCAGTAGCTGGGACTACAGGCTTGTGCCACCATGCCCAGCTAATCTTTGTATTTTTAATAGAGATGGGGTTTCACCGTGTTGGCCAGGATGGTCTTGATCTCCTGACTTGTAATCCACCTGCCTTGGCCTTCCAAAGTGCTGGGATTACAGGTGTGAGCCACTGCACCTGGCCCTGGCTAATTTTTGTATTTTTAGTAGAGGTAGGGTTTTGCCATGTTGGCCAGGCTGGTCTTGAACTCCTGACCTCAGGAGTCAAGATTCCCCCGCCTTGGCCTCCCAAAGTGCTGGGATTACAGGAGTGAGCCACTGCACCTGGCTGATTCTTAATTCTTCATAAAGACCTCCCTTTTATTCTTCACTTATTATTTTTTTTAGAAGGTCTTGGTCTGTAGCGCAGGCTGTAGCGCAGTGGTATAATCGCAGCTCACTGTAATCTCAAACTCCTGGGCTTTTCTGTTTCTGCAGAAAGTCATTGAGAATTTGATAGGGATTGCTTTGAATCTATAAATGACATCAAATAGTGTTGATAGCTTAGTGATAGTAAGTCTTCCTTCCTGTGGACATAAATGTCTCTTTATTTAGGTGAAATTTGTTTTTGGTAATGATTTGTAGTTGTCAGTGTATAAGTCTTTCACTTCCTTGGTTAAATTTCTTTTTAGGCATTTTTTTCTTTTAGATGCTATTGAAAATGAAATTACTTAATTCCATGTATGTATAGAACATATCATTATGTTTTTATTTCATTTTTCTGCATTATCTGATCTGCAGTTAGCTTATTAGGCACATTTGGAGCAGTACTCATTGTAGGACTAATTATTCTCCACTACTCAGGCATGATTTTCCTGATTTGTACTCAGCACCACGTAAGTGAAATAAGTGTTTTAAGCGTGGATGGTGGAAACCTGTATAGGCTTAGAGTGACATCTGGCCAGATCTGTATACTGTTGGGATCCTGGTTTTCGATAATTACCTGACATTCATGTGCTTATTAGTGCCCTGCTGAATTCTTGAAGTGGATCTTCTGCAGATCTGTGGGCTCCTTATCTCCTCTCTCCATTTCTCTGTTCTGCCTTGGTCTCCATTGGCTCTCACTTTCATGTCAGCTCAGGAAGTTGTTCTCCAGGTTTTGCCTGGGTTCTTCCTACCAGTGCAGAGGCCTGGAATCTGTATCACACAGTAAGCGTGGATAATAGTACAGTTGAGCTTCTCTCTCCTGATTTTCAGGGATTTCTGTCCTTCATTGCCTGGCATCCAGTGTGTCTTGGTTGTCTAAAGCAGGGGGATAATTTTTATTGCTGTATTTTGGCCTGAAGGAGAAATGGCTCTCTTTATTTGTTAATATTGTGTATCTTATTTCACTTACCTGGTCTTGCTGGAAATTTTTTTAGAATTCGTGAATATTATTATAATGTTCTAAGGAATGTGATATGCTTTTATTGACTATGACTAATTCTCATGATAGCTTTGAAGGTGATAGAGCAGTGCATGATTTAAGGGTGAGAAACATGAGTGCATAGAGATAAATTGATTTGCTGAAAGTGACCAGGCTGACTGAACAATGGAGCTGGGAGTTTCCTCAGCTGTCTTTTCAAATCTAATTTTTATTTGACGACAGCTCAGTTCCTTTTGTTGCTTATATAGTCAATTTTGGTTTTCGCATTCAACGGCAGAGGAAGGAAAAAGACTCCTGAGTTATCTGAGCATTGTTTTTTGTCGTTTGTGTGCTGTCACAGAGTTAGTTATTGTCATGTGGTCACTCCATGCCTAAATAGCTCCACTGCTCTACATTGTCTATTGTTAAATCAAGTCAAGCCGCAAGGAGATCTGAAGAAAAACTGAAAATTCTGTGGGTAAATCTGCTTCTTGATAATTATTATACATCTGACTTAATTGTTCCTATTTGAAAATAGCAAAAGGTTATGAATTTTACATAATAGTAGTTCTTTGTGCATAGATCTTAAAAGTACTTAAATAATTGCCTGAAAGTATCTTCTCTTTTGTACATAATGTAGAAGAGCATCTCTTTGTACTGTGATGCAGTGGAAGTACAGAAACTTCATTTAAGATCTGTAGCATGGTAATATGTTCCCTGAAGAAAAATAGTGGCTTTATATTTTAAGTTCTTAGCCAGCTTCTGACATGTGAGTATCATGGGTCATGAAAAAGAGTCATAAGATGGTGTGTAGTGAAATGTGGAGATTATTTTTAGCATTAGGGATCTTGAATACTGCTTTAGAGAAATCTTCAGTTCTTAAATTACCATTCTTTTGTAATACATTCCTTGGGTGGAGACCTTATGGAGGAGACAGTTAGTATACACTAAAAAAAAAGCCCCTACCCTTGACCTGGCAGTCATTCTTCAAGGAACTTACTGTAAGGCACTATTGGGACAAGACCACAGAGGTATATTTCTAAGATATGTATGTATTAATTGTATATAAATATTCATGAAAGATTGTAATTTAAAAGGGACTTGGTGAAACAATTGTGGCACATCCATGATACAGAGTACTAAGCTGCCATTAAAAGTGATGAAATGACGATGTCTATTGATATGAATATGGTGAATATGTTTTTATGTAACTTGGCTACACAGCTGTTTTATCACATTAAAAGTACATTTATATATTTGCATGAAAAAACGTTTGGAAGGGTTTATACCAAACTTAAAAACACTAGTGATCATTGCTGGTATTGAGATTTTTGTTGATTTTAATATAATTTCTTGCCTGTTTCTTTATTTTCATTTATACATTTTCTCCTAACCATGTATGAATTACAAAGCCAGAAGAAAAAAATTAAAAGACCAATGGAAAGGATACATGAATACTGGAAGTCAGACACACTGTTGCCTCACAGACTTCTGGTCCTAAGGTTTGGACTGCCTTAAGTTCTTTCCTGTTTTCTGACCTATCTTTCCTCCTTCATCATTGCCTGTCTAAGGATCTCCCTTTTGTGTGAGTTGATCCTGCTCACCCATATAGATGCACTAGAGGCTGTAAGGGGCCTTAGACACCAGTCCTAGTTTTCTGTTTATGTATGAAAGCACTAAAAGCCAGAAGATTGGTTAAAGACAGGAAGCTGTTAATAGCAGCAGAACCAGATATAAAACTCAAATTTCCTTGCTTCTACTTGAGAATTTTTTCCATATCACGTGAGCTCTTCATAAGTATGGTGATCAGACATCTCAGTTTGCCTTTTGTCTACACTTAATTCTTTTTTTGGTTCTTTTTTAGACAGAGTCTCACTCTGTCGCCCAGGCTGGAGTGCAGTGGCGGAATCTTGGCTCACTGCAACCTCCACCTCCCGCATTCAAGTAATTCTCATGCCTCAGTCACCCGAGTAGCCGGGACTAAAAGTGTACGCCACTGTGACCAGCTAATTTTTGAAATTTTTTTTTTCAGTAGAGACGAGACTTCCCCATGTTGGCCAGGCTGGTCTCAAACTCCTGACCTCAAGTGATCTGCCCGCCTTGGCCTCCTAAATTACTGGTATTACAGGTATGAGCCACTGCACCCAGCCTATGCTTAATTCTTAGTAAGGACCCCCTTTCATTCCTTACTTATTTGAGACAAAATCTTGCCCTGTTACCCAGGCTGGAGTGCAGTGGTATGATAATGGCTCACTTTAGCCTCAAAATCCTGGGCTCAAGTGATGCTGTCACCTCAGCCTCTGGAGTAGCTAGGACTACAGGTGTGCACCACCATGCCTGGCTAATTTGTTAATTTTTTTCTAGAGACAGGGGCGCGGGGGGGGTCTCACTATGTTGCCCAGGCTAGTCTTGAACTCTTGGCCTTAGGCAGTGCTCCCACCTCAGCCTCCCAAAGGGAGGCTGACACCATGCCTGACACCTCTTTTTCTCTTAACAGTGTCTCATTTGTGTGATAAATGTTTACCAGGTTCATAAGGGAAACAGGCATAATGGAAAGTGTCATACAGACTAACCCTGTAACTGGGATCCATTAATAGAAATTGGAATCCTTAGAAGGAAAGGCAGGTTGTAGAGTAAGATGCTTTTCATATGTTGAATTGAAGGTGTTTGTCAGGACATCTAAATCATTATTTTCTAATCAGTAAAAGTAGCTGAGACACCGGGTTGAGAGAGATATTTGTGAGCTTTCTTTGTTTGGAGATGGTCATTGAAGCTGCATTAAGACATTCCATTCATTTTTAATCTATTGGGGGAGGATTAGTGAGCTCAGTTTATGAAGACTGAGAAAAATGCCTTACCCAGTATGACATGCATGCCTGAGGACACATGTTGATCCCATATATGGGTGTTCACATGTGACTGCTTTGACTTTTGTCTAGTGTAGACATGCTTGAACATTTATGTTTGCAAGTATGTAATAATGTTGGGTGCGGTGGCTCATGAGTATCATTTCAGCACTTTGGGAGGCTGAGGATGGCGGATCACAAGGTCAGGAGTTTGAGACCAGCCTGACCAACATGGTGAAACCCCATCTCTACTAAAAAAAATAGCTGGGTGTGGTGGCATGCACCTGTAATCCCAGCTGAGGCTGAGGCAGGAGAACTGCTGGAACCTGGGAGGCAGAGGTTGCAGTGAGCCAAGATCATGCCACTGCACTCCAACCTGGGTGACAGAGTGAGACTCCATCTCAAAAAAATAAAAATAGAGAAAAAAAGAGTAGTACTTTGTTACATTATTTTTCTTTTCTTCTCCTTTATGTCACAGAGCGTGAAGCAATGTTTTTTATTGTGGCTGGAAAGCATTGAGTAGTACTGATACATGCAAAGGTGGTTGATGAAGAGCCCAGTCTCTAGGAATTAGGAGCACCTGAATTCAAATGCTGCCTGTGTAACTATGCATAGCTTATCACTTTCTTTCTTCCCAAGTTTAGACAAGTTTGATCCTGAGAACAGTGAGAAACTATGCTCATGATTGTTCTTGGGGAGGATTTATCTGATGCAATGCCTGAGTGTGGAGAGATATAAGAGTTAAGTGATTGATAAGGAGACAAAACCTTAGGAGAAAGGAGCTTCTGGACCAGGGTCTTGATCTAGTAGATAAAGATTGGCTGGGTGTGGTGGCTCACACCTGTAATCCCAGTACTTTGGGAGGCAGATACAGGAAGATTGCTTGAGCCCAGAATTTGAGACTAGCCTAGGCAACATAAATCCTTGTCTCTACAAAACAAAACAAAACCAAAAACAAAACCCAAAGCTTAGCTTTTGGTGGTGTGTGTCTGTAGTCCCAGCTGTTCAGGAGGTAGAAGGATCACGAGAGCCTGGGAGGACGAGGCTGCAGTGAGCTGCGGTTAGGCCACTGTACTCCAGCCTGTGCAACAGAGTGAGACCCTGTTTGAAAAGGAGGAAACAGAAAAGCGATTAATGTGGGAGGTGTTAAGGAACTAGTAGAGGAGCTAGAAGCATATTGAATTTTGGGGAATGAGAAAAAGTAATCAGGTGAAAAATGAGTACAGTACTATCACTAGAGAAGTCAGGAGGAGAAATTGATTAGTATGATTAAGTTTTCTTTAGCTGACTTTAAGAGTGCTAACTGCCCCTGGATGTGAACTCTAAAAAATACTTTGGCTGGACACAGTGGATCACCTGAGGTCAGGTGTTTGAGACCAGCCTGGCCAACATGGTGAAACCCCATGTCTACTAAATATACAAGAAAATTAGCCAGGCATGCTGGTGGACACCTGTAGTCCCAGCTACTCGGGAGGCTGAGGCAGGAGAGTTCCTTGAACCTGGGTACTAGAGGTTGCAGTGAGCCAAGATCATGCCACTGCACTCCAGTCTAGGCAACAGAGTGAGACTCCATTTCAAAAAAACACTCTAGAGACAACTTCCTAAATTGCACAGGCTGGTTTTGAACCCCTTGGCTCCAGCGATCCTCCTACTTTGGTTTCTCAATGTGTTGGGATTACAGGCATGAGCCATTGCCCCTCCCCCTCCCCATTTTTCTTTTTTCCATGCATGTATTTTTGAGGCTGGATGTTGAGAAAATCAGAGACAGGAATCAGGGAGAGATGTTGGAGGTAGAGACACTGGTTATTTGCATCCAGGTTGCAGTGTCAACGGAGCGGATAAGATTGAAAGAGCAGGAGATTGAGGGGTGGGAGAAGGGTACTCTAAAGAAACTCTTGGGAATGTTGACATTTCTGATATTTTGCTCTCCTGATACTCGCTGGTGATCCTTACTGTTGATACTTGTTCTTGATCCTTCCCAGTGGTGGGCTTCCTGTTTTTAGCATTCAGGCTATACATGCCTTGAACTTTCTCTTAACTGTAGCTCCACCCCGCCTCCTCAAGACTCCTTAGACTGCCTTAGAGGAAGATTATAGCTATTGTTAAATGTGTGATATCTGTCTCAAGATCTTCAATTGAACTGTAAGATTGCAGTATAGTGGGAGTATTTCCTTTGTATTTAAAAGCGATTTTAAGTTAAGATTTCACAGTGATCAGCTTTGGTATTTTCTCCCATCTTACTAGATTTTACTTTATAGGAAAGGTCATATTTTGTATCTGGGACTAATAACATGAGCTAATAAAATAACATTAAAATTAGTTCATGAAAAGCCAGTGATTAATTCTCTTACTGAAGTGGTTACATTGTCTATTAGCCGCTGAACTCTTCCTTGGCCATCCATGTGGAATTAGAAAGCAGGCTGAGCCAAGGAGGAGGAACAGCCATGACGCTGTATGTCCAGGGGAAATGACAGTCTATCTCCTTTTGCTTCCATGTTGCTTCCAAGTTGCTGATATATACTGTGTATTGTGATCTTTGAGTTGGCGATCATGTGTGGGAACAACTTGCAACCTTATCTTTTTTTGGTGGGTAGTGGATGAGCTGATTAATTGAGAAAAGCCACGTGCCCTAGTTCATCTGAACTTTTCAGGTCATATTGAGAAAGTAGGTGGAGGGGTTGGTAGAGAGTGCACTTTTTCCAAGTACACAGTAGCAGGCTAGAACTCCTTAGTGTGGAGAACAGGGTTTAGTGGTCAAGTGAAGGTCTGCACTTTGCTTTGCCTGAGGAACTATAGCTGCATCTGATGCCTGTCACTTACTCAGGTTGCTGCAGTGTAGGCTGCCTGCCATATGTATGTGCTGATTCTGTTTGTGGAAAAATTTGGGCTGCATAATTAAAGTAATGTAATACAGTGATTAGTAGCACATTCTCTGGAGGTGTGTGACTATCTTGGTGGAATACCAGCTCATGCACTTACTATGTGAATTAGGAAAATTACTTAAATTCTCTGCATCTGAGTTTTGTCATCTATGAAATTGGGATAATAATAGTTCCTATCTCAAAAGGTTGTAGTGAGGATAAACTGAAGGTATGTGTATATAATGTGCTTTGATTAGGGCCTGGCATAATATCTGTTGCTGCTACTGTTGCTGCTGTTACAGGATAATTATAATTTTTGCCCAGATGTTGCTCAAGGGTCTTTGTAATATACTCAAGAACCTTTGTCCTTTTCCTTCAGAGTGTGTATTTCCATTTATAATTTTACATTCCATGTAATGAGAGCAAGGGTTGAATCCTGTTGCTCACCATTGTCCCCAACACCTAACTGGTATAGTTGAGATCAACAGATGTGTGTTAATTGAATGAATTGTTTGGAGTTGAGTATTTCCAGTCTTAAAAAATGTTGGATGTATACACCTACTGTGTACCCACAGAAATGAAAAATAAAGAATCTTAGTAGAGATAAGAATATTTACAAACAGTTCTTGGCATCTTAGTTTGCATTTATTTGGCTGGTAGTAAATTTTTTGAAAAGTTGTGAAAAGCAGATATTCTGTAAATCTTTTTTTTTTTTTTCTTTTTTGAGATGAAGTCTCACTCTATCCTTGGGCTGGAGCGCAATGGCACAATCTTGGCTCACTGCAACCTCCACCTCTGGGGTTCAAACAGTTCTCCTGCCTCAGCCTCCCAAGTAGCTAGGACTACAGGCATCTGCCACCACACCCGGCTAATTTTTGTATTTTTAGTAGAGATGGGGTTTCACCATATTGGCCAGAATGGTCTCCATCTCTTGACCTCATGATCCACCTGCCTCAGCAGTCTGTCCGATGAGATAGGCATGTCATTTATTCAACTATTTAATATACTGCTGAGAAAATTTTTATAAATTTTGTAGAAAAGTCATTTTTATCTGTAGAGATAACCTGTAAAATTCTTTTTTTTTTTCTGCTTGTGTTCCAATAGTATTATTATTAGGTAGCGGGGAGAAATTGCAAAGTCTTCATGTATAGTCATTTGTTTGGTTTTTAAAATGGTTCATCTTCATCATCCTTATGTTTATATAAAAACTTTCAGTTAAATAATTTTTTTTTTCATTCAAGATGGGGTCGCCCTCTGTCATCCAGGTTGGAGTGTGGTAGCAGGATTTCACTCACTGAAGTCTCCACCTCCCAGGCTCAAGCGATCCTCTCACCTCAGCCTCCTGAGTAGCTGGGACCACAGGCCCTTTTCCCCAGGCCCAGCTAATTTTTGTGTATTTAGTAGAGATGGGGTTTCAGTAGATTGCCCAGGCCGGTCTTGAACTCCTAAGCTCAAGCACTCTGCCTCCCTTTGCCTCCCATAGTGCTGGGATTACAGGTGTGAGCCACTGCCCAGATAAACAATTTTTTGGATGGAACATTTACTGGCCAGCTAGATATAAATGATACAGGAAAAAGCAAATGTGTGACTTATTAAGATATTGGCAGCTGATGATGAAGCATATGTTTTATATATGTCTTCACTAGTAATCCAGAAATGACTGAGTCTTATGGCAGTACTTTTTTTATTTTTTTTGAGACGGAGTCTTGCTCTGTCACCCAGCCTGGGGTACAGTGGTGCTTTCTCAGCTCACTGCAGCCTCTGCCTCCTAGGTTCAAGTGATTTTCCTGCCTCAGCCTCCCGAGTAGCTGGGACTACAGACGTGTGCCACCACACCCGGCTAATTTTTATACTTTTAGTAGAGATGGAGTTTCACCATGTTGGCCAGGCTGGTCTTGAACTCCTGACCTCAAGTGATCCGCCCACCTTGGCTCCTGCTTAGGAGAGTCATGGGATGTTAGCAGCTTCTCAGATAATACATTATGTGGGTATATTTGTGACATACCCATGTAATTGGTATTTGTGAACTCCCCATTGTGTTCTGTTTATTCAAAGTGGGGTTGGTGCCAGGTGCAGTGGCCCATACCTGTAATCCTACCACTTTGGAAGGCCGAGGCAGTTGGACTGCCTGAGCTCAGGAGTTTGAGACCAGCCTAGGCAACATGCTGAAACCCCATCTCTACTAAAATATAAAAATTAGCCAGGTGTGGTGGTGCTTGCCTTTAGTTTCAGCTACTGGGAAGGCTGAGGCATGAAAACTGCTTGAACCCGGGAGGCGGAGGTTGCAGTGAGGCAAGACCACACCATTGCACTCTAGCCTGAGTGACAGAGGGAGACTGTCTTCAAACAAACAAACAAACAAACAAACAAATAAATAAATAAATAAAATAAAAACAAAGTGGGGTTGGCAAACTTTTTGTGAGGGACCTGATAATAAATGTTATAGGGTTTTCTGAGCATATATTAATCAGCTATGCCAGTATTGCACAAAAGCAGCCATAGACAATATGTAAATAAATGAGCATTGCTAAATATCAGTGAAACTTTATAAAAATAGGCAGTGGACTAGATTTGGACTGTGGGCTGTAGTTAGCTAACCCCTCCTCTTATATTTAATAGTACTAGTTTTTCCTCTGTCCCTTTCTTTTTCTCCTCCAGGATATTTTTATATTCTTTTCCATTTACTTTTTAAAATAAGACATTTTTAAGGAATAGCTTTATATCCACAGAAAAATTGCAGATAGCATAGAGTTTTTCTGTACTCCATACCCATATTCCCCTATTACTGACATCTTATATTGGTATGGTACATTTGTCAAATTAATGGACCTATGTCCATACATTATTATCAGCTAAAACCAGCCAGGCTCAGTGGCTCACACCTGCAATCCCAGCACTTTGGGAGGCTGAGGCCAGAGGATCACTTGAGGCCAGTAGTTCAAGAGCAGCCTGGGTGTAGCTCTTAAAACAAAACAAAAATGACCAGGCATGGTGGTGTGTGCCTGTAGTCCCAGCTACAGAAAACAAACAAACAAAATAAAAAAAAAATTCACCACCAAAAAAAGAGAAAACTCTAAAGTCCATACATACTTTATTGAGATTTCTTCTATTTTACCAAATGCTCTTTTTCTGTTCCAGTATTTCATGCAGGCTACTACATTACATTTAGTTGTTGTGTCTTCTTGGGCTCCTTTGCACTGTGACAGTTTCCTGGCTTCTCCTTGTTTCTCATGTCCTGGACAGTCTTAAGGAGAACTCATCAGGTGTTTTGTAGAATGTCTCTCACTTGAGATTAATCTTGATGTTTTTCTCATGATTAGAATGGAATTATGGGTGTTTGAGAAGACGCCCGTAGAGGTGAAGTACCATTTTCTTCATATCATGTCAACAGTATGTCACTGTTGATGTTAACCTTGATCACCTGACTGAGGTACTGTTTATCAGAGTTCTTCACTGTAAAGTTGCTCTTTTACCCCTGTTTCTATGCTGTACGCTTTGGAAGGAAGTCACTTTGTGCAGTCCATACTTTCGGAATGAGTAGTTATACTCCACCTCCTTGGAGGCAAAGTGTCTGCATAAATTACTGGAATTCTTCTGCATGGGAGATCTGGCTATTTTTTCCTATTTGTTTATTTAGTCATTTTATCAGTATGAACTCATAGATATTTATTTTGTACTTTAGATTATCTCCAAATCCAATATTGCTTTATTTTTTTGTTCAACCTGTTCTAGCTTTGGCCATTGGGAGTGCTTTGATGTATATACTCGTATTTTTTTTTTTAAACGCTTATGTTTCCAGACCAAACTGAGGGTCGGGCTACTGTTTCTCATGGCCCAATAACGAGATGCAGATGAACTGGGGAGGAAGAGAGTTTTTATTTCTACAGTGGGTTACAGGGAGAACGAATGCCTGGAAAGTATTGCCAGACCAATTCTATTATTACAAAGTTTTCTAGAGCTTATATACCTTCTAAGCGGTATGTCTACCTGTAAGTGTTCATTCATCTAAAGACATAAGTGATTAACTTCTTTTAGTTCATAACTAAGGTCTAAACTTACTTAATCTAAATGGGTCCAAGTGCTGGGATGATTATCCTTATGTTGTCTCCTGCTAAAACACGGAGGTTTGAGAAGTTTTTTCCATACCCTAAAAAACTTGTTTGAAGAGGCCTGAGGAGATTCTTCAAGACCCACAGTAAAACTTCTTTAATCCTAAGTGGGTCCTATTAAGAATTCCTGCATTATTTTGTCATGCTTTAAGGCCCAGGAAAGGCCTAGGCAAAACTCTTGATGGACTTTGTTATGTTCCAGCCCTGCATAAGGGCACTGGCTCTTTGTTTTTTTTGTTGTTGTTGTTTTGTTTTGTTTTTTCTTTTCTTTGAGACAGTCTCGCTCTGTCTCCCAGGCTGAAGTGCAGTGGTGCAATCTCAGCTCACTGCAACCTCCGCCTCCTGAGTTCAAGCGATTCTCCTGCCTCAGCCTCCAGAGTAGCTGGGATTGCAGGTGCCTGCCACCATGCCAGGCTAATTTTTTGGTATTTTTAGTAGAGACAGGGTTTCACCATTTTGGCCAGGCTGGTCTTGAACTCCTGACCTCAGGTGATCCTCCCTCCTCGGCCTCCCAGAGTACTAGGATTACAGGTATGAGCCATTGTACCTGGCCAGCTCTTTGAGCTTTTAATATTTAACCTAAGTACTCAGTGTGTACAGAAAACGTTGTTTTGGAGGCCTGAATTAGTGAGACCTGGCCTGCTACTCTTATAGTCTGGGATTGCAAGATACTCCATGCTCTTCTTACGTATATTTCCCACTCTAGTCCCAGAATTATCTGTTTCTCCAAGGAGCCCTGTTTTTTTCTTTTTATTTGAGAGTGGCATTTGAAGATATCACTAGATGTTCATACTGCTGTTGAGTTTCTAGGGTGTCATTTCTTTTAGGCTCTTTCAACTAATCTTTTCGCATTTTTAGTAGAGACGTGACTTCTCCATGTTGATCAGGCTGGTCTCGAACTCCCGACCTCAGGTGATCCTCCACCGCAGCCTCCCAAAGTGCTGGGATTACAGGCATGGGCCACTGCACCCAGCTGGAGAAAAAGCCTTTTTATTTGGGTGTTATCCACTGAAGAGAATGAGAGATCAGTTTTGAGGTCATTCTTCTCTGCCAACTAAAATTGGGGAATTTATGTATGAAAACAAGAATGTAACTATGTGTAAGGAAAACAGCAATTAGGGAAGGGATAAGGAAGCAGTCCTGACCAATGAGGTTGGAAAGAGGTGTGTAGGATCTCATTGTCAGAATGATGATTTGGTGAGTTTCAGTCCCTTACTTGAGGGTCCGTTTCCAGAAGAATGAACTCACTGGAAACAGTAAGTTTTAGGTTTTAAAATTGGAAGGGTCATTTTCTGTGTTTCTTCAAATACCTGTTAATATAATTTCTGTGGGGGAAATTGGGTCAGTTTCATTTATGCATGGCTTTTTTGCCCAGTAGGTTTCAGCCTCATTTACCCTTAATAGACTGCTATTTCCCAAAGTTACTTGGATCACTACTTTTCCCCTTACCGCTTTAGTGAGGTTGTTTCATGTGTTTTCACTACAATTAGATTGTTTTGCTATATTCTGCATTCCATCCTAGGATTCCTCACCTTTGAAATATTTTCTAGAAATTAACAAGTACTGAAGATCACTCTTGTTTTCTGAAGTTCTGCTGGTTTTGAAAAATATATGGTGTCCTTTACCTACCATTAAAATATCATACAGAACAGTTTTATTGCCTGAAAGTCTCCTGTGCTTCATCCATTTAACCCTACCTTCCCAACTCCAGCTACCACTGATCTGGTACTATCTATAGTTTTGCTTTTTCCAGAATGTCCATTAAATGATATCTTACACTTTGTAGCCTTTCAGACTTGCTTCTTTTATTTAGCAATATGCATTTCAGATCCATCCTTCTAACAATCTCGTTGTTGTTTTAATTTGCATTTTAAAATGATAGTAGCACAGAATGAACATCTTTTCATAGGCATATTTGCCATCTGTATATCATTTTGAGTAGACTGTTGTGATCCTGTCACCTCTCCCCCCTTTTCTTACTTACAGTCAGGGGATTTATTACCTCATTTAACAAGAAATCTGATGGAAAGACAGTTGCAGGATTGGTCCTTGACTTTTGCATCAAGGACCAGGTTCTTTCCATCTTCGGTGTGTTGATTTGTCTGGCTCTCATAGTCTCAAGATGGCTGCCATAGTTCTGTTACTCGAAAGGGGTCGTGATCCAGACCTCAATTCCTGGATGGACCTTGAGCAAGAAAGAATTCAGGGAGTCCATAGAGTAAAGTGAAAGCAAGTTTATTAGGAAAGTAGAGGAATAAAAGAATGGCTACTCCCTAGACAGAGTGGCCCCTAGGGCTGCTGGTTGCCCATTTTTATGGTTATTTCTTGATTATATGCTAAACAAAGGGTGGATTATTCATGCCTCCCCTTTTTAGACCTATAGGGTAAGTTCCTGACATTGCCATGGCATTTGTAAACTGTCTTGACGCTGATGGGAGTATAGCAGTGAGGATGGCCAGAGGTCACCCTGTCTTATTTCTGGTGGGTTTTAGCTGGCTTCTTTACTGCAAAGACCTATTCTATCAGCAAGGTCATTATGACTTGTATCTTGTGCCCACCTCCTGTCTTCATCCTGTGACCTAGAATTCCTTAACCATCTGGGAACACAGCCCAGTAGGTTTCAGCCTCATTTACCCAGCTCCTGTTTAAGATGGAGTTGCTCTGGTTCACTTGCCTCTGACAGTTGTAGGCTTCGCATACAGTAAAGTCTGTCCAGAGGCAGAAAAAGAATCTCTGCTGTTTTTTTTTTTTTCTCTATTGCATTTGAAAGATTGAGATATATTTATGTACCATAGAGTTCATCGTTTAAAAGTGTACAATTCCGTTTTTTCTTTGTATATTCACAATGTTGTAGAACTATCACTAATTCCAGAACATTTTCATCTTCCCAAAAAGAGTCCCTATATTCGTTGTCACTCTCCATCTTGCTGTTTTCTCAGATCATTTGCCCTTCTTTTTTTTTTAATGATAGTACTTGGCGTGAACATTTGCTCATTTTTAAATTGGGTTGTTGTCATATTAGTGACTTGTAAGAGCTCTTTCTATGTCTTTGATTCAAGTTCCCTATCAGATAAGGTTTTTGCAAGTATTTTCTTCTAATATGTGGCTTATCTTTTTGTTCTCTTAACAGTGTCTTTTGCAGAGCAGAGGATTTTAATTTTAGTGAAGTCCAATATATCAACCAGTTCTTGCATGTGCCGTGAGTTTAGTCTTGTATCTACAGACTCATCTTGAAACCACGTGACCAAGGTCACTTATATTTTCTCCTGATAATCCTCTGGAAGCTAATAGTTTTCCACTTTATTTTTAGATCCATTATATGTTTTGAATTACTTATTTTAGTGTATATACATAACATGGTTTTTAAAGTTTCTGTTCAGTAGCATTAAGTACATTTCCATTGTTGTGTACTCATTATAACTGTCTGTCTCTAGAACTTTTTCATCATCCCAAACTGAACTCTGCCCATTAAGCAATAACTCCATAGCCCCTGGTGGTCATTATTGTACTTTCTGTCCATGAAGTTAATTACTCTAGGTACCTCATATAAATGAAATTATGCAGTAATTTGGTTTTTTGTGACTTGCTTTTTTTTTTTTTGAGGTGGAGTTTCACTCTTGTTGCCCAGGCTGGAGTGTGATGGCGCCATCTCAGCTTATTACAACCTCTGCCTCCTGCCTCCTGGTTCAAGTGATTCCCCTGCCTCAGCCTCCTGAGGAGCTGGGATTACAGGTGCCTACCACCATGCCTGGCTAATTTTTTTGTATTTTAGTAGAGACTGAGTTTCACTATGTTGGTGGCCAGGCTTGTCTCAAACTCCTGACCTCAGGTGATCCACCCGCCTCAGCCTCCCAAAGTGCTGAGATTACAGGTGTGAACCACCATGCCCAGCCATGACTGGCTTGTTTCACTTACCACGATGTCTTTAAGGTTTATCCATATTGTGACAATCAGTTTCCTTCTTTTTTAAGGTCAAACGGTATTCCATTTTATACATGTACCATATTTTGTTTAAACATTCATAAGTGGATGAACACTTGGGTTACTTCTACTGTTTGGCTATTGTGAAGAATGTTGCTGTGAGTTTGGGTATATAAAAATCTGTTCAAGTCCCTGCTGTTGTATCTTTTGACCCAGAAGTGGAATTGCTGGGTCATGGAGTAATTCTATTTTTAATTTTTTGAGCACCTGCCAAACTTTTCCATAGGGGCTGCACCATTTTACCTTCTTACCAAGACTGTGTAACTTCTAATTTTTTCATGTCCTTGCCAGTACTTACTTTCTCATTTAAGAAAACAATCACAGCTGCTGTAGTCTGAATGTGTCTCCCAAAATTCATGTGTTGGGAACTTAATTCCCAGTGCAGCAGTAGTGGGAGGTGGCACCTTTGGAGAGGGGTTTATGTCACGAGGGCTATACCATTAGCAGTGGATTAATGCTGCTATAAAAAGGACTTATGGGAGAGGGCTCACCCTCTTTTGCCCTTCCACCTTCTGCCTTGTGAGGATGCTGTGAGAATGTCCACCCCAGGTGCTAACACCTTGGTTTGGATTTCCCAGTCTCCAAAACTGTGAAGAACTAAGTTTCTGTTAACTACCCAGTCTCAAGTATCCTGTTATAGCTGCACAAAACAGATTAAGAAAGTAGCCATCCTAATGGGTATGTGATGATATCTCATTATGGTTTAATTCATATTTTCCTAATGATTCCTGATGTGTATCTTTTCTTTCCCCCCCTCCCCCCTTCCCTCCCTCCCTCCCTCCGTCCCTCCCTCCCTCCGTGCCTTATTCCCTTCTGCTCTTCCTGACTCCCTTCCTTTTTCTTTTTTTTTTTTTGACAGAGTTTTGCTCTGTCTCAGGCTGGAGTGCAGTGGTGCAATCTTGGCTCACTGCAACCTCCACCTCCCAGGTTCTAGCAGTTCTCCTGCTTCAGCCTCCAGAGTACCTGAGAACACAGGCATGCACCACCATGCCTGGCTAATTTTGCATTTTTGCTAGAGACAGTTTGATTATGTTGGCCAGACTGGTCTCGAATTCCTGATCTCAAGTGATTTGCCTGCCTTGGCCTCTCAAAGTGCTGGGATTACATACATGAGCCACTGTGCCTGGCTGATGTGTATCTTTTAATGTGCTTCTTGGCCATTTGTGTATCTCTTTTGCAGAGGTCTATTCAATTTCATTGCTCATTTTTAATTGGGTTGTTGTTTTGTCTGTGAGTTGCAAAAGTTTATTATGTATTCTACATATTAATCTCTTATCAGATATGTGATTTGCATATATTTTCTGCCATTCTGTAGGTTGCCTTTTCACTCTGTTGATAGTGTTTTTTGATATACAAACGTTTTTCATTTTAATGGTTTATGTATTTTTTCTTGTGTTGCGTGTTCTTTTGGTGCCATATCCAAGAATTCAATGCCACATCCAATACCATGAAGCTTTTCCTCCATATTTTCTTCTAAGAGCTTCATAGTTTTTGCTTTTATGTTTAGATTTTTGGTCCATTTTGAGTTAATTTTTATATATGGCTTAGGGTAGGGATCCAACTTCATTCTTTTTAATGTGGATGTCCCGTTTTTCCGTCACCATTTGCTGAAAGACTGTCCTTTCTTCATTTCTCATTAAATGGTCTTGGTACCCTTGTTGCATATTATTTGTGATACATGTGAGTATTTACATTCTGGGCTTTTTACTTCTAGGCGATTTATTTATTTGAGATGGAGTTTCACTGTTGTTGCCCAGGCTGGAGTGCAATGGCACCATCTTGGCTCACCGCAACGTCTGCCTCCTGGGTTCAAGTGATTCTCTTGCCTCAGCCTTCTGAGGAGCTGGGATTACAGGTGTGTGCCACTGTGCCCAGCTAATTTTTTTTTTTTTTTTTTTTTTGTAGAGACAGGCTTTTTACATGTTGGTCAGGCTGGTCTCAAACTCCCGACCTCAGGTGATCCTACCTGCCTCAGCCTCCCAAAAAGTGCTGTGACTACAGGTGTGAGCCACTGTGCCTGGCCTTTATTTTCTAAAAAGACTGGGCTTTGCCATGTTTACCAGGCTGGACTTGAACTCCTGGGCTCAAGTGATTCTCCTGTCACAGCTTCCTCAGTAGGCAGAAATACAGCCACACACCACCATGACTGCTTGGGCTTTTTATTCCATTGGTCTATATGTCTGTTTTTATGCCAGAACCACACTGTTTTTATTACCTTATGTTTATAGTAAGTTCTGAATTCAGAAAGTGTGATATCTTTAACTTTTTTTCATTTTCAATATTGTTTTGGTTACTTGGGGTCCCTTAAGATTCTATTTAAATTTTAGGATAGTGTTTTCTACTTTTGCAAAAAGCATCATTGGGATTTTGATGCGGCTGGCATTGAATCTGCAGATCACTTTTGGTAACAATAATATCTTAACTACATTAAGTCTTTAAATCCATGAACATGGGATGTCTTTATGTTTATTTATACCTTCTTTAATTTCTTTCAGCAGTCTTATAGTTTTAAGCATACAAATTGTTCACCTTCTTGGTTAAATTTATTTCTAAGCGCAAGCTGTCTTTCCTGCCTTGGCCTCTCCAAACACTAGGAGGTATGTGAACCTAACTTGAATTTTGGCTTTCTTTTCTTTTCTCTTTTCTTTTTTTTTCTTTTTTCCTTTCTTCCTTCTTTCCTTTCTTCTTTCCTTCCTTTTTTCTCTTTTCTCCTTCCCTCCTTCCTTTTTTCCTTCCTTCCTTCCTTCCCGGGGGGTGGGGGGAGGCAGGTTTTATTTCAGGTGCTGGAGAGCTGTAGGCCCTACTCCTCCCCCAGAATGCTGCCAGGGTTGGGGGATGAGCCCTGGCAGGGGTGAGTGCTCAACAGGAAGGAAATGATGGGCATGTGCAGGGGCAGGTAGTCCCAGCACTCCTTCAGTTAGCTGTGGGTGCTTGCCCTTGGTCCAGAGGTCATCTGGCTGAAGCCCACCTGGGAGAACAGGGCCACTGGGAGACACTGCATTATGGCAAAGCCAATCCAGGGCTCCACCTCATTGGTGTAGTTGGAGCAGGACACCAGCAGGAAGAGCAACGTGATGGGGTTCTTGGTGGGGTACGGATCTTCCGGGTCTTGGACTTGTGAGCCACAGGTCCCGCTGGGCCATATGGATGGAGAAGTTGCCAAGCTTGCAAATCACAAAGATGGCGAGTACTAGTTTTACCTGATGAGCTCCATAGATAGGGGCATAGAGAGGGTGGTTGATGTAATAGGCCATCCACGCCACAAAGCCCCAGTAGTAGGTACAGTTCTTGAAGGTGTTGCACAAAGGCATCTTGCCATGGGAGAAGCAGTGCATGAAGAGCTCTCTAGCAGGCACTTGACGTAGTGGAATGAGTGACAGATGCAGGCAAGGTGCACTACAGTGTGCCAACTGGATGTGAAGTCATATCTGTGGCCATAGATGAAGGTCACTCGGAAGAAGACAAGCAGGTAGATGAAAAGGGGCTCCGCGTACTCTGTTAGGAAGACCGTCACCCAGCAGATCAGCTTCTACTTCTGGCCCCCAGGTCCCGGAAGTACAGTGTGGCTGTGGTGCCCGTGGGCAGCTTCTGCAGAACATCCTCATCCTTCAGGGACTCGCCCTTGGGGTCCAGGCAGAGGGACTGTGTGGATCTTGGTGAAGAGGTTCTTGATCTCCACGATGGTGGTGTGGGGCTCCACCTTGTCCAGGAAACACAGCTTCTCCCTGTCATTGCATCCAGAATCTCCACTTCATAGTGCTTCATGGCTCCCTCCCATGGTGGCTGCTGTTTGCGGCTGCTGTGCCTACCTGCATGCGACACAGGACAGGGCCTCTAACCATTGATTGGTTTTTATGGGTGAACTGTTCTTACATTCTTGGAATAAATTCTCTTGGTTATGGTGTATAACCATAGTAAACTGTTTAATAAACTGTTGAATTTGGTTTGCTAATAGTTTGTTGCGGGTTTTTGCATCAATGTGCATAAGGAAAATTGGTCTGTAGTTTTCTTTCTATTTTTTTTTTTTGAGACAGAGTCTCGCTCTGTTGCCCAGGCTGGAGTGCAGTGGCACAAACTTGACTCACTGCAACCTCTGCCTTCTGGGTGCAAGCTATTCTCCTGCCTCAGCCTCCTGAGTAGCTGCAATTACAGTTGAGCACCACCACAGGCGGCTAATTTTTGTATTTTTAGTAGAGACCAGGGTTTCACCATGCTGGTCAGGCTGGTCTCAAACTCCTGACCCAGTGATCCACTCACCACTCACCCCCCAGCCTCCCAAAGTGCTGGGATTATAGGCCTGAGCCACTACGACCGGCCATGTAGTTTTCTTGTAGTGTCTTTGTCTGGCTTTTTTTTTTCTTTTAGTCTTAAGGTTATACCTGAATTGTCTGACTTTTTTACAGAGTATAGTAGTACTCCCTGATCTCTGGTTTTGCTTTCTGTTGTTTCACTTCCTGTGGTTTCAGTTACCGAAGATCAGCTGTGGTTTGAAAATCTAAATGGAAAATTCCAGAAATAAACATTCAGAAAGTTTTAAGTTGCACACCATTCTGAGTAGTATGAAGAAATGTTGTGCCATCTTGCTTCATCCCTTCATCTATTGTTTACACTGTATATGCTGCCCATCTGTTAGTCACTTAACCATCAGTTATTGGATAGACTGCAGTATCACAGTGCTTGTGTTTAGGTAGCCCTTATTTCATTTGATAATGACCAAAAGCACAAGAGGACTATGCCTACTTAAAAATTAAACTCAATCATAGGTGTGTATATGAAAAAACAGTATATATAGATAGTCCCAAATTTGATGGTTGGACTTAGAGTTTTCAACTTTACCTGGATGCAAAAGCAATAATGTATTCACTATGCACCCCTACTTATGATAGGACTGTCTGGATAAGCCCCTCTTAGGTTGAACGTATCATATGTCTAAAGTGACTTTCAACTTATGGTTAGTTTATTGAAACATAACCCCTTTGTAAGTTGAGGAACATCTGTATAGGGTTCGGCACTTATTCAAGGCATCCACTGTGGGTCTTGGAATGTTTCCCCCTCGTATAAGGGGGCACCTACTGTAATGCTGGCTTCAGAGAGTGAGTTAGAAAGTGTTCTTTCCTCTTCATATCTTGGGAAGAGGTTTAATTCTTTAAATGTTTGCTGGAATTCTGAGAGGGTTTTGATTACTGATTCAATCTCCTTACTAGTTATAGGTCTATTTATGTTTTCTGTTTATTCAGGATTCATTCTTAGTAGGTTATGTATTTCTAGGAGTTTGTCCATTTCATTTTATTTATACAGTTTGTTGGCTAATTGTCTAGAACTCCCTTAGACTCCTTTCTATTTCTATAAGGTCGACAATGATTATTTTCTCTTTCATTTCTGGTATTAGTAATTCAGGTCTTCTGTTTTCTTAGTTTGTCCATTCGTTTGATATTTTCATTAAATTAATTTTTGATTTTGTTGATTTTCTTTTCCCTTTCCCTTTCCTTTTTCCCTTCCCTTTTCTTTCATTTTTGTTTTTTTTGTTTTTAAGGCAAGGATTGACTCCCTTCTCCCATACCCCAGTAAAGTGGTAAGATCATGGCTTACTGCAGCCTCAACTTCTTGGACTCAGGTGATTCTCCGACTGCAGCCTCCCGAATAGCTGGGACTCCAGGTGTGTTTGCCACCATGCCTGGCTAAACTTTTTTGTGTGTGTGTTTTTAGTAGAGATGGGGTTTCATCATGTTGCCCAAGCTGTCCTTAAGTCCCGGGCTCAAGGATCCATCTGTCTCGACCTCCAAAAGGCTAGGATTACAGGTGTGAGCCACTGCACCCGACCTGATTTTGTTGGTTTTTCTATATTGCTTTTCTATTCTATATCACATTTGTATTGCTTTGATCTTACTTTCTCTCCTTGCTTGGAGTTTCGTTTGCTCTTTTCTAGTTTCTTACAGTGGAAAGTTAAATTACTGATTTAAGATCTTTTGTACCCACATAGCTACAACTTTTGTTAAGCACTGCTTTGAGCTGCATTCAACTGGTGTGTTGCATTTTCATTTTTGTTGAAATGAAAGTTTTGTTAATGTCTTGTGATTTCTTTTATCTGTTATTTAGGAGTATGTTTTAATATTCATATATTTACAAATTTTCCAAATTTTCTTATGTTAATGATGTATAGTTTCATTCTGTGAGGTCAAAAACATAGTTTGTATAAATTAACTTCTTTTAAGTTTATTCAGATTTGTTGTACAGTCTTCTCATGTGCACATGAGAATTTATATCTTGTTGGGAAAAGTGTTCAATAAATGTTAGGTTTAGTTAGTGTACAGCGTTACTGAAGTCTTCTGTTTCTTGCTGATCTTCTAATTGTTCTGTCAGTTATTGAAAACTGGTATTGAAGTCTCCAGCTGTTGTTGATTTGTCTATATGTACCTTTTATTTTTAGAGAGTATTGATGCCAGTGGATGAGGATGATGACTTTTTTTTATTTCAGTGACACTGGAGTCTCACTTTATGGCCTAGGCTAGAGTGCAGTGGCGCAATCATAGCTCATTGCAGCCTTAAACTCCTGAGCTCCTGCCCCAGCCTCCTCAGGAGGTAATACTGCAGACACATGCCACATGCTTGGTTAATGTTTAAATTTTTTGTGGAGATGTGGTCTCACTATACTGGTCTTGAACTCCTAGCCTGAAGTAAACCTCCCGACCTGCTGTCTGAGCCTCACAAAATGCAAGGATTACTGGCATGAGCTACTGCACTGGGCCTATTTTTTTTCCCTAAGAGATGGGGGTTTTGCTATGTTGCCCAGGCTGGACTTGAATTTCTAGGCTCAGGTGATCCTTCCAGGTAGCTGGGACTACAGGTGCAAACCACCACTCCTGGCTGAGAATGATAATTTGATGTTGCATTGTATACATATTTTAAATATTGATTCTAAAGGGGTTCTATAAATCAGTATGAAAGATTAAAGTCACCAATAAAAAATTGACAAAAGATGAATAGGCAATTCACAGAAAAAGAAATGTAAATTCCTAATCGTAGGAAAGAAGCTCAGCTTCATTGGGAATAAGGGAAATAGAAAATAAAATTAGATAACCATTTAAAATATCAAATTAGCAAAAATTAATTATTACTATTTTTTTTTTAGTTGGAGTCTCATTTTGTTGCCCGGGCTGGAGTGCAGCGACGTGATCTCCACTCACTGCAGCCTTCACCTCCTAAGTTCCAGCAATTCTCCTGCCTCAGCCTCCTGAGTAGCTAGGATAACGGTGCCCGCCATCACTCCAGGCTGATTTTTGTATTTTAGTAGAGACAGAGTTTTGCCATTTTGGCCAAGCTGGTCTCAAGCTCTTGACCTCAGGTGATCTGCCTGCCTCAGCCTCCCACAGTGCTGGGATTACTGGCACAAGCCACTGTGCCTGGCAAAAGTTTGAAAGTTATTATGCAGTCTTAGGATATGGAGGGACCAATGTCCCCCAAAATTGTTAATGAGACTGTAAGTTTTTTTTTAGCCATCTTTTTAAAGCTTTTCTTGTGGTTATCTTTGCATATTATTATGAATACTTCCCCATGTTCATCACTCTACTGCAACAAGACCAATCTTGTTTTACCTGCACTTTCTGTAAACTGGTTTGTGTCTTGGCTGCATTGAATCCAGGTTTTTTGTTTTGCCAAAGAATATTTCTTAAGTGGTGGTAGTTTTTGTTGTATTATATCATGTGGCAAATGATCTCTGATTGTGATGTTATGGTTGATCAGGTTTCAGGTGTTATCAGTCTGATGATTACCTTGTGCCTCATCAGCTTTTACCTAGTGATATTAGTGGCCGTTAATGGTCATGGCCTATACCATTAGTGGCAGGATTCTAAATTATTTCTTTCTTCATTCATTAGCCGAAATTCTTAAAGAACTTTCCCTAAGCAAGTATTTGGTTACTTTGAGATATAAAAAGGCAGAATAAATGCTTCCTTTTATTTCTCTCATTTACTAGGTTTCAGAGTAATGACTTGGTTTCCTGGATTCTTCCAGAGGTAGATGAACTTAAAATTTTGAACATACATGAATGTGTTTTAATCCATGGCACATACTGTTCTTTTTCTTCATTCTTTGCCCAGAGGGAATTCCTTCATTCTGGCTCCTGAATTCTTTTAATATGACTGTAGTCTTGAATATCACTTTGCTTTTGGCAAGGTATGATGCTCCAGGATCATGTACATTTTTTGCCCCAGACTTGGAATCAGCCGTTTGTCCATAGAGTCCCATTTTCTTTTAGTGGAAAATATTTCAGAACCACAGTCTGGGCCTTAAGGGGGGTGCTCACTCTTGTTGGGTGGCTCATTTTTTCTAGGTCTTTTTGATAGATAGAACTTGGAAATCCTAATTAGTTTTCTTCCAGGTAATACATAGTATACTTTCAATTGATATTTTTAATTCAAATTTAGGATTTCAGAGTTTCTACTTTGATTCTGTATCTTTTTCTGTTACCCTGGTATTAGGTAACAGAAATACCTAACATATACCATGTTAGGTATTTCCTAACATGGTTATAGAAGATGTTAACTTTGGGGGAAGTGGGGTAAAGGATATATAGGAATTCTTGTTTTTTTGCAGCTTTTCTGTAGGTTTAATATTATTTCAAAATTTAAAAAGTTAATTGCGGCAATTTTAAATAAGTGAAAATCCCACGTACTCTTATCATTGTTGGAATGACTACAATTATGGCACATGCATACAATGAGATACTGAGTAGTTAGCTATTAAAAAGAATGTGGGCCAGGTGTGGGGGCTCATGCCTGTAATCTCTGCACTTTGCATTGAGCCGAGATCACGCCACTGTACTCCAGTCTGGGCAACAAAGACTTGGTCTCAAAAAAAAAAAAAAGCTAAGAAAGAAGCAACCCTAACACTTAGTGGCTTAAAGCAACAACCATTTATTATAATACTTTGGGTTAGTGGTTTGAGTGGAACTCAGCGAGAATTTTTCACTGATTTCTCTTGTGTTGTCTCATGCTTCTGTTGTCACCTGCAGGCTTGATTGTAGTTGGTGGTCTAAGATGGCCTTGCTCCTACGTCTGGCAGTTGGTGATGGCTGTTAACTGGTTTGTCTGTGAGGTCTTAATAGGGAGAGTTTCTTATGCTCTCATACTTCTGTGGCTAGAAGAGATTTCTCCTTGTGATAGTCTTGAAGATCTTTGGCAATCTAGGTTCAGAAATCCATGTTTTCACCTCACCTGGTTAGAGGAAGTTGTTAAGCCAGCTTTGATGTAGGGATGTGGAGAAATGGAATTGGAAACAAAGTCATATTGTGAAAATGTGTGTGTACAGGGATGAGAGGAATTCGTAGCTCTTTGTTTTTGCAGTTTCCACAGGAGTGATAGGATAAGATGTGTAGTTTTAGAGGGTTCACTGAGTCTAGTGTCACCACAGATTTGGAGGGGGCAGGGAAAAATGAGTCAAGGCAGGGTTAACAGGTCATTGCAGTAATCTATGGGAAAGATGGTAAATAAGAGCGTGCACAGACATTATTGCACACTTTTTATCCTCTGCTTCTAAACATCTCTGGAATTGGGATATCTCAAGATATTCCATTCTGACCCCCTCAGGCTTTTGAGCATATGACACCCATAACCCATCTCTCTTATTGTGTGGATAAAGCAACTTCAGTCCTAGAGAGGTTAAGTTGCTAAGGAACACATAATTCATAAGGGACAGAGCAGTCAGATCCTGGAACCTCAGTCTCTTGTAGACCCAGATGATTTCTACCAAAGCTCCAGTGATTTGCATTGATGGGACAGATCGAAAGTCTATAATCTTAGCACCTTCCATTATTAGGGGAAGTGAAGGCATCAGAGATAACACAGAATGAAGTTTTATCTTAAATAACAGAGATAGACTCTAAATTTATTTTACATATTTTTTATAACATTTTAAAATAATGAATTTGTTATCTTTCTTTGCTAATTTTCATAATAACTTTCTTTTTTAGCTACAAGGCTTTGGACGACCAAGTGTGTACCATGCTGCTATTGTCATCTTCCTTGAATTCTTTGCATGGGGCCTGTTGACAACTCCAATGTTGACTGTAAGTATTGCTGAACTGGGTTTTTGTTTTGTAAGAGAGTTAAGTTCTTAGGCATGTATCACTGTATATGTCTAGATTCGTGTTTGGGAGTAGCTCTTGATAGTGATTTAAAATATTGTTTTGTTTTTTTTTTTTTTCATTGTTTCTCTCTTTTTAATTTTTTTCCTACTGTGGTTTCTGAACCACCTGTAACAAAACACCTCTTTAAATATTCCTGGGTAGCCATGCACTGCTATTGAACTAGACTTGGGTGCTTCTATACAGATGAACTGTGTATGTTTAGGAACATCTTTCAGATACGCTATTGCAGCAAAACCCAACCTTTTTAGTACCACGGACCAGTTTCATGGAAGACAGTTTTTCCATGGAATTTGGTTGGTGAGGGAATGGTTTCAGGATGAAAGTGTTCCACCTCAGGTCATCAGGCATTAGATTCTCATAATAAGTGCAGCCTAGATCCCTCATGTGCATAGTTAAGAGTAGGGTTCCCACTCCTATGAAACTCTAATGCTGCTGTTGATCTGATAGGAGGCAGAGCTCAGGTGGTAATTCCGGCTCAGGACAGGCCACCGACTCAGAGAGTCCTGTCCTACAGGAAATTGTAGAGCATTGTTGAAGTTTGTAACTTTATGGGGACATTAATAATCTTTGACTTAAGAACATAGTAAATAGCAGATTGGTGAGTACTTTGTAACAATGAGTAATAATTATAGGAATGTCTAAATTTCAGTTTTTTGTAGCTTATCTACAGCCATTTCTTTAGAGGTGATATTGAATATCTTAGCAAGAACTTGTATATTTAATCTATGATGTGGTTAGAGGGAAGAGAGATGCCAAAGAAAAGATTGAGGGGGCAGATCCTAGGTAGCTTACAACTGTTTAATGCTTAATTTAATAAAATATTTTAGATTGGTGTTAAGTTTCAGTTGTCTTAATTATTCCTTTTTTTTTTTTTTTAAAGACCGGGTTTCACCATATTGGTCAGGCTGGTCTTGAACTCGTGACCTCAGGTGATCTACCCGCCTCAGCCTCCCAAAGTGCTAGGATTACAGGGGTGAGCCACTGCTCCCAGCAATTATTCTTTAAAAATTATTGATGAACCAGGCACAGTAGCATATGCCTTTAGGCCTAGCTACTCAGCAGGCTGAGACAGGAAGATTGCTTGAGCTCAGGAGTTCTAGTCTAGCCTGGGCGACATAGCAAGACCCCATCTCTTAAAAAAAAAAAAAAACCCAAAAAATCATTGGAGCTTTAAGTCTTCCCAGTCATCATTTTGCCTTACTAAAGAATTCCTTGGCTGGGCATGGTGGCTCGTGCCGATAATCCCAGCACTTTGGGAGGTTGACATAGGTGGATCACCTGAGGTCAGGAGTTTGAGACCGGCCTGGCCAAAACGGTGAAACTCTGTTTCTACTAAAAATACAAAAAGTAGCTAGGCGTGGTGGCAGGCATCTGTAATCCCAGCTACTCGGTGAACCTGGGAGGCAGAGGTTGCAGTGAGCCAAGATCGTGCCACTGTACTTACTCCCTTCCACCTGGGTGACAGAGTGAGACTTCGTTCCCCCACTCCCTAAAAAAAGAATTCCTTTGGGTACAGATGGGTATAGATCATCTTTGTTCTTAAATAAGGTTTGACAACGGAGAACTTTAGAAGGTGGTTTGGCTTTAATTCTTCTGGCACATTTAAAATACAGTTTGATTAATTAAAATTATAATGTGGGTAGAACAGAGGACTTAAAAATTGCCTACATCCTTAATCCTTTTTTTTTTTCTTTTGCAGTAGTTTTTCCTTCATAGTAGGAAACCTATAGCAGGTTATTAGTTATTAGTTAATGAGGATAACTGGTCCCTATTTTGAGTTTCATGAGATTCTAATTTTTCTGACTGTGCATAGTACTACCTGGGATATAGTTGGTGCTTAATTACTATTTTCTTTGAACAAATACATGTGTTTGTTCAGGACGTAATTTTAGTGTGAATATAGACAAACCAGGCCACTCCTTTTTTTTTTTTTGAGACGAAGTTTCGCTCTTGTTACCCAGGCTGGAGTGCAATGGCGCGATCTCCACTCACCGCAACCTCCGCCCCCTGGGTTCAGGCAATTCTCCTGCCTCAGCCTCCTGAGCTGGGATTACAGGCATGTGCCACCGTGCCCAGCTAATTTTTTGTAATTTTTAGTAGAGATGGGGTTTCACCATGTTGACCAGGATGGTCTCGATCTGTTGACCTCGTGATCCACCCGCCTCGGCCTCCCAAAGTGCTGGGATTACAGGCTTGAGCCACCGCGCCCAGCCAATCCTTTTGTTTTATTTTAAAAACTTATGGTTAAATACATATAGCAAACTTACCATTTTCACCATTTTGAAGTATGTAGTTCAGTGGTATTAGATACATTCATAATGTTGTGTATCTGTCACCACCATCCATCTCCAAAACTCATTTCATCTCTTAAAAATGAAAACTGTAGGCCAGGCGTGGTGGCTCATGCCTGTAATCCCAGCACTTTGGGAGGCCAGGGCAGGCACATTCGAGACCACCCTGACCAAAGTGGTGATGTAGCAGGAGCAGCCGCAGGAAATAGATCTCTGGAACACCGAATTAAGAAGGAAGAAGTTTATTCGGCCCAGGAGCCTGAGCGATAAATTGTCCAAAGCTCAGCTCGTCTAACAAAGGAAGGTTCCGCCTTTATATAGGCTTATACTTAAGATATTGCACTTGGAAGAATCTTGGGTTTACAGTCTTAGAAGTCATATATGAAAAGGGTTTCGGTTTACAGCTTCAGGAATCACATATGAAAGAGTTCCGGTTTACAGTTTTAGGACTCACATGTGGAAAGGTTTTGGTTTACAGTTTCAGGAATTGCATATAAAAGGGTTCCGGTTTACAGTTTTAGGACTCGCATGTGAAAAGGTTTCGAGTTTGATCTTGTTTTAAGTAAAAACAGTGTCTTCCTGAGAGTTTACCTAAGACAAAGCCTGCCACCTACAGGAAGATTCAGGAGGCACCATCTGGCCTACTGTCTATTGAGATGCAGGTGGATGACAGATGGGGGAGGGAATCCCAGATGCCTGAGACTCCTTCCTCACCGAAAGCCCGTGTCTACGGAAAACACAAAATTAGCTTGGCATGGTGGCACATGTCTGTAATCCCAGCTACTTGGGAGTCTGAGGTAGGAGAATTGCTTGAACCCAGGAGGTGGAGGTTGCAGTGAGCCAGGATAGTGCAATTGCACTCCAGCCTGGCCAACAAGAGTGAAACTCCATCTCAAATAAAGAAAAGAAAGGAATCATGAGGTCAGGAGTTTTAAGACCAGCCTGGCCAACATAGTGAAACCCCATCTTAAAATAAAAAATAAACATTAAAAATAAAAAAAAAAACTGTAATCCCAGCACTTTGGGAGGCCAAGGTGGGTGGGTCACGAGCTCAAGAGATCGAGGCCATCCTGGTCAACATGGTGAAACCCCGTCTCTATTAAAAATAGAAAAAAATTAGCTGGGCATGGGTGGTGCGTGCCTGTAATCCCAGCTACTCAGGAGGCTAAGGCAGGAGAATTGCCTGAACCCAGGAGGCGGAGGTTGAGGTGAGCCGAAATTGTGCCATTGCACTCCAGCCTGGGTAACAAAAGCAAAACTCCGTCCCAAAAAAAAAAAAGAAACTCTATGGCCATTAAACAATAACTCCCTGTTTCCTACTTCCCTCAGCCCCTGGCATCCACCATTTTCCTGTTTGTTTGTTTCTTTGATTTTGACTATGTGGTATAAGTGGAACCCGTGTAGTATTTGTCTTTTGTGACTGACGTATTTCACTTAGCATAATGTCCTCAGGGCTTGTCATGTTGTACAATAGCATGTGTCAGAATTTCCTTTTTCAAAAGGGTGGAATAGTACTCTATTGTATGTATATACCACATTTTGTTTATGAGTTCATTAGTCAGTGGACACTGAGTTGCTTCTACCCTCTGGCTATTGTGAATAATGCTGCTAAGAACATGGATGTGTAAAAATCTGTTTTAAGTCCTCCTTTCAATTCTTTCAGGTATATAGATGCAGAAGTGGAATTGCTAGATCACAGAGTAAATGTATTTTTAACTGTTTGAGGAACTGCCAAACTCTTTTCCATAGACCTTGTCCCATTTTGCATTCCTACCAATAGTGCACAAGGATTCCAGTTTTTCCTCTTGCTTGCCAACACTTGTTATTTTCCGTTTTTTTCAAAATTATTTCTTTATTTCTAATAGCCAATCTAATGGGTATAAGGTAGACCTGGCCGCTCATTTTAAGGAACTGTTTTGCTTTCTCCCTTTCTTTCCCTTTTCCTTTTTCCCTTGACCCTTCCCTTTCCCTTTTATTTTCTCACCTAACTTCTTTGTTACAGGGTTAAGATTTCAAAATAATATTTTTTCTGATGCAGTCAGTTGTCTGTAATGGTTCAGCTGTTTTCTCAACATAGAAATAATCCTGTGGTCATTCTTTGATAAGAATTCAAATTAAAGCAAAGAAAGGATACCTTAGTATATTTGCTGCCCTGTCAGAAATTCCAAAACCTTCTTCCAGACGGTTAAAATCTTTGGGCTTTTCTTATCCTTGATCAGATGGTCAGATGTCTTTTTGCTTTATTTAACTAGCGAATTAATTTTAATGGGCCCTACAGGCTGATACACTTTCTTTCTGACTGTCCAAAGCAAATACTCTTTCTAGGGTTTTTGTGTCCCTAGACTATATAGTCTTAGAAGCAACTGAAATGCTGCTCTGCTGCCTCTGCACTTTCTGAGGAGTTGTGCTGCTTGCAGAGACTTAGTTAAAATGAACTTTAAGCAAGAGGAGTATAGACTTGGTAGCATAATTCTATAATGCCATGGAAGGAATGTTACTGAGTTAGCAGATGTGCTCATTTTTTTTTCCTGGTTCCTGATGTTGTTAAATTAAGCTAAATGTTTTCTCTTATGCTTTGCTGTTTCTCCAGTCTTCACATCACAGTGTGCTAACTCTACCTGTTTTTGACTGAGGAGACTTGTTCATTCTTATTGGGGTTGGGGGAAAGGATTTTCTCTGGTACATCCCTTCCACATTGTGCCCTTTTTGGTTGGACAGGGACGATTATGTTGGGTTGTTTGATAAGGGAGGGACAAAATTAGAGTTTATTTCTTTGCAGCCGGAGCTGCATATTAAGCTGATGGTTCATGTGTTTTTTTCCCTTACTGTAACCAATGCACAGTCTTCTTTCTTGTTTCCATCAAGGCAAAAGTCATTCTTGAGATTGTGATTTGAAAAGACAAGATAATACTTATGTTTCAATATATTGTCTCATTGGACTAACTCTGCATTCTGAAACCAACCAGGATCATATAGATTGTGTATGATCAGTATGAGCAGTGTAGAGCAATTACTTCTGAGTTAACAAAGTCATTTTCTCCTTGTGATTTGTTGTCTTTCTTAAGTAGCCAAGGCCTAGATTATAACTTTAGTTTGTCTATTAAATATTGTCAGAAAGGTCTCCACTCCTAATACATTGGAACAAATTTATAGAATGGGCTTCACGCAGTGGCCTTACTTTCTAGTAGTAGTAGCAGTTATTGTTGTTGTTGTTTGTACATAAGATTCCTCTCTTGTCTTATATCCCTGCCTAACGTTCTACCCTGTAGTCAAAACATGCATCCTCTTAGAGGGCCTGACCTCCTTTTGTCATGATCTGATTAAACTAAATGCCTTTAGATATATTTAAATCGATCACTTATTTCAGTGAACATAAATGTTCATTGAATGTCAGTTGAATGAATATATGTTCGTTAATGTTAGTTCCTATAAGTAAAGAATTTTATTTCTTAAAATTTGCAGATTTTCTTTTTCAAGTTGATTTTCCCGAAATCCTGCTGGAGATTCAAGGACTCAGTATTCTCAACTGTGCTGTCCTTTTCATGTGGTGATCTGATAATTTATGAATGCTCTTTAAATACTTTCCTGCCACATTCAATTTTTCTATCCCTTCTTCCTGACTCTCAACATATGTGCCTGTTCGTCCATCCATCCATCCGTCCATCCTCCATGATGTCTCTCTTGTTAGTTCCTTAACTTGCTTTGCTGTCTAGTGCTCCTATGTCCTTCCCTTAATCATTGTTTTCTTTCAGGGACTGGAGTGGCTGGGCTGGGATAGGACTGTTTGTGAGGCATTTTTGTCACAATACACAAGGACTTTGTTGGATACTTTGCTGTTCACGTGAAAAGGAAGTAAAGTATTCTAACTACAGTTGCGTGGAGATGGTCATGCTTGCTTTAATGACAAGATGTTCTAGGATCACCTTTATGGTTTTGATAGTTTTCTAATGGTGTGATGACCAAAGTACCCAGAACTTGGCCTGCTTATGTGCCTTATAATTACTAAAATCAGATAAGTATCATTCACCCAAAGTATCTGTATCATCACTATTTGTTAAATTTTTGCTTTTTCTTGCATTGTTGATGATTAGGCTGTAATGAGCATTAACCAAACAAATGAAATGAGCTTTGCTTGACATTTACTTCTCTTCTAGTATTGTGTGTTGTAACCTGTAGCAAACTTTCATTTTACTAAACAAGTGAATGCTTAAAAAAAGAGCAATGCTGATTTCTAGCTTTTCTAATCAACAATATAAAAAGAGTTAACATGACAATTTAAGATAACCATTCATGTGTGTCTTTGTCTTAAAATTTGGCTTTCAAAACATTTGGTGTGCATTCTGGTTTTGTGACAGATTTTTCCAGCAATGGTATATTTTAACTATATCATTATGTTGCCTCTGGCATGCATTGTATCTGATGGGAAGACAGCCCATGACAAAAAGTCTTATTAATCTCCTTACGTCAGGTCAGGAGTCTACATACTATGGCCCATGGGCCACATTTGGAATACTGCCTGCTTTCTTACTGTCATACTAGCTGTGTGGTAAGGATGCTTTTCAAATTTTTATTTATTTATTTATTTTTTTTGAGATAGAGTCTTACTGTATTGCCCAGGATGATGGAGTGCAGTGGCATGATCTTGGCTTACTACCACCTCCACCTCCTAAGTTTAAGCGATTCTCCTGCCTCAGCCTCCCAAGTAGCTGTGACTACAGGTGTGTGCCACCACACCCGGCTAATTTTTATATTTTTTGGTAGAGACAGGGTTTCGCCATGTTGGCCAGGCTGGTCACAGACTTCTGGCCTCAAGTGGTCTGCCCTCCTCGGCCTCAAAGTGCTGGGATTACAGGTGTGAGCCACTGCGCCTGGCCAAATATTTACTATTTGCCCCTTATAGAACAGTGGATTGCTCCCTGCTGTACATGATGATTCATTTTTTCTCTTGCTGCTTTAGAGATTTCCCTTTGTCTTTCTATAGTTTGACTACGGTATAATGTATGTGGGTGTGAATGTCTTTTAAATTTTACTTGAGGTTAGTTGAGCTTGTTGTTTCTGTAATGCTCTTCATCAGGTTTGGGAAGTTTTTGGCCGTTATTTCTTCAAATATTTTTGCAGTCCCTTTTCTCCTTTGGGACTCTCATTATAGATAAATTTTTTCTTTTTTTTTTCTGAGATGGAGTCTTGCTTTGTCACCCAGGCTGGAGTACAGTGGCATGATCTTTGCTCACTGCAACCTCTTCCTCCTGGGTTTAAACAATCCTCCTGCCTCAGCCTCCCGAATAGCTGGGATTACAGGTACCTGCCACCACACCTGGATAGTTTTTGTATTTTTAGTACAGACAGAGTTTCACCATGTTGGTCAGGCTGGTCTAGAACTCCTGACCTTGTGATCTGCCTGCCTCAGCCTCCCAAAGTGATGGGATTACAGGCGTGAGCCACCAGGCCCAGCCATAGATGTTTTTTTATACGATAATGTCTTATAGATCTCTGAGGAGCTGTCCATTTTTCTTTTTTTTTTTTTTTTTGGCCAGTTGTTTTATATTCTTCTGTTTGAATAATTTATATTTATTTGTGTTCAAGGTTACTGATTCTTGTCATCTTAAATTGTCTGTGGTTTCCCTTTAGTGGATTGAGATTTTGATTACTGAATTTTTAATTGCAGAATTCCCATGTTTCTTTTTTATAATTTTTATATTTTATTTGAAATTCCCTATTCACTGAGAAATTATTATACTTTTTTTTGGTGAAGGAGACGTAGTCTTTCTCTGTCACTAAGGCTGGAGTGCAGTGGCATGATCTTGGCTCACTGCAGCCTCCACTTCCTGGGTTCAAGCGATTCTCCTGCCTCAGCCTCCCAAGTAGCTAGGACTATAGGTGTGTGCCACCATACCCAACTAATTTTTTGTATTTTTAGTAGAGATAGGGTTTCACCGTGTTGGCCAGGCTGGTCTCAAACTCCTGATTTCAAGTGATCTGCCTCCCAAAGTGCTGAAATTACAGGCATGAGCCGCCGTACCTGGTCCATACTTTCCTTTAATTCTTTTTTACTTAATTTTTTTTTAAGAGAAAGGGTCTTACCATGTTGCCTAGGCTGGTCTTGAACTCCTGGGCTCAGGAAGTCCTTCCGCCTCAGTCTCCAGAAGTGTTGGGGTTATAGGTGAGAGCTACCACACCTGGCCTCCTTTAATTCTTTAAACATGGATTCCTTTAGTTCTTTGAACATATTCGTAATGGTTGCTTTGAAGTTTTCGTCTGCTATGATTAATATCTGGGAACACTCAGAGACTCTTCTGACTGCCTTTTTTCCTGATTGAGTTATATGTTCTTGTTTCTTTGCATATCTCAATCATTTTTTGTTAAAAGCGGTATATTTAGATAATGCATTTTTGCAATTTTGGATATTTTTTTAAAGAGACAGGGTCTTGCCCTGTTGCCTAGGCTGAAATACAGTGGCACAGTAATAGCTCACTGCAACCTTGAACTTCTGGGCTCATACCTCAATCTCCTGAGTAGCTAAGGCTACAGTTGCATACCACCACACTTGGCTAAGGCTTTAATTTTTTCTGTTTTTATTTTAGAGATGGGGTCTTGCTCTGTTGACCAGGCTGGTCTTGAACTCCTGGCCTCAAGCAGTCTCCCACCTCAGCTTCCCAAAGCATTGGGATTACAGGTGTGAGCCACTGCACCTGGCCCTGGATTTTGATTTTTTTCTTACCTTGAAGGTTGTTTTTGTTTTGCTTGTTTAGTAACTTGCTTGAACTAAATCTGTGAAGTATCCTCTATAATATGCAGCTGCTGATGCCTCTTTTCAGTTTTTATTTTTATTTTTAAGCTTGGCTACCTTGGGATCTCTACCTCCATAATTCAGGGACCAGCCAGATTGGTAAGAGATTATAGTTAAACAGATCAAGGCAGTAAACTTTCTGCTCTCTACTAATGGATCTGTATGTGAACTGGAACTGCATTCATACTTCAGGCTATTTTCAGTTCTTCCTTGGCTTTTGCTGTCTTCCAGATTCTCTTGAAATCTCTGAGTATGTGCAGCTTCTGATGGCCAGGGATCTATGGGTGACTTGAGCATGTTCCCATCTCTTATATGCATGTGTGTAGTCTAGAGTCAACCTGGGATTTGGGGAGAGCTTTTCAAGCTTCTTATGGCTGTCTCACCTTCTACAACTCCCTGTTATATCCCTGGTCTATACCCCACCAGTCTGCCGCCAGCCTTCCCTGTTTGACTCGTTAACTGACAGCACTCCAAATCCAATGAGTCCTCTCAAGCAGCAGCAGTGGCCTGTTTAAACCAACCTACCCACAGAGCTGAGGTTATTGGGAGGGGCAAGAGACTGGTAGCAGCTCAAAACTGAAAACCGCCATTTCCAACTGAACTTCAGTAACTTAATAAGTAAATGCTCTCAGTTTGTTTTATGCCTTTGGTTGAATTTCAGAGCACTGAAATGGGCTCATCTAGCTGTATTGAAAGATAATTTGTTAACCATTTTATACTGTCATGTTAAATGTGAGAAGTCTGACAATTTTTTTTAATATAGTGTTTATAATACATTTTTTAAAAATAAATTCAAGGCTGGGTGTGGTGGCTCACGCCTATAATCCCAGCACTTTGGGAGGCCCGAGGTGGGCGGATCATGAGGTCAGGAGTTCGAGAGCAGCCTGGCCAACAAAGTGAAACCCCATCTCTACTAAAGTTACAAAAATTAGCTGGGCATGGTTGTGTATACCTGTAGTCCCAGCTACTTGGGAGGCTGAGGCGGGAGAATCCCTTGAACCTAGGAGGCGGAGGTTGTGGTAAGCCAAGATTACACCACTGCACTCCAGCCTAGGCAACAGGCTGAAGAAATCATGGCCAAAAACTTCCCAAATCTGATGAAAAGCATTAATCTACAGAAGCAACAAATTCAACAAACCCCAAGTAAAAGAAGAAAGACATTTACACCTATATATTTTGTAACATAGTCAAACTGTAGTCAAACTTTTTTTTTTCCTGGCTAGTTTTCTTTAATTGACTGATGGATTGAGACAGGATTTTGGCAGTGTTGTCCAGGCTGGTCTCGAACTCCTGAGCTTAAGGGATCCTCCTGTCTGGGCTTCCCAAAGTGCTGGGATTACAGGCATGAGCCACCGCACCTGGCCTTGTTTTTTTCTCAAAGTCACATGTAGTACAGGGGTCCTTTAGTTTCTGCGTTTCACTGGAGGTCAGAGATTTTCCTTGATTGTCTTTTCCTGTGGCCGACACCAAGGCTGGCTTCAGGAGTCCTGGGAGACACTCTTCTCTCAAGGATTTGGTAGCTTTCACTCCACTGTCTGAGGCACTGACTATTGCATGTGAAGTTCAAGGTTGTCCTGATTGTTAAGATCTTTGGAAGTCGTCTAAGTTGGGTACTACCCATATGCACCCTGGCTAGCAAGAAGTTACCCACCACCTTTGAGCATGCTCACAACATGCGTGTGATGAAGTTCAGCATCAGCGCTGTTGTCAAGGTGGCCGTGGAGGCCAAGAACCCGGCCAACCTACCCAAGCTGGTGGAGGGTCTGAAGAGGCTGGCCAAGTCCGACCCCATGGTGCAGTGCATCATTGAACACATCATTTCGGGTGCCGGTGAGCTGCACCTGGAGATCTGCCTCAAGGACCTAGAAGAGGACCATGCCTGCATCCCCATCAAGAAATCTGACCCCATCATCTCTTACCTTAAGATGGTCAGTGAAGAGTCCAACGTGCCCTGCCTCTCCAAGTTCCCCAACAAGCACAACCGGCTGTACATGAAGGCGTGGCCCTTCCCGGATGACCTGGCCGAGGACATCGACAAAGGTGAGGTGTCTGCTCGCCAGGAGCTCAAGCAGCGAGGTTCAAGTGGGATGTGGCCGAGGCCTGCAAGATCTGGTGCTTTGGGCCCGACGGCACCAGCCCCAACATCCTCAATGACATCACCAAGGGCGTGCAGTACCTCAACGAGATCAAGGACAGCGTGGTGGCCGGCTTCCAGTGGGCCACCAAGGAGGGAGCGCTTTGTGAGGAGAACACGCGGGGCTTGTGCTTCGACATCCACGACTTGACTCTGCATGCCGACGCCATCCACCGCGGGGGTGGTCAGATCATCCCTATGGCGCAGCGCTGCCTCTGCGCCAATGTGCTGAACGCCCAGCCGCGCCTCATGGAGCCCATCTACTTGGTGGAGATCCAGTGCCCAGAGCAAGTGGTTGGTGGCATCTATGGGGTGTTGAACAGGAAGCGGGGCCATGTGTTCGAGGAGTCTCAGGTGGCCGGTACCTCCATGTTTGTCGTCAAGGCATACCTGCCCGTCATTGAGTCCTTCGGCTTCACTGTCGACCTGAGGTCTAATACCGGCGGTCAGGCCTTCCCCCAGTGCGTGTTCGACCACTGGCAAATCCTGCCCGGAGACCCCTTCGACAACACCAGCCACCCCAGCCAGGTGGTGGCAGAGACCCGAAAGCGCAAGGGCCTGAATGAAGGCATCCCGGCCCTGGACAACTTCCTGGACAAATTGTAGGTGGCACCTCCTGCAGTGTCTGTCGCCCCAGAGACTCACGGCGCCCACAGCACCACGTCCTTACTTTCTCAGACGACACCTGGAGACTGTCCCGACACAGCAACGCTCCCCTGAGAGGTTTCTGGGGCCCGCTGCGTGCCATCGCTCAACCTTAACACTTGATGCCATTTCTTTCGATATTTATTTCCAGAGTCCAGAGGCAGCAGACATGCCCTCTTTGCAGGGACTTACTGGGCCTGTGGGGGAGGGGGAGGTGGGATGGGACACCCAACACTTTCCATTTCTTCAGAGGGAAAGTCAGATGTCCAGACAAATTTAACAAATGCATTAAGAGGTTTATTTGGGTAATTTGCCCGTTGTGGCTCTTGCCCAAGAAAGGGGAAAGGAACAAGCTGATAGATCATTTCTAGCAGGCAGGAAGTCCTGCGCGGCATCACCGTGAGCACCTCCAGCCTGTACTAGTACTACTGGAATAATAAATTTGATGTGGTGGTGGAAAAAAAAGGTGGAGTGGGGAAGAAAAGAAAGGGAAATCTCTAAAGCAGCAACAGAAAAAATGAATCATCATGTACAGCAGGGAGCAACCTGCTGTTTTATAAGGGAACAAATAGTAAATATTTGGCCAGGTGCAGTGGCTCACACCTGTAATCCTAGCACTTTGAGGCTGAGAAGGGCAGACCACTTGAGGCCAGGAGTCTGTGACCAGCCTGGCCAACATGGCAAGACTTCATCTCAAAAAGAAAAAGAAAAGAAAAGAAATTCAAATCATTATAGGGTCCCTAAAACATTTTTGAGGAATATAGTCAGAAAAACCACTGGATTAGTGGATATCTCAATACTTTTTGAACTTTTCCATTTCTATATTTCCCTGACTCTTCTAAAAAATGGAAAACAGGGAAGCTGTTCTCCTACGCTTGCAGTAAAAAATTACAGGATTTTGAGTTGTGTTAGGAGTTTGATCTGAGGAAGATATGATTCTATAGAATGATATATTTTCCTGAAGTTTCCTCATGGCTAAAATAAAATAGGAACCAGAGACCTTTTTGTGTAAGCTTTTAATTTATGTATAATGTGTACAGAAAGGTGTATAAATTATAAATACACAGCTTGATGAATTTTTGTACAGTAAATAGGCTTATATATCCAGCACTATATCACCCTCCCAGAAGCAATCCTAAGTACTTTTTGTCCTTGTCACAATTCTAATATGACAGTTTGGCCCTTGTGTGTGTGTGTTTAATATTACGTATGTAAATGGAATCATACAATGTATACGTTTTGTTGTCTGGCTTTTTTGGCTTTGTTGGTTTAGAAGATTAATCCAGGTTGTATGTAGCAACATTTCTTTGTTGTATAGTGGTTGTTACATAACCACCTATGATTTTCTTTTATCTTGAGCAGGAAAAGATAAACTCAGCAGGGCCGAGTTGCTCAAATCTTTCATTTTTCTGGGCGGACTGTTTTCTGTGACTGGTCCTCGACAGGCCACAGTTGAGCTCTTGGAACATTCTGCATTTTGTGTGATTGAATATTTGAACTTCGCTGTTCTAGTTTGTGCAAACATTATTTATGGTGAACACCTCCTTTCCTTCTCATGAACTCGAGCTCTGGTAACTGGTCATTCCTTAGCGCCCTTTAGGATCACTGGCCACTAAAAACCCTGTACCTCTAGGCTTTTGTGAACTTCCATAGTGGACAACACTTTGCATGATGTTGTTACAGTTTCTCTTTTTCTTTTCTTTCTTTCTTTTTTTTTTCATTTCCAAGTCAGAGCCTGGCTCTTGCCCAGGCTGCAGTGGAGTTGTGCTATCTGGGCAGCCTCTGCCTCTTGGGTTCAAGTGATTCTCCTGCCTCAGCTTCTTGAATAGGGCACCACCATTCCTGGTTAGTTTTGGTATTTTTAGTAGAGATGGGGTCTTGCCGTGTTGGCCAGACTAGCCTCAAACTCCTGGCCTCATGTGATTCGCCCGCTTCAGACTCTCAAAGTGCTGGGATTATAGGGTTGAGCAACCATGGCTGACCATTGCTCTAGTTGTTTTTTTTTTTTTTTTTTTTTTGAGACAGAGTTTCGCTCGTTACCCAGGCTGGAGTGCAACGGCGCGATCCCGGCTCACTGCAACCTCCGCCTCCTGGGTTCAGGCAATTCTCCTGCCTCAGCCTCCTGAGTAGCTGGGATTACAGGCATGCACCACCATGCCCAGCTAATTTTTTTCTATTTTTAATAGAGACGGGGTTTCACCATGTTGACCATGATGGCCTCGATCTCTTGACCTCGTGATCCACCCTCCTTGGCCTCCCAAAGTGCTGGGAGTACAGGCTTGAGCCACCACGCCCGGCTCATTGTTCTAGTTTATTGCCGGAGGAATTAAAGGCTTTATGTGTGACTCCACTGGGAGAGGACTCGTAGAAGCATGCATCTGGCTTCTTCCAGACTTTGCCTGATGTCCCTTTTCCCTTTGCTGATTTTGCTTTGTGTCCTTTTTCTGTAATAAACTATAAATATGACAGTTTCACAGTCCTTGAATCCTCTTAGCAAATTGCTGAACTTAGAGATAGTCTTGGAGTCTATTGACACAAATCCATTCTGGTATTGGACTTTTGGGTTTCCAGTTTTTGCCTATTAAAAATATTGCTGTTGTAAAATTTCTTGTATATATCTTTTGGTGAACATGTGTACATCTTTCTTGGACTGTGTATCTGGGAGTAAAATTCCAGGGTTGTGTTCAATGTCAGTATGTAGCGCTAAAAGTTTTTCAGAGTGGGTGAACAATTTATTCTTCAACCAGGCAAGCTTCATGTCTTCAGCAATTTGAATTTCGTTCCGGTGGGTATATTAGGTCTTAATTTACGTATCCCTAAGGACCAATGAAGTTAACCTCTTTACGTATGACATATTTATTGGCCATATGAATATCTTTTTGTTAAGTGTCAGTTGAAATGTTTCATCAATTTTTTTAAAATTGTGTTGTGTTCCTTTTTCTTATCATTTGTAGAAGTTCTTTATGTATTCTGAATATAATTTTTTTTCATGTGTATGTGTGTGTGTGTGTATACACATACATGTACTTAATTGCTGATATCTTTTCCTTATTCTTAGATTGCCTTTTTTTTCCCCTTGGGATGGAGTCTTGCTCTGTCACCGAGGCTGGAATGCTTGGACAATATTGGCTCACTGCAACCTCTGCCTCCTGGGTTAAAGCAGTTCTCCTGCTTTAGCCTCCCAAGTAGCTCTGAATGTAGGCATGTCCCAGCTCGCCCAGCTAATTTTTGTATTTTTAGTAGAGATGGGGTTTCTTCTGCATGTTGGCCAGGCTGATTTTAAACTCCTGACCTCAAGTTATCTGCCTGCCCTGGCCGCCCAGAGTGCTGGGATTACAGATGTGAGCCAGAGCACCCAGCTTTGTGTTGCTTTTCTCCTCTCTTAATGCCTTTGGATTACACTAATTATAATTGAATTTACATTTTTACGTAGTTCAATTTTTTTTTTTTCTTTAATGGTTAGTCCTTTTAAAAAAATCCTGTTTAAGAAAACTTTTTCTACCACAAAGCTTTATTGGTTTGTTGTTCTCATGTAGACCTATCATCTAAAAAGATCATTGTGTTTGGTTGGGGGCGGGGTTCAATATTCAGTTTGGTTGCAAACAAACATCTCGTTGAACCAGCATCATTTATTGAAAAAAATTATTTTTCCCCACTGTACTATGTCACCTTTGTCATAAATAACACAACTGTTTATGTATAGGTTTGTTTCTAAATGTTTTAAGTATTCTATTGAGCTATATTTCCTTGTGCTAACACCATCCTGTGTTAACTTCTATAGTAATATATATATGTATATTTGTTATTTATTTTTTTTGGGGGGGCAATGGAGTCTCAGTCACCTAGGCTGGAGTTCAGTCGTGTGGTCTCAGCTCATTGCAACCTCTGCTTCCCCGGTTCAAGTGATTCTCCTGACTCAGCCTCCTGAATAGCTGGAATTACAGGCACACACGACCACACCCAGCTAATTTTTATATGGGATCTCACCATGTTGGGCAGGCTGGTCTTGAACTCCTGACCTCAGGTGATCTGCCTGCTTCAGCCTCCCTAAGTGCTGGGATTACAGGTGAGCCACCATGCCTGGCTATAATATCTGGTATAAATTCTGTATTATGGTTCATTTTCCCCAAGATTGCCTTGGTTTAAACCGTGTGTGTGTGTGTGTGTGTGTGTGTGTGTGTATGTGTGTGTATTATAATCAGCTCTTCGATACCCTAAAGAATTTGCTAAGAATTTTGATTATGATTTCATTGACTAGATTGATTGTGGAAGAACGGACATATTGTTGTCTTTTTTTTTTTTTTAATTGTTTGAGTGCCTCAACTTGTCACCCAGGCTGGGGTACAGTGGCCTGATCTTGGCTCACTGCAACCTCCACCTCCTGGGTTCAAGTGATTCTCCTGCCTCAACCATACCAGCTGAGGCTGGTCTTGAACTCCTGGCCTTAAGTGAGTATCTTGTGGAGAAATACTTTGAGACTATCCAGATGTCTTGTTCCTGTTCTGTTGGCCTACTTTAGCATCCATCAGTGCTTGTCTGCAGCAGTTTTTACGGTGGTTTTTGTCTAATGACATCTGTTTCACTATTTTGTTCAAGACCACCTTCAGCAAAACCCCATCTGTACTAAATTAGCCAGGCTTGGTGGTGCACACCTGTAATCCCAGCTACTCAGGAGGCTGAGGCAGGAGAATTGCTTGAACCCAGGAGGTGGAGGTTACAGTGAGCTGAGATCATGCCACTTGCACCCCAGCCTGGGTGAATGAGCGAGACTTTGAATCAAACAACAACAACAAAAAATAATATGTGTGTTCTTCCCCAATTAATCTGTGGTCAATGCAATTATAATCAAAATTCTTAGCAAATTATTTTGTGGATATTGAAGAGCTGATTATAAAATATGAGAGACATAACCAAGGCTTAGACCAAGGCCATCTTGAGGAAAACGAACCACAGTACAGAATTAGTCAGGGATGAAATCACAGGGAGTCAGAGCTGTCTTCTTGAGTTGAGTCACTTTCTAAGTGGGGGCCACAAGATTAGATGAGCCAGTTTACCGATCTGGGTGGTGCCAGCTGAATCCGTCAAGTGCAGGGTCTGCAAAATATCTCAAGCAGCGATATGAGGAGGAGTTTAGGGAGGGCCAGAATCTTGTAGCCTCCAGCCACATGACTCCTAAACCATAATTTCTAATCTTGTGGCTAATGTTGGTCCTACAAAGGCAATCTAGTCCCCAGGCAAGAAGGAGGTCTGCTTTGGGAAAGGGCTATGATTGTCTTTGTTTTTAAAACTATAAACTAAGTTTCTCCCAAAGTTATTTCAGCCTATGCTCAGGAATGAACAAGGACAGGTTGGAGGTTAGAAGTAAGATCAAGTCGGTTAAGTTTGATCTCTCTCACTGTCTCAGTCAAAATTTTGCCAAGGCAGTTGCAAGTTTACAGTCAGGTTGTAGCCAATTTTCCACCTGTAGTCTAGACACCTGTGATTACTAGAGTGTAGTTCTCTAGCCCAAGTAGAAAGCCTTATTCTGTAAAATTGAATGCAGGGTCTAGTTATAGGTACTCTTGCTCTGTGAAAGTGTGGGTACTCTAGAGTACTGAAGTACTCTGTGGGGTTACCATGTGGTCGTAGGGTTTTGTCCACTTTGGCAGCCGTAAGAGATCTAGGGCATCATCCTTTTTGAATCTCAACCCATTCAATTCTGCAAGTATCCCACTTAGAAGTCCCACAGTTTTCAGAGAACTATGCTTGTGATCGTTATCTTGGGGCCAAATATGTAGGTCAGCAGCTTTGAGAGGAATACACCAGGAAGCTTACTTTGTGATCTTTTAATAACCCTTTCATTTATGACTATTTTTTCCTACTTCTCTGATATGGGAGGTTTCTTTCTGGGTTCTAGAAAATTAACTTCTTCAAGGTCTTCTCTTTCACCTTCAAGTGCTACTTCAGCTCTTTCAGGTTTTGTTGTCGGCCTTTTCTCATCTGTTCTGTGTCATTCAGAAGTGCCTGATGACTCTTGGCTTTCCAGGGATGCTGTAAATTTAATTTCATATTTTTTCTATTATATCTGTGGAAGTAAAGAAACACAGCTCTGTGTTGTGATATAGCTGGCCTAGAGTTAGAACCTGTACAATGCCATTTTATAAAGAGACAAAACTGTTTCCATTCTCCTCACAATGACTGCTAGCCATGGCCTCTGTAAACTGCTAGTTTGCTTTGCAAAATGCAAAGAGAGGTAAAGCTGCATACCTTCTCTTATCTGTAATGCCAGAATTGCTGGCCTTTGTTTACCGGTATTAACCAGAATAAGCACCCCCAGATAATTCCATCTTGGCGCCAAGTAACTAAAAAAATCTGTGGACCCCACACCTACCCAAATAATGTATAAACTAATGTTTATCGTGACTTCTGTAAACCATTTAAGTGGCAATCGGAATGACAAAAGTCCCCTGGCCCTTGGAATGTCTGGAGCCCCCTCAAACTCCTCTCTGCCCAGGTGGTGATTTACAGCCTTTCATCCCCATCTCTGCTCTTCACCCCCACTCCCAAGGTGGTTTTGCGGGTATAAAAAGGTCTTGTCATCCTTCTTTCTCTGCCACGGGTTGGAGAGACGTGAGTCCCTTCGTGGTCGCCGGCAATCAACCCTGCAATTTGGCATACTTTTGTCTTGGTGTTGACTTACTGTGCTCGGTCTAATACAACAGTGTGAATGTAGGTGTATGTTTATCTAATACCTGCAGATATTTCTTTTTTTTTTTTTTTTGGATTTGTTTCTTTAAAAATGACATTTGTATTAAAAGTCTTAAAATGAAGAGACAATGATTAAATGCATGAAATTAAAAATTACAATTAGTTAGAATTGGTACATCACAACAGTAAAATTTTGCTCTTTGCTTCTGGAGGAACACCCTATAACAGGTAATAAAAAATTAAAAATAATATAAAAGGGGACCTAGATACCTGAAAATATAAACAAAATGAAGCAAGAAAAAACAAAGAAATTCATTGCAAAAGATGGAAATTACATTTTAAAGGCTGCAAATAATAAAGAAATTCACTAAACAACAGGCCCAATTGTCCTGGCTGCTTCAGAAAGATTACTGAAAGGAAACTGGGAAGTGGTTTGGGGGAATAGCAGGTTGTGGGATATGGTGGGAAGTTCACAGGTTGGCACCGGCTGGAACAGCTGAGTTTTGAAGGCATTCTGCAGACACAGGGTTGCTGGGGGCCCTGAATCACATTTACAAAGTCTATGTACTGTATTTTAAAAAGCTAGTCATTAATCGGTTACTGCCAACCAAAAAACAAAAAGGCTAAACTCTTACACACACACACACACACACCATAGTACACACACCATAGTACACACGAAAATGTGCAGATCTGTAACATTTTCTTCACAGCTGATAAAAAAAAAATACTACAGTTCGTCCCCAGATTCCCCTTTGATACAGTAGGTAAACAAAATACATTTTTTTCCCCCACGAATATCAGCAGACACTTTCTGGCACCCCACACTGTATTGGCATCAGTGTTTAAAGTCCCAGTTCAGATATGCAATACTTCAGATTGGATACACTGTAACAAGAATCCAACTTTGCATAGACATCCTCAGAATCGCAATCAGTCCGGGGGTTGCCCTTCCAAGCTGGCAGAAAAGGAATCCGATCTTAATTTCCAGATATTCCTGGAACACACACAAAAAAAACAAAAGTTTCTTCCTCTCCTGGCCCTTCATGTGGTTCTCCCGGACTTCCTATTTTAAAACTTGGAACTAGAAAAACGGTTGTTGACCAAAAAACGAAAAAACAGAAAGACCTTTTCTACCTTCTCCCCCTCCTTTCCCTCCACCCTTCCCTCCCGTCGTTCCCCGCCCCCCCCCAGGCTGAAACTTTTGCTTGGTGGGCGTCAGGCTGCGGATATTCCCTAACGGCTACTTAAACGGGGAAATATGCATCGACCAAAATCAGGGAGAAACGTACATGCTGCAAAGAGCCACATTTCTACCAGAGTATCGGATGGGAAGGACGGTACACCCCCTCAAGCACAGGGTGGAGGCAGGGTCCGTCGGCCGCGGAGGTCAGCAGGGTTCCTAAGACACCCTGGCCAATGCAAAGTGGTCTCCAATCTCAAAGCCAGAAAGAAATCACATTTAGAGATTTCTAATCGGATGCGTTTGGCTTTTGTGCGCAGAGCACGGCCTGCCAGCGGCAGCCGCCTCAGGATCAAGCAGGCCGAGCAGCAGCCCTCGTCGCCGTTGGGCTGCGCCACGTAGTTCATCTGCTGCACGATCTCGGCAAACAGCTCGTCTACTGAGGCTTTGTTTTTGGCCGACGTCTCCATGAAGGGGCAGCTCCACTCCTCAGCCAGGGCCTTGCCCTCGCCGTACGAGACCTCACGCTTGCCCTCCAGGTCCACCTTGTGGCCCACCAGGATCACGGGCATGCGCTGGTACCGCTTCACGCGGATGATCTGGTCCCACATGGGCTTGATGTCCTGGAAGCTCTGCTGGTTGGCGAGACTAGACCAGGATGAAGCCCTGGCCGTTCTTGATGTACAGGTCCCGCACAGACGCGAACTGCTCGGTCCCCACGGTGTCCAGGATCTCCAGCACCGATGGCGACGAGTCCACCTAAATCTCCCTGTGGTAGAAGTCCTCGATGGTCGGGTCGTACTTCTCGATGAAGGAGCCCGTCACGAACTGCACCGTGAGCGCGGACTTGCCCACGCCGCCAGAGACCAGCACAACCAGTTTGTACTCGTGGCTCCGTCAGCGCTCTCGCCGCACCTGCCGTGGCCCCTATGGGGCTGCGCGCCGGGGAAGACTGGGCTTGCCGGCTGGACTTCTCTTCCCCTTCCTCAGCTCCACAGGAAAAATCCAGGAGAGAGTAGCCCAGAGAAGAAGGCAAGGCAGAAACCACCGAGCGGGGGTCGGGCGCCAGGCCGGCCGGCGGCGGCGTGTCCCTGGGGCGCAGGTCCGGACCCTACAGCAGTCCGTGGGGGCAGCAGAAGCCCGGGCAGCGAACTGGGAGGACAATGCCCGCAGCCTGCGTGAGGCGACTGCAGGAGCTCCCCGGGAGGGCGAGGAGGCAGTGGCGGCTGGCTGCGGAGGTGGCTGCTAATTGCGCGTCAGGCCGGGACGCGCGTGGCATGAGTTCCCACGGAACGTGCGCCCACCACCGCGGCCCATCGCGCTCACTCCCCACCTGTAGATATTTCTAAGCTTTATTGTTACTGGAAGAGAGTTCATTTCTCAAAATTTTATAGTTATTGTTTTAAAAGTAAGCAAATGTCATTTTTAAAAATTAAAATTGTTTTCTTTTAAAATGCTTTCTGTGTTTTTTTAAGCAAATGCCATTTTATGTTTAGTGTAATCCTTCTCAAGAATATTTAAAGGGGACATTTTCCTTGAGTTTTATTTATTGATTGATTTTATTATTTTGATATAAGGTCTTGTTGTGTTACCCAGGCTGGAGTGCAGAGTGGCTCAATCATAGCTCATTGCAGGCTTGACCTTCGAGGCTCAAGCCAATCCTCCCTCTTCAGATTCCTCAGTAGCTAGGACTGCAGGTGCATGCCACTGTGCCTGGCTAAGCTTGAGTTTTTTTTAATATAGAGATGTTAAAAATGAAAGCTTTGATCTTAGCTGAGATATTTAATATGCCTTGTATTATTAGGTTTACGTTATTCTGATAACAGTTGTTGCCTTTTGTAGCTAAATTATTTACGTACTTTATTTTCATTTTTATAGTTTATCAAAAGTCTGAGTAGAATATTGCTGTTTTGTTTACAACGGCTTTATTTTATGAAGGTTGGCCTTTTTAAAAAAATTATTGACTTGTTTTACTTATTTCACTGTTTCCTTTTTGCGGGGAGGGTGGGTAGGAAACAGTAGAAAGGTTAAACATGGATTGAAAATTTTTAGAGGAATTGCCTGCGTGGTGGCTTGATTGCTCAGAATGGGCCCATGCTGTCATTCATCCATGGATGTGGTTTTGCCAAATTAAAGTGATGGTCTCGTATTCCTAAACTGCATCATCACCTGTACAAAGGGAATGTAAATTTGGATCATTTTCCATGTAGAATTGTTGTAGGGGTGGTCTGAGGTCAAGAGGGTGAGATTTGAGGTGGGGGCAGGGAAGGACCAGCACTGCTGCTCCTCTGACAGCATGAGAGAACCCTGGCGTTGTTGGTGCGGTGTTCACCATCACTCACGCCACCCTCTTCCCACTGACAGAAAGTAAGAGGAAGCCTGTGGGCAAAGGGAGTCTGAGACATGTCTAGTCTCTTAGCTCTGATCTGACAGAGTATAGAAGGGAGAATGTGGGTCTGAGAGACAATGGATTAGTAATTGACATGATCAGATAAGCATTTTTTTAAATACGCTTTTTTGTTTTGTATTTTGTTATATTTTTGTGATGCCTGTGACAAATCAAGTTACTCAAGAGTTCTAATCTTTATATTTTTAAAAGACAATTTCTGTATCTCTGACTTTATTGTTTTTGGAAGATTTTTCTGAGAACTTTGACATTTCACTTGAAATATTTGGTGTCCTTTATTTGCTTCTCTTTTTCTTCAGTACAGGCAAGTAGCATTCAAATGTCAGTAGCTGAGATGACAAACTTTTTCTAAACCTTAAAAATAATGTTGTTAGAGAAAAGATTAGAAGTAATTTGTGAGTGGATTATAATTTCCTTTTTTTAAAGGCTTAATTTTTTAAAGAGTCATTTAAGGTTTACAGCAAAATTGAGAGGAAAGTACAGAGATTTCCCTTGTATCCCTTTCCCCTATGTATGCATAGCCTCTTTTACTATGGACATTCCTTTCTAGAGGGGTACATTTGTTTTATTTGATGAACTTACACTGATATATTATCACCCAAATTCTGTAGTTTAGGGTTCATTCTTGGTATTCTATACTCTTGAGTTTGGATAAATACAAAATGCACATATCCATCATCATGGTATCATACAAAATGTTTTCATGACCCTAAAAATCCCCTGTGCTCTATTTATCCCTCTCTTCTTCACAATCCCTGGCTACCACTGATTTTTTTATTGTTTCCATAGTTTTACTTTTTTTCAGAATGTCATGTACTTGGAATTATACAATACAATATGTAGCCTTTCCAGATTGGTTTGTTTCACTTAGCTGTGTGCATTTGAGGTTGCTCTACGTTTTTTAATGTCTTGGTAGCTCATTTTTAAGTGATAATCGGGATGTACCACAATTATTTATTTGTCTTTTGGATTTCATTGATATTTAATAATTTTTCATTGTAGGGCTCATTTATGTAGATGCCATTAAGAGAGGCAGAAAATTTTTTTTTAACTTAAATTTGAATTTGTCTTGATGTTTGTTTGCTTTTTGTAGGTTCTACATGAGACATTTCTTCAACACACATTCCTCATGAATGGTCTCATTCAAGGTGTAAAGGTAAGAAAAACTTTTTAGGTTCGTAATGAACCAAAGCCAGGATCTTTGGTAGTTTAACTCTGAAGTTTTAGTAGGACTTTGGGAAACATACTATTTGTTCCAGAGACTGAAATCTAAATTTTTAGCTGGGTTATTACCAAAGTCACTGTAAAATACAGCACAAATACATAAGGCATACAATAGTTCACAGGCAAAAGCAGTGTGAATACTCTATAGGCCTAACTTTATTTTTATTATTGTGTACACAACAGGTTATAAAGAGTTTAATTATTATGTAACTTCTAACTGCTCTGCTTATCAACAGAATAAAGTGGGCAGTTGCTACTGTCTTCTTTTTAGGTATCTGAGGTTGAAGGAAGCCAAGCTGACAAAGTGGCCATGATTTTGTGATAACTCAACCACTTGATTTCGTTAGCCTTAATTCATTATGTCGATTTTAATATGATATATATCAAAACTGCTTTTAACTGTTTTTTTGTTGGTGCTGAGAATACTCACCAGTGGGGCTTGTGGCTGCAGCATTACTCCAAGATAACTTTGCCACAAAACAGGTGGCTTTTATTACTATTTTTGCATTGCTTTAGTATATCGACTTTGGAAACAAAAGACATCATTTTACTGATAGCATTCTTTTTCCTCATTCTTTTAAATAAAATTTTTTTGAGATGGAGTCTTGGTCTGTTGCCCAGGCTGGAGTGCAATGGTACGATCTTGACTCACAGCAACTTCCACCTCTCAGGTTCAAGTGCTCCTGCCTCAGCCTTCCAAGTAATGGGGATTTCAGGTGTCTGCCATTACACTCAGCTAATTTTTGTATTTTTAGTAGACGGGGTTTCACCATGTTGGCCAGGCTGGTCTCGAACTACTGACCTCGGGTGATCTGCCTACCGTAGCCTCCCAAAGTGCTATAAGTACAGGCATGAGCCACTGCACTGGGCCAGCATTCTGTTTTTAACAGTGATATTTCTAGTTACAAAATATAGTAACATTCTGTCACTGAAAATATCAAATCTTAGAAAATGTAGCATTTCTACCTATGATGTTAACATTGTTCTTGAACTTAATGGCTGAAGATTCATTTGATGAATCCAGTTTTTCTGAAATAGAGATTCTGATGATTCAGGCAATTCTGATGTTAGCTCTGTTTAGAAATAACTCAAAGAACACCACTTCTTATATTTTATAATCAGTCAGATTTGCTTCAGCCTCAAAGAGTGTATTTTTGTAAAATTAAATGAACATTGGCACTGAGCTGCATTTGTTTTTTCTAAATAGGAAAAGGGTTAAATAGAGCATTAAAATGTAACAGTATTTTTTAGTCTCTTACAGTAAAGTATATGAGTGTAGGGTCTAATTTGTGCTTCCCAGTTTAAATAATATCAATCTATGCATAATTATACTTTGTACTGAACAACATACTTAAAATTATACCTTACTAATGTGTTGAATTTAGCCATTATAATTTATTATATTCACAGCTCTTACACAGCATTAATTGTAGTGAGTATTGTTTATTCTTTGCCTGTTTTTAAAAAGAATTTGAGGATACTTATATGTAAAACATCATTTTATTTTTATTTTTTACCATTTGGGTACTTTTTTTATAGCTGTATTTCTTTATACTAAAGAAAAACAAAGTTCAAATGCCCAGCAGTAATTATGTTGAATACTTAGTCCACATTAAATAGACAAAAGGCTACTGAGAACACTGGATTTAGATAAAAGTGTTATAGGCATAACTAACTACAACTTAATTTACAAATAAATTAGAAAAAAAAGTTCCTGGCTGAAAAGGATAGAGGAGATTTATTTCCCAGGCTTCTTTAATTTGGACAACCCCCATCAACTGAGTAGACATCCCAGTATTAGACCAAAATGACTGCTCTCCCCACCAGCAGTTTTGACACCACTAGCCCTGCTGGCTCAGAGGAGAGAGTGGCCCCATGGCTCTACCTGGTTTTCCAGTTTCAGGAGCCCAACCGATGCCTTTGGTCAGCTGAGACTTTTCAAACAGCATTGGCACTTTTAGCTGGTCTGCACTGTTTTAAATGCCACCACCCAGGCAGAGAGGAGGCTCTCATTAGATTCTAAATCTGCTATTTAAATTAAAAAAGAAGAAAAAAAGAGATACTTATTAGAATAAGGCCACGTAGGAATGTGATTAACATCTCCATTCAGCCTTTGGCTGATATATGAGACTACAAATAATAAATCTTGCCTTTCCTCCAGATGCAGCTTCTGGGGCTTGGTCTACAGTGTTCAGAAAGACACAGTAGTGCTGTAGCTCCAGTGGCTTCTGCAAATGAGGGCTTGGCAGTTATCAGTGGACCAACACATAGTATTCAGCACCAGACCATGGGCCTTCCTGCTTCCTGAGTTTCACAAGTAGGATGCATGTTAGGGGAGCAGCCCATACTTCTGTTGAAGGAAGGCTGTAGTACTTTCCAGGGCACAGCCTGGATGAATGATGCCAAACTCTATTCGCAGGTAAGTCAACCATAGTTGAGTCGAGGCAACACTCAGGGCTCTGGCCATCCCCAGTTTGTCTCCCCCATCGATGACCAAGAACAAGTGAGGTCAGACATCTTACAACTCCTTGACATTCAGAGAACTGTCCTGGGAGCTGAGGTTGGCACTAGTAAGAGCAAGAGGACCCTCATACATGTTGGCCAAGTTTTGCATAAAGGCATAATTAGGAATCTGGATGTTTTATAAGAGGAGTAAAGGGGTTTAGGTCCTTGCTGAGCTCCTCCAAACGTTCCATCACCAGGGGTACTGGTCCTGGCAATAGGTCTTTCAGGAGCTCCTGGGGTACTCTCATACAGTCACTAGCTTGGCCTTCCTGCAGCTCTTGAGGCAGTACACAGTACACAGGGCCACTGAGCAGCTTGCTGCACAGGCCACACCATATGGCATATCAGTGGGGGTGGCTATCATGGTGTTGGTGTGCAGCTCAGCCATGGCTGAACACTCTGGGCTTGCTCCCTTGCTCAGTTCCACACTGGCAACCACTGTGGCCCTCATGCCTCTGGACTGACATTCCAGAGACAGCCTCCTATTTGGGAGCTTTTTATTACTTAACAGACACTGGGGATACATAAAGAAGAGAAACACAACCTAGAAATGATTTACAGACTTTCTGTTTCTAGGTAAACAGAGAGCTATGACTAAAGTGCTAATAACATACAGATTATATGCATGATAAGTACATTTTCAAATAAAATTCCCAATTTACCATTTTTTTTGTTTCGAATAATCCTAACAAAACCATTAGAATCCTAAAGTAAAAATTGATTTATCACTTAAGTTAACTCAGAACAATGAACTCAAGATGGAAAGTAGCGAAAAGTCTGAAATGTTTTTTCCCATAAACTTAGAACTACCTTCAGTTTCCATAAATACATTATGCTTTATAACAATGCATTGTTGCCACATACAACAGACCTTTATGAACTGCTAATATAACTGTTATCAGTGTCTCACTCTGAACAATTCTAGATTGTTGAAAAACCTTTTGTTGCTGTTGTTGAAATATATTCTACAAACATAAAAAAAATTTTGAAATGACAATTTGGGTAAAATTTTAAATTTAGCAAAAAATATATTCTGCATTAAACTTAAGTAGTTTTAAAAACAATAACAAATGACCAGATTTAGGTAATTTGTGTTTATGACTAACGTGCAACAATATAATAATCCTACCATGGGCTGAATAGGAAATTTTAGCAATATTCAAGACCTGTCTTATTTCTTCGTCATTTCAGTATCCACACAGATTATCCTTCCAATAATAGTGGTCTTTCAGTTCCTTGATATATTTCCCAGTGATTTTTGTCCTCCACCCTAAGTTAGCCATTCACTTACAGTAACTCTAACCATCACATAGTATTGATAATAGCAAACTTTCTAAGAGATAGGTACTTATTATTCACTTTCATAGTTGAGTAAATTGAGACATAAAGATAAATAATTTGCCCATTGTTTCATAGTTGCAATTGCTCAAACCAGAATGTTACCCCAAATAGTATTGTTTCCAGCATCCAAGCTCTAACCATATACATACTGTTTCTCTATATATCCTAGTATTCAACCTCTACCTACTTACCATTCTAGCTTACTTTCTTTTATACTACAGCTCATTATGTCAGCACTAAAAACCCATCATACCTGCCTTTCAGTGGCACCCCTACCTACCCCTGTATCCTCACTTTCATCTTTCTGGGCTTAAATTCTGTTTTCAATCATTATAATTATTGTTTTGCATATAAACCTTGCCCTGTTGTTCCTCTGTCACACTTGGTAGGCTAAACCTCAGCCCTTGAAAATTTAATTCTCCGGCTACTCTATCTGGAGGCAATGCCTTTTCCACCATCTGATGACCTTAACTATGTCACTAAATAAGTAAAAGCAATCCAAAGAAATTTCAGTCTCCCATCACCACATCTACTATCCACCTATATGTACCTCTACTGTTTCTAAAGATAAACTGTCCTTGTTTCTTGCTAAAGCCAGCTTCTTCACATATCTCATCCATTCTCAAGGATTCAGCAGTTATACATTTTACCCCCCAGTATTTTAAAATTTTTTTCTAAAGTATTCCTACTAGCATACAACAAGCATTCTATTTCTCTGATCTTTCAAACAAAACCTCTTTTCCTTTTCTCCACAGGCTACTACTGCCCCATTACTTTCTTTCCCATGGTATCTTACCATTCATTACAAGTAGAATTCCAAACTCACTTTTCTACCAAAATTATCTGATCCATTTTCCTTCTTCAAAGGCTTTCTTTAATTGCTTTGTTCACTTGGCCTACCATGGTTTTTTTTTCTACCTGTTAGGCCACTTATTCTTAGTCTTTTTATATCCTAAATCATATTTAGATCACTTATAATACCTAATACTATGTAAATAGTTATACTGCATTTTTTTTTGTGGTTGTTGTTTTGTTTTTTAATTGTTTTCTTCCAAATATTTTTCATCCATGACTGGATGAATCTGCAGATACGGAGCCTGCACATTCAGAGGGTTGGCTGTGTAGTGATTTAAACTAGATGCATGGACAATGGGCAGATGATTCAAACTATAGATCAGTGATATTTCTCCAGAGGAATATCTGCTAGAGCTATTGAGATTTTCTTAGTCCACTGGGGTTGATTTACTTGTAGTAAGTCTAGTATTGCCAAAACTATCTTGCTTACTACATTGAGACGCCTTATAAGAATTGGTGAGATAACCCAGATGACACCACATGAGCAACTCCTTTCCTGTTTCCATTCACCTATGGCTGAAGCTAAACTACCCACAACTTCCTTCATATAAAGTATTGATAATAATCCTTCTTTTGTATTTTACCAAATTTCTGCCACTTGTAAATGCAAGAATTCAAACCACTGGGCAAAAAGACCAGTGCCTTTTATGAATATTGTATGTGCCTATACTTCTGTGGTTTGCAGTTCAGCAGGACTAAAACACATAGTCGGCAATGGTTAATGGAACCTGGCTCTGTTCCATTGGTCATAGTAAAAGACTAGATTCTTCATTCCTACTTGAGACCTGGCTGTAATAGATTAATTATAAACCTAACCATGATACCACCAATTAGTTTTTCTTCTTGTTCCTCAGCTTTCTGCACATCTATATCGCACTGCTGAAATAAAGTTGAGAATAAACTGCTGAGAATATTCTTGGTTAAGCTTCTGTCTTTGCTCTCATGTTTTCTAAACATGTCTGATTTTCTGGTTCCTGGTTTTGAGAGAAGCTTTGGTATATGTTTCTTTTTTTTCTTTTTCAGACAGAGTTTTGCTCTTGTTACCCAGGCTGGAGTGCAATGGCGTGATACCGGCTCACCCCAACCTCCGCCTCCTGGGTTCAGGCAATTCTCCTGCCTCAGCCTCCTGAGTAGCTGGGATTACAGGCATGCGCCACTATGCCCAGCTAATTTTTTGTATTTTTAGTAGAGACGGGGTTTCACCATGTTGACCAGGATGGTCTCGATCTGCTGACCTCGTCATCCACCTGGCTCGGCCCCCCAATGTGTTGGGATTACAGGCTTGAGCCACCGCGTACGGCCGCTTTGGTATACATTTCTAACATTTTTCTCTTGACAAGAAGAGCCTTGATAATGTCAGCTCCAAATCTTTACAGCATATTCTGTACTTTACCGCTCACCCCCAATACCTTCAGCGATTCCTGTAAAAAGGCTTCCCAAGTTTCTCAATGAGTGGAGTCATTCCTTCAGTAATATCTTCCTCTGAACAACTCAGATCTTTTTATCTTCAGTCTCAAAATCATATGCTTTTATAACCTGATCCTCCATTGATGGCTTCCTTGATTTCCCAAGGTGCTTTCTTCTAGAGGGCACCATATTTAGATATTTCCTGACTTACTCAGCAAGTGTAGCCTCTGGCCTGGACACCTGTACTGGACAGATTCCTCCCCTGCTCTCACCTGAGATGTCCCCTTAGCTGGTGACGCTACTGACCAGACAATTTAAATAAAGGATGAAACAAGCATTTTTTAATACTCATTTAGAGGAAGTGACATATTATGAATTTGGTGTGAGGTTGTTTGAACACTTCTTTGTAAGCAGTGTGGATAAAAGCTATAATTATGAGAGAGAGCATTGATAAAGGTATAGCATTTAAGTTTATTCTTATAGTAAATTCTTGGCAAAGTTCTTTACAGATCTTGTCTTGTGAAAAAGCTGATAAAATGTGTTTTGGTCTGTTTTTTGCAAAATAAAACCACCTAAGTCTACACCCCAGAGATGAGCAGCATGTTATGCTTTCACAAGGGATATCATAGAGTTATTCTAGAAAACAGAAAAGAAAAGATATTTCAGTTTATGCAAGGGCTTGAACTTAAGTAAGGACTTAAATTCTTTAATAATTGGTTATTGTTGCCGGGCACGGTAGCTCAAGCCTGTAATCCCAGCACTTTGGGAGGCCGAGGCGGGTGGATCACAAGGTCAAGAGATCGAGACCATCCTGGTCAACATGGTGAAACTCTGTCTCTACTAAAAATACAAAAATTAGCTGGGCATAGTTGCGGGTGCCTGTAATCCCAGCTACTCAGGAGGCTGAGGCAGGAGAATTGCCTGAACCCAGGAGGCGGAGGTTGCGGTGAGCCGAGATTGCACCATTGCACTCCGGCCTCAGTAACAAGAGCAAAACTCCGTCTCAAAAAAAAAAAAATAATAATAATAATTGGTTATTGTTTTCAGGGGTGCAAGTATAAAGATAGAACTCTGTGGCCAGGCACAGCGGCTCACGCCTGTAATCCCAGCACTTTGGGAGACTGAGGTGGGCAGATCACCTGAGGTCAAGAGTTTGAGACCAGTGATGGTGCATGCCCGTAATCCCAACTACCCAGGAAGCACAGGCAGGAGAATCACTTGAACCTGGGAGGTGGAGGTTGCAGTGAGGGAAGATTGGGCTGCTACACTTCAGCCTGGGCAACAGAGCCAGATTCTGTCTCAAAAAAAAAAAAAAAAAAAAAAAAAAAAAAAAAAAAAAAAAAAAAATAGTTAGAACTCCATGTACAGTGTAGCTGGGCATGGTGGTACCTGTAATCTGAACTACTCAGGAGGCTGGAGCAGGAGAATTGTTTGGACCTGGAAGGTGGAGGTGACTGTGAGCTGAGGTCACACCACCACACTCCAGCCTGGGTGACTGTAAGGACTAAATAAGATAGTATATGTAAAGGTATTAGCATAGTGCATTCATGTGCTAAGTACCTAATGAATGTTACACAGAAAAATACATAAATAACAAACTATCTGAATAAATTTTTGTTTGTGAGACAGTCTTGCTCTGTTGCCCAGCCCTGGAGTGCAGTGACACCATCCTGGCTCACTGCAACCTCCACCTCCCTGGTTCAGCAGGTTCAAGTGATTCTTGTGCCTCAGCCACCCGAGTAGTTGTAACTACAGGTGTGCGCCAGCATGTCCAGCTAATTTTTGAATTTTTAGTAGAGACAGGGTCTCACCATGTTGGCCAGACTGGTCTTGAACTCCTGACCTCAAGTGATCCACCTGCTTCAGACTCCCAAAGTGCTGGGAATACAGGGGTGAGCTACTGTGCTTGGCTGGCAGTATTTAAAAATATCTATACTTTTAACAAAGTCATTTTATTTCCTGAAAGTTCTAATCAAATGGAGCTATTTAAAGATTCAGGTAAAGACTTAGTTTTATTTGCAATAGTAAATATGAATATTTTTGAACAACACCAGATATGTAATGTGTGAAACAAATAGAATATCAATATATGGTAGAATTCCAGTTTTATTTTGATTTAAAGTACATACACACACACTGTAAGTGTGATGATATATAGATGATTTTTAATTTTATTCTTTATATCTTTGATTAATTTTTATAGATTTTTACAGTTAACTTTTCCCTGCAACTTACAGTTAATGTCTTCCTACCTCTCTCTCTCTCTCTCTCTCTCTCTCTCTCTCTCTTTTTTTTTTTTTTTTTTTTGAGATGCAGTCTCACTCTGTTGCCCCAGCTGGAGTGTAGTCATGCAGTCATGGCTCACTGCAGCTTCAAACTCCTGGGCTCAAGCAATCTCCCCACCTCACCCTCCCAGGTACCTGCAACTGCAAGTGTACAACACCATGTTGGGCTAAGGTGTTTTTAAAAACAATTTTTTTTATTTCAATATTGACAGGGTTTTACCACTATATTCCTCCGGCTGGTCTCCAACTCGGCTCAAGCAATCAGCATGGTTCAGCCTCCCAAAGTGCTGGGATTGCAGGTGTGAACCATGTCTGGGCTATTAATTTTCATTCTGCTTTTATTTATTTCTGCTTTTTTTCAATCTTCCTTGCTTTTCTCTCCAGTAAATCTGCATTTTATATAAGTTAAAGTAAACATGGAGTAGAAGAAGTCAAATGTGCATTTGTCTTGGGGTGGGAGGAGATGTGATTTCCCGTCTTTTCTTTGTTTCATAAGATATGCAGTTGATTTATATTGTCTAGGTGAGAGAGGCCACCTGGGGAGATATGTGGCCTTCTGACTTGCAGCTATTTGTTTAAAAACGAAAGGAAAGGCAGATTTTTTGCTTGACTCAGGTTCTTACCTTAACTTTTCCTTCTGGAATAATGAGTTTCATTTTCTTTTTCTTTCACATGTTCTTACTTGCAAATTTTACCCTTTAGTTACTTATGAAGTACTTGCCTAGTCAATCAAGGTATAAAATGTCTGACTTTGTCTTCAGTTCTCACAGTGTGGCCCTATGGGATCTCGGGCCATTTTGGGTAGTACAAAATAACTCTGTTAGAAGCAAATTTTTGGTGCTGCAAAAGAAATAGCATTTAAACATAAATTTTCTCAGCAAGGCAATCTTTACCTTATAGAAGGGTGCATCTTACAGATGGTGCAATAGTGAGAGCACACCTGAACAAGGTCACCCCTACTGCTGTGTCATATTGGCTAGGGTTGGACTGCACAGTCTAAGCTAATTCCAGTTGGCTATTTTAAAGAGAGCAGGGGTACAAGCCAGAGTGGCGGAGTAAGCAGTTTCAGCAGGAAAACAGTCATGGAACAGGTGACTAAAGGTGACTCAGGCCAGAGCAGGTGACCAGAGGTGACTCAGGACAGAGCAGGTAACCAGGGATACAGATATGAACTACTGATTAGAGCTGGTGAGAAGGTTGTTTACTGAAATTAGAGGCAAGGAGAGGAAGGGAACAAGGAAGTTAAACTTTAAAATAGAGAACGAAGAACACAGAAACCGAACATACTGGCATACTGATTCTTTGAAGAGAAATTTGAAACTCAAGGTATTCAAGAATTCCCTCATCTTGAATTTTTACAGTTCTTTTTCTTCAAACTTTGTTGACATGTCTTGGCTTAGTTGGTCTGCTTGATTGTCTAAAAGATGAAGCTTCCCTGAATAAGGTGGAAGAGAGTTAAGGGAGGTTTTAGTAAGTGCTGCTTCTGTGAGTCTGCACCAGCCCACTGATGCATGATATGACAACACCTGACAAGAATGAGTTCACCCACTGTGTCTGCGAGAGAAGTAAGAATTGAGGCTATGATTCCTTTCCATTTACCAAACCATTTTTCTAGCCACCCTATGAAGGGGTCATTTACCCCCAAGTTGTTGGCTAACTCATTGGAAAGAGCAGTTAGACCTTGCAGTGCCTTTGTTATACTTCTATCAGGGGCAGTATTGTTTGGGATGAAGGTACGACACTGAGTTTTAATCATGACACTAACTCCTTCTCTTTCTGCTGATATCATGTCTAAGCCTATTCTGTTTTCCCAAGCCATCTGGCTAGTAGCCCATAACTGCTCAGCTATTCCTTTAATAGCATCTCCAAACAATGAGAACACACGGACACAGGGAGGGGAGCATCATACACTGAGGTCTATGGGTGGGGAACAAGGGGAGGGACAATGGGTGATGGGGAGTTGGGGAGGGATAACATGGGGAGAAATGCCAGATATTGGTGATAGGGAAGAAGGCAGCAAACCACACACATTGCAATGTGTGTACCTATGCAGCAATCCTGCATGTTCTTCACATGTACCCCAAAACCTAAAATGCAATTTTAAAAATACATATATATATATATATATATATGAAGAAGAAAAGCACATCCCTAAAGTTATACAATGTTTCTGCATATTGGTGAACCTGAAATTGTTGCTGATTGTATTATAATTAGTAATAGAAAGCATAAAGATTTCAACCATGTTTGTTTAAAAAAAAGAAAAGGTGGAATAGCTTTTCTAGGGAGGGTAAGGCTAAAACAGGGGCAGTTTAGCCTTTCAGCTCCTTGACTTGATCTGCTTCCTCAGAAATCTGCAGGAGATGATCAGGCTTCTTCTGGGGAAGTTTTTGATATAAAAGTTTACTGTATAGTGCATATGAGTCAGTCCATAAGTGGCAGTATTCAACTAACTCCCAAAATTTCCTGAGTTCTTGTTTAGTTTGAGGCAAGGGTAGGTACACGATTCCCTCAACTCATTCAGGCCCTATTCTTCACTCGTCTGTACTTATGAAGTGGCCTAAATATTTAACTTCCGGTTCTACATAATGAAGCTTTCATTTTGACACTCATAGCCTCTCAAACTGCAGATGGTTAAGAATGTTTGTAGAGAAGTCAGTAAGTTACTTTCTCTATATCTTCACCAGATAGAAGAATATCATCCATCTACTGAGGCAAGCATATTTGTTTTGGGATGAGAACTTTTTTTTTTTTTTTTGAGACGGAGTTTCGCTCTTGTTATCCAGGCTGGAGTGCAATGGCGCGATCTCGGCTCACCGCTACCTCCACTTCCTGAGTTCAAACAATTCTCCTGCCTCAGCCTCCCGAGTAGCTGGGACTACAGGCACGCACCACCATGCCCAGCTAATTTTTTTGTGTGTTTTTAGTAGAGACTGGGTTTCACCATGTTGACCAAGATGGTCTCGATCTCTTGACCTCGTGATCCAGCCACCTCGGCCTCCCAAAGTGCTGGGATTACAGGCTTGAGCCACCGCGCCCAGCCCCGATGATAACTTTTTCTAATACTTTTTCTAAAATTCGGCCAAAAACATTAGGAGAGTCTGTGAACCCTTGGGGCAAGACTGTCCATTGATATTGCTGTTTCTGCCCTGAATGGGGATCCTTCCACTCAAAAGCAAATATATCTCAGCTATCTTCAGCCAGGGGACATGCCCCAAAAGCATCCTTCAAATCTATTACAGTAAACCACTGGTGGTTATATGGAATCTTACTGGGAATGGTGTAAGGACTGGGGACAATGGGGTGGGTAGTCTGGACTATTTGGTTGATAACTCTTAAGGTCCTGTACCAGCCAGTATGACCTATCTGATTTCTTGACTGGCAGTATTGGGGTTTTATAAGGGGACATACAGGGCTTGAGAAGCCCATCTTGCATAAGGCCTTCAATTATAGGTTTCAACCCTATCCTGCCCTCTAGGGGAATGGAGTATTGCTTCCTTCTTACTACTTCTCCGGGGGTTTTCAGCTTGATGTGAATTGGAGGGACTCGGAGTTTCCCTTGGTTTCCCTCTTTGGAGCAGACATTAGGATTAATGTATTTTTTGTCTTCAGTGGTGAGTAGATTTAATGAGATGAGGAATCCTCTTGGGCTGACTTGTAGGCCTATGCCTAACTTTAACATTAAATCCCTCCCTAAATGAGTTAGTCCCTGCTATAGGGATTAACAAAAATTGAATATGAGCTGATCAATCCTGGTATCTAACTTCTGTGTTCTCTATTTTTTGCTTTAAACCTTTCTTCTTTTTCCCTAGAGAATAAAAGCTCTTCTGAAGAACAGGCAGCATTGGGGGTGGGGTGAGCAAACAAAGGAATGGGCCCCTCTCGAGTTGATTAAAAAGGTGATAAGCTCATGTTTAGGTCCCACCTCAAAATTTATCAAGGGTTCCTGGTGAGACTCAAGATTAAAGAGACAGAGCTCCTGAATCCCCACCCACCGTTCTTCCTTGAAAGTCCTTAGTGGAAGGGCTTCTTTCTCCTTTTTTAATTTGGGACATTTTCTCTTGAAGGGACCTGCTCTTCCACATTTATAGCACCTATCTTGCCCTTCCTCCCTCTTAGTTCTGGGATTATTTAAATTTGCTCCCCCATACCCTTTGGAGTGCCTGGTAAATGAGGGTCTTGGTCCTCTAGACGGAGGTTTAGGTCCTCTAAGGGAGGGTTTGGATCCTTTATAGTCTCTGACCCCCTGGAAGCTCCGCTTAGAAGTACATGGGTGTGGAGCCATCTGTTGGAAGGTAGATAACATAAGTTCTGTCTTCTGTTTCTGTTTTTCTTTGTCCCTCCTCATATAACTTCTGAACTTCTCTGAGAAGTTCACTTAGGGGACAGTCTTCCCAATTCTCTCTCTCTTTTTTTTTTTGTAATTTCTTTGAACTATCTGGCCAACGTTTAGTGACAAACTGGAGTTTTAACATTCCTTGCCTAAGGGGGTCTTCTAAATTGAGGCCTGTGTATTGCCTCATTTGCTCCTTCAGCCTGTCTAGGAATCTCATGGGTCCTTCATCTTTTCCTGTTGTATATCAGATGGCTTAGAGATATTTTGGGTTCAGGGTACTGATCCCTGAATTTCTTTTACTATCATTTCCCTCAGGTCCTGCATGTTTTCCCGGTGAGCTGGGTTGTTATTGTCCCACCGTGGATCTCAGGCAGGAAAGTTTTGGTCCACAGTAGGAACGTTTTGACTGGGAGGATGCTCATATTCCCAAACTACCCAGCAGCCCTATGAATCATACTCCTTTCTTCCCCTGAAAAGAGGATGCCCAACGTAGACATTAAATTGACCCAAGTGTATAACTAAGGTCCTAAGAGTCGATCAGTTTGATCTGCCCCTCCGAAAGGGTCATCTCTATCTAGTAGTGGCTTAAGCTCCTTCTTTAAATTCCAGACTTCTGAACTAGTTAAGGGAGCATTCATGAAACCAGTGGCTCCCCCTCCTCATGCTACCTCTTTTAATGGGAAAAGAGGAAGGGCTGACTCTTTAGCTGCAGAGGAAAAAGGGAAGTTTTGGATATCCTTTTTACATTGCTATATTTCACTCTGGACTCCCCTTGGGCAGGTATCCCCAGACTGGTAGGGGGCAGGCTCCTGGGATCATAATTCTCAAGTGTCAGGATTGTAAGGAGGAGGAATAACATGGGCCAGTAAAGAATCTGGAACGGGAGCTGGGGCGGCAGCTGGGGAGAAGGATTTGGGGACACTGAGCAGGGGGAGATGGTCTAGGGAATCCCATGCGCTAGAGTCTTTAGGCATGGGAACTAGCTTCTCTGACTTTTCATTTTGAGGTGTTTCTAATCCCACCTAGGGATTAAAAACAACAATCCCTAGTTGTTATTAAGGGAAGAAGGAGGATGGGTCCCTGCCTCCAACAAAGAGCATAGTCCTGTAGTTCTTGAGAAACTGGACTTTTATCATTAACATTTTGAATTAGAAGCTGACACATTATATCCTCATTTGAATAAAACTTTGGCCAGAAGATTGAGGGTTTGAGGATGGGTCCCTGAGTACAAATAAAACAGCAGTATTGTATCATTTGTTGCTTTTTCTTATGTTTAGTCCTTTCATTATTCTTCCAGTTTTTTAACATGAGACATAGGGGGTTATCAAGGGGAATATCTTTGTTACCATCTTTATCCTTCTTGCTCCCTATCTTGCTTGGGGTGTTTTCCATATGGGGTCCTGGTTAGGCTCAGTCTCTCATATCAGAAATGTCCTGCCTGTCCTTCCCTAGAGGCTTGCTAGGGCTATGAGACGAATTTCTCATAATAGAAATGTCTTGCCTTTCCTTCTCTAGAGGTTTGCTAGGGCTGTGACTCAATTTCTCATATTAGAAATGTCTCATCTATCCTTTAGCCCCCACCTACTGGAGGCTCCTTGCACCTTTCTTGTGCTTCATTCACTCTGGCCACTCCCCTGCAGGAGATCCAGATCCCTCTTGGCGTCAGTGTGCTGGTATAAACCCCATGGCAGGATCCACCCTAAGCTGTATGAGGTGGCCAAAGAACAGCAGATAGGACCCACTCACTCCATACGGCAGTAGTACTTAGTACCATTCACACAAGCAGGAGTGCTTGTGATCATTCACATGCACATTCAACCTCCAGAATATCCTGACCACCAAGGAAATACTTCGTCACCTTTATGACGTTTCTTACCTTGGTCTGTGCACAGAGTTACCTGGTCACCACAGTATGCAAGGATCCTTTCCCCCAGGTCACTGGATGGTTTCTTTCCGCATTGCTGAGAGTCTGGGTTTATTCGTCACACTGGGTAGGTCACCAATCTCTCACCCTGAGGCCACCACGAGGCAGTGGGACACATCTCCCCATGAGAGGTGACTGGAGACCCATTCCCTGGAGGAGAATGGGGTTTTCATATGAGCCACCAAATTGTTAGAAGCAAATTTTCAGTGCTGCAAAAGAAATAGCACTCAAACATAAATTTTCTCAACAAGGCAGTCTTTACTTCTGTAGAAGGGTACATCTCGTGGATGGAGCAATGGTGAGAGCACACCTGAACAGGGGAGAGGAAGGAGTTCTTATCCTTGACACAGGTCACCCCTATTTCTGTGTCATTCCCGTGTTGGCTAGGATTGGACCACACAGTCTAGGCTAATTCTGATTGGCTATTTTAAAGAGAGCAGGGGTACAAGCCAGAGTGGCAGGGTGAGCAGTTTCTTCAGGAAAGACGGTTACAGAACTAGTGACTAAAGGTGATTCAGGTCAGAGCAGGTTACCAGAGGTGGCTCAGGACAGGGCAGGTGACTAGGGGTACAGATATGAACTGCTGATTAGAGCTGGTGGTAAGGTTGTTTGCTGAAACTGGAGGCAAGGAGAGGAAGGGAATGAGGAAGTTAAACTTTAAAATGCACAACAAAGAACACAGAAACGGAACATACTGGCATGCTAATTCTTTAAAGAGACTTTACGAACTTACTGTATTTAACAACTGGATAGAAAAAAAATGTTTGATTTTTAAGAAACGTAAGTTTTTCCAAAGAAGCAAGTATTTTATTAATGTGTATTTTAGCATCTTAGTAAAACAGTAGCTTCTCCCAGAAGATGGTTTTTTTTCTTTTTTTTTTTTTTTATTATTAATGATACTTTATTTTCTAGGATGGCATAGTATAATAAAAAGGAGGGTTTTTGTTTGCATTTTAAGTTTTGGGGTACATGTGCAGAACATGCAAGATAGCTGCATAGGTACACACGTCACAGTGTGATTTGCTGTCTTCCTCCCCTTAAGCCACATCTGGCATTTCTCCCCATGCTATCCCTCCCCAGCTCCCCCCACACCCCCACAGTCCCCCTCCCCTATTCCCCCCAACAGACCCCAGTGTGTAGTGCTCCCCTCCCTGTGTCCATGTGTTCTCATTGTTCATCACCCACCTATGAATGAGAATATGCAGTATTTCATTTTCTGTTCTTGTGTCAGTTTGCTGAGAATGATGTTCTCCAGATTAATCCATGTCCCTACAAAGGACACGAACTCATCGTTTTTGATGGCTGCATAATATTCCATGGTGTATATGTGCCACATTTTTGCAGTCCAGTCTATCATCGATGGACATTTGGATTGGTTCCAGGTCTTTGCTATTTTAAACAGTGCTGCAATGAATATTCATGTGCATGTGTCCTTATAGTAGAACAATTTATAGTCCTTTGGATATATACCCAGTAATGGGATTGCTGGGTCAAATGGAATTTCTATTTCTAGGTCTCTGAGGAATCACCACACTGTCTTCCACAATGGTTGAACTAATTTACACTCCCACCAGCAGTGTAAAAGTGTTCCTATTTCTCCACATCCTCTCCAGCATCTGTTGTCTCCAGATTTTTTAATGATCGCCATTCTAACTGGCGTGAGATGGTATCTCAATGTAGTTTTGATTTGCATCTCTCTGATGACCAGTGATGATGAGCATTTTTTCATATGTTTGTTGGCCTCATGTATGTCTTCTTTTGTAAAGTGTCTGTTCAAATCCTTTGCCCATTTTTGAATGGGCTTGTTTGTTTTTTTCCTGTAAATCTGTTTGAGTTCTTTGTAAATTCTGGATATCAGCCCTTTGTCAGATGGGTAAACTGCAAAAATTTTTTCCCATTCTGTTGGTTGCCGATTCACTCTAATGACTGTTTCTTTTGCCGTGCAGAAGCTGTGGAGTTTGATTAGGTCCCATTTGTCTATTTAGCTTTTGTTGCCAATGCTTTTGGTGTTTTGTTCATGAAGTCCTTGCCTACTCCTATGACCTGAATGGTTTTGCCTAGATTTTCTTCTAGGGTTTTTATGGTGCCAGGTCTTACGTTTAAGTCTTTAATCCATCTGGAGTTAATTTTAGTGTAAGGTGTCAGGAAGGGGTCCAGTTTCTGCTTTCTGCACATGGCTAGCCAGTTTTCCCAACACCGTTTATTAAACTTTCCCCATTGCTTGTTTTTGTCAGGTTTTTCAAAGATTGTATGGTTGTAGGTATGTTGTGTTGTCTCCGATGCCTCTGTTCTGTTACATTGGTCCATATCTCTGTTTTGGTACCATTACCATGCTGTTTTGATTACTATAGCATTGTGGTATAGTTTGAAGTCAGGTAGTGTGATGCCCCCCGCTGTGTTCTTTTTGCTTAGAATTGACTTGGCTATGCAGGCTCTCTTTTGGTTCCATATGAAGTTCAAGGTGGTTTTTCCCAGTTCTTTGAAGAAAGTCAATGGTAGCTTGATGGGGATAGTGTTGAGTCTGTAAATTACTTTGGTCAGTATGGCCATCTTCACGATATTGATTCTTCCTAACCATGAACATGGAATGTTTCTCCATCTGTTTGTGTCCTCTCTTATTTCGTCGAGCAGTGGTTTGTAGTTCTCCTTGAAGAGGTTCCTTACTTGTTAGTTGTATTCCTAGGTATTTTATTCTCTTTGTAGCAATTGTGAATGACAGTTCATTCTTGATTTGGCTCTCTTTAAGTCTGTTATTGGAGTATAGGAATGCTTGTGATTTTTGCACATTGATTTTATATCCTGAGACTTTGCTGAAGTTGCTTATCAGTTTCAGGAGACTTTGGGCTGAGGTGATGGGGTCTTCTAGATATACTGTCATGTCGTCTGCAAATAGAGACAGTTTGGCTTCCTCCCTTCCTATTTGAATACCCTTTATTTCTTTTTCTTGTCTGATTGCTCTGGCTAGAACTTCCAGTACTATATTGAATAGGAGTAGTGAGAGAGGGCATCCTTGTCTAGTGCCAGATTTCAAAAGGAATGCTTCCAGTTTTGCCCATTCAGTATGATATTGGCTGTTGGTTTGTCGTAAATAACTTTTATTATTTTGAGATACGTTCCATCAATACCGAGTTTGAGAGTTTTTAGCGTAAAGGGCTGTTGAATTTTGTCGAATGCCTTCTCTGCATCAGTTGAGATAATCATGTGGTTTTTGTTTTTGGTTCTGTTTATGTGGTGAATTACATTTATAGACTTGGGTATGTTGAACTAGCCTTGCATCCCCAGGATGAATCCTACTTGATCATGGTGTATAAGCTTTTTTATGTACTTTTGCAATCGGCTTGCCAGTATTTTATTGAAGATTTTGCATCTATGTTCATCGTGGATATTGGCCTGAAATTTTCTTTTCTCGTTGAGTCTCTGCCGCGTTTTGGTATCAGGATGATGTTGGTCTCATAAAATGATTTGGGAAGGATTCCCTCTTTTTGGATTATTTGGAATAATTTCAGAAGGAATGGTAACAGTTCCTCTTTGTGTGTCTGGTAGAATTCGACTGTGAACCCATCTGGACCTGGGCTTTTTTGTGTGTGGTAGGCTCTTAATTGCTGCCTCAACTTCAGACCTTGTTATTGGTCTATTCATAGTTTCAGCTTCCTCCTGGTTTAGGCTTGGGAGCACACAAGTGTCCAGTAATTTATCCATTTCTTCCAGGTTTACTAGTTTATGTGCATAGAGTTGTTTGTAATATTCTCTGATGATGGTTTGAATTTCTGTGGAATCTGTGGTGATTTCCCCTTTATCATTTTTTATTGCATCTATTTGGTTATTCTCTCTTTTCTTTTGTATCAATCTGGCTAGTGGTCTGTCTATTTTGTTGATCTTTTCAAAAAACCAGCTCTTGGATGTATTGATTTTTTTTTTTTAAGGGTTTTTCGTGTCTCTATCTCCTTCAGTTCTGCTCTGATCTTAGTTATTTCTTGTCTTCTGCTAGGTTTTGAGTTTTTTTTTTATCTTGCTCCTTTAGCTCTTTCAATTTTGACGATAGGGTGTCAATTTTGGATCTCTCCACTCTTCTCATATGGGCACTTATTGCTATATATTTTCCTCTGGAGACTGCTTTAAATGTGTCCCAGAGATTCTGGTATGTTGTGTCTTCGTTCTCGTTGGTTTCGAAGAACTTCTTTATTTCTGCCTTCATTTCATTGTTTATCCAGTCAACATTCAAGAGCCAGTTGTTCAGTTTCCATGAAACTCTGCGGTTCTGAGTTAGTTTCTGAATTCTGAGTTGTAACTTGATTGTACTATGGTCTGAGAGACTGTTTGTTATGATTTCAGTTGTTTTGCATTTGCTGAGGAGTGCTTTACTTCCAATTATGTGGTCAGTTTTAGAGTAGGTGTGATGTGGTGCTGAGAAGAATGTATATTCTGTGGATTTGGGGTGGAGAGTTCTGTGAATGTCTATCAGGTTTGCTTGCTCCAGGTCTGAGTTCAAGCCCTGGATATCCTTGTTGATTTTCTGTCTGGTTGATCTGTCTAATATTGACAGTGGAGTGTTAAAGTCTCCCACTATTATTGTGTGGGAGTCTAAGTCTCTTTGTAAGTCATAAAGAACTTGCCTTATATATCTGGGTGCTCCTGTATTGGGTCCATATATATTTAGGATCGTTAGCTCTTCTTGTTGTATCGATCCTTTTACCATTATGTGATGACCTCCTTTGTCTTTTTTGATCTTTGCTGCTTTAATGTCTATTTTATCAGAGACGAGAATTGCAACTCCTGCTTTTTTTTTTGCTCTCCATTTGCTTGGTAAATCTTCCTTCATCCCTTTATTTTGAGCCTTTGTGTATCCTTGCATGTGAGATGGGTTTCCTGGATACAGCACACCTATGGGTTTTGGCTTTTTATCCAGTTTGCCAGTCTGTGTCTTTTGATTGGTACATTTAGCCCATTTACATTTAGGGTTAATATTGTTATGTGTGAATTTGATACTGCCATTTTGATGCTAGCTGGCTGTTTTGTCCGTTAGTTGATGAAGATTCTTCATTTTGTTGATGCTCTTTAGCATTTGCTATGTTTTTGGAATGGCTGGTACTGGTTGTTCCTTTCTATGTGTAGTGCCTCTTTCAGGAGCTCTTGTAAAGCGGGCTTGGTGGTGACAAAATCTCTGAGTACTTGCTTGTTCGCAAAGAATTTTATTTTTCCTTCACTTATGAAGCTCAGTTTGGCTGGATATGAAATTCTGGGTTGAAAGTTCTTTTCTTTAAGGATGTTGAATATTGGCCCCCACTCTCTTCTGGCTTGTAGAGTTTTTGCCGAGAGATCTGCTTTGAGTCTGATGGGCTTCCCTTTGTGGGTGACCCGACCTTTCTCTCTGGCTGCCCTCAGTATTTTCTCCTTAATTTCAACCCTGGTGAATCTGACGATTATGTGCCTTGGGGTTGCTCTTCTTGCAGAATATCTTTGTAGTGTTCTCTGAATTTCCTGGAATTGAATATTGGCCTGCCTTGCTAGGTTGGGGAAATTTTCCTGGATAATATCCTGAAGAATATTTTCCAGCTTGGATTAATTCTCTTCGTCACATTCAGGTACACCTATCAAACGTAGGTTAGGTCTCTTCACATAGTCCCACATTTCTTGGAGACTTTGTTCATTCTTTTTTGTGCTTTTTTCTCTAATGTTGGTTTCTCGTTTTATTTCATTGAGTTGATCTTCGACTTCTGATATTGATTCTTCTGCTTGGTCAATTCGCCTGTTGAAACTTGTGCATGCTTCGTGAAGTTCTCGTGTTGTGTTTTTCAGCTCCTTCAATTCATTCATATTCCTCTCTAAGTTGTCCATTCTTGTTATCATTTCCTCGAATCTTTTTTCAAGGTTCTTAGTTTCTTTGCATTGATTTAGAACATGTTCTTTTAGCTCACGGAAGTTTCTCATTACCCACCTTCTGAAGTCTGATTCCGTCATTTCATCGCACTCATTCTCCGTCCAGCTTTGTTCCCTTGCTGGTGAGGAGTTTTGGTCCTTTGTAGGAGATGAGGTGTTTTGGTTTCGGGTGTTTTCCACCTTTTTGTGCTGGTTTCTTCCCATCTTTGTGGATTTATCCACCTGTCGTCTGAGTAGTTGCTGACTTTTCGATTGGGTCTCTGGAAGTTCAGATTGTTGATGATGAAGTATTTCTGTTACTTAGTTTTACTTCTAACAGTCTAGCCCTCTGCTGTACCACTGCTGAGGTCCACTCCAGGCCCTGCTTGTCTGGGGTACACCTGTAGCAGCTGCAGAACAGTGAGGGATGCTACCAGTTTCTTCTTTTGCTCTCTTTGTCCCAGAATGATGCCCTCCAAATGTCAGTCTGATCAGTCCTTTTTGAGGTGACTCTTTGGACATACAGGGGTTAGGGAGCTGCTTGAGGAGACGGTCTGTACTTTCTAGGAGCTCAAGTGCTGAGCTGTGAGCTCCGTTGTTCATTCAGGGCTGTTAGGCATGTACGTTTAAGTCTGCTGCAGCCTAACTTATAAAACCCCTTTTTTTCCTCAGATGCTCTGTCTCGGGGAGTTAGGGCTTTCTTTATGAGTATCCGTTGCACTGTCCTGCCCAGCTAGGAGGCAGTCTAGTCACTATTTGCCTGCCAAGGCTCCGCCCTGTTGCCGTGGGTTCCACCCTGCTGCTGAGTGTAATTCCCTGTAGTCCTGATTATATGGGTGTGGTTAGAACTGCTGTGGTGATAGTGGCCCACCTCTGTATTGGCGGAGTCTCTCTGTTATGGCAGGTTGCCTTGGCAACGGCAGGCTGTGTCAGCAATGGGAGTGTACCTCAGTAGGGGCAGAATGCCTCGGTAGTGGCGGACGCCCCTCCCCCACCGAGCTGCACCATCCTGGGTTCAGCTGTGCCCACAGTGAAATTCTCAACCCCGAGCATTTCAAATCGCCGCTTTGTTTGTCCCTGTGGGGGTGGGACCCGCTGAGCCTGATCACCTGGCTCCCTGCCTCAGAGCCCTTTTTTTTTTTTTTTTTTTTTTTACGTTGAACAGTTGTTGACTCTCTCCCAGGTGTTTCAGTCGCCTGCTGATAGGGCACCGGGATCTGTGTGATTTCCTGTGCAGCGACACACTGCGCGGGCTCAAAGGGAATCTCCTGGTCTGGCTCACTGTCCAAGTCCCATTTAATCAGATGGATATGCTAATTTGCCCTCCCAAATCTCAGATTGCCAGTTTAACAGGGCACCCAGACCAGTGTGTTTTGTGCAGAGTGCCACTGCGCTATGGCGCCGGCCAAAATGGCTGCACCAGCCGAAACAGCTGCGCTGGCATCTTGTGTCTCTCCTACACCTGGGAATTTCCCCGTTCTGTGGGCAACAAAGATCCGTCTGGAAATGCAGCTTGCACTCACCCTCTGCGTCTTCACTGAGAGCTGCAATCCTGAGTTGCTCTTACCGTGCCATCTTTTTCCCCCCTATAATTTTATATTTTATTTTATTTTTAGTTAGATGGAGTTTTCCTCTTATTGCCCAGCCTAGAGTGCAATAGCACAATCTTGGCTCACTGCAACCTCTGCCTCCCAGGTTCAAGTGATTCTTCTGCCTTAGCTGCCTAAGTAGCTGGAATTACAGAAACACCTGCCACCACGCCCATCTAATTTTTTGTAATTTTGTATTTTTGGTAGAGACAGGGTTTCACCATGTTGGCCAGACTGATCTTGAACTCCTGACCTCAGGTGATTCACCCACCTCGGCCTTCCAATGTGCTATTACAAGTGTAAGCAACCATGCCAGGCCGAATTTTAATTTTTTAAATAGTTTGTATTTAGTGTTTCAAATCGTTGTTCTGTTTTGGGGCCAGTACAGTGAATTAGAGTTAATGCATTTAGAAAATATGAATTACAGGTAATTGAGGAATCAAATTTTAAAACTAACCTTTGCTTCTGTTTCTTCTCCAGGGCCTGCTCTCTTTTTTGAGTGCCCCAGTCATAGGTGCCCTGTCTGATGTGTGGGGGAGGAAGCCCTTTCTCCTCGGCACTGTATTCTTTACCTGCTTCCCAATCCCACTGATGAGGATCAGCCCATGGTGAGTGACTTGGCCCTTCACTATCCTGATTTCCTGTTTTGAGTCACATGTAAATTATTCTTATATTTGCATAGCACTTCTTAACTATTACAAAACAGTTGTAATTGTGTTTTCCTTTGATCTCTCTTATAACACTGAAAGCCAGTTTGGACAGTTGTCATTATATCCATTTTATAAATGGGGAAGGGAAGACAATGTCTGAGATAAGTTACTCGGGTGAAGAAATAGAAATAAAAGGTGCCTCTTCAGGCAGCTGATGTTGCCATGATGTCAGGTATTGGAGCTTAACCCTGAGAGTGGGCTAACAGTCTCCTGTCTTCATCACTGTGGCTCTTAGTTGACTTTTAAAATATATTATTTTTGCCAGCCAATTGATATGGGGCACTGACACGAACATAGTTTATATCATAATAGGCGGAGGTCACTTTAAAATACAGTAAGGCTGATAACCTATTTTAAATCATAATATGAATTTGAATTTGAGTTCATTTTTTTTCCTTCTTTTTTGTTTTTTTTGAGACCAATTCTTGCTCTGTTGACCAGTCTGGAGTGTAGTGGCACCATCTCAGTGGCTCATTGCAACTTTCGCCTCCCAGTTTCAAGCAGTTCTGCCTCAGCCTCCTGAGTAGCTAGGACTACAGGTGCCTGTCACCATGCCTGGCTCATTTTTGTATTTTTAATAAAGATGGGGTTTCACCATATTGGTCAGGATTGCTTTGAACTCCTGACTTCAGGTGATCCACCTGCCTCAGCCTCCCAAAGTTGGGATTACAGGCATGAGCCACTGGCCTGGCTCATTTTTTTTTTCCCTTCTATATAAATCAGGAGAGTATTTAGCATGTGACCAAAGCCAGTTTAGTTACCAAAGGTGGGTTGGAATTTGCTTGTGAGCTGTAACTTAGTTGTTGTTTCTGGATAACAGTTGTATTTTGGTGTGTATTCCTATTGCAGAAATGTTCTTTCTTATGTGAAGAAAATACTTACATATGGAAGTTTCATTTTGGTTTTTAATACTATTAATTTTCTTTTTTGGCTCATGTTAAAATGATTATTTGATAGGAATTTTATGTTGACATTTATGACATTCTAAATTTATTGGGTACTCATAGTCATTTTATTTTCTACCAGTCGATGCATTTTTTTGGTATTGAGTCTTTATGTCCAAGAAGATGGCATGCTTTTCCAATGAGTTGGGACTTTTTAATGTCCTTTTTTTAATTTAAGTTTTTTCTTTGGATCTTGTACATTTCTTAAATTTTTTCTATAAATTTTATCCTTTTTGGCTACAACATGAGCTCTTCTAATTGCTTGGGTTTCTAGGTATATTGAATATGTCATCTGTAAATAATTTTATCTCTTTCGTTCCAGTTTTCCTACTGCTCACTGCTTTTGCTAATTGCTTTGACTAATGAATATTTTTAGTAAATCAAAGGGATGATTTGGGACTTATCTTCTTCATGTATATAAAGGATGTATTGTAATGTTTTGTCATTAGGTGTTAGGCTAGTTGGTAGACTAAAAAATATTCCTGTTACATCCACAGATTTTTTAAAAACCATTAAGATTACATGTCAGATCTTGTTTTCTCTTTAGAGCTATTAAAATGAATATATTAATGGATTTGTAAATGTTAAATTTTTTATATATCTTGGAGTTAACCCCACTTTTGGTTCTATAAGATTTTCTTTGTTAATTTTTAACTAGGTTTTTTAAAAAGCATCTATCACATGATAGAAATTTTTGGTCTTAATTACACTAATATTTTTTGTTATGATTTCTGCTTTTATGTAGATCTTTTCAAATCATTTGTTGAATGTCTTTTTCTTACTTAAAGCTAGGATATTTGAGACGTTTTGTTTTCTGTTGGCTACTTTTAAAAATACAAGTTTTACCTAATCCCCTTATTTTTTTCTTCCAGTTTTTTTTTTTAGGCTGCATGTATTGACTCCCTTTGAACAATGATGAAATTAGTATGTTTCTACTTCTTCCCATCTTAAATTTTTTTGGGTATATTTAAGTATAAATATATATACAAGTATTCTTATTGCTTGGTGTATAATCTTTACATGATATCTTTGGCTCACGTAATAAAAGTGTATATACACTCCCTTTCTCTTGGGTCATTAAAATAATCTTTTTATAGGTGGTATTTTGCGATGATTTCTATGTCTGGAGTCTTCTCGGTCACGTTCTCTGTTATATTTGCCTATGTAGCTGATGTCACTCAGGAGCATGAGCGAAGTACAGCTTATGGATGGGTAAGATAATAGACTATATTTTTTTCCCCAGAGTAGTAATTAAGAATGTATTAGAAATTTACTGGAAAGTGAGTGTATTAGTACTTTCTTGCTCTGCTATAAAGAAATATCTGAGACTGGGTAATTTATAAAGAAAAGAGGTTGAATTGTCTCACAGTTCTGCAGGCTACATAGGAAACATAGAGCCTTCTGCTTCTGGGGAGGCCTCAGGGAGCTTTTACTCATGATGGAAGGCAGAGCTGGAGCAGGCATCTTTACATGACCAGAGTAGGAGGAACAGAGGGCGAAGGGGGAGGTACTACACACTTTTAAATGGACCAGATCTCACAAGAACTCTCATTATTACAACCAAGGGAGGTGGTGCTAAACCATTCATGAGAAACTGCCCCCCATGATCCAGTTGCCCTCTACAAGGTCCCACCTTCAACATTGGGGATTACAGTTGAACATTTGAATTTAAGAAAAAAATTAGTCTGATTTGTTCGTTGTTAGCAGATCCCCTGAGGAATGTTAAACGTTAAGCAGTCAAGGTATACAAGTCTTTGTGCCCCTAATTTGAATTGGAGACATGCTGAACCTCAGCAATGTTAATCTATTTTTACTCTATTGATTCTATTGGTGGTTGTGTGTTTTGGACATACATTTGGAACGTGGTAGGTAGAAAAGGACTACATTCACTCATTCATCAAATAGTTGCTCAATAACAAAAGTTATAGGAGAGCTTTTTTCTGATAATTTCACACCAGTGTTTCTAATTTTCTCAGGCATGCTAATGGTGTTATGGTTATGTAGAAGAAAGACTTGTTAAAAGATGGCTGAAGCATTTTATACATCAATGTCAGGACTCTGCAAGTTACTTTCAGATGGTTCAGCGGGGAAGATGGCGTAGCCTGTGGATGGGGATGTGGATGCACATGTGTGGGCATACACCTGAACCTGTGAGACATGAAGTATGCTTTGTATTCTCCCATCTTGCACTGTGTTTGAAAATAGTCAGAATAAAAAGATGGAAGAAGAAAGATGATCTGACTGAGTTGTGGGGAGTAGATGGGAGATTGAATGCCAGAAACTCAGGTTATTTAATCTCCTTTTCCTGGGTCTTTTTCTTTTAAATCTACTTCATGGAGTAGAGGAAGTTCTCATTCATTGCTGCCTGAATGAATAACTTCCTGAATCAATGATGGGCATATAAATGAGTTACTACTGTTCCACAAAACACAACGTTTACTTTGTTGACTTCAGACATCAGTAGTTTGAAAACTACTCTTTCTTCCCCACTTGTGACTCTTCTACCTTCTCACTCTTCCTCTTTGCTTCTTCTCTCCACTCCTGAATGTCCCCTACATGCCACGCCCTAAAACAGAGGGTTCTACAGAGCCGTGATGGAGGAGGACAGAGATAGAAACTGATAGGAAGTCTTCAAAGAAGACAGGATATTGGGCTCACTCATGAACACCAAAAAGAAAAAAAAAGTATCCTCCAGAAACCCCAAAAATTAACAAACAGAAAGTCCCCCCCCCCCAAAAGAAAAAAAACAAACAAAAAAGAGGCGAGGTTGTTCATGTTCAAGGTGTGCCCGTAAGGCTTGGCCAACATAGTGGGGGATGGCTTTCTTCTATAGCATGGGAACAACCTGTTGAGATATTCATTTTTCTGCAATTTTATTGGATTTTTGTCCCTCACTTTCACCTGGAAAACCATTCACACAGCTGTTGTGCTGAGCAGTAGTAGTTTCAGGAAAGATTTCACAGAGAGAGAGTGTTCTAACCAGTAGTGCCTGTGACTTAATTATCCTCTCCAGCTCAGCTCCTCATTGTATAATGGCAGTTAGGATTGATGTCTGCTTATAAGGGCATATCCAGACTGAGACAACACTCAGTTGAAGTGTGCTCCCAGCCAACTAAGCAACTCAGCCTGCAAGACTGCCTGGATTGCAGTCTTCCTATCTTCCAGATATAGGAGAATTTGTTGCCAATTAATTATCGGATGTGTCAGTCAAGTTCTAAGGAGCATTTTGAGACCCATGAAAGAACAATATAAAATATGTGCACCTTCCTTACTGAAACTTATTCAGTAAACTAAGAAAATGGTAATTATTTCAGGATTGCAGCAATGATTAGTCATATTAATAAGTGAGTTAACACTAAGAGTTTGTTGTGGTGAAGCCATTCTTTAGATTTATTCATCAGAGTTGTATTGAATGTTAAGTGAAAAAGGAGTTTAGATAAAAACAGAAACTAAGCAAGTAGGCTACTTTAGGCTTTAAGAGAGACACATTTTGCATAGAATTTCATGAGGCCATAGACTCTTTCATACCTGAAGATGCTGCAGCAGTGCTCCCATAGTGCCCAAGGATGCTGCAGCAATGCCTCCTTAACACCTGAGAAGAGTGTAGGTATGTTCCCATAACTGTTTGCATGTTGTTGCAGTTTATAATGCAGTTATTTGGTTGCCCCGATGTTCTTGAATAAAGCAGGAAGACCTGAGAGCAAGAGCTTTATCTTCCTTATCTGGTACATAGTAGATACTCAGTAAATATTGAATGATTTCTGTTCCCCAAGTTGGAATTCTCCACATTCGTTTATCCCTCCAAAAATGTTTGATTTTTAGCTTTTGTAGTACTTTTAGTATGATGCTAATTTCAGATATATTGTGTTTTTATATTCAGTTGGAAGATGATGGATAAAGAAAGAATGTCATTGGCTTGCCGGAATTCTTGTGATTTCTAATAAAATCCATTAGAAGTTTAAAAAGCTAACTTATAGATATGCTTTTGACATTTAGTGTGGAATTACAATTTGGAGTTTGCCCAGTAAGCATCTGAACATTCAGGTTGTGTTCTAAAATAAAGTGGACATTTCACATGCTTATAGGAGTGCAGTGTGCAGGGGCTCACTCTGGCTTCAGGTTGTGGGTGTGCTCAGCTGACTCTGGTCTTTATCTGGACAGGGTCAGGTGGTGGCAAGAGAGAACAGAAATCTACATCTGTCTAGTCAAAAAGCTTCAAATTCCATCTCAACAAATTCTTTTTTGTTGTTATAGTTTTTTTTTTTTTTTTTTACTAAAAATAACAGAGGATTTTCCTCCCCTCTCAATGCTAATGAAATGATCACGAAATGATAAAATATTTGAACAGTGCAGTATTTTTAGAAGATGAAATCAAGCACAGTCCCTGAGTAATTGGTGGATTTTATCAGTCCTACAGGAATTTTTTAAAATACTTTCTCACATTCCCCAGCCTCCAGTTAAAGAGGACCAAAGAGCTGATGTTTTATTTGTGGGGAAGGTTTTTACAGTTTTTATTTTTAATAAGATAATCCTTTTTTACTCTTGTAGCTCTGCAGGGTATCTTCAGTTAGTGAACACGTTCTTAAAAGAAAATCATTTAAGAACACATTCTTAAATGAAGATTCTCTTTCATTCTTAAAATTTATATGCAACACATTTCTTTTGTCTTACTTAAAGCCAGGAAAGCATGGCTGCAGGTATGCACCTGTGGGATCCTGGTTGAATGTGCTTTCCTGAAGGTGTGCACCTGCAGTAGGTGGGATCTGGATAAGGATATGCTTTTCCCACAGGTCTCAGCCACCTTTGCGGCTAGTCTTGTCAGCAGCCCAGCCATTGGAGCATATCTTTCTGCCAGTTACGGAGACAGCCTCGTTGTACTGGTGGCCACAGTGGTAGCTCTTCTGGACATCGGCTTCATCTTAGTGGCTGTTCCAGAATCTCTGCCTGAGAAAATGAGACCAGTTTCCTGGGGAGCTCAGATTTCTTGGAAACAAGCAGATCCTTTTGCGGTAAATAAAAATATTGAAATATTTACTTTCCTAAATGTCTTTTTAAGCCACACAGATATATATGTATAGCCTCAAGGATCCTAGCAGTTGTTGACTCATTTCTTTATCTAGTAAAAATAGAAAAAAAAAAATTGCAAGTAAAGGATTTAGTGTTTGTATTAAGAAATATATAGAATTGGTACTTAAGCATGTCATTAGGAAAGAGAAAATGTCTAGCTAATTCTTGAGAGTTTGGGAAGAAAATTTCTTTTTGTATGGCTGTTTTCATCCTTTTTAAACAAAATTAAGTGAAAGTGGTCATTTTCACTCAAAAAGGATAAATATCTTTGGTTTGAATGAGTTATTTTAATTTTGACCATAGACATTGAATTTGTATGTTACAGATTGAATATTGTTTTTTCTTTTTTTTGAGACAGAGTCTCTCTCTGTCACCTAGACTGGAGTAAAGTGGCGTGAGCTCGCCTCACTGCAGCCTCAGCCTCTTGGGTTCAAGTGATTCTTCTGCCTCAGCCTCCCAAGTAGCTGGGACTACAGGCATGCACCACCATGCCCAGCTAATTTTTCTATTTTTAGTAGAGACGGGGTTTCACCATGTTGGTCAGGCTGGTCTTGAACTCCTGACTTAGTGATCTGCCCACCTCGTCCTTCCAAAGTGCTGGGTGCCTGGCCTGAATATTGTTTTCTATAATAGGTCCCTCACTTTCTCTTTTCCTCCCTTCCTCCTTCCCTCACTCTTTCCCTCTCTCTCTTCTCTTCTCCTCCACCCCCTTCTTTTTTTGGCATGGGAAGGCGATGTGTCACACAACTGGAAAAAGTATCTTACCTCTCACCTCTGTCTGCCCTACCTGGTTTGAAATTGTTCTTGGGGTGGGGGAAATATTTGCAGACAAAAAAGGAATCAGAGGTTTGTTTGTTTTTTTCTCTTTGTTCCCCAAGTTTACCTTTTAGAAAAATTCATATAATAAGAAAACTAATCAGAAATTAGTTTTTCTAAAATAACACCTGAGAGTATGACCTAGGGACCCTGCCTGTTCTATTACTGTCACAGTGTCAGACACCAAAATAAATATTTAGAGAAGGAAGCCAGTACTGGGCTTGGGAGCCAGAGGGTTAGGGTTCCCACCTTCTTTTGTAGTGATCAAGCTATGCATGGAAGCTCCTCTGTGAAGTAGAGCTACTGTGGCTTACTTTTCAGGGCCATTGTGAGTATTACTGTTAATGTGTGTAAATTAACTAGCCTAGTGTCTGTTGGGTAGCAAAGTCTCAATAAACATGAGCTGCTTTTGCTATTAATTACATAAAAGCTATGGTCTGATGACCCAGAAGCTCTGCAGCACTTTCCACTCCTTTGGTAACATATCTTTTGGTTCTATTCAATCCTATATATGTAAGAAGGATTTTTCAACAAGGGTGTAACATTCAACAAGTTCTTACCAGTTTGACCCTAAGGCTGGAGGTTACTTATTTGTCTGCCAGATTTACAGGTAAATTGAACATGAACACTTTGAAGAATAGAGTCAATTTACATATAAGGAAACTTCTATACTGAATATGGCTTTAAAGAAGTTACATTATGAATTGAGAGAAGTGATTTTCTTAAAAGGTTCTGTAGGAATATATTTCCAGAGTCTGTTTATAGGAAGTTCAGGATCTGTTCAGGATTTGAATCAGTTTGTTAACAAAGATAAGTGTTTTTTTTTTGTTTCGGCTCTACGATTTGAAATACATACCTCTGAAGTTAAGACTTGTAACTTCCTCAGAGAGATGGTGATATATTTAATATTAAGGTTTACTTTCTTTTATTAATGATTTGCCTTTTGTTATTCATCTTAATAGATCAAAATTATGAAGCTAATGTTCCAAAACATTGGCAACATTAATATGTATTGGCATTTTAAGTGTGTTCTTTCTACTTATTCTCAGTCATTGAAGAAAGTTGGAAAAGATTCTACTGTCTTACTAATCTGCATCACCGTGTTTCTTTCATACCTTCCTGAAGCTGGACAGTATTCAAGTTTTTTTCTCTATCTCAGGCAGGTAAGTAGTGAGTGGCTAGTAGCCTTTCAATACCAGGACAATCAAAGATGGAGATTTGTCTAAAGATATTTTGAGAAAAAAAAAAGATATTTTGAGAAAACCACCTCAGAGAAAAAAACATGTGAACTTGCTTGTAGTTATGAATGTAGGTGCTGACATATAATTAGTGAACGGGGCACCTGTAATTCAATGATGATTTAAAATATAGTACGATTAATATTGTGGGTTTTTTTTTTTTTTCCATGAGAATCAGAATTAGCAAAAACATTATTTATTTTTGAGATGAAATTTCACTCTTGTCCCCCAGGCTGGAGTGCAATGGCGCGATCTCAGCTCACTGCAACCTCCGCCTCCCGGGTTCAAGTGATTCTCCTGCCTCAGCCTCACAAGTAGCTGGGATTACAGGTGTGCATCACCACACCCAGCTAATTTTTGTATTTTTAGTAGAGATGAGGTTTCACCATGTCAGCCAGTCTGGTCTTGAACTCCTGACCTCAAGTGATCTGCCTACCTGGGACACCCAAAGTGCTAGGATTACCAGCGTAAGCCACCCTGGCCTGTTTTTTTTTTTTTTTTTTTTTTTTTTACTATTTTCCTAGAGCAGTTTTAGGTTCATAGCAAAATTGAGAGTAAGATACAGAAATTTCCTATATATCCCCTACCCCCACACATGCATAGCCTCCTCCACTATGAGCATCTCCCACCAGGGTGGTACATTTTTACAACTGATGAACCTACATTGCCAAATTATCTTAACATAAAGTCCGTGGTTTACATTAGGGTTCACGCTTAGTGTTGTACATTTTATGGGTTTGGACAAATGTACGAAGACATGATAACATGTATCCACCCTTACAGTATCACATAGTGAATTTTCACTGCAAAAATCTCTTGTGTTCTGTCTGTTCATCTCTCCCTCCACTGCCAACTCCTGGAAACCACTGATCTCTTTATGATCTCCATAGTTTTGTCTTTTTCATACAATATGTAGCCTTTTCAGATTGGTTTCTTTCACTTAATAATAGGCATTTAAGGTTTCTTCATGTCTTTCATGGCTTGATAGCTCATTTTGTTTTTGGCATTTGTTTGGATTTACCAGTTTATCCATTCACCCACTGAGGGACACCTTGTTTGCTTCCAAGTTTTGGCAATTGTTCATAAAGCTGCCGTAACATTCATGTACGGTAATATTTTAAATCTTTAATAATATCCATTAAATTTCACAGACAGGTAAAACTTACTTCACACGTGCCTTTAGCCCAGGTCTGACTGAACCCAGCTTGCTGAAGCGTCTTCAATATGTCATGGCTCAACTGCTGCTGTAGACTTCACAGGGACTCACAAACAATAATCAAAATCTTCGGGCCGGGCGCGGTGGCTCAAGCCTGTAATCCCAGCACTTTGGGAGGCCAAGGTGGCTGGATCATGAGGTCAAGAGATCAAGACCATCCTGGTCAACATGGTGAAACCCCATCTCTACTAAAAATACAAAAAATTAGGTGGGCATGGTGGCCACATGCCTGTAATCCCAGCTACTCAGGAGGCTGAGGCAGGAGAATTGCCTGAACCCAGGAGGCGGAGGTTGCGGTGAGCCGAGATTGCCCCATTGCACTCCAGCCTGGGTAACGAGTGAAACTCATTTCAGAAAAAAAAAAATCTTCCCTCTCTGGAGTCTTTTTACATTTTGAAAATTTGCACCCTATTTTGTCCCCCAAAACAGGTAATTGACTTGACTTAAGGCAATTAAAAAAAAAAATTTCCCTTTTCATGTGTTCTTCAGGTCTTTGGGATTGCTCAGACCTAAGTTTCTTTCCATTGCATCCTGTGGTCTTCTACTGGTTTCACTGGAAGGCAGGGGCAGGCCTTTTCCTAATAGTGTACTTTGACAGAGCAAGATTCCTCCTAAGATAATTTCCTCCTTTTCTGGTGATATTTCAAAATGAAGTATCTTAAAGTCTTCATACTGAAAGTTTTCCTGAGCATATGGGACTGATATTTTATGTGGTAGCGTATACATAAAACCTTTTCCAGGCTTTTGTTTGTTTGTTTTTTGAGACAGTCTCACTCTGTTTCCCAGGCTAGAGTGCAGTGCTGTGATCTTGGCTCACTGCAGCCTCCATCTCCTGGGTTAAAGCAGTTTTCATACCCCAGCATCCCAAGTAGCTGGCATACTTCGCTAATTTTTGTATTTTTAGTAGAGACAGGGTTTCACCATATTGTTCAGGTTAGTTTTGAACTCCTGGTCTCAAGTGATCTGCGTGCCTCAGCTTCCCAAAGTGCTGGGATTACAGATGTGAGCCACCACACCTGACCTGTTCCAGGCATTTCTCTTTTGCTCATTTTTAGTGGTTGGATGCTAGAGATGCAGAGGGAAAAATGGTGAGATAATGTAGAAAATTATTCTTTTTTTTTTTGAGATGGAGTTTCGTTGTTGTTACCCAGACTGGAGTGCAATGGCACGATGTCGGCTCACTGCAACCTCCACCTTCTGGGTTCAAGCAATTCTCCTGCCTCAGCCTCCCGAGTAGCTGGGACTACAGGCGCGCACCACCATGCCCAGCTAATTTTTGTATTTTTAGTAGAGACAGGGTTTCACCTTGTTGACTAAGATGGTCTCAATCTCTTGACCTCGTGAGCCACCGCGCCTGGCCTAGAAAATTATTCTTGCATTTCAGTTAATTGGTGCATTGCATTAAATATGCATTTAACACAAAAGATAATGTAGGAAGAAAGCTAAAAAAAGATCTCTCTTTATATAGTTAACAAACAACTATGACTTTTATTATTCTAGCTTTTTTCTTCGCGTATACTCATGTCAACACCATCATCAATTATGACAAATCAGAATCATTCCATGTTATTTTATATTGGTGCTGGCTGCCAAGAACAATTAACATACTCACATTTTAGTTAAATTTGCATGTGATATTTGAAAATCATAGATTTGATAAATAACTTGAATTCAGAATACATATAGAACTCTTGTAAGACACAATAACATCTTACAAAAACTCAACAATAAAGCGACAATTCAGTTTCAAGATAGGCAAAGGATTTTGCAGAGATCTACAAAAGGCCAATAAGCACAGGAAAAGATAACATTAGCTGTCAAGGAAATGCAAGTCATGCCAATAATGAGATACCATTTCACATGTACTAGGATAGCTATAATCAAAAAGACAAGACAATGATGTGGAGAAATCGGAACCCTCACATATGTTGGTGAGAATGTAAAATGGTGCAGCTGCTGTAGAAAAGAGCCCAGTAGGTCCTCAAAATGTTCAAGTTACCATATGACTCAGCAAATCTTCTTCTAGGTATATATACCCATGAGACATGAAAACACACTTCTACACAGAAACTTATATACAGATTATATTCACAATGGCCAGAAAGTAGAATCAGCCCAAATGTCCATCAGCTAATGAATGGATTAACAAATATAGTATACTCATACATTAGAATGTTATTCAGCAGTGAAAAGCAATGAAGTACTGATATGCTACAACATGGGTGAACCTTGAAGTCATGCTCAGAGAAGCCAGTTATGAAAGACTGCATATTATATGATTTCATTTATATGAAATGCCCAGAATAGGCAAGTCCATAGGGACTGAATGGTTGTAGGAAGGGTAGGCTAGGGGAGTAGAACTCCTAATGGCTGCTATGTTTCTTTGAAGACCGATGAAACTCACTTTGTGTTGATGATTGCCCAACTCTTTGGATACACTTACACACTTAAAATGTATGAATTATATGGTATTTAAATTCTATCTTAAAGGTCTTTAACAAAAATGTATATTTACAAATAAAGGCTGAGAAATAATCCCTAAAGCTACATTTTCTAGTTCTAATTTTTAAAACTGCATTTGATTAGATAGTAATGAAATGTTAATGTCAGCAGCACTGGATTGGCCATCAGAGATTCTAGCCCTAGGTCTTTTCATTAGCCAGTTATGTGGCTGGTAGCAAGACACTCATTTATGAAATGAGAATAATGTATATAATTCAATCTCACAATTTTTAAGGTCCTTTCCCGAATTTTATAGAATTTCAATATAGGGCAAAATAATTTAACTTTTAAAAAACTTGATATTTGAGACTTAAAAATTTTAGGCATTTCAGAGATACTCTTAAGGTTAGAGGCTTACAGATCATTGCCAGGTTACTTTGCATGCTTATTAGAATCACCATGAGAGCTTTTAAAACATACCTGTGCCTGGGTCATAACCCTGGAGAGCCTGATTTAATTGGTCTCCAGTGGTCTTCCAGCATCTCACTGCTCTCCTTTCCTTGCTCTCCTTACCCCTTGTCTTTTCCTCACATGATTTTAATGTGTAGGCTAAGTTGAGAGCAATGCTGTATTGATAGTCATTTTCTTTCTTTTTTTATTACTTGATATTATTTATCAGTATGTTGGGGGATAGAGGGCATATAAAGTAACAGGTAGACATATAATAAAAAATCTAAAAAATTTCACAATTTCAGTTGTGCCTGCTTATGATGATTTCTTATATCAGTTTTAGATATAAATTACTGGTTACACAGGTTCAGCGTTCAGCACTATCTTTCTTAATTCACCACTGGTTTTAGGAATTTTCCTCAACTATCCTATCATTGTAATAGAACATAATATTCCTTATTATTTTATAATATCTATATTACTAAACTATTTTCATTTCATTCCATAGGTCATAGGATTTGGATCTGTTAAAATTGCAGCATTCATAGCTATGGTAGGAATTCTGTCTATTGTTGCTCAGGTGAGTATCATTTTAACCATACTGAAAAAATTAAGAAAATCCTGATAACCATAGTTTCACAGGAAGCCACATATAAAAGTACAGGAAGATATTCCCTGAACTGCTACCTCAGTCCCTCACCCCTGCTATGGTAACGTCTTGTACAACTATAGTGTACTATCAAATTGAGAATCTGATGTGGATGTAGTCTGTCCACGGAACCATTTCTTCTTATATAATGTGTTGAGGTTATAATTTAGGAGAAATTTTTGTATTTTATTTAAAACAATTTTTAAAAATTATGTTCTAGACCAGGTGGCCCAGCTTGGTGACTAATATCCACTCCTCGTCTTCAGCCTTGCCTCCCTGAGCCCTGGGGGCCCCAGCCCCTGATGCTACTGCCTAAGCCTCCTTGGAAGTCATTGTGGTTCCCCAACCATGGGGCCCTGGGGGCCTCTGGCACCCTCCCCCAACACTGCACTGGCATCATCTGCCATTTAGTGTTTTCTCAGAGAAGATGATTTAGGAGAACTTTAATATAACTTTCTCTGCTTTTTAAAATATTTGTTGTACTCTCTGCTAGGCCAATTCTTTTACTTGCTTTTAGACCAACCAAAATAGTGAATAATTATAATCTATCTCTGGATTGCAGAATCAACTAGGAAAATGTTTCAGTGTTATTTCAATGTTGAAAAGGAAGTAGAAATGAAAATCGGTAACTGCTTCAACTCCTATTGTCCCCTGGACTGAAGAAATATGAATTAGAACATTAAAATATATTCAGTGAGGGCTGGGTGCAGTGGCTCATGCCTGTAATTCCAGCAGTTTCGGAGGCCGAGGCAGGTGGATCACCTAGGTCAGGAGTTCCAGCCTGACCAACATGGTGAAACCCTGTCTCTACTAAAAATACAAAAATCAGCTGGGTGTGGTGGCACACGCCTGTAATGCCAGCTACTCAGGAGGCTGAGGCAGGAGAATTGCTTGAACCCAGGAAGCGGAGGTTGCAGGGAGCCAAGATTGTGTCAGTGCACTCCAGCCCAGGTGACAGAGCGAGACTCTGTCTCAGAGAGAGAACACACACACACACACACACAGAAGAGAGAGAGAGCATTAACTATTTCCCCATCTATTATAAACAGAGTACCAAAAAAGGTGAAGCATATTGTCCTTAAATTAATTCACTGTGCCCAGACATATTCACTATTTTGTATGGTACTGCTTAGGGGCTGTTTCCCCGAAATGGCTACCAGTGAAGCAAAGCATTCTGTGGTAACCCTCTCTCAAGGAGAAATGAGAATGCTGCAGAACTGCTTTATGCAAATACTAGATTTGACAAGGCTTATGGGAATGCATCAAGGCAAAGGCCGTTTATATTTTTGTTTTGTTGAAATGTGTTGCAAATGTAGTTAACCTTTCAAGTTGATCATTATTTTGGTTTTTTACAAAATCCAACATTAACTCTAGTTAGCCCAGTCATCTTTTTTTTTTTTCTTTTTGAGATGGAGTCTCGCTCTGTCACCCATGCTGGAGTGCAGTGGTGTAATCTTGGTGCACTCTAACCTCTGCTTCCTGGGTTCAAGTGATTCTACTGCCTCAGCCTCCTGAGTAGCTTGGGACTACAGGTGTGCGCCACCATGCCCTGGCTAATTTTTATATTTTTAGTAGAGACAAGGTTTCACCATGCTAGCCAGGCTGGTGTAGAACTCCTGACCTCATGATCTGCTCATGATCTGCCCACCTTGGCCTCCCAAAGTGCTGGGATTACAGGTGTGTAATCTTTTATCCAGCTTTTTTTCAGACTTTTCCAACTAATTATATTTAGCAGAGTATATATTTGTTAAAATCAAACTTAATTCAATCCCAACTTTGTAAAACTTACAGCAGAATCTCTCATATTCTGCAAATGTTCAGCAGGAGTTTGCTCTTCACAAATATATAAGTGATTAGTATTTCTCCAAAGAGTCTGAGGCTGTCCCTCTCAATCATGGTAACTGGTGAACAGTTGTAATAACCTTTTGGGAAGTGCCAGCAGAACCCCAGGTTAGACAGGCTTCTCAGGAAGGAGGCGGAAAGCATGAGCCTCAGGTCAGGCTGGGAGCCTCCAACACTCCACCCCTGTAGAGATTGATCAGTACAGTCCAGACTCTGAGGTCACAGATCAGGCAGTGTACCCTTAGAAGGTCCCTGGTCATCAGGGAAGGGTCTTCACACACAGAGCTTGTATTTTGATTCTGTGTTGATGTGGTTTTTCAGAGTTGTCTCCTTTACTTTGCAGACAGTCTTTTTTAGCATCTTGATGAGATCATTAGGAAATAAGAACACTGTCCTCCTTGGCTTAGGCTTCCAGATGCTCCAGTTAGCCTGGTACGGTTTTGGATCGCAGGCCTGGTAAGCCTCACTCTTAGATTCTCATGAATTGTGAGACAGATACCTCTTAGAGGAGCTTGGGCTGGTTGGGTGTGATGACAAGGAAGCAAGGGTCATTTTACTGTTTGTTGTATTCAATGTTGCAGAAACCATTAGGCTTTAATTTGCGGAAATGTGGAACTAGGTAACAGAATTATTTATAAAGACTGCCTTTATGTCCTGGACTTTAATGGGATTGTTCTTTGCTCCAGCCCCCCCCAATAAAGTTTTATGTCTACTTTTTAAACACATAATGCCAATTTTTAGAGACATTGCAAACGAGATTCAGAAAAATGACTGATTATGGCAAGCTTCACTATCATTAATTATCGTTAGCTGAGTGACCTTGGGGCAGTAACATAATCTTTGTAAGTCATTTGAGTTAGATGAACACTAAGATTTCTTCCAAAACCATGTGCATTCTGCCACAGTTATTAGTTACTACTACCATATTGATTCCTATAAATGGGAAGGAAAGTCAAAATAAGCTCAGTGGAATAAGAAAAAAATAGAAGGAATCATGAGTTCTGTTTTGTTAGTATGGCAGGTTTCTCCATGTGCCCTGTGGGAAGATGCAGAAATGTCATCTCCATTTTAGACGGTAGAGCTGGTCCTCACTTTGGACACGTAGACAGACAACATAATTTAGAGAAACTAGAATTGCTTTAGTGATTAGTGTTTAGTTTGCGGAGCAAGTACATGTGCCCATTCTGAATTTCGGAATTTCATTTGATCCACTTGCCCTCTGTCTCTCTCTCTCTCTCTTTTGAGAGAGAGGGTCCAGCTCTGTTGCCTAGGCCAGAGTACAGTGGCACAATCATGGCTTACTGCTTCCCTTGAGCTCCCAGGCTCAAGTGATCCTCCTACCTCGGCCTCCTGAGTAGCTGGGACTATGTACATGTACCACCACTCCAGAGGTTTTTTTGTTTTTGTTTTTTTAGAGACAAAGTCTCATTATGCGACCCATGCTGATCTTGAACTCCTAGGCTCAAGCAGTCCTCCTGCCTTGGCCTCCCAAAGTGCTGCGATTATAGTCATGAGCCACTGCCCCTAGCCATGACTCTTTACCAGATTAACTTGTTTGATTCTCCTTGCTCTTGTGAACTTTGGTTCAGTAACTGATTTAGTCACATTCATGCAGTGTTAAGACTTTGTCATCATGTCAGGTTTTGTTTTTTTTTTCCCCCAGTAATGACCATCCCAGAGTTGGGGCCTTACTTTACTCACACTTCATACTGATATAGTTAAGCCTCTTTCGTTGAGAGAAGGACAAAGGTCGAAAGAGGGAGGCAGGGTCTGTTTTTCCAGTTGGGGGCACATAATGTTCTGTTGAGGGGTAGCAAACTGTGTAGCTCGAGGGCAGTGTGGAAGTTAGCCTTTTAAAGGAAAAATGAAAAGTCAGTGGAGAAAATGTGGTATTTATAGAAACAAAAGAAATCTTGCGAATTTCATTGAGCTTATGTCTAAAGATGGTAATAGGGAGACCAGGAAGAAGAAAAGTTTCTGAAAGAAGTAAAATGAAGAAACAAAGTTTTCCTGGCCCTTCTGTCCCCATCCCAGGCCATTAAGGAATTAATTTTCTACAATGTGATATGTAACCTTTTAGGTTTAAAAAAATGCATTTTTTAAAAAGATGGAAATAATAAACCATAACAGGAGAAAACAGAAGGCATTTGTACTTTTGCCACTGATTGCATTCTGACTAGTGACCTCCTTGAGGCTGACCTGCTGCCTCACCATGCTTGTCCTGTCTTTGCAGGATGATGTGGGCAGCAGGGACTGTGGCCGCCATGTCTAGCATCACATTTCCGGCAATCAGTGCCCTCGTCTCTCGGAATGCAGAGTCAGATCAGCAAGGTAAGATCACTGCCCCCCCCCCCCCCCCGCCAATTTTTCTCCTTCAGCTGAGACCTCCTTGCTAGAAGCAGGAGAAGCTCTGAGTTCTCCTCACTGACAGCAGGAGCTGACAGCCATGTGGTTTCTTCTCAAGGATTATACTTACTTTGTCAGATAGGAACATTCTATTTTCTTCTCTTTGATCTTACACTCATATTTTTTGAAGCTGGACTTAGCAGTTCAGATTACTAACAATTAGAAATACATTTCCCCTTTTCAGTTTTGATACCTCTTTTGTTCTTTAGTGTCACAATTAACCAGACTGTAATCACATTTTAACAGATGTCTGTTAAATAATGAAATACCAGTTAATCACAAGTTACTGATTTAATTACTTTGTTCACTAAAATTTATTTCATTTGGAATAGCTGAAAGTCTGTGAGTTTAATTTAAAAAATAGTTCTGGGCCAGCCAGGCACGGTGGCTCAAGCCTGTAATCCCAGCACTTCGGGAGGCCGAGGCGGGTGGATCAAGAGATCGAGACCATCCTGGTCAACCTGGTGAAACCCCGTCTCTACTAAAAATACAAAAAATTAGCTGGGCATGGTGGTGCATACCTGTAATTCCAGCTACTCAGGAGGCTGAGGCAGGAGAATTGCCTGAACCCAGGAGGCGGAGGTTGCAGTGAGCCAAGATTGCGCCATTGCACTCCAGCCTAGCTAACAAGAGCAAAACTCCATCCCAAAAAATCAAACAAACAAACAAAAAATAGTTCTTTGAGAGCAGAAAGAAAAAAATCTGTGTGGTTGTTGATAATTAGATGTTGAGTGAGAGATGAAATTAAAATTAAGACTGCCATGTGGAAAATAGCATTCCACCATCTAGATCCTTATCCCATCCTTCCCGTGCCTCTGCTTCCCTTCCTGTCCTGTCCTGTCCTGTCCTCCCTCCCTCCCCTCCCTCCGTCCCTCCTCCACCACAGGGTCTTACTCTGTCACCCAGGCTGGAGTGCAGTGGTGTAATCTTGGCTCACTGCAGCCTCAGCCTCCTGGGCTCAAGTGATCCTCCCAAGTATCTGGGACTAGAGGTGTGTACCACCATGCCCAGCTAATTTTTTGTATTTTTAGTGGAGACAAGGTTTCACCGTGTTGCCTAGGCTGGTCCCCGAACTCCTGGGCTCAAACAATCTGCCTGCTTTGGCCTCTCAAAGTGCTAGGATCATAGGCATGAGCCCCTGTGCCTGGCCTGCTTTCCTTTCTAGCAGTTCCCATAGCTAGTTTAATCCCTCTCCTTCTGTGTCTCCTAATGGCTCACCTCATTGTATTCAGGAAGAAGTAGCAGGCAGTTTTAGAGGGAGAAAAGTTTGTTAATGTCTTTAGAGCCCCTTTTTTTGATATGGAGTCTTGCTCTGCCTCCAGGCTGGAGTGCAGTAGCACGATCTTGGCTCACTGCAACTTCTGCCTCCCTGGTTCAAGCGATTCCCCTTCCTCAGCCTCCCGAGTAGCTGGGACTGCAGGCATGCACCACCACACCCAGCTAATTTTTGTATCTTTAGTAGAGATGGGGTTTCACCATGTTGGCCAGGATGGTCTCAATCTCTTGACCTTGTGATCTGCCCACCTCAGCCTCCCAAAGTGCTGGAATTACAGGCGTGAGCCATTGTGCCTGGCCCTAAGAGCCCTTTTAAAAGTTTTAGAAAACTGTATTGGAAAGCATGGTTTATTCATTGCACTTTTTTTCTTTTGCATATCAGAAGTTAGGCATCTTACTCATATTCATTGTTAAATATTGTCCTTTGAATACAACAAATTCTGTATGTCACTCCTGGCGACAGGAACTCAGTTGGCTTGTGTCCTCAGGGAGGTGCTGCCTCTGAGGTGAAAATGTGAGCCATCCGTGGAGGACTGTAACTACCTTGGGATCTGACAGACACTGTCCTGTCATTTGGGGAATAGATTTTGACTGTTTTTATACGTCATGTCAATATACATGTTTCTAAATGTCAGCATATAAAAGTTTGGGAACACATTGTATTAAGCTGAATTATATGCTACCATTTTTGATTTACAGAAACTTTCATTTCATATGGTTCAAGCTGAGTTTTTACTCGCTATGTTAGAAAGCAGAGACATTTAGGAATTTGGCATTTCTGGGTTTTCAATGTAGGTCTGTAGGGAGAGAGGGCTGGACTACACCTGTGAAGATGGAGTCTGCCTAATGGGAACTGCTCTGTATTCCTGAGAGCAGGGTTGCCAGAGGTGAAGGGCAGGTTTTTGTTGCCAAAGCACCAGTAAATGACTGGAGCAGGGAAATCTCAGTTGACCAAAAAGTGAAAATTGCCTCAAATGGGACGATATTAAAGTTTTGGATTTTATTTTTTTCCCACTTTTTAGACAGATTTAGCTGAAATGGGGAATTTAACTCCCCCAAAGTTTGGGAAACATCACTCTCATTTCCTCTCCTTATAGATCTCAGCACAAAGAGTGAGGACAACATTAAATGGACATGGTAAAACCAGGAAAACATTTGTGCAGTGAATGAAAATAATAGATGAAGTCTTCCAAATCTACTTTCATTAGCATGCTTTCTCCTCAGTCTTGCTGAATTAATGTGAGAAAGTGCTGTTCAGCTCCAAATCTTAAGATGCCTTTCTGAGAATCCTGGCTTTCTTCTCTTTGTCCCAATTTAGGAGTTGCCCAGGGGATCATAACTGGAATAAGAGGACTGTGCAATGGCCTGGGGCCAGCACTGTATGGCTTCATATTCTACATGTTCCATGTGGAACTGACTGAGTTGGGCCCGAAATTGAATTCTAACAATGTTCCCCTGCAGGTAATTTGGTCATAAGTCTATTTTTGTAACAACAGTTGTGTATGATTATAGCAAAATCTTGTGACCTTAAATTTGGAGGGGATTCTTACCTGTATATTTTATTTGACAGCAGTAAGTATTTTGTGTTCATTGCCTCTCGGGATTGGGAGGGGGGGATCATTGTAGTGATTTAATATCTTATGTACAAGATATGTCTTAATTTTGTTCAGATCCTGTTATCACCTAAACAACCATTGTGCTATTCTGTGACTAAGCCCAGGCTAATTAAAATCTGAAATGACCTAAAAATCCAGCTAAAAATCGAGCTAGAGTACTTTTTGTACTATTATTTGAAATTTCTTCCTTGTTCCTTCTAAGCTAGGTTTAGTATAGATTTCTATACAAAGCTGGAATTAATGTTTATTTACAAAGGTGCATAATCTGAAGTCATAGGATGGGATTATAGGTAAACAGCTGTTGCTTACAAGCTTACAGGTTTGCATAAGCTATTTAGAAGTGGTACAAAAAGCAGTAATTAGTTGCGCTCTGTAATATTCCAAACACCAAGCTCTATTAGAATTTGCCTTGACATTTAATGAAACATTTGCTTATGAGAATATGATTCACTTTTTGGTGGTGTGTTTTATTGTGTAATCTAGGAATCATTTGAGTTAAAAAGACTAACTATATTCTTTGTCTCCACTTGTTTTCCACGTTCATCAGGGAGCTGTCATCCCAGGCCCGCCGTTTTTATTTGGGGCATGTATCGTTCTTATGTCTTTTCTGGTTGCCTTATTCATTCCTGAATACAGTAAAGCCAGTGGAGTTCAAAAACACAGTAACAGCAGCAGCCTGACCAACAACCCAGAACGGGGCAGTGATGAGGACATTGAGCCACTGCTGCAAGACAGCAGCATCTGGGAACTCTCTTCATTTGAGGAACCTGGGAATCAGTGCACCGAGCTGTAAACTCGTCAGAAAGTGGGATTCTGCATATGCCATCTCTGAGAACCATGGAGGGAGCCACACCACCAGGTGACTTCATGGTGCTGGATGGGAGATGCCAGCGGCATCCTTCAGGGCCAAGTTTGATAAATACCACGTCCATATTCTGCTCTTCCTCCTCCAGTTTGTTTGTTTTGTTTTTCCCTCTTACATTCTTCCCCCCCCACCCCATTTGTACATTAGAATAAGGTAAGATTTGAAATACTTCCCTGCAAATAATGTGCAACCCCCAAGGTAAAACTCAAATAGAAAAAGTCATCTTTCTGGTAGAAAGGATGGCTTTCCTGTAATGACTGTGGAGTAAGAGTGACAGCAATCTTTCTATGCCCTTTTCAGCTGAAGGTGCAGAACTATAATGAGTCTGCCATCTCTGGCAAGATTTCAGGTAAAGAATTCCTTCTTAATTTCTACCTTTCTGTTTCTCTGAATCAAGCGCATATGTGTTGACGAGTGGCCACTCTTAAGAGTCACTCAGTATCAGGGATCTATTGTCTTTGTTCAAAGGTCAAATAAAAACCTAGTCTCCTTTTATTCTCTCTACTTCCTATTCTTGTCTAGAATGAAACTCAGCATATACATATATACTTCTGGACATGAATAATATTGAATAGTAATATCTTTACTAGATGAAAGAAATTTTTATTACAGACTTAAATCATGTAAAACTCACAACTCAGATTCCTGAACCTTGTGTCCTGGTTAGGTCCAAGGTGACTTTACAGAAGAAAAAGGAAAACTCAAGCATTTTGATGGCAACATAGGAATTGTAGGCTGCTTCTAAGAAAGTTTTTAACAATTTGGAGATTCCTAAATGAAGATGAAAGTAACTGGATACAAGTGAAGTTTATATCCAAGTTCAGACTCAGGCATTATTATGAGTCATTATTACTTCTTCCCATGTCTTCCAGTCCTACTTCTCAAAGTTTTTCTCATTCATCACACTCCTGCCTTAACTGCTCTGTAGTGTGTATCTGTTTTCAGTTCATCTTTATTTCAGTCTATTTGTCTGACTTTTGAATCGCATGGGAATATGCACATTAAGTTCCTTTCTAAAATATGGTTTTATGAAGCTGAGTTTCACGATAAGCGTCTTGCTAATTTTTGAGATGTTTTATGGATAAAGAAAACTTTACAGATTTATATGTATTTTGCTGCACCAGTAAATGGACCATTAACTAGGGCCCACCTTTAACAGCACTCCTTTGAAAGTTTTATAGGTATGAAATATATGTAGATATTTGTAAAGGGTTTTAATTTTTTTTGATGGGGTGCTGTGTAAATCTTGTATTTATAAATGTAATGAGGGTATTGACAGAAAAAATATATACAACTTTTATAAAGGATTGTGTACTGACTGAATACATTTAAAAGAAAATATATTTTGAAACCTGTTATGAACATAACATATCTTTTTACAATGCTATTGGTTTTTAGGTTAAGCTTCCTAATGCATAATAAATTTACAGTGGATATTTTTATGTCTTTTGTGTCTTTTTTTTTTTTTTTTTTTTTAAGCAAATAGTACCATTGCTGTTTTGGATTCTTCATTGGGTGGCTTTCAATTAAATTGAGTTGTTAGTCCTTCAGCTGATGTAAAAGGTATGTATTTTCAAAAAAAAATTTTTTTTTTTTTTTTTTTTTTGAGATGGAGTTTCGCTCTTGTTACCCAGGCTGGAGTGCAATGGCGCGATCTTGGCTCACCGCAACCTCCGCCTCCTGGGTTCAGGCAATTCTCCTGCCTCAGCCTCCTGAGTAGCTGGGATTACAGGCACACGCCACTATGCCCAGCTAATTTTTTGTATTTTTAGTAGAGATGGGGTTTCACCATGTTGACCAGGATGGTCTCGATCTCTTGACCTCATGATCCACCCACCTCAGCCTCCCAAAGTGCTGGGATTACAGGCTTGAGCCACCATGCCTGGCCCAAAAATTTTTTATTTTTAACAAACTTTTACTTCAAAGTCTCCCTTAAAAACATCAAACTACAGATGCTCCTTGACCTACTATGGGGTTCCATCCTGATAAACCCATTGTAAGTTGAAAACATTGTAAGTTGCATATGCATTTAATACATCATAGAAGCTTCAGCACTTTCGGTATCAGCATGGTGGAGTACTGGTTGGTTGGTTACCCTCCTGATGGCATGGCAATTAGGAGCTGCAGCTCACTTGCCAGTGCTCAGTGTCATGAAAGAGTATCATACCATGTATTGCTAGCCTGGGAAAAAAAATCAAGATTTGAAGTATAGTTTCTACTGAATGTGTATCACTTTTATACTGTCATAAAGTTGGAGACCATCTGTATTTTTATTTTTAAAAAGCAGAGACAGAACAAAACATGTATATCCATGTTCATAGCATTCATAACAGCAAAAAGATGGAAAAAACCTAAGTGCCCATTGACTGATGGTGAATGGATAAACAAAATATGGTATCGCCATACTGTGGGATATTATTCAGCCTTAAAAAGGAATGAAATTCTGACACCCATTGCAAAATGGATGAGCATTGAACACATTATTCTAAGTGAAACAAGACAATCACAAAAAGAAATACTGTATGGTGCCACTTACTGATGTGCCTAGAGTAGTTAATTCATAAAGGAGAGTAGTGCTCATCGAGGGCTGGGGGAAGGAGAAGTATTGGAAGCTGTTATTTAATGGGTACAAAGTTTCATTTTGCAAGGTAAGAGTTCTGGGATGGTAATGGTAATAGCTTGTACAACAGTGTGAAAATGTACTTAATGCCACTGGACTATATCCTTAATGGTTAAAATGAGGCCATGTACAGTGGCTTATGCCTGTAATCCTAGCACTCTGGGAGGCCGATGTGGGCCGATCACGAAGTCAGGAGATCAAGACTATCCTGGCCAACATGGTGAAATCCCAGCTACTGGGGAGGCAGGAGAATCGCTTGAACCGGGAGGTGGAGGTTGCAGTGAGCCAGATTGCGCCATTGCACTCCAGCTTGGGCAACAGAGCAAGACTCCATCTTTTGTAAGGGGTGGGGAGGAGGTTAAAATGATCACTTATATTATTATGTCTATTTTACCACAGTTTGAAAAAATGCTCTTATGGCATTTTTGTCTTTTATTGTTGCTTATCACAATTACAGTTATTTTACTCATTTTAACAAATATCCCAGCATGACAGATGTCATTTACTTTGTTAGATAGTTGTAAATTTAGAAAAAAATACCATTTTAACCTTTCTAAAGTGTACAATTTGTTTTTAAATATATTCACGAGGTTATGCAACCATTAGCACTAATTCCTGAACTTTTCTTTCCCTAAAAAGAAATCCTGTGCCCTTTAGCATTCACTCTCAATCCTCCCTTTTCCCATCCCTTGGCAAACTTTAATCTACTTCCTGCCTCTCAAAATTTGTTTTGAACATTTCATGTGAATGGAGTCATATATGGCCTTTTGTGTTTGGCTTTCACTTAACATGTTTTCGAGGTTCATCCATGTTATACCATGTCAAAATTTTATTCCTTTTTAAGACTGTATAATACTCCATTGTATGTATATATACATTTTAAAAATTCATTTATCAGTTGATGGACATTTGAGCTTTCTCCCTCCTTTTGGCTATTATGAATAATGCTGTTGTGAACGTGTACAAGTTTTTGTACGAACATGTTTTGAATTCATCGTAGGTATATACTTGGGAGTTAGATTGCTGAGTTCTGTGGTAACTCTATGTTTAACTGATTGAGAAACCACCAAACAGTTCTCTGCAGCAGCTACTCACTTCAGTTTCCATCAGCACTGTAGGAAGGCTCCAATCTCTGTATGCTTACCAACACTTGTTATTTTCTGTTTTGTTGGTTATAGCCATCTAGTGGGTTTGAAATGATCTCTCATTGTGTGTTTTTTAGATGGAGTCTTGCTCTGTCACCCAGGCTAGAGTGACTCACTGGCACCTCTACATCCTGGTTCAAGCAATTCTCCTGCCCTAGCTTCCTAAGTAGCTAGGATTACAGGTGCCTGCCACCATGCCTTACTTAATTTTTGTATTTTTATTAGAGATAAGGTTTTACCCTGTTGGCTGGGTTGGTCTCAAACTCCTTAGGTGATCTGCCCACCTCGGTCTCCCAAAGTGCTAGGATTACAGGCATGAGCCACCATGCCTGGCCTCTCAGTTGTGGTTTTGATTTGCATTTCTCTAATGACTAACCAAGTTGAGCATTTTTTTCATGTGCTTGTTTGCCATTTGTATATTGTCTTTGGAGAAATCTATTAAAGTCCTTTTCTCTTATTTTTTAATTCCATTGTTGCATTATAAACATAGTTCATGTATTCTGGATATAGCGCCTTATTAGATACATGATTTGCAAATATTTTCCCACATTATGTGGGTTGTCTTTTCACTGTCTTGATGGTACTCTTTGATGTATAAGAGTGGTAGTTTTTAAATGAAATACCGCATGTTCTCACTCATAGGTGGGTGTTGAACAATGAGCACACACGGACACAGGGAGGGGAGCACTACGCATTGGGGTCTGTTGCGGGGAATGGGGGGGGACAGCGGGGGGTGGGGAGTTGGGGAGAGATAACATGGGGAGAAATGCCAGATATAGGTGATGGGGATGGAGGCAGCAAACCACATTGCCATGTATGTACCTATGCAACAATCCTCCATGTTCCTCACATGTACCCCAAAACCTAAAACGCAATAAAATATATATTGAAAAAAACAGATAATTGGACAAAATAAAGAACTTAGAAATAAATTCACTGTATCACATAACTATGTACAAGTATTTCATATCACCTGAAAATGAAAAAAATATAACTAGTGGTATTTGATAGAATTTCTGATTCTAGAATGGACCAACAACCTCCTTTTAGATCGTACGCTCCCACAGATATCAGTGACAAAGTTGAAAATAATACAAAAATATCAACCCAAAGCCTTGCAAAATGAAAAGAAAAATTCTAGAGAAGAGTTGGCAGTATGAAAAATTATCATAGGTGAGTTGCCATTTTGACAGCTTTAAGTCTGATGGCAGGTCACATTCAACCTATGCAAGGCAGAAATGCCAAAAGAATACTATGCAGCCATCAAAAACGATGAGTTCGTGTCCTTTGTAGGGACATGGATGAACCTGGAGAACATCATTCTCAGCAAACTGACACAAGAACAGAAAATGAAATACCGCATATTCTCACTCATAGGCAGGTGTTGAACAGTGAGAACACATGGACACAGGGAGGGGAGCACTACACACTGGGGTCTGTTGGGGGGAATAGGGGAGGGACAGCAGGGGGTGGGGAGTTGGGGAGAGATAGCATGGGGAGAAATGCCAGATACAGGTGAAGGGGAGGAAGGCAGCAAATCGCACTGCCACGTGTGTACCTATGCAACTATCTTGCATGTTCTTCACATGTACCCCAAAACCTAAAATGCAATTAAAAAAAAAATACAGACTTTCTGGATTCAAGGATCAATAAAAGTGTTTTGTGGCAACCGCCATAAGTAAAAGGGAACCCTGGGATGGAGCGTCAGAGAGAAGAGAGTCACACTTTGTCTATAAACTCATCAAAAACTTACAGCTGACCCCTGGACAAATGCATGCATGGGACTGGCTCAGAATTCTCAGATCAGCCTACCTAAGAACAAATTAGCTGAACAATATTTGATTTGCTCTCTTTAAAACAGTTTGTAGTTTATGTCCAAGCAAGTTAATTGCCTGCCAAAACCAACCAAGCAAATGAAAATTGACATTTTCCAGAGAAATAGATCTGCATGAAAAATCTTCACAAAATACAATCAGCATATCTAAGGTATATTCCAAAAGTATGTGACATGTAAAGTACTAGGAAAATGTTCCCAATTCTCAAACAAAAGACAATCACTGAGACCAACACTGATATAATCCAGATAACAAATCATAACTCCACTCAAAATGTAGAAGGGTAATATGTTTATAATAAAATATTTCAAACTTTCAGAGAAGTAAAAAACTGTCAAAAAGAAATCTAGGCCAGGAGCGGTGGCTGAAGCCTGTAATCCCAGCACTTTGGGAGGCCGAGGCGGGTGGATCACGAGGTCAAGATATCAAGACCATCCTGGTCAACGTGGTGAAACCCCATCTCTACTAAAGATACAAAAAAAAAAAAATTAGCTGGGCATGGTGGTGCATGCCTGTAATCCCAGCTATTCAGGAGGCTGAGGCAGGAGAATTGCCTGAACCCAGGAGGCGGAGGTTGCAGTGAGCGTCGCGCCATTGCACTCCAGCCTGGGTAACAAGAGTGAAACTCCATCTCAAAAAAAAGTCTAAAAAAAATTAAATATTATGGGGTATGCTTATTAGCATAGCAAAAATACTAGAGAAAAAGTTAATGAATATGCAGAAAAATAAAAAGTATTCCATTTATAGACTAGAGGCCGACACGGTGGCTAATGCCTTTAATCCCAGCACTTTGGGAGGTCGAGGCGGGCGGATCACCTGAGGCCAAGAAGTTGAGACAAGCCTGACCAACATGGTGAAACCTGTCTCTAGTAAAAATACAAAAACTAGTCAGGTGTGGTGGTAGATGCCTACAAACCCTGCTACTCAGAAGGCTGAGGCAGGAGAATCGCTTGAACTTGGAGGCAGAGATTGTAGTGAGCTGAGATCATGCCACTGTGCTCCATCCTGGGCAACAGAGTGAGACTCTGTCTCAATAAATAAATAAATAATAAAGACTAGAAAAAACTATTGAATAATAAAATGAATGCCCCTCAGAAACTTGAGGGCCATTAAAAAGTCTAAATTTCGTGTAATTAGAATCTCAGAAGAATAGAACAAAGTAGAGAAAATATTTTAAGTTGATGAAAGTTATAAATTTACATAATAATAAAGGCTATTGAATTCCAAGCAGGAAAAAAAGGAAAACAAAATATGAGAAATTCCTAAGCACATTATAACCAAACTACTAAAAAGCAAAGATAAAATCTTAAAAGCAGCCAAAGGAAATACGTCTTATAGAAGAACAATTACACTTGACCCTTGCACAACCCATGAGGCTAGGAGTACTGACTCCTCCCAGCCCCTGCAGTTAAATGCATATAACTTTTGATTTCTCAAAAAATTAACTACTCATAGCCTATAGTGGACTGATAACGAATGGTCAATTGACAAACATCTTGTGTATGATTTGTATTGTAAAATGTATTCTCACAATAAAGTAAGCTGGAATAAAGAATGTTATTGAGATAATCACAAGGAAGACAAAATGTATTTACTATTAAGTGGAAGTGGACTATCATAAAGTTATGCATCCTTGTCATCTTCATGTTGAATAAGCCAAAGAGAAAGAGAAGAGGAAGGGTTGGTCTTGCAGTTTCAGGGATGGCAGAGGCAGAAGAAAATCCACATATAAGTGGACAAAGTTCAAATACATGTTGTTCAAGAGTCAACTCTATCTCAACTATTTCTAACTTCTCATTAAAAACGATGGGTATCAGAAGTGAAATAACTTTCATGTGCTGATAGAAAAAAATATATGTCAACTCAGATGTCTATACTCAGTGACAATATATTTTAAGAAGAATAGAAGCCAGGCATGGTGGCTCATACCTATAAATCCAGCACTTTGGGAGGCAGGTGGATCCCTTGAGATCAGGAGTTCAAGACCAGCCTGGCCGACATGGTGAAACCCCATCTCTACTAAAAATACAAAAAGCAGCCGGGCACGGTGGCTCACACCTATAATCCCAGCACTTTGGGAGGCTGAGGCGGGTGGATCACGAGGTCAAGAGATCGAGACCATCCTGGTCAACAAGGTGAAACCCCGTCTCTACTAAAAATACAAAAATTAGCTGGGCGTGGTGGCGCACACCTGTAGTCCCAGCTACTCAGGAGGCTGAGGCAGGAGAATTGCTTGAACCCAGGAGGCGGAGGTTGCGGTGAGCCGAGATGGTGCCATTGCACTCCAATCTGGGTAACAACAGCAAAATTCCGTCTCAAAAAAAAAGCAGCCAGGAGTGGTGGTGGGAATCTTTAATCTCGAACACTCAGGAGTCAGAGGCAGGGACAATTGCTTGAACCCGGGAGGTGGAGGTTGCAGTGAGTCGAGAATGTACCACTGCAATCTAGCCTGAACGACAGAGCAAGACTCTGTCTAAAAAAAAACTGAGATTTCATTGCCAGCACACATAAAATATGAAAAAACGCTAATGAAGTTTTTCAGGCTAAAAGGAGATAAAAACAGATGGAAATATAAACACATGAAGCTTCAAGAAGAAATGAACCAGCAATGCCCAGACATTAGCATATGCATTCCTTTTAGTCTGCGTAGATTAAATTATAAGTCAAAATAATGACTTTGCAAGACTTGTATATTCTTTCATATTTTTCTTGGCTCTATGTGTTTATATACCATATAGGGATTTACATACTCTTTGAGCACTTGAACATTGAAAAGCGAAATTCAGTCTAGACACCTGAAAATCTAGTAAGTCAGAAAAGTTCTAGAAGTGCTATCTGAGTAGACGTTACAGAGTATCTGAGCCTAGAATGGACATCAAAGGCTTTCCTGCTCACTTTGCACTGGGGAGAAGTAGTCTGACTTAATAGGAAACGTGTGTTCACTGTCTGGTGTTGATATGCTGTGGGTAGATTTTGCATTGCACACAATTTTAAATTGGGGCAAGGTGATGCTATGTGCATATGTATTCATGTATACATGTAAATGTATGCTTTATATATACATGTGCATATACGTATTTTATATACAAGCCTATAGTCTCAGTATGCTTTCTTAGACTATATTAGGCTATTACTAAAAGTTTTTTTTTAAATGTTGTTTTGGGACTACACAATTGAATACTCTAAAATTAATGTCTGTTAGTAGCCCAATAATGTGATTTGGTTCACCATGTGCCTTCTTTATTTCATTTTCTATCCACAAGGATCTTGTAAATTGTGCTACCAGGACATAAATTATTATTTTGATTAATTTATTTTTATTTCTTTTGAAGATTTCAAAAAGATTATTAGTGGTACTACCTCTAGTTAGGAGGGACTGGTGATAGGCTCCTAGAATATATTGTTACATTTGTGTTACGATTTATAATGAAAAATAAATAGCAAAAACATATTACTTCTGTAATTTAACTTACATTTTCCAAAACTGCTAATAACTCATGTAATTTAGTTCTCATAAAAGAAACAGAGATGCTCTACTGAATCTAAAATCAAAGCCCATGAAAACCTTTTTTTTTGAGACGAAGTTTCGCTCTTGTTACCCAGGCGGGAGTGCAATGGCGCGATCTCGGCTCACTGCAACCTCCGCCTCCTGGGTTCAGGCAATTCTCCTGCCTCAGCCTCCTGAGTAGCTGGGATTACAGGTATGCGCCACCATGCCCAGCTAATTTTTTGTATTTTTAGTAGAGATGGGGTTTCACCATGTTGACCAGGATGGTCTCGATCTCTTGACCTCATGATCCACCCACCTCAGCCTCCCAAAGTGCTGGGATTACAGGCTTGAGCCACCGCACCCGGCCTGAAAACCTTTTATACACAATGTAAACAGACATATTTAAATAAGCATCTGCCAATCTAATCTGATCACTTTGCTCATGTTGTATTTTTTGCCCATTTGGCATGTTTTTATGCAGTAATTTATACACAACACTGTATCGGCATATATGGGGGTATGCAACCAGCTATGTCCTATTACATAAGTTACACAAAAAAGTTTGACCAACAAAATTGCTTTCTAATGAAATAGGTAGGGATCATTTTGAGATGTGAAACCTGTTGACCTATTTTCCAGATGAGCCCACAGGGGCATATGCTGTGCCCAGCCCTTTGGCGACAGGATTACTCCTCTTGAACAGGTATGTCTACTCCAAGGCAGAATTTGTACATTTAGTTCATAAATGAGCCTACCGTTTTTGAAGTCAACCCTTTGAAAAGATAGGAAAGAGCTACATGCACTTTACTCTCCAAAGAGGGGTTGTTTCTGGAATGTTTTTTCAATCGGAAAGTAGTGATTATTAGTAAACATAAACAGGCTGTGAGTAACAATGTAGAATCAGGAGCATGCAGAGGTTTGCAGCTGCCAGTAGTTAACATAGTTTCTGTTCACTGTTTTCCAAAGCACTCCTATATTAAAAAGAAAAAACAGGGAAATTGTACACAATGAATATGGGTTATAATCCTGTCGGGCTGCTATCCTCCACCTCCAATTAATTTTTGCAGATGTTTATTTGGTGATCTCGTTAAAGTAAAAATCCTTTGATCGGCTCTCAGTGAGCCAGGTACAATGGACACTGAACATCCTGTGCGCGCCACTTAGATTTTTGCAGTCCACTGTCTTGGAATGTTTCAGACCCATTGGCAAGATGATCTCTTCTGTAAAACAGCCTCAAAAAGATTCATTTTTCTTATAGCATTTAACTCTGGTTTTGTCTAATTCTCTTTATTTTTGTTCAAGGCTCAGTTTTGTCATTTTATTTGGTAGTTCACGAGAGTCTAATGAGATCATGGGATTTCATCCTCTATAACTTATCTAAATCTGGATAGCCTGAAGTTGGATAAAATATTTTGAAAAAGCCCCAGGGGAGTTCTGATACACTGACTATCCACGTTGAATCCCAGACTTAGGTGAGAATGTGTTACTCTAATGGACTTCTCGTTTCTGGTTCCTGCAGCAGCGATTTGTCCTAGAGAGTTAACACGGTGGCTTCCATCTGCAAGGTACCTTCCCACCTAGTGTGATCACAATGAGACGATGATGACCATGATGGCGCTGCATTTTGGTTCATGGTTGCATCCCCTGTGGTATATTAATATGCTGGCGTTCTGAGAATTGATTCTTTCATATGTGCCATTTGTACTCATGTCTGTCTTCGACTCTGAGTTTCAGAGAAGGAGGTCAGATCTTGGAGTGTAACAATCTTGGCATGTAGTTTCTGAGCTGTTGTCCAGCATTGCTTAAGCTCACTTTATTTGAAACAATCAACATTTCGTCTTATTAATAAGCTAACTCTCAACTGTCTTTTCTATGAAAACCATCAAATGCATAAGGCATTTATCCTCAGATCATGGGGGAGAAGATACACTAATCAGATTTGTGCAACAGACATTTTTAGTACCACCTCTTTTCAATTATCTGGCCCATAGTATTCCCTGCCTTCTCTGGATAATAACCAGAATAGCACCACCACCACCACCACCACCACCACCACCCTGCCCCCCACCACATGTTTGTATCATTAAAATAGAAGTTAACATTTTGGGCTATTCGCTATGATACAGGAACTCTGTTTACTAAGCACTCTACATTATCTTAATTTCAACAAAATCTGTAAGGCAGTTTCTATCATTTTTTTCACTTTATAAATTAGGAAACTGAGACAGAAATTTACCTGCATAGAAGATCAGTCATATGTGGTAGTTTCAGTGTAGGGAATTAAAATCTCATTTCATCAACCACCACAGAAAAATAACTCTTCTGATAGCCACCATCACGGAGCACCAACTCTATATTAGACATTGTCCTAAGCATTTTTGCTTCATTTAAAAAATTGGCATACAAAGACAATGGTGCAAGCTCATCAATAATTATAGATACAAACTAATATTTTGAGAACTAAACCAGTGAAATCCATAAAAATGGATATAACATATTTTTTACAAATGCATAAATTGAACATTCAGGAATATTTATCACTCTGATACAAGTGACATGGGGAAGAATCTCAGGGATGCAGGACAGAAGAGATGTTATTGGAGTCGGCAGAAATTGAATCAAGATTACATCCTATCCTGAGAAAAGTTATCATCAGGCAGAGGAGAGAATGGGTTTATCCATCCACAGAGCATAAACAAACGACCTCCACCACCATGTACATCAGCAGATCCTATCCAGGCAGCATGAGGGAGGTGGTGACAGGTCCACTCGAATCGCCATCCACTTGACACAGATCCCTACCACACAGATACATTTAGCCAGTTATCAGATTCTAAAGGCAATAAACTTCAATCATGAATAGTACGGGTTTTTTTTATTCCATATTAACTTAGCAAATTTACAATACATTGTTTTTATATGTGGCTCTGTGTTAAGAGAATATGTGGATCCGACCCGGGCCTGTCCGGGCATTGCGGGATTGGGGCCTGGAAACAAAGCCCCCGGCAGCCGAGATGCCCGGGACTGGGCTGAGTGGCGCAACCCCCGCCCCAGGCCTGCTGACTGCCCCGTGCCGGCCTCACCTGCAGTGCACCCGGGGCGTTGCTGTCCTCCACCTGACTGCAAGGCTCCGAACACCCCGCGGAGGGGAGGTCGGCGGCAACCAGCAGCGACTGCGGAGCGACGGCGGGCGGCCCTGGGCACGTACGCCCCCGGAGGCGCAGGGCCACCTGGCGGGCGCCGGCGGAGAAGCCCGGGAAGCAGCGCTCTGCCCAAGCAGCCGGCGCACAGCCTGGCCTCTGCCCTGCCTGGCGCCCTGTCCATCACGGTGCTGTGCTTTGCCCTTGCCGAGCGCTCCTGGTTGCCCATCCACGGAGGCACCTGTTCTGGCCAGGAGCTGGGGGTCTCCGACGTATTGGGCTGTGTGCACCTGGACCTGCTGAAAGATTTCTGCATGAATCCCCAGACAGTGCTGCTCCTGCGGGTCATCTGCTGCCTTCTGCCTCCTGGAAATCCTGTGTTGTCTCTCCGCTTTCCTTCTGGATGTCTTTGGTCCCAAGCATCCCGACCTGAAGATCACCCATCGCTATGCCTTCGCCCATATCCTCACTGTCCTGCAGTGTGCCACTGTCACTGGCGTTTTTTATTGGGCTTCTGAACTCATCCTGGCCCAGCAGCAGCAGCAGCATAAGTACCATGGATCCCAGGTCTATGTCACCTTCGCTGTTAGCTTCTACCTGGTGGCAGGAGCTGGTGGAGCCTCAATCCTGGCCACAGCAGCCAACCTCCTTCACCACTACCCCATAGAGAAAGAGAAGCAGGCGCTGGAGCTGCTCTCTGAGATGGAGAACGGGCCCTACCTGGCGGAATATGAGGTCATCAACCAGTTCCAGCCACCTCCTGCCTACACAGCCTAATGCCAGCCTTGGGCTCTCTTCCTCAGCAGCCCTTCCCCCAATTCTGCAACTCCTCTCGCACCCAGAGGAGCTCCTTTCCCCAGCAGGCCTCACTGGTAGGATCCTGACCATGTTCTTGAAACCTTCCCCAAGAGAGACTCTGCCTTTAGGATTATTCGAGTATCCCTGCTCTCAGAACTGGGGTGTCCACTGGTTTTCTATAATGCACTGTTTCCCTCCTGCTGCATCCTGCTCCCTTCATGTTCACGAGTCATTAGCAGCCAGGGAAGGTCATCCAAGTTTCCCCCAGGATAGGCTATATCTCTGAGACCATGATATCAGTGTTTGTTTCACAGCTGTGGCTCTGGGCTCATGTTCCTCAGCCCTCTTCCTTCTCAGCGTGACCTGCCCCCAGGCCACCTGCTCCGGGGAGTTCTGTGCACTTTAGTCTTTGGAATCCTCCTCACATGTGCCCTGGTTTTACCGGGAGAGGGAATTGCTGTTGGGAAGACAGAACAGTTGTTATCCTCCCTGGCCTTGCTTTGTGTGACTGGAGCCCAGACAAGGAGAGCAGGAGCCAGCATGAGACGGAGGCCTCCTGGTGCCTACCAAGGAGGAAAGCAAAGCAGACCGCATCTCCCAGCCCTTTCACCTTTTAAACGTGAGTGGTTTTAAAAGGAAAAAAACGGGGAGGACTCAAGATGGTGCTGTGAGAACAACCCAGGATTGGAGCTCTCGTTGAATCCGCGGAGAGGTGAGTCAGAGCTGCATTTCCAGACTGATCTTTGTTGCCCACAGAATGGGGAAATTCCCAAGTATAAAGGAGACGCGGGACGCCAGGCAGTACCTCTGCCTGGCGAAGCCGGCAGCCGGGGTGGCGGCGGCCGGCCCTACCCAGCACTCCCCACAGGGTGCGCTTGTCCGGGTGCCCTGTTGAACCGGCAACCTGAGACTTGAGAGGGCTGGACTTGAGACTGAACGAGACTTGGACAGTGGGCCAGCCCAGGGGATTGCAGGGACAGAGCGTTTGGGATAGCCCAGTGGGACCAAAAAAACTGCGATTTCAAACGATCCCGAGCAGACGGTCCGAGACGCTCTGTGGGGGAGGGGCATCCACCATTACTGAGGCAACCCGTCCCTACTGAGATACACGCCCACTTCTGATACAGCCTGCCATTGCTGAGGCAACCAGCTACAACAGAGACTCCGCCGCAGGGCGTGGCAGAGACCACAGCAGAACAGCAGAGCCTGCAGCAATAGGGCGAACCTCACAACAGCATGGCGGAGCCTCGGCAGGCAAACAGTGGCTAGTCTGCCTCCTAGCTGGGCAGGACACCTCAACGGACGTCCAAATATAAAGCCCGAACCCCCCAACACAGAGCATTTGAGAAAAAAAGGGTTTTTTTAATGAGCTCTGTTGCAGCAGAATCAAACATAGCAGCCTAACAGCCCTGAATGAACAACAGAGCTCACAGCTCAGCAATTGAGCTCCTATAAAGTATAGACTGTATCCTCAAGCAGCTCCCTGACCCCTCTATATCCAAAAGACTGACATTTGGCAGGCATCATCCTGGGACAAAGATAGCAGAAAAAGAAACTGGTAGCATCCCTCGCTGTGCCACAGATGCTAGAGGTGCACCCCAGACAAGCAGGGCCTGGAGTGGACCTCAGCAGTCGTACAGTGAAGGAGCTAGACTGGTAGAAGGAAAACCAAGTAACAGAAATACTTCATCATCAACAATCTGGGTGTCCACTCAGAGACCCAATCGAAAAGTCAGCAACTACGCAGACGACAAGCGGATAAATCCACAAAGATGGGAAGAAACCAGCGAAAAAAGGAGGAAAACACCCGAAACCAGAACACCTCGCCTCCTAGAAAGGACCAAAACTCCTTACTAGCAAGGGAACAAAGCTGGACGGAGAATGACTGTGAGGAAATGACGGAATTAGACTTCAGAAGGTGGATAATGAGAAACTTTTGTGAGCTAAAAGAACATGTATTAAATCAATGCAAAGAAACTAAGGAACTTGAAAAAAGATATGAGGAAATGATAACAAGAATGGATAACTTAGAGAGGAATATGAATGAATTAAAGGAGCTGAAAAACACAATACGAGAACTTCGCGAAGCATGCACAAGTTTCAATAGCCGAATTGACCAAGCAGAAGAAAGAATATCTGAAGTCGAAGACCAACTCAATGAAATAAAACGAGAAACCAAGATTAGAGAAAAAAGCGCAAAAAGGAATGAACAAAGTCTCCAAGAAATGTGGGACTATGTGAAAAGATCTAACCTACGTTTGATAGGTGTACCAGAAGGGGACGAAGAGAATGAATCCCAGCTGGAAAATACTCTTCGGGACATCATCCAGGAAAATTTTCCCCACCTAGCAAGACAGGCCAACACTCAAATGCAGGAAATACAGAGAACACCACAAAGATATTCCGCAAGAAGAGCAACCCCAAGGCACATAATCGTCAGATTCAACAAGGTTGAAATAAAGGAGAAAATACTAAGGGCAGCCAGAGAGAAAGGTCGGGTCACCCACAAAGGGAAGCCCATCAGACTTACAGCAGATCTCTCGGCAGAAACACTACAAGCCAGAAGAGAGTGGGGGCCAATATTCAACATTCTTAAAGAAAAGAACTTTCAACCCAGAATTTCATATCCAGTCAAACTGAGCTTCAGAAGTGAAGGAAAAATAAAATCCTTTGCGAACAAGCAAGTACTCAGAGATTTTGTCACCACCAGGCCTGCTTTACAAGAGCTCCTAAAAGAGGCACTACACATAGAAAGGAACAAACAGTACCAGCCATTCCAAAATCACACTAAATGCTAAAGAACATCAACATAATGAAGAATCTACAACAACTAACAGGCAAAACAGCCACTTAGCATCAAAATGGCAGTATCAAATTCACACATAACAATATTAACCCTAAATGTAAATGGACTAAATGCACCAATCAAAAGACACAGACTGGCAAATTGGATAAAAATCCAAAACCCTTCAGTGTGCTGTATCCAGGAAACCCATCTCACATGCAAGGATACACAAAGGCTCAAAATAAAGGGATGGAGAAAGATTTAGTGAGCAAATGGAGAGCAAAAAAAAGCAGGAGTTACAATTCTCATCTCTGATAAAATAGACTTTAAAGCCACAAAGATCAAAAGAGACAAAGAAGGCCATTACATAATGGTAAAAGGATCGATACAAGAAGAGCTAACGATCCTGAACATATATGGACCCAATGCAGGAGCACCCAGATACATAAGGCAAGTTCTTAATGACTTACAAAGAGACTTAGACTCCCACACAATAATAGTGGGAGACTTTAACACTCCACTGTCAATATTAGACAGATCAACCAGACAGAAAATCAACAAGGATATCCAGGGCTTGAACTCAGACCTGGAGCAAGCAAACCTGATAGACATTTACAGAACTCTCCACCTCAAATCCACAGAATACACATTCTTCTCAGCACCACATCACACCTACTCTAAAATTGACCACATAATTGGAAGTAAAGCACTGCTCAACAAATGCAAAACAACTGAAATCATAACAAACAGCCTCTCAGACCATAGTGCAATCAAGTTAAAACTCAGAATACAGAAACCAACCCAGAACCGCACAGCTTCATGGAAACTGAACAACTGGCTCTTGAATGTTGACTGGGTAAACAATGAAATGAAGACAGAAATAAAGAAGTTCTTCGAAACCAATGAGAACGAAGACACAACGTGCCAGAACCTCTGGGACACATTTAAAGCAGTCTCTAGAGGAAAGTATATAGCAGTAAGTGCCCATATGAGGAGAATGGAGAGATCCAAAATTGACACCCTATCATCAAAATTGAAAGAGCTAGAGGAGCAAGATCAAAAAAACTCAAAACCCAGCAGAAGACAAGAAATAACTAAGATCAGAGCTGAACTGAAGGAGATTGAGACACGAAAAACCCTTCAAAAAAAATCAATAAATCCAAGAGCTGGTTTTTTGAAAAGATCAACAAAATAGACAGACCACTAGCCAGATTGATTAAAAATAAAAGAGAGAACAACCAAATAGATGCAATAAAAAATGATAAAGGGGAAATCACCACAGATTCCACAGAAATTCAAACCATCATCAGAGAATATTACAAACAACTCTATGCACATAAACTAGTAAACCTGGAAGAAATGGAAAAATTCCTGGACTCCTGTGTCCTCCCAAGCCCAAACCAGGAGGAAGCTGAAACTATGAATAGACCAATAACAAGGTCAGAAGTCGAGGCAGCAATTAAAAGCCTACCACACAAAAAAAGTCCAGGTCCAGACGGGTTCACAGCCGAATTCTACCAGACACACAAAGAGGAGCTGGTACCATTCCTTCTAAAACTATTTCAAACAATCCAAAAAGGGGGAATCCTTCCCAAATCATTTTACGAGACCAACATCATCCTGATACCAAAACCCGGCAGAGACCCAACAAGAAAAGAAAACTTCAGGCCAATATCGATGATGAACATAGATGCAAAAATCTTCAATAAAATATTGGCAAGCCGATTGCGACAGCAAATCAAAAAACTTACTCATCATGATCAAGTAGGATTCATCCCGGGGATGCAAGGCTGGTTCAACATACGCAAGTCTATCAACGTAATTCACCACATAAACAGAACCAAAAACAAAAACCACATGATTATCTCAATTGACGCAGAGAAGGCATTTGACAAAATTCAACAGCCCTTTATGCTAAAAACCCTCAATAAACTCGGTATCAATGGAACGTATCTCAAAGCAATAAAAGCTATTTATGACAAACCAACAGCCAATATCATACTGAATGGGCAAAAACTGGAAGCATTCCCTTTGAAATCTGGCACCAGACAAGGATGCCCTCTCTCACCACTCCTATTCAATATAGTACTGGAAGTCCTAGCCAGAGCAATCAGGCAAGAAAAAGAAATAAAGGGTATTCAAATTGGAAAGGTGGAAGCCAAACTGTCTCTATTTGCAGACGACATGATAGTATACCTAGAAGACCCCATCGCCTCAGCCCAAAAACTCCTGAAACTGATAAGCAACTTCAGCAAAGTCTCAGGATATAAAATCAATGTGCAAAAATCACAAGCATTCCTATACACCAATAACAGACTTAAAGAAAGCCAAATCAAGAACGAACTGCCATTCACAATTGCTACAGAAAGAATAAAATACCTTGGAATACAACTCACAAGGAACGTAAGGGACCTCTTCAAGGAGAACTACAAACCACTGCTCAATGAAATCAGAGAGGACACAAACAGATGGAGAAACATTCCATGTTCATGGTTAGGAAGAATTAATATCGTGAAAATGGCTATACTGCCCAAAGTAATTTACAGAATCAATGCTATCCCCATCAAGCTACCATTGACTTTCTTCACAGAGCTGGAAAAAACCACCATGAGCTTCATATGGAACCAAAAGAGAGCCCGCATAGCCAAGTCAATTCTAAGCAAAAAGAACACAGCGGGGGGCATCACACTACTGGATTTCAAACTATACTACAAGGCTACAGTAATCAAAACAGCATGGTACTGGTACCAAAACAGAGATATAGACCAATGGAACAAAACAGAGGCACCGGAGGCAACACAACATATCTATAACTATACAATCTTTGATAAACCTGACAAAAACAAGCAATGGGGAAAGGATTCCCTGTTTAACAAATGGTGTTGGGAAAACTGGCTAGCCATGTGCAGAAAGCAGAAACTGGACCCCTTCCTGACACCTTACACTAAAATTAACTCCAGATGGATTAAAGACTTAAACATAAGACCTGGCACGATAAAAACCCTAGAAGGAAATCTAGGCAAAACTATCCAGGACATAGGAGTAGGCAAGGACTTCATGAACAAAACACCAAAAGCATTGGCAACAAAAGCCAAAATAGACAAACGGGACCTAATTAAACTCCACAGCTTCTGCACGGCAAAAGAAACAGTCACTAGAGTGGATCGGCAACCAACAGAATGGGAAAAAATTTTTGCAGTTTACCCATCTGACAAAGGGCTGATATCCAGAATTTACAAAGAACTCAAACAGATTTACAGGAAAAAAACAAACAAGCCCATTCAAAAGTGGGCAAAGGATATGAACAGACACTTTACGAAAGAAGACATATATGAGGCCAACAATCATATGAAAAAATGCTCATCGTCACTGGTCATCAGAGAGATGCAAATCAAAACCACATTGAGATACCATCTCACGCCAGTTAGAATGGCGATCATTAAAAAATCTGGAGACAACAGATGCTGGAGAGGATGTGGAGAAAAAGGAACACTTTTACACTGTTGGTGGGAGTATAAATTAGTTCAACCATTGTGGAAGACAGTGTGGCGATTCCTCAAGGCCTTAGAAATAGAAATTCCATTTGACCCAGCAATCCCATTACTGGGTATATATCCAAAAGAGTATAAATCATTCTACTATAAGGACACATGTACACGAATGTTCATTGCAGCACTGTTTACAATAGCAAAGACCTGGAATCAGCCCAAATGCCCACTGATAATAGACTGGATTGGAAAAATGTGGCACATATACACCATGGAATATTATGCAGCAATCAGAAATGATGAGTTTGTGTCGTTTGTAGGGACATGGATGAATCTGGAGAACATCATCCTCAGCAAACTGACACAAGAACAGAAATTGAAACACCGCATATTCTCACTCATAGGCGGGTGATGAAAAATGAGAACACATGGACACAGAAAGGGGAGTACTAAACACTGGGGTCTATAGGGGGGAAAAGGGGAGGGCCAGTGGGAGGGGGAGGTGGGGAGGGATAGCCTGGGGAGAAATGCCAAACGTGGGTGAAGGGGAAAAGGAAAGCAAAGCACACTGCCATGTGTGTACCTACGCAACTGTCTTGCATGCTCTGCTCATGTACCCCAAAACCTAAAATCCAATAAAAAATTTAAAAAAAGGAAAAAAACAAAACCAGGCAAAAGCAACAGCAACAATATTCTGTTTTTAAAATAGGGATAAGACTGTTGTCACTTTTTTGAAATACATCCCATTCCTTTTGGCTCTGCAACATTTGGGGCCATAGCTTCTTCCAAGCCCATGGTAGTCCCTCCCTGAGTCTCCCTCAGCAGAATGCAGCCTCCCTTTCCTGGCCCCTTCCCTCCCAGCAACTATGGCTCCCTTGGGCCTTCTTGTGGAACCCAGAGGGGCTGAGGACTGTGGCCTGGCTCGTGGGCCAGCATGCTGCTCCTCAGGACTGCAGCACTGAGATGGAACCTGGCCTCAGTTCAGGAACAGGGGCCTCCACAGGGCAGGAACCCACCACCCTCCACATAGGAGTACAACCAGTGGGGCTCCATCACATGAGGCATCAGACCCACCCTGTCAGCCCAGCAGGCCGGGCTGCGTCCTTCAGACTCAACGCTGCCCTAGACTCTGACTTGGGGCTCCAACCTGCTGCATGCCCCTCTCCCCGTCTTGAATGTACTCTGGCCTTGCAGTGTGCTGCTGGCACTTTCTCTCTCAGCCATCACTCCGGCCACCCTGTTTGCTCTAGCTCTGGCTGAATTTTCTGCCCTGAGCTCTGGGTATAAAGTGGATGAACTTGAAAGACCTTCAGTGTGGATCCAGATGGCCAACCTGTCCTTGTTAAGTTACTTGCTTCTTGGGAATGAATGTCCATTGCTGAGCTGAAAAGGAAACGAATTCCAGTCTCCTTCTCCTCCAGCCTTTAAGGTGATAGGCAGTTCAAGCAAGACTGGAGAATGGACAACACTATGAAGCTGTGGCTAGAAAGGAACTGTCATGGCCCATCCTTTGGCCAGATTGACTGGGGATGTCTGGACAGATGCCTGCATGGGTGGTGAGGGCCACATCTTCACATGAGCGGGTGGCTGCTTACACCTCACTGTTGTGATGCCAGAGTGTCTTCAAAGGTGACTCTCCTGCTCTTCTGGCCTCTTCTCTCAGGCAAGAAAGGCTGCTGGCTGCCTGCCGTGTGATGCCTGAGCATAAAGCCAAGGAACTGAACTACGTCGTTCTGTGAAGTCCTGAGTTTGTCGTTGGCAGGTTTACATGTGGCCAGCTATCTCTGCTCATGGGTGTCTGAGCAGGCAGACCAGAAGACCAGGCACCGGATATGCATGCCAAAGGGACCGGTCATCTCCTGAGGACTGTACATGACCCTGTGGACCGTTCCATGCGATCCGGGACCCACTTTTTATTCACTTCCCATGCCTCTGGCCTTCCCCTTCTTTCTCTTTTCCTGTCATCCTGACCCTGATAGTTTGCCGTATAAATTCCCCTGGTTGTATTTTTTTTTAATAGGAAAAAAAAAAGGAAAGCAAAACAAAACCCAGAAACCACAAAGAATGGAAATACCAAAAAAAAAAAAAAAGAGAGAGAGAGAATATGTGATTAGACTGGTGCAAGCATGTGATATATTTGATACTTTTCCCTATGGTTCATTAATACACTGGCATTTGGCATATGTATGTAGTCACAGCTCTCAAGGCACACAGATTTAAGCTGATAAAGCAAGTCAACCCACAGGTAACCAGTAAGTCCAAGAAAACAAGTTTCTGAACCAGCAGCAAGATCAACCAGGTCAGTTACTCAGGTCAGTGTCACTTGCTGAGACAGACTGTCCTGCCATGACCTGGGCAAGACTCCTCTGCACATCTGGGTACCCCTGGCCATTGGATTTTAACTGTAACATTTTACAGTTATTCCTGTATAAGACACATTAGCCTCATTTTTACAGATGAGGAAACAGACTCAGAGAGGCAAGATAAGTTCCCCCAGGTTATACAACTAATAAGTGCAAAGCCAAATACTGAACCCAGAACTTGTTTGGCTGAAAAACTGACATTCTATCCTCCACTAGCCAGGAAATGAGCCTCCTGAAAGTAAGGTACAGTTGCACAGCCATCATGGATGGAGGGGACAGTGTGCCTTAAAAAGGATTCATCTTGGCCGGGCGTGGTGGCTCATGCCTGTAATCCCAGCACTTTGGGAGGCCGAGGTGAGTGGATCATGAGGTCAAGAGATCAAGACCAACCTGGTCAGCATGGTGAAACCCTGTCTCTACTAAAAATACAAAAATTAGCTGGGCATGGTGGCACGCGCCTGTAATCCCAGCTACTCGGGAGGCTGAGGCAGGAGAATTGCTTGAACCCAGAAGGCGGAGGCTGCGGTGAGCCGAGATTGTGCCATTGCACTCCAGCCTGGGTAACGAGAGAAACTCCATCTCAAAAAAAAAAAAAAAAAAAAAGGATTCATCTTGAGAACCCCAGAAAAGGCCAACAGCAACCAAGGCAGAGTTTTTAACTTATAGCTCAGTTTCCAGAGGCTTTTTCACTTCTTTTCTTATTGACAGTTTCCAGGAAAATTTTTTCAAAACCTCAAAGTTGTGCCCATGACAGAGAACCCTGAGGAAAGCTCAGTGTTACTCACTGTTATGGCTTTATTTAGGCGATATACTACGGTAGTAATATATACTATGCTAATGTGAAGCATATTCTAAAGTATATTGCTTTAAGAAGGAAGTAGAAGCCAACAGCCCCTTCTCATAGCCAATGCTTTTAATTATACTAGAAGTAGGCAAGAAGCAACAAATTGGCAGAAGAGTCTACAAAAAAAATACAATTGTAAGAGGAGATTATTCATCATGCTAAATTGTGGTTGTCTTCTTAGAAGAGAGGGGGAAGCAGTGTTAACGTAAGAATTCAAATGGCTCTTCCTTCACATAAAGACTATATTTCAGATTTTTAAGCCAAATTTTGCACTGTCAGAGAGGATGACTCCAAATTTCATAACCATTATTATGACTCAGGAGCCTTAGGAACTACTGATAACAGAGTCTGCCTGAGGCACAATTGTGAAGTAAGTGAAATTTATCTTTCCATTCCTTAGTGTTCTTCCTCTGTATTCCCCCATCCCTTCTGACACTGCCTGCTATTGCCCCTGTTCTGTTTTTTCGTTTATTGGAAGAGTTATCAGTCATTTACACTTTAGCCTGAATGCACTGCATTTAGCAATGTTTGTTTTCTCATCTATGGTAGGCTCATGTTAGGAATTATCTCTAAGTGTGAATTAAAAGATTTTGTTAAAAATTTTAAGGCATCAGGGAGAAAACAGAAGAACTCTTAAGGAAATCATTAAGAGAATTTTCATGTGTTCCCTGGAATGATACCATAAAGGCAACTGCTGACAGAATGGTGATAAATAATTGAGGAACAGTGTAACTACAGCTTCTCTTCCAGAAACTCCATATCTGTGAACTGAGAGTTGAAATGAAAGATGAAGGCAGGTGTGAAGAATTTGTTTCCTTACGATAACGGAATTTTAGTTTAAATAGAACGTTATGCCTACGTTCCACTCTGCTGTGTTTCACGCTTGCCCCTTCCTTTTTGGCTGAAAGCACAGAGCCTTTTTCTGCCTCTCAAGTCACCGCCCTGTGCTTCACATTTATTTCTCATTCTCATCGGGTATATCTTCCCCACACACCAAGGTTTCTCAGTCACGTATTTTCAATAAATGACGGTCTTAGAAAATAACTGGCTAGGCTGGGCATGGTGGCTCACACCTGTAATCCCAGCACTTTGGGAGGCTGAGGCAGGTGAATCACAAAGTCAGGAGTTTGAGACCAGCCTGGCCAGCATGGTGAAACCCTGTCTCTACTAAAATATATATATATATATATATATATATACACACACACACACACACACATATATATATAAATTTATATTTATATATGTATATATATGTGTGTGTGTGTGTGTGTGTGTGTGTGTGTATATATATATATATATATATATACACACAAAATGTTAGCTGGGCATGGCATGCCTGTAGTCCCTGCTATTTGGGAGGCTGAGGCAGGAGAATCACTTGAACCCAGGAAGTAGAGATTGCAGTGAGCTGATATCACAGTACTGTTCTCCAGCCTGGGTGACAGAGTGAGACATCACCTCAGAAGAAAAAAAAAAGAAAGAAAAGAATTGGCTAAGTTAATGCTTCCCAGAACACGTGTAACTAAAACCTGCTTAAAGTTTTCATTGTCCAAACTCTTAAGTGTATTTAAAGATCATTGTTAACCAAATGAAATGTGGCCCCACTTAATGATAAACTTTCAAGCAGCAGGAGTACAGCAGATGTTAATTAACAGACCTAAGGCAGGTGACCTTTCCAGCTTCATGCCAGCAGTAAAAACAGCCATCATAACTGCAGGAAGAACACTGGCAGAGCAGCACAAACCATCCCTAAAAAGAGGGCAATTTTTCTACTCTTTGGATGCATAAGGTTGAATTTACCTTGATGGGATGGTGGTGAAAAGGGCATTAGTTACACCCTGTTTGGCACACAGAGTTTTATACAGGAGGAAGGGTCTTCTATGAACATCTTTGAAGTATCCATTCATTAGGAGTGTCAGAGGATGTGGAGGTGATTATCAATATTAAACAGTACTAGAATGACTGGACTTGCTGGCATCCTCACCTAACCATTACCATTGCTGCTTTTAGGTCTACTCTGATCACATTTTAAGTCCCATTAGGGCTAAAACCTCCCTGGAGCCATTGCCAGGATGTTACTCTCCTCTCATAGATATATTATCTCTCTCTTCAATAACCCAGCAATATCTGGAGTTTTTGATCTCTGCTACTGAAAGGAAGCTTGGATTAAAATCTTTAAGTGGTCATAGAAAACAGAGTGAATCCTTTCCCTGTATAGGCAGGCAGAACAAAAGTAGCTGTGTGCATGCAGATACAATTCTCGTTCTTAGTCTTGTGGTTCAGTTTCCCTAGACCATTTCCCTTGGATCTTCCTCATGATCTTGCTATCACGTTGAAATAGCATGGCACGCACTCTGGGTACCAGCTTATTAAATACAGCGATTGTTAAAGAAAAATTCCAACTGTGACTCAGCTGATTCACATAGTCTCCCTTGTTTACTAATAATTTTTTGACTGAAAAATATTGAAAGGAAGCTTGCTTTTTATTTTTTTAAATAAGTTTTAACTGCCTTTTATTCAGAAAAAAATTTTTGAAGTAAAATTTTACCGATCACTTTCCAAATATGTTTAATCCCAAAGCCTTTGTATTTGAGGATATCTGCACATAAGTGACTTGGTAAAATATATGTTCTGCTGTCCTATAAACTGATATTGTCATTTTTGTTTGCTTGAAAATGGAAGATACACAACTTAGTTTTTATTGGTAGGAGGAAAGAAATTTGAAAATGCTGGTATTGCATGTTAGCATTGATGAAGTTTTGTGGCTTGTACTTTTTCATAAGAGTAAAATAGAGAGATAGCTATATACTTGTAAAGTTATGTAATGTGCATATAGACGTGTGTACACACACATACACATAAACCCACACACATGTGACACTTTGGATTATAAGTTTTGGAATCAAATGGACCTGGGTTTTATGCCTTTTAATCACCGTGAAGCCTTGAGAAGTTTTTTTAGGCACATTGCCCCTCCATTTCTTCATCTGTAATATAGGATGGATAAAACACATCTCAGAAAACTACTGTGAGGGCAAAAAATAATGAACCATAACTACTGGAGTATCTGACATTGAATAGGTTCCAGTAAATAGTGGCTGCTTAGGACTTCGTTATCCAGCCTAAAGTAAACAAATCTCCTTAGCGATTCACTCAAGCTGTGTGTGTGAGAAGCACCTTAGGCACCGACGCCTGCAGTTCAGAACATCTGCCCTCGACTTTCAGTTTGGTGTCCATATTTGATGGCCTGTTTTGTTGACCTTGGCACCTTAGTAACTGTGGCTTGTGTCTTTTGGGGAAGCCTCAGGAGCCTCTAACTGTACCTACTGTAGCTACTCTGGAGGACGCCGCCCTACCTTTTGGATTCTCCAAAAGTTAATTTTTTTTTGAGACGGAGTTTCACTCTTGTTACCCAGGCTGGAGTGCAATGGCGTGATCTCGGCTCACTGCAACCTCTGCCTCCTGGGTTCAGTCAATTCTCCTGCCTCAGCTTCCAGAGTAGCTGGGATTACAGGCACGCACCACCATGCCCAGCTAATTTTTTGTATTTTTAGTAGAGACGGGGTTTCACCATGTTGACCAGGATGGTCTCGATCTCTTGACCTCGTGATCTACCCGCCTCGGCCTCCCAAAGTGCTGGGATTACAGGCTTGAGCCACTGCGCCCGGCCCAAAAGTTAATTTTTATTATGACAGCCCTCATTCAAAATCAAATGCTTTCAAATACAGTTGAGGTACTTCAGGATAATCCATCTAGGTGTTGTATTGAAAAAGTTAACAAGTAAATAATTGTACTGTTGTAATGAATTGTAATTCTCTCACCAGATGCCTTTGGGGGGAAAAAATTCCTACAGACTTCTAAACCAGAGAAAATATGCTACAGAGAACAGTTAATATAATTAGTATTCTCTCACACCCAAGAAACATGTGGCTTAGTCATCCCTATATTGAGATTGTAAGTCTAATGTCATGCTGCGACTCCACCTTATTCATTAATAAAAATCCCTAATCAAGTATTTATTAAACCCTTGCTGTGTGCATCCAATTACGGTAAATGTTGCAGCTACATCTGCATGTCTTATGATGCTGAGTTAGGAAAAGGTTGCAGATTCTCAGATTACATGTCAGGCCTGAACTCTCATCTCTCTATGCCTTTCATTTGTGTTAAACCTTGAACAATTTCTTGAGCATATTTGCTTCCCTTTTTATATGTCTATGTAATGAAGAGCTTGAGCCCGCAGATGTCTAAGGTTACTTGCAGCTGTCCCATTCTATGATCTTCCTCCTGTTTCCTGAGATGTTAGGTAGGGTTTCCCAAATCACTAAGGGATCACACTCCCTGCTCCAGCCAGAAGAAACTACATTCCTATTTGTCTCGTGGCTGGGATTTTTTGAGTGCTAGCATTTTTCCTGGAGCACACCCCAACCCTTTATGAGAATAATCCCCCAGTAATCCCTTAGGTTCTGTTTCAAATACCACGTTTTCCCAGAGATTTTCTGTTACATCAACTCCCTTTCTCACTATGAGCAGTGATTCTCCCACCTCAGCGTCCTGGGTAGCTGGGATTATAGGCACATGCCACCATGCCTGGCTAATTTCTGTATTTTTACAGTAATTACAGTAGAGACGGGGTTTCACCATGTCAGCCAGACTGGTCTTGAACTCCTGACCCTTGTGATCCACCCAACTCAGCCTCCCAAAGTGCTGGGATTACAGGTGTGAGCCACTGCGCCCAGCTTTTTTTTTTCTTGAGATGGCATTTCACTCTTGTCACCCCAGCTGGAGTGCAATGGCATCATCTTGACTAACTGCAACCTCTGCCTCCCAAGTTCAAGCAATTCTCCTGCCCCAGCCTCCCCAGTAGCTGGGATTACAGGCGTGCACCACCACACATGCCTGATTTTTGTATTTTTAGTAGAGACGGATTTTACCATGTTGACCAGGCTGGTCTCAAACTCCTGACTTCAGGTCATCTGTCACCTCTGCCGCCCAAAGTGCTGGGGTTACAGGTGTGAGCCACTGTGCCCGGCCTTAAACTATATTTCTTATAACATTCACTGCCTTGTGCTGTCTTGTCCATTTGACCAAATTCTCCACCAGATGGTTGGTTTCATGCCTTACTTACACATTGTCTTTTCGGGCTCTAGTATAAAATGTCTCAAAGTAGGTGTTCAAGAAATAATCTTAGAAAAAATTAGGAGTTGACTTCTCTGTGAAATCCTGGAATGGCTTCTATTTATAGTACACAATGTGTTATTCTACCCAGGTTACCCTTCAGCAGAGAAGAGCTCATCCTACAGTCTGCAGGCAATAAAAAGCTCTTAGTATCCCTCTCCAGGAATTACACAGGGCAGAAGACACCCTACCCCCAAGATTATCCCCTCTGCCAGGGACAGCTAGGATGCTATGGTTATATAGTATAAAGGCCCAGTCCCATTGCCTAAATGCAAGGTAACTTACAGAGCCGTCCCAGCACCACAGCCCTCCTTGGGAACAGCGAAGCGAGACATTTGTGTGACCACATCACAGTTCAGTTCCATTTTTCCACCAGTGGTATTTTCCTTACTCTGACTTAAGTGTTGCTCTTTAAGAACTCAGCAACAAACTTCCTGCCTGCAAAACTCAATCTCTGAATCTGTTTTCCAGGGAACACAACCTTTGAGTGGAATAAAATCCCTCCTTACAAAGGCTTGCACAACAGGACTGGCCTGATTTTCCTCCTTATCTGATCAGCTCTCCTCACCATCCACTTGCCTTCAGTTGTACTGTCTGTCCTTCCTTACATTCTTGAAACTCATTTTTTCTTCACAGGTAGCCCTATTACTTCTAGTCCCTCTTTCTAGAAGTTCCTTCTTGGTATATCTCATGAATGACAATATCCTTTTGGTCTCAATGATTCTATGAGTGTCACCTTTCTGATTGTTTCTATAGAAAGGCCTTGCTTTGAGATCCTACTCATGGAGATCACCCTGGCATTCTGCTCACTACCCTAGTTATTTCCATTACAACACTTCCATAAATACAGATGTTTTTGCCTCCTAAATCATTGGTCCAACTAACAACTAAACATCTATAGTCAGACAGTAACAAAAATAACAATAACACTTACATAACACCTATTAAGACTAAGCAACTTAAAGGAGTCCGAGCGTCATAGAACTGGATGGCCTTCTGGGTCTCCTGCTTCTCCTCAGGTGGAAGTGCCGTTCTTCCCTCCAATTCCATGAGCTAGCCTTGTATTTAACAGTAAACTCCTGACTTTTGTGTAAGCAAGTGCCAGTAGGTTTCTGTGACTTGAATCCCAAAGAGCGCTGATTAGACACCCATCCTTGTGTACTGTGTGCCCTTTTCCAACATCTTCATAGGTACAAATCGCTTAAACAATTAATTATAAAATATGTAAAATTACGTTTGATGTTAGCAAAATATGTAAAAATTATTGTTCCCATCATACATTTTCCTTCTATGACACATTAAAAAAATCAGAAAATGCCTTTCAGCTTGGTTGTTTCTTGAAACTCATTCTAGTTCATCACAATGCCCTTCCTTGGGCTTGTTAGCATTGGTCCCTCCAAAGTTAATGAATATACATCACTTATACAATATTTCTATTTTTAGGCAGTGCAACGCCTGTGTCTCTAAATCTGACCTGAAACCTCAGCTCCCCCTCCCCCACTCCCTGTAAAGTAACGGGATGCTTCACCACCAAGAAAGCAACTAGTGCTCCTGGAGTGTCTTTTAGTAAACACTTTGCTTCAACAACAACAAAAATAACACACCTCAAAAAACAAAACTAAACAAAACAAAAACAGCACTTGAATAAGGTCTGTGCATAATTCCTTTTACTTTTCTGTTGGAATAAGAGAAACTCCATTTGTTTTTCTTAACAAAGCAACAGATTCCCAAAGATTCTATTTCCTGAATATATTTAAAACTACTATTAAGGTAAAACTTTTTTTTTTTTTTTGAGACGGAGTTTCGTTCTTGTTACCCAGGCTGGAGTGCAATGGCGCCATATTGGCTCACCGCAACCTCCGCCTCCTGGGTTCAAGCAATTCTCCTGCCTCAGCCTCCCGAGTCGCTGGGACTACAGGCACGCGCCACCACGCCCAGCTAATTTTTGTATTTTTTTAGTAGAGACAGGGTTTCACCATATTGACCAGGATGGTCTCGATCTCTTGACCTCGTGATCCACCCGCCTCGGCCTCCCAAAGTGCCGGGATTACAGGCTTGAGCCACTGTGCCTGGCCTATTGATAATAATTTTGCTAACATCGCTACCCCAGTGGAACTCACTATGCACCAAGAACTATGCCAACTATAGTCACTCTCAATTTTTATAGCACGCTTGGAGGGACACTGTTACTCCACTTAATTAGTGAGAAAAATACAGCTCATAGAGTTAAGTAATGTGTCCAAGAATACACAGCTACAAAGTGATAGAAAAGGATTGTCTGATGCCAAGATCTGCATTCCTGAATACACTGCCATCCTTCAATAATGTGCAGAAGCTGGGCCGGGCGCGGTGGCTCACACCTGTAATACCAGCACTTTGGGAGGCCCAGGCGGGTGGATCATGAGGTCAAGAGATTGAGACCATCCTGGTCAACATGGTGAAACTCCATCTCTACTAAAAATACAAAAAATTAGCTGGGCATGGTGGCACATGCCTGTAATCCCAGCTACTCAGGAGGCTGAGGCAGGAGAACTGCCTGAACCCAGGAGGCGGAGGTTGCAGTGAGCTGAGATCGTGCCATTGCACTCCAGCCTGGGTAACAAGAGTGAAACTCCGTCTCAAAAATAATAATAATAATAATAATGTGCAGAAGCCTTTTCAGAGCATACAGTCATTCTCGATGTTAATAATCTTTTACGTGTTTTTGCATTATGCACAAAATTATTTCACTTATTTTAGTCTCACTTAGTTGGCATAAAACTGGTCAGCAATACTTCCATCACTCTACTTCAAATGTCAACACACATCTTGCTTGCCTGGTTTTGGAAGCACTTACTGTGATTGACAGCCCTACAGAGATGCCCTGTAGAGACACTCAGTGGTCAATTTATTGTCTCCTTCACTAGAATATAAGGTCCACTAGAAAAGGAACTTTGAGTCACTGCTATAGCCTTAGAATCCAGAAGAGTGCCAACACTCAATATGTGCATGTTAAATAAATCATTTTCTGGATCCCGAAATATCAAGGACTATCGCTACTTAAATAGATTAAAAGTTGTTATGATCTTGGCTGGGCATGGTGGCTCATGCCTATAATTTAAGCATTTTGGGAGGCCAAGGTGGAAGGATTGCTTGAGGTCAGGAGTTTGAAACCTTCCTAGAAAACATGATGAGACCCTGTCTCTACAAAAATAAAAATAAAGAAATTAACTACGTATGGTGATGTATATCTGTAATCCTAGGTACTTGGGAGGCTGAGCAGGGAACACAGCTTAAACCTAGGAGTTTGAGGCTTTAGTGGGCTATGATTGCACCACTGAACTCCCTCCTGGGTGACAGAGTAAGACGCTGCATCTTAAAACAAAGTTGGTATAATTCTTACATGCACTCATTAACTCATGTATAGTTATTTTTTTCTTGAGTTCCTTAACCGAATACTTACAAACACCAGAATACACACTATGACACTGCTATATTAAGTGAAGGACAAATGAAGTAGGAGGATATTTAAGAAACAATACTACATCACAGAAAAGAAAATCAGGTGTTGAAGTTTCAGAGAATGTTGTTTAAACCCCAGCTCTGCCAAATAACCTGTGATGATCAGTAAATTGCTTCTCTTCACTGGTAAAAATGAGGAGTAATTATGATTACACATAGAGATAAGGAGGATGACATGGGATAACAAATATTTAAAACTATTCAGACATAATTTTCCTGCGTTTCTCTGACTTGCTGCAACACAGCAAAGCATTCTATTTCAAACCATCCCACATCTCTACCAAATTATCCCTGGGAAGAAAACAGAGGAGAAACAGGTTGCAAGGCCCTCCCAGACTTGGAGGTCAACTGGGAAAACATCGGAGAGAACATGGCATCCTGGGTGATACCTAAACAAAATGGCAAAGCTGAGAAACACCAAGGAGGAGGCAGGAAAAGCAGCTCAGAAAAGACAGTGACCACGTGGCTTTAGAACTTAGAACTATGTGAGGGGCAAACTTCAGAAGCATCTTTTACTACAGAAGCAGCTTAGTGTGATGGTGAGATAGTGAATAGAACTAAATTTAGACCAAAAACTAGAGCTTTTCATTTCAAAGAGAGGGACAGAAGGGGTAGGCAGGCTTATGTTTCAGAAAAGCTCCGCAGAGCTTCACAATCTTTGGGAATTCCCCAGGATGTAAAAGTTCAATAAAAGAAAATTGGCTTACAGTACTCAGCGCTAAGTGCACATCACAAGATTAGATAGTCTCTTGGACAGGGCAGAAAGAATTAGAAGCAAAACTCAATAATTATTAAGGAGATAGAAAAGCATATGAGTGAATACAATGGGAAATACTTATGATGTGATTATAAACAGAATTTGAAAGAATCCCCCTCCATTTTTCTTAAGGTTATGAGGTAAATGGCACATGGAGAAGGGAAATAAAAATAAGAGAAATTATCTTTTATGCTTTGTTTCCAGGAATCTTTAATTTTATGTGATGCTAGGCTTACGCGATTTATGAAGAAAAAACAGAAGTGGATGCTTTGTAATTATCCAGGGGATTTCGGCATATATGAAAATTGGCTCAGACAATGCCCCTCGATATCATTAACAATTTCTTTATGTTTATGTTTCTTGAAAGCCGAAGTTTTGGTTGCTGCGCCGCCACCGCCCGAGTCATGTTCCGCGATCTTCTCTGGCTCCCCTAGCAGCATCAGTCGCCGCTACCTCATCTTCACAGGCTTCACCTTCTCCTTTTCTCCTCGTTTGCTCAGCGACAAGCTTCCTAGCGCTATGACCGTCGTCTCCGTCCCGCAGCGGGAGCCGCTTGTCCTGGGTGGCCGCCTTGAGCCGCTTGGCTTTTCCTCCCGCGGTTACTTCGGGGCCTCCCCATGGTGACCACGGCTCCACCGCCTTTACCCCAGATCCCGGATCCCCAGGCACTGCCCCCGATCCTTTTCCTCCCTCACTTCTTCGGGGGAGATGGCCCGTGTCCGACCCCACAGCGTCGTGCTCCAGCAGCTCTGCCCAACCGCAGCCTCACCGCGGCTGGAGGCGCCCCTCGGGTAATGCCGAAGAAGCGGCGAAAGGTGCGGGCCAGCCCTGCAGGGCAGCTGCCCAGCCGCTTCCACCAGTACCAGCAGAACCGGCCAAGTCTGCAGGGCGGCCGGAGCCCGGCAACGGGCCCAAGCAGAGCGCAGGAGGTCCCGGGCCTGCTGCTGTCTTGGCCCGGAGTCCTGCAGCCGCAACCTGCACGGAAGGAGCTAGCCCCGACCTTGCCCCGCTGCGTCCCATGGCGCCCGACCAACCCCCTGCTCAGGAAAGAGGTTTTAAAATCAAAGATGGGAAAATCGGAGAAAATTGCCCTTCCTCACGGCCAGCTTGTTCATGGTATACACTTGTATGAACAACCAAAGATAAACAGACAGAAAAGCAAATATAATTTGCCACTAACCAAGATCACCTCTGCAAAAAGAAATGAAAACAGCTTTTGGCAGGATTCTGTTTCATCTGACAGAATTCAGAAGCAGGAGAAACAGCCTTTTAAAAATACCGAGAACATTAAAAATACACATTTGAAGAAATCAGCATTTCTAACTGAAGTTAGCCAAAAGGAAAATTATGCTGGGGCAAAGTTTAGTGATCCACCTTCTCCTAGTGTTCTTCCAAAGCCACCTAGTCACTGGAATGGGAAGCAGTGTTGAAAATTCCAACCAAGACAGGGAGCTGATGGCAGTACACTTAAAAACCCTCCTGCAAGTTCAATCTTAGATTTCAGATTTCAGTATGTGTGTAAAACATAAGTTTTCCCATATCCCTGGACTCTTGTGAAAATTGGTACAGAAATGGAAGTTTGCCTTGTTGCAGCATACAAGTGCAAAAGATGAGTTTGAAAAAACAACTTGTATTATATTTTGTAAATACTGTATACCATGTATTAATGTGTATATTGTTCATATTTGAGAGGTATATTATAGTTTTGTTTTGAAATATTTTGCCCTGCCCACATTGCAGGTATTTTGTACATATACAATGGAGAAATTTTAAGTGTGTGCTAAGGCACAGGGAAGACTGATTTATTTGCACAAGGTACTGAGATTTTTTTTTCAAGAAACAGCTGTCAAATCTCAAGGTGAAGACCTAAATGTGAACAGTTTACTAATGTACTACTGAAGTTTAAATCTGTGGCACAATCAATGTAAGCATGGGGTTTGTTGGTGTAAATAGATTTCTAATCTGAAATTACTGGAAAACTATTCCCATTTTTGCCAAACTCATTTTCTGTTTTTTGTATATATCCATTCCAGTTTAATGCCTCTAATTTTAATGCCAACAAAATTGGTTGTAATCAAATTTTAAAATAATAATAATTTGGTCCCCCCTTTAAGAAAAAGAAAGCAGAAATGTTATCTAAACAATAATAAATATTAAGATATTTAAAACACATAAATAAGAGTAGATCTTTTTTGCAACAAGACATATGGACTCAGGGTTCTAAGTCTTAAGGCTGACAAGAGATTGTACGCAGACTATTCCTAGTTTATAACTTAAAAATAGTGTGTTTCACAAAATCTAAGAATTTTTTTTAACACTTTAATGTCTTAAAATTTAGACATTCCTTAAAATTGGCTCCTTAGATTCTGTGAGTGAAAGCAAACACTTACACACAAGGGACAATGTTTCAGTTACTATTTATGACACTTGGCATACAGTAAAGCATTTCATCCTCAAGCCTTCTATGATGTAAGAAATATTACACACATTTTACAGATGAAACTGAGGCTTTCTTTACTTCTTCGCAACCTCTTGAAAAGAGGTTGTGTGAACTCCTGGAGCTTTCTAGGCTAGTAAGCAGCAGAGATGAAGTTTAAACACAAAGAGACTGACGGCAGAGTGTGTGCACTTAACCACATAAATGTCACACAGTCTCATATTTTTTTTTTTCCTGCATGCACTTAGGGCATACAGTCTCATATCTTACTTAGTGAAGCAGAAGGTAACAGAGGAGAAAAGTGTTTGCTGATCAGAAATGAAATCTTAATATGTGAATACAAATAATATCCTTAAATTAGGGTATATTTACCCCTTCTATCCTCTCAGATGAATTTTTTTTATTGTTAGAATTTTTACCAAACAGTACCAATATTCAGTCATTCATAGTCACTTTCTTTAACCCAGCTATTCTTTTGATACAAGATGAAGATTTAACCCCTGTATAAGTGAGTATAGGGGTCCAAGGAGACTGGGGTCTAGATCAAAGAGTCCCGCCTCTGGAAACAGGGTTTGGTCGCACGGAATAGTAGTGGACACAGAACTTACTTTATCACTAAATGAAGGCAGAGAGGACACAGTTGAGAGCGCAGGCTCTGGAGTCAGACCTGGGTTGAAATCTTAGGTGATCTTGGATGTCATTCATTTCTCTTAAACTTCTAATTTCTTCATCTGTAAAGGGAGAATAATAATGGTAGCTACCTTATGGGTAATCATAAAAATTAAAGGACAGCTCAATAAATTTTAGCTATTATATACATTAGAAATGAAACAGAAAATATTAAATAATTAGACTTGACTTTATAAAAAAGGAACTTAATGGGTAAAGTAGTGTCCTGTAAGAAGTCGAAGACTATACTAAGAGTTGATAGAACCACTAAAATCAGAAACATGGAATTGTTAATTTCATGCCGTAAGTCCAGTCAAGGACAAAACTAATTCCTTTTGCTAATTCACTTGCCAAACATATTTATTAGAAAGAAATACTATCAGAATTAGGATATTATGTATCTTTACGTATTCATAAGTAAATTCGCTTTTTTTGAGGAAATACAAGTCCATCTATCTGGAAGATAAGAGCTGTCTAGATACAATTAATCAGTTTAATATTTGATGTCACGACCGTAACATCATTTTTGTACATATTAGTAGACAAAATGACCAACAGGGATTATTATGATCTTATGGGCTTTTGTGTTGTAGATTTTAAATGACCTTTCGCAAAATGTACGGTAAACATATACAAAACATTATAATCCCTTGTCTTTATGTACAGCTTACCCAGGGCATAATTTTAGAGATCTTTGGCTTCATTCCTAGAACTCTAAGTTGGTGTGTACACCATTTACATAGGTGTAGAATGAATGAAAAAACTTTAGTAATTTTCAGTTTATTTTAAAATGATTTTTTTAAAGCAAGAATATAAAGTTTTACTTATGATTTAAAATTTTAAACCTTATTTTTTAAATAAAAACTATTAAAGTATATTAATGTTAAAATCCACAAAATAACAGATTAGAAAAACATTAAAAAATATCAAGCATTTAGACTCTAAACAAATACATACCACTTTTTGACGTTTCCTTCACACTATTTTGTGTTATATAATTTAGGTCATGAGTTTAATAAATACACAAACATTACTAATACACTACTTCGGTCAGATATTCTTAATGACATGGATTTAAAAAAAAGGTATGAGGCCGGGCGCGGTGGCTCAAGCCTGTAATTCCAGCACTTTGGGAGGCCGAGGCGGGTGGATCACGAGGTCAAGAGATCGAGACCATCCTGGTCAACATGGTGAAACCCCGTCTTTACTAAAAATACAAAAAATTAGCTGGGCACGGTGGCGCGTGCCTGTAATCCCAGCTACTCGGGAGGCTGAGGCAGGAGAATTGCCTGAACCCAGGAGGCAGAGGCTGCGGTGAGCCGAGATTGCACCATTGCACTCCAGCCTGGGTAACAAGAGCGAAACTCCATCTCAAAAAATAAAAAAAGCTACATTTTTTTAAGCAAGTTAGGAGTCACAATAAAGTGGAGAGAGCATGTGAAATGAACAATTAACATTGTATAGATTTCAGCATCATAATTAATATTAAATGACAGATATATTCAAACTAGATTAGCACAGCCATCGAAAGCAGCAATGTGCTCAGTGGGAGTATGCTTTTGCTAAATAATTTTTTATTAAGAATATTCTAAAAAATTAAGCATAAGGTTGTCACATATAAAATGATCAAAGTTTTATACAAAAGGAGTTGTAATTCCGGTAAATGAAGTAATTTCATTTTCCTGCTGTTTTCACCTTTAGGAACATACTGTAAATGGAAAGGAACTCCATGTGAGACCTTATTAAATAGAGTATGAATCCCCTCATGTGAAGTTAATGAAACTTGCTACAGAAATTTGGAGTAACAGACAGTTCCCGGCACTTAATCTCAACTGATTCCTTGTACATCTCTTGGAAATGTTAATTTTACTTCAATTCTTATTGTATCCTCTAATTCTGCTACCAAGCTATTTGTTTTCCATTACAGGAAATAAACACTCAAGTTTCCTTCAGGTTCTTTCTTGTGTTTGGTGATAATTTGTGAAACCTCTTAGAGCTAGCAATAGAGAGATATATATATTTTTTTTACAGCACAAGCATTTTACTCATGTTGATGGTAAATTTTAAGCTGAGATTAGACTTGGTTGTGAGTATTTTATTTACCGTATATTTCTGCAAAACTGACAAATTACAGTTAAAAAAATAAAATCAGGACTTCAAGATGGTCAAATAGGAACAGCTCTGGAGCGCAGTTCCCAGTGAGAGCAACGCAGAAGGCAAGTGATCTCTGCATTTCCAGCCGAGGTACCTGATTCATCTCAATGGGACTGGTTGGACAGTGGGTGTAGCGCAAGAAGGGCAAACCATGGCAGGGTGGGGTACTGCCTCACCCAGGAAGTGCAACAGGCCGGAGGAACCCCTTCCACTCAGTGAAGGCCTTTGGAGACTTTTCCCGCCACTCTGGCACCCCAGTTCAGATACTGTGCTTCTCCCACAGTCTTTTTTTTTTTTTTTTTTGAGATGGAGTTTCTCTCTTGTTACCCAGGCTGTAGTGCAAAGGTGAGATCTCGGCTCACCGCAGCCTCCTCCTCCTGGGTTCAGGCAATTCTCCTGCCTCAGCCTCCTGAGTAGCTGAGATTACAGGCACACGCCACCATGCCCAGCTAATTTTTTGTATTTTGAGTAGAGACGGGGTTTCACCATGTTGACCAGGATGGTCTCGATCTCTTGACCTCGTGATCCACCCACCTCAGCCTCCCAAAGTGCTGGGATTACAGGCTTGAGCCATCGTGCCTGGCCCCTAATATATAGTTATTATTCTCTAATGTAACAAGAAAAAAAGTTTATACATGCTCTGTAAAGATGCAACCATTCTTTTTTTCCCCATTATTTTCTTTTTTTTTTTTGAGACGGAGTTTCGCTCTTATTACCCAGGCTGGAGTGCAATGGCGCGATCTCGGCTCACTGCAACCTCGGCCTCCTGGGTTCAGGCATTTCTCCTGCCTCAGCCTCCTGAGTAGCTGGGATTACAGGCACCCGCCACTATGCCCAGCTAATTTTTTGTATTTTTAGTAGAGACGGGGTTTCATCATGTTGACCAGGATGGTCTCGATCTCTTGACCTCGTGATCCACCCGCCTCGGCCTCCCAAAGTACTGGGATTACAGGCTTGAGCCACCACGCCCTGCCATAAATACTTTGAACAATGTATAAATCTTAGGCAAGTGTCTTCTAAAAAATACCTCTTCTGTTTTCTCATTTATCATTTGTGAGCACTACACAGGTATTTTTTAGAAACATTGCAAGGATACTGACAAGTTACTGAGTCATCCAGTGATGATAAATATTAATGCTTTTATCTGATGAATAAATAATACATTTAAAAGTTACCATAAGTTAACAAACCCTTTGACAGGAATAAGAGGAAAGAGAGAAATGAAGAGAATAAGAGAAACGGAGAGAGAGAAAAAAGAAACAGGGAGAGAGAATATATAAAGAATTCTAAAATTATATTTCTCTTTTCTGCTCTTTTCTTACTAAAAGTAGTTTTAGAGCTCTTGCTTTTCTAAATGTGAATGATCTTTGTTTCTTTCATAGCTTTTAATGTTAATTAATTTTATTTTTTTCTACTTTATTATGATAAAATTTAAAATATTGCTTCTATTTCCTTCTTGCAATACCCAGAGTGGCTAGATGAAATGTAAAAATATTCTATTTATTAGAGAAAAAAATCTCATTTTTAAAAACCAATAAGAATTACAATTACTTTTCATTAAATACATAATTAAACATAATAACTCCCAATCTGAGAAATAGCAGAGTGATTGGACAATGAAAAAAACAACTCAATGTGCCCAACAATTATTTTAAAAATGACTATAGATTGTCAGGTCCTTTGAGATGATGAAAGTCAGAACTTCCTTGGATTTACATATAACTTAGTACTTTTATATGTATCACCTAAAATGAAAGTAGAATAGAGAATCACAAATGCTACTTTCAAAAATCTTATTCTATCTGCCACTCATTGCATTTAGACTTTAGCTGAAGTACCTTCCCTGGTCATAGAAGTATTTATGCCTCCCTGATCACCACATCCTTAGCTACAAGGATGAACATGTACTAAACTTTAATGGGCAACTGTTAGAGAATTACATGTTTACAATTGTGATGGTTTATAAAAGATACTAATGAGTTCTAGTAATTTATTGGCATAGATTGCACATTCTACATTTATAAAATACTAGATAGGCCACATTTTCTGACCCTCGCAATCATGCTCACAAGAAATATAGATAAATGTCTGTAAACTTGCCTTTTTAAAAAACAAAAACCAATGTCCTACAGAACTCACTTTATGATTTTTATCGAGATTAAATTTAAACGATGAGTAATATGCACTTGATGTGTGATTCAAATTAAATGACAAACACTTTTATCATTTTGTTACATAAAGTACATTCAAGTTATTGGCAGATATTTAATTTCCAAATCAATAGGCTACTTTCTCAGGCTCTTAAGTACCATTTGGCTATTAAGCACACGGAATTCTAGTTTGAACAAAAGGATTACTGACCCAGAAGTCTTATTTATGGGTTTCTTCTTTTTTCCCCAAGTCAAACAAGTTTTTAATTGGAACTATTGTTTAGCTTAATAACCTGGGTCTGATTATGTAGGCATAGTATTGATCCCAACCTACTAGAGGTGAGAAAACATTTCAGTCACAGGAGGCAAAGTAGATTGGTGGCTACTATCATCTAGTGAAACAATATTAATCCACCCTAATTAAAGCAGCACTAAAAGTGATGACTATTATTTAAAAAAAAAAAACAATCACAGTCTAAATGATGGCATCCATCTTAAGATACATTTCTTCATCTCCTCCAAAGGTAATATATTTTTAAGTTTTAGCACTGAAATGACAGAGAATAACTGATAGACTGAGGGACTCTTGGAAATGTTCTTCAAATATTTCAAAGGAAATAAAAACAAGGAAGAAAGTACATTCATGAAGTTGTGACATCTAAATTGTTATATTTGTAGCAAGTAATTATATTTTCATAGTCAGTAGAGGGTGTCTATGCTGTTTACATCTGAACAATTTCCTGACCGCATTCAGCCTCTAGCATCATCTCCCAGAGAAAAAAATGTTTTAAAATTAGGGCATCCCTGCAGATGGGGAATTAATGAAAATGAACATGTCTATGTGAAATAGTTTGGAAATTGTTTTAAGCTTTTGATTGAAAAAAAAAAAAACATATTTATAGATAAAATAATCAGAACCCCTATGCATACTCAATTTCAGCAAACATTAATTTTCTGCTCTTCTGCTTCTTATATCCCTCTATTCACCACCTTCTTCCTGACCACCAGCCCCCTCCACACATACACTGCAAACTTTGTTTGCTACATTTTTTTTTTTTTTGAAGTAGAATCTTGCTCTGTTGCCCAGGCTGGAGTGCAGTGGTGCAATCTGGGCTCACTACAACTTCCATCTCCCAGGTTCAAGTGATACTCCTGCTTCAACCTCCCAAGGAGCTGGGATTACAGGTGCCCATCATCATGCCCGGTTACTATTTATGTTTTTAGTAGAGATGGGGTTTCACCATGTTGGCCAGGCTGGTCTCAAAATCCTGACCTCAGGTGATTCTCCCACTCCAGTCTTTCTTAATATAATGCAAATAGCATGTTTGTATGCTGAGGGGATTAATCAAAGGCATACAAGAAAAATCAATGTAGGAGAAAAATAACTTTTTGGAATGGATAGGCCTAAGCAGATGGCATCTGTACATGAGTCAGACATTGACTTTAATAAGGAATATAGCCATTTTATCTATGACAACAGGCAAGAAAGCACCATATGAGGGTGCAGATGCAAATAGATCGACGAATGTGGTGGTGACAGTCTGTGGAAGTACTCTTCACATTGCTCTACTATTATTTGTGAAATATTGAACAAGGTCACTGGTGGGGAGTGAGGATAGAGGAGGGGTTCATGAAGGTTTAAGGAAGAAATATAGAAAATAGTCTTAACTGAGAGCAGGAGAATGAATGGACTGAGAAGGTATCATAGGCTTGCCTAGAACCATTAAAAAATTTCACTTTGAAATTCCTGGATATGAAATTTTAGTGAAACCAATTAATAACATGGGGCTTTTATTTAGGCATTTTCAGCTTCAAATTTTACCAGGTTGTGGTTTTGTCAAGTTTACCAACCATGGATAAAGGCAAAGAATAGAAGGGAATTTGCAAGGGAGAGATGATACCTGACCTTGACCTCTTAACTGGGAAGTTGAGAACTGTACTCATGTACAGATGCCATCCGCTTAGGCCTATCCATTCCAAAAAGTTATTTTTCTCCTACATTGATTTTTCTCGTATCCCTTTGATTAATCCCCTCAGCATACAAACATGGTATTTGCATTATATTAAGAAAAAAATGTTCTTGATTCTTTCTCTTCCAGATATCAGCCTGTGGTCGTCAGAAAAAACCCTAACACCCCGCATCCCCAAATAGCCACATCCCAATTCCTAGGACCTATAAATATATTAGATTACATGGCAAAGGGAAACTAAACTTGCAGATAAAATTAAGATTGCTAATCAGTTGGCTTTAAAAATAGATTTCCCTGGATAGTATGGCTGGTTACAATGCAGTTACATGTGTCCTTAAAAAAAGAAGGAGCTAGAAGAAAACAAAAGACAGTAGAACGAGAAGAACCCAACCTAGCAATGCTGGCTTTGAGGAGAGAAGAGAAGGGTCACAAGCCAATGAAGGCAAGTAGTCCCCAAAAGCAGGAAAAGACAAGAAATGGGTTCCCTCATAGAGCCTCCAGAAGGAATGCAGTCTTGCTGACACTTTCAGTCCAGTGAGACTCACTTTGGACTTCTGGCCTCCAGAATACTACTATATTAAACTAGGCCATTTTAAGTCACTGAATGTGTGCCAAGCTGTAATAATGGCAATTAGAAACAAATGAACATCCCATTTCTTTGATCCCATTTTCAAAGACCATTCCTTCTTCCGGCCTCTCCAGATTTTTTCAGTCACGTGTTTACATTTACAACACTGATCCTACTTGAACAGTCGAAGCATTTGGCATAGATGATCACTCACTCCTACTGAGTTTACTCCCTTGTCTTCTAGAATACCAGGATATCTCAGTTTTCCTTCTTCCGCAGGCACTACTTCCTCTGGCTTACCATGTCTTTCTTCACCAACCTCAGCACTGGAGAGCTTCAGGACCTGGTCATTGGAATTTTCCATGTACATTTGCTTTCTTAGTGATCTAATCAATTCTCTTAAGGTTTTTAATACCATCAATATGGCCACAACTGCCATATTTACATCTCTAGCTTAGACCTCTTCCACATTTCAGCATTATCTATCCATAGACATTAATCTCTCAATACCAAGGTAAAATTCCTGCATTTATATCACAGCCTGTCTTACAGTCACCCCCATCTTAGGAGACAGTGTCCTTTCAGCTGCTCATGCGGTCCTCTTATTTTTCATTGTCACACCATACATCGAACTGAAGACCTCATTGCCTCTAACTTTAAGATACATGCAGAATTAGACATTTCACCTTCATCACAAAGCCTACTTCATTCTCCGCAGCCATACCATACACATATTCTCCATAGCTTCCTTTTCTCCCACCATTCCTCTCTTCCCTACCCACCAACAATCCATTGTTTCTAAAATTTAAGTCATTTAAGTCTTTGGTCCAATGCATTGAGGAGCCTGGCCCTATCAAATTTACACCCCTACTTGCTCAGGCTTGGGCCACACTGGCCTCTCTGGTTTTCTGTGATCATGCCCGGCACTCTCCCTTTAGAGCTTTTGCACAACCCATTTTCTTTCTCAGGAACTCTCTTTTCTTGGACAGTATGACTGGCTACCCGCCTCCCTGCTCCAGCTCTTTGCTCGGCTCTCATTCACTCAATGAGGCTACCCTCACCTGTTTTGTATTTTATACTCTAACTTGCCCTCCAGCCTCTCCCCAGCCTCTGGGACTCTCAAATTCTCTTTAGTGTGCCACTTTTTTCCTCACAGCAATTATCAACTCCTAAAATACCACGTGATTTACTTGTTTATTACATTCATAGATTATTATTGTCTCCCTGTCCCCATAATGTGTATTCAAAGGGAGCAGACGTCTGTACCTGTTTATAACCTGCCATATTCCCAGTATCTAGATCATAACCTGCTACATAGTAGGACCTCAATAAATATATTTGGATACATTTTTACATATTTGCCTACTTGCTATTGTCATTAGTACTCTTGATAATTGAATGTTCTAAGTGAGACTAATACTGAAGTGAACATGTAGTATAGTAATACTTGGACATATTCATATTTGTTTTAATGGTCAATAGTGTCCTTTTAATTGCTGGCAGAAATTTTCAGTTTCCATATAGCAGGAAAGAAAGACTAGAGATCACTAAATCAACAGTTAATCATCTTAAATGTTAAAAGAGGATATAAATTAAAATAAAAAACTTATGTTTTCTGTAAGAGGTTTCTCCAGTTGTTTTATTATAGGAGTTACCAAATAGTTTAAGGAAAATAAACAATATTCCATCTTACAGCTCTGTAGACACAGCAGAAATCAGTAGGGAAGGCTTGAGCTGATAAATTAATGCACTCTTGAGTGTGAATTCTGACAGTCAATTGTCTTTCATTAATTTAGGCATTGCTCGCTTTTCAAGATAAAAATGGAGACCTAGTCATTCTTAGACCACGTTTTATAATGTGATAAACTTAAGTTGAAACTCTTGTGTGACAAAGTTTGTTACAATATCTACATGAAATTATAAACGTCCCACACAAGGAGACTTGAAAATACATAAAGGCCCCAATAAATAAAAATTTATGGCCTCCTTGAACCCAGGAGGTGGAGGTTGCAATGCGCCAAGATTGCGCCACTGCACTCCAGCCTGGTGACAGAGCAAGACTCTGTCTCAAAAAAAAAAAAAAAAAAAAAAAAAAAATTATGGCCTCAATGTGGAAGGAAAACAAAATAAAATAAATGGAACAAAGTAAAGTTTAATAAGTATCACACAGGTAGTAATTAACTTACAGTAAAGGTCATTTAGGAGTTGTATAAAGGCTAAGGAATTTAAGTAACCTCTCCCTGGTGAAGCTTATCCTGCATTCCAGGCTAAGTAGTAGCTTGTATTCAGATAAACTAGGGGCAAAGCAGACCTGGTACCACCCTCTCCTACACAGAGCACCAGAGCAGATCTTGAGGTCCACAGCCCACACAAACTTCTGCATTTCCTGTTGCTATCTCCTTCGGTGTGCTCCCCAACCTTCCAACCCCCTACCTCAGCTTCAAGGTTGTAGAGTTACATGACCAGGAAGCCCAAGATGGTAAAACTTTTTTTTTGAGATGGGGTTTCGCTGTTGTTACCCAGACTGGAGTGCAGTGGCGCGATCTCGGCTCACCGCAACCTCCGCCTTCTGGGTTCAAGCAATTCTCCTGCCTCAGTCTCCCGAGTCGCTGGGACTACAGGCATGCACCACCATGCCCAGCTAATTCTTGTACTTTTAGTAGAAACGGGGTTTCACCTCGTGATCCACCCGCCTCGGCCTCCCAAAGTGCTGGGATTATAGGCATGAGCCACCGCGCCCGGCCAAGATGGTAAAACTTGTCTTTGTCTCAAACCTACTTCCTGCCTTGGTTTCCCGCCTCAAACCGCATATAAACTACACTGCCTTCTTTGCTGGGGTCTGCGGCCATCTTAGGTGTGAGCCTGCTGCTGGCCTGGGCGCCCGAATTAAAGTTCTGTGGTCTCCATTGGTCTGTTTATCTTCTTTGGCTGGAGTTTTGTGACAACATCAGCACTCCTCCAATCTAATATTTAGTTCAAAATAAAGTCTTATGAAATCTGAGTTAAGCGTGAGGAATTCAAAATATTTCCCCATGTTATTTTAATGTTGTTAAATTACTTTTTAAAAAAATTATCATTTCACACAAGATTCTAGTGAATTGAAGAACTCACTATAAAACCTTGTAACTGAGCCCCCAGATTTCAGTCCTGTTTACCCACTGCTAGACACTGAATTTACTACTCAGAGAATGATGCTATTTCACACACAAGATCATTCTATTCAAATTTCTGTTGAGTATATTCCCCACTCTCTCCCTACCTCACCTGAATGCATATAAGGCTTGCTCATGCCACCATGCTCAATGCATTCGTTTGTCAAATGCTCTGAGTACCAAAATCCCCTTACTTGGGGGAACACACTACTTCAAACAGAAAAATTGACGTCCTCGCAAACTAAAGTTACCAGACATGCTGCTAAGCTTGAACAAACTTACCTTCAGCGGTCAGTCTTGGCCGTCAAGGTGCTTGTGGACAGCGCCTTCCTTCTGAAGCTGGGGAAAACGCCTTTATTAACAAAGCCTCACAGACTCCTCTGTGTAAAGCCTGGAGATAATAGTCAATTGTCAGTTAGCTACAGCTGGAGCTACCTCAACTAGTTATGTAACAAATTGACAACTGATGCACATCAGGTGCATTTTATAACTTTACAAGCCATGTTGTGATAAAAAAAAATTTCATCTGAAGAAAAGCTGAAGGCTAATGAAGAGAAAAAAGGAAAAAAGAAGGCAACAGCATTGTTTTTGACGGTTCCCTATCCTATCGAGAAGTAACAGAGGGAGGAACCTCAAAAGCTTCAGTTCTTCCCCTGCCCCATGGTTGAAACATAAACTAGTGGAACACTCAGCTTCATTTCAATCTGATGTTCCAGAGGATTTTAAAGGAAGCTATAATACACACTCTTATTTAAAGACTGTTTAAAGGCATAAGTATAATCTCTGAATTAATTTCAAAGAAACTGGAATTCTGAAGCAGAGGAGAGGCGCTTAGCTTCAGCAGCTGGGTGGCCCTTTGAAGACCTTTAATTTTAGGTCTGTATCCACCTGGTGCTGAATCCACCTCTTTCCTATTTGGGGATGGAGAAAAGGTGGCAAAGATGAATGTTTTTTAGCTGCATTAGATATAAGAGCTAAGAGGACTGCTAAGGTATTCATGAGGATAATAGACTATTGTTTGCAGTTGGCAAAACTTAAATTTAAAAAGACTCCATGAGAGAAAAAAGTGACTGGGGATGTATCTCATCAAACATTTCACTATTTTACCTCCATGACTCTGATCCCAGCCTCTCTCTTCTTTTCTTTTATTTTTTTTAGGTATAATCTCAAATTCCTATCAACTATTTAAATAATTGCTTTGTTGGTTTTTTCTTATCAGCAAACAAACATACCTTTCCAATCCCCATTATACTTAGACTAAAAGATGTATCTCTTTCCTTTTTAATTGATTTTTATGAATTTTCAGGTCCTGTAACTAAAATTATAGAGGCTTATGCAAACAACGTGGGAAAAGAGTTGTTTTGTAGTTTGAAGGCCACATGCAATCCATTGATTAAGCTACTTTATGTGATAAAGTTATTTACATCAAGATATTACCTTCAGTGCAGCTGCGATTTAAGTATTTTCTTAATCAAATGGAAAAAGGTTGCATGTGTATTTGTCCTTTAATTAGAAATATGAACAGAAACACAACTGCAGACTATCACCTACGAATTTAAATGCTAATGTATTTCAAAAGAAGGATTTATTTGATGTCCCCCCTTTGAAATATAAGAAATATGCAGGAATGGAGGAGGAAAATGCCTAGGAATTAAAACACACGTTTGCAAAGCTAATTAACAGATTCACCACCATTTGACATTTTGTGAAAAGAAAAGCAATCTTGCAGCTGGATGCAAGAACAATGCAAACAAAAACAGAAAAATACAGTCTAAACTGATCTGCTGAACCCAAAACACTAAGATATCCTTGTTTAGGTTGTGAAATTTAACTGTGAGAAACAGAAAAACTTTGTGTCTTAATACTTCCCAAGATCAGAGAGAACTGTAGGTGACCTGCCCCTTTTCTTTTCCTTTGTGAAAAACGAACCTATTTGAACAACAAGAATAGTCTTAAGGCTGGGCACAGTGACTCACGCCTGTAATCCCAACACTTTGGGAGGCCAAGGTGGGTGCATCACCTGAGGTCAGGAGTTCAAGACCAGCCTACCCAATATGGCAAAACTCCATCTATACTAAAAATACAAGAAATTAGCTGGGTGTGGTGGTGGGCACCTGTAATCCCAGCTACTTGAGAGGCTGAGGCAGGAGAATCCCTTGAACCTGAGAGGTGGAGATTGCAGTGAGTCAAGATCGCAGCACTGCACTCCAGCCTGGGAGACAGGAGTGAAACTCCGACCCAGAAAAGAAAAAGTAAAAGAAAAGAAAAAAGAAGAATCTTAAATCCCAAATCCTCATCAGGATTAACAAATGAAACACACATATGAACATTAAGGGGAGTTTCCATCAGGATTTTTGTGAAGGAGGGTTAAGAGGGGGAGTAATTGCAAAGTATAAGAGCAGGCATGGAAAGAACTACCTTTCCAGTCCATAATCATATAGCGCACTAATATGTTAAACTTTGCTGCTTTCCAAATCTAAAATGTTTGCCAAATGCCAGTTTTTAAACAAAAATGGAAAATCAGATCCACATTTTGTGTTTTCCAATAATAACTTAGCCCCTCATTCTCCTCCACAGTCATCTATCCACTCACCCATTACTGAAATGAAAATGCTGTGGTTAACATCTGAGTTCCTATTGCTTTAGGAACACCAGATCCACTGGAAAATAAAGAACGTTCTACAAGCTCTGCACGGGATGCCAAATAGCTGCCAAGTTAGAGGGCCAGTCACACTTCCCCTTTGCAAACATCCCTACAGACCTCATCAAATTCCAACAGAATGTTGACTCTATAACCGAAAGGAACCTGGCTTCAGATGACACCGTTAACCTCCTAAGGTACTTGTAAGGCCTTTTCAATTTAACCTGCATATCCTGCAGCCCCTTTTCAGCACCCTTGGAAAAATAATGGAATCTCCTTTAAAAATGTGGTGCTGGGCATGGGCAGATGCCTGGTGTGCTTCTAACGTGACCTGTCTGCTTTGATATTGGCATCTTCTTTAATGTCTTTAATTGCAGTAATGTTGTGGGTAGAAAGGCCACAGCAGGATTTTTCCCTTTCACTGTCCTGATGAGTACTTGGAGGTTGTCTTAATAAAGTCCTGTAGGAATATTTGCACCACTGTTCAGAGGAAATGATTCTATCTTGTTAAATTAGTTTCCCTCCACAGTGGGGATATGTGGGGAGGAGATAGAGCTAGAGGTGTTTGCTCAGGAAGAATTGTTTCTGAATTCACCTTCTTCTTACATCCTGTTCAGGTGGCCTGTGTGCTTTCTCACTCCATCAGTTCTTTCCGGGGAGGTTTTCTCACAGTCTCCTAGCAGGGGGAAAGCAGTGAAGGCACTGTCTCATGTGGAGCTTGCTTTCTGTGTCTGAGTACAGCCTCTCCTCTCCTGAACAAGCCCATGTCACAGCACATTAAATTCAGAGAGGTAGACAGACTTACACAGAGGGAGGCTGCACACAGAAAACAGTATCGAATGAGAGCAAGAGGACCCTTCAAAGAAGTGAATTCACTGAACAACCAGCTGTGTGGTCAGGAGTCGTGTTCACAGAGTTGTCACAATTCTGCCACTGAGTCTAGATTAATATTAAAATAACAATTATACCTATGTAAGACTCTGGAACAAGGGATCTTTTCCACTTCTGAAATCTCCTCAGCTTCCTTTTCTAATACCTATTCTGCCTTTTTTTTCAGCCTAGAGTGTATTGGTTAGAGCCAGGCTAAAGAGTTCTATAGGGAACTCCATTCTTTGTTGAATTGTGGTATTCTTATGCAGTAATCCCAGTATCCAGGAAACAGTGCTTTCACAATTTATTAGCATTCAAACAAATGCTGTATAGCTTCTCTCATTCCCAGTTTCATTTTTAATATTCCATACGAACTCCAGGCTTGTATGTGTCTGGGTTTCAGCCTGAATGTAGACCCATGTGTGAGACTTTAAAACCCTACAGGCTCATTCTGAAAGTACTAAGAAATAATTCAGTCTCAACTTTCTAATATAAATATGCTAAATACCTGTCCAAAGTCACATGGCTATTTAACAGAAAAATTGTGTCTAGGACATAGTCGTAATGTCTATTTCACCCACACTAGTTCATGATATATAATGGTTTACAGGAACAAGAGTATAATGTGACTTGCAGGGCAAAGTACGAAAATAGAAATCAAGAGAGAAAAAAGATTAAGAGACATGATGTCCACCTATTTAATAGAAAAAAATTGAATCATTGAAAAGAGAAAAGTAAATCTCAACTAAAATGGACTGTCATCTAACAAGTGGAGAGTAGTAAACCCTGGTTTATAAAAATCACAAGTTAAGATAATATTCATGTATTTATGATTAAGTATAAAGCATGCTTGCCCTCCTGTGGCAGGACACAAACCCTCTGGCAAAGATTTATTCTTTGATTATATCACAATTTAAAATTGCTGTGTTTGAAAAGAACAAACGGCTAAAAATAAGTGAGAGATTTGAAGATAACATTTGCACCACATAAAGTATGAAAGACAGAGGATTGATGTCCATTATAAACATATGGACATAAAATGATGTCCATATAACCTTTGTTAATAACGAGAGAGAGAGATTGAGAGAGACTGAGAGGCAGCACTCGAGAGCACCAAAGGGAACAGGCAATTTATAGAAGAAATACAGATGACCGGACAGGAGAGGTGGCTCTTGCCTGTAATCCCAGCACTTTGGGAGGCTGAGGCAGGCAGATCACCTGAAGTCAGAGTTTGAGACCAGCCTGGGCAACATGATGAAACCCTGTCTCTACTAAAAATACAAAAATCAGCCAGGCGTGGTGGCACATGCCTGTAGTCCCAGCTACTTGGGAGGCTGAGGCAGGAGAACTGCTTGAACCCAGGAGGCGGAGGTTGCAGTGAGCCGAGATTGCACCACTGCACGCCAGCCTGGGCGACAGAGCAAGACTCTGTCTCAAAAAAAAGGATGACCAATAACAAACAAAAAAGTTTAAGCTCTCAAATAATAATAGAATTCAAATGAAGAAAAATATATTGATGATACAAAGTGTTGAGGAAAGCCCAAAACGGAAGGCACCTGTTACAAAATTGAGGGAGATATTTTGAAGGGGTGTTTGTCCATACCTACCAACCTTTCAAATGCGCTCACTCTGTGACTCAGAGATTCCATTCCAGTATCTGTCCTGCAGAAGTACTACTAGACAGGCCCACAGGGTTGTGTGTACAAAGACATTAATTGTACTACTGTTTATAATTAAGAGAAATGGGTACAGCTGAAGTGTTCACTAGGGATGTAGTCAAATATATTATGTAGATCATACAATGAAATACTGTGCTGCTGTTAAATAGAGTAACTTGGTGTATTACTTCCCTGAAGCATACAGACAGAAAAAGATCTCTAAGACTTTCCATGATGAAGAATGTTGCAGGCCAGTGCCGTGGCTCACGCCTGTAATCCCAACAGTTCAGGAGGCCAGAGCGAGTGCATTGCTCAAGCCCGGGAGTTCAAAACCAGCCTGGGCAACATGGTGAAATCCCATCTCTACAAAAATATAAAAGTTAGACAGGCAGGGTGGCACACACCTTTACTCCCAGCTACTTGGGAGGCTGAAGTGGGAGGATTACTTGAGCCTGAGATGCAGAGGCTGCAGTGAGCCAAGATTGCGCCATTGCACTCCAGCCTGGGCACCAGAGTGAGAGCTTGTCTCAAAAATAAAAATAAAATAAAAAATGAAAAAAGGAATAAGTTTAAAAAATAAAAGAAAAAAATCTAAAAAAAGAACATTGCAGAACAATGCACATAGTGTGGTGTGTGTTATGTTAACTATGTATGTGTTTATATTGATTGTATATGCTTGTAAATGCATAGAGAACAATGCATGCCAAGGAATTCTTCCAGGGAGGAAAGTAGGGTGAAAGAGGAGTTGAGGCAGGGCACAGTGGCTCATGCCTGTAATCCCAGCACTTTGGGAGCCTGAGGTAGGTGGATCACCTGAGGCTGGAGTTCGAGACCAGCCTGACCAACATGGAGAAACCCCATCTCTACTAAAAATACAAATTTGCCAGGCATAGTGGTGCATGCCTGTAATCCCAGCTACTCGGGAGACTGAGACAGGTGAATCGCTTGAACCTGGGAGGCAGAGGTTGCGGTGAGCTGAGATCATGCCACTGCACTCCAGCCTGGGCAACAAGAGTCAAACTCGATCTCAAAAAAAAAAGGAGTTGAAGGGCCCTCACACTGTTGTACCCGAGCGAGTCAAGGAATGCAGCACACTCTGAGATTGAATTATGAGTCCTTTATTATGCTGGTGAATGAGAGGTGGCTGACACCCAAAATTCCCTTAGCCCCTAAGAAAAAGTTAGGTGGTCTTTTTTTTTTTTTTTTTTTAATTTAAGACAGGGTTTCACCGTGTTGCTCAGGCTGGTCTTGAACTCCTGACCTCAGGTGATCCACCCGCCTTGGCCTCCAAAGTGCTTGGATTACTGGTGTGAGCCACCACGCCCAGCCAGTTAGGTGGTCTTTTATACACTAGTTTTAAAAGGGAGGGGGAACCTGGCTGAAGCAAATTTTTCACAGAAGCAGAGTAAGCGAAAAGTTAAAAGATAAACTAGTATATGAGAAATAAAACAGTGCCAGGTGCGAGGGGTAAAGCTGTCATGAAGGACACACAACTTACAGATAATGGGGGCTCTGGGCGCTCGACAGCACCTGCATTCCCAGGCTCTGCTGGTACCACTTAGCTCGGCCTCTTACCAACGAATTCATTCCTGGAGGTGCCCAGTGTCAGCCTGCCCCACCTACATACTATAGTTACAAACTTAATGGTGGGAAAATCACTAAAATGGAGAAGCTAAGATGGAGTCTGTCTGGCTCAAGAAGCTAACATAAAGCCTGGACAGCTTTTAGTCTGAGAAAGAGAGAGTAAGTTTTAGCTGGCAAAAAACGGGTTATCACAACATTTTACTCCATATAGTCCCATGTTTTTCCCTTGTGAGCTTATGTAAAAAATAAGTGTGGAACTTGAGTTAAAAAAAATAATGTGTTTAGCTTATAAAAGGAATAAAAAGAACAAAACCCTCACACATACTTAGGACCTCTACAGAGAGGAAAAAACAAATTTTACAATGCCGACTTTTTACAAATTAGCTCCTTTTAAAAAGCAGCAAAAATAAAAGACAAATGGTGGAATGGAGACTGTGTGTGTGTGTGTGTGTTATGACAAGGGAGTTGGTGGCTACTGTCTGTATTCATGGGCTGGTGGCTCACACCTGTAATCCTAGCACTTTGGGAGGCCAATGTGGGTGGATCACCTAAGGTCAAGAGATCAAGACCAGCCTGGCCAACATAGCAAAACCTCATCTATACTAAAAATACAAAAATTAGCTGGCTGTGGTGGCAGGTGCCTGTAATCCCATCTACTTGAGAAGCTGAGGCATGAGAATCACTTGAACCTGGGACGTGGAGGTTGCAGTGAGCTGAGGTTGGGCCACTGCACTCCAGCCTGGGTGACAGAGTGAGACTCCGTCTCAAAAAAAAAAAAAAAAAAAAAAGAAGTCAGCAATAGTCTGCAGGTCTAGATCTGAAAAAGAAAAAAATCTGCAGCAGAAAAAAGTACATAGAGCAAGGTCCAAGGTCCAGGAGAGACCAGGTGCAGGCTTCTCATCATCTCCTCTCTCCGAAGAATTTTACAGATGATGTTTAAATCTCCTGGGAACAATGCATGAGAGATTTGTGTTCATGTCATACAGAAGCAGGGAAGCTCACTCGAACTTGGTGTTCAGGATTTTAATTGGGAGCTGGTGTGGGGGAGATCCCCTTTCTCCTTACCATAAGCGTCTTGACAGAAAACCCTAAAACAAAAGACAGGTTATCAAGAGAAAAGCAAAATAATAGGGCTTTTACTTTCAACTTGGGGACCTTTAGTTTCTACTGCTGATGGCAAGTAATGGAAGACACTAAAAATCAGGTGTTGCTACCTGTCACATGATTGGTAACTCTGTGAACATAATAAACATCTTTGCATGAAAAATAACTGAGTAAATGTTTTAATCCAAAAGCTGCCATAATCTCCAAAATTTTCCCAGAGAAAATGACCAAAATGTTGGCTACATCTGTGACTAATTGTAAAAATTATAGACTGTGAATCTCACCCACTAAAAAAAAACATAAAATAATAGAAAAATCCCTCAATATTGTAACATTAATATGAAAAAGAAATATTACCATAAGTTTTAAATCCACAGAGCTCATTTTATTTGCAACATTTAACACTCATCCTCAAAAATACAAGATTCTGCATGAAAACATGAGTCGTGCTATAAATATATCATTAAAATTACATTTAATAATTATCCCTTAATATTAACTCTCCTATAAATCTAATTTCTAAGATATGCTTTCTAACTAATTTTGTATATGCTATCCTTTGTCTTACAATCTAATTAAAAATTTTATTACAAAGACACACAGTACTATCTGATTTCATCTTCTCACCTGTGGACAGTGTGTGCCTCTGAGCTCAGTGAACCGATCTGGACGTTACATTGAGAAGCTGTACATAGCTCACACTCCCACGTTTAACACAGTTTTTCACCATATTAAAACATTCCAACCTTCTCATCAGAACCTACAGAGTGCTGTATGAAATGACATGGCACAGAGAGAACAGTGAGAAAACTGTAGTCATAACATAGAAAAAGTGGGGAGGGCTGTGATGGATACATCATTGGGATAAACATAAAAAGACACAAAACAAAAGATAATGAGAAAATTTAAAAAGCAGAACTTTTATTTAAATTCAGAGAGGCCATTTTGCAGCCAAGGAGTAGATGTCCTCTGCACATGCTGAGTCAGTATTATTTTTTCACCATGAATATTTTCTACCTGTGACTGAGAGTTACAAAGAAACTCAAGCAATAATAATTATGGATGATTATGAAGTATCTAGTATACAGATAGCCCCATCTTATATTTGTGCACTAGTCTCTTACTACACCACTACAAAGATACTACCCAAGACTGAATACTTTATGATAAAAGGAAGTTTAATTGACTCACAGTTCCACATAGCTGGGGAGGCCTCAAGAACCTTACAATAACGGCAGATGGTGAAGGAAAAGCAGGTTATCTTCTTCACTAGGTGGCAGGAGAGTTGGAGAGCAGAAAGAATTACCACTTACAAAACCATCCGATCTCATGACAACTCACTGTCATGCAACCATCATGGGTATCATTCTGCCCCTGGCCCCTTCCAAATCTCTTGTCCTTTTTATATTTCAAAACCAAACATGCTTTCCCAAAGTCTTAGTTTATTTTAGCATTAATCCAAAAGTCTAAGTCCAAAGTCTCATCTGAGACAAAGCAATTCCCTGCTACCTATAAGCGTGTAGAGTAAAAGCAAGTTAGTTACTTCGAAGAGACAATGGGGGTACAGGCATTAAATTCTCCAATTTCAAATAAGAGAAATTGGCCCAAACCAAGGAGCTACAGGCTCCATGCAATGGGGCAATCATTAAATCTTAAAGCTCTGAGACGATCTCATTTGACTCCATGTCTCACAACCAGGGCCCACTGATGCAAGAGGGGCCCTCATGGCCTTGGGCAGCGCCTTTACGGACTGGAATTGAGTGCCTGTGGCTTTTCCAGGTGCACAGTGCAAGCTCATGGTGGATTTGTCTTTCTGGGGTCTGGAGTATAGTGGCCTTCTCACAACTCCAGTAAGCAGCTTCAGTGGGGACTCTGCATGAGGGCTCCAACCCCCATTTCTCTTCCGCATTGCCCTAGTCAACACACAGAAGCCACCAACGCTTGAGGATTGCACTTTCTGAAGAAATAACCCAAGCTGTACCTTGGCCCCTTTTAGCCACAGCTGGATCTGGAGTAGCTAGGATGCAGGGCACCAAGTCCCAAGGCTTCATAGAACAGGGGGGCCCTGGGCCTCAACTGTGAAACCATTGTTTCCTCCTAAGGCTCCTGGCCTGTGATGGAAGGACCTGCCTCGGATCTTTGACATGATGTGAAGACATTTTCCCCATTGTCTTGGCTATTAACATTCAACTCCTATTTATTTCTGCAAATTTTGCAGTGGCTTGAATTTCTTTCCAAAAATTGGGTTTTTATTTTCTACATCATGATCAGGCTGCAAGTTTTGCAAACTTTTATATTCTGCTTCCATTTTAAACATAAGTTTCTCATCTCCATCTGAGACCACCTCAACCTGGACTTTATCATCCATACCACTATTAGCATTTGGTCCAAAGCATTCGACAAGTGTCAAGAACGTTCCAAACGTTCCCACATCTGAGTGCTTTAAATTGTTTCAAGGTCTGCTTATTACCCAACTCCAAAGTCTTTTCCACATTTTCAACAATCTTTATAGCAGTGCCCCAAACTCCCAGTATTGATTTTCTATATTAATCTGTCTTCACACTACAATAAAGATACTACCAGAGAATGAGTAATTTATACAGAAACGAGGTTTAATTTACTCAGAATTTTTTTCAGAATCTCGGAGGTTTACAGGTTTCTAATTATCCACCGTATGAAAATGGTCTTTTTCATTTCACATATTGTTCTTTTCTTCTGAAAATGCATGCAAACTCACACACAAACACCGTCACTTGTTACATGACTTTCTTACACCTAAGTTATATATATATATTTTTTGAGGCAGTGTCTCACTCTGTCACCCAGGCTGGAGAGCAATGGTGCCATTTCGGCTCACTGCAACCTCCGCCTCCCAGGTTCAAAGGATTCTCCTGCCTTGGGAAAGGCAGGTACGCACCACCACACCAAGATTTTTAATTTTTTTTGGATTTTTAGTAGAGATGGGGACTCACCATGTTGGCCAGGTTGGTTTTGAACTTCAGACCTCAAATGATCCACCCACCTTTACCTCCCAAAGTGCTGAGAGTACAGGCATGAGCCACTGTGCCCAGCGTGTATATCTTTAGAGTAATAGATTTGCATATGTAACTCTATGTAAACCAAAACTAAAAGTCTGTTTTAATTTGCCAGCAGAGGCCACACGTACAAAAAATGTATACAAGAAACTTTTTAGAATATTTCATCAACACTCAGAAATGTATGGATATTAATTATTCCCATGTAATTTTATGACTCTAAAAATGACCTGGTAGTTAATAATTCAATTGCACATATTGAAATAACTAAAATTGTATAAAGGGATTGTGATATAAAAAACAAACACATGCTCAAGGTGATAAATACCTCATTTACTCAGCTGTAATAATTAAATATTGTATGCCCGTTAAAATATCGCATCAATGCCATAAGTGTGTACGCACACTATCTACCCACAAAAATTAAAAAAAAATTAAGGTGAAAAATAATATAAATTTGACTTATGAGAACAAAATTCTTCAACTTGTTTGCAATTTAAAAACACTGGCAGGCCAGGCCTGGTGGCTCATGCCTGTAATCCCAGCACTTTAGAACTCTGAGGTGGGTGGATCACCTGATGTCAGGAGTTCAAGACCCGCCTGGACAACATGGTGAAACCCTGTTTCTACTAAAAATACAAAAATTAGCCAGGTGTGGTGGCAGGTGCCTCTAATCCCACATACTTAGGAGGCTGAGGCAGGAGAAGCACTTGGACCCAGGAGGTGGAGGTTGTAGTGAGCCGAGACCGTGGCACTACACTCCAGCCTGGGTGACAGAGCAAAACTCTGTCTCAAAACAAACAAACAAAAAACAAAACAAACAAAACACTGGCAAAGAAGACCTTACTAGAGATGTCACTGTCCTACATTAACAAACAGCATGTCATTACCATCTCTTCCTTAGAACCTCAAGTAAGAAGCGACACATTAAAGTTCATGGTAAATTAATACGTCATTCAAAACACAATAGTTTCAACACATCAAAACAACTTTGTTTAATGAAAAATTGAGTTCACACATGATCTTGAAAAAAATTAAATTTATTGCATTTTATTACATACAGGGACAATATTTATTTATTTATTTATTTTAAAATTTTTCTTTACAGACTGGATAGTTTATAATACAGGTACAATTGATAAAATAATTTACTACTAACAGTCAAAGGTTTTCCTTTCACTAGAATTCAAAATATTACTCAGGATTCTACAGAACACCTGCCTTATACATCACTAACACAGTGTTACAAGTCAACCACAAAGAGCCTCTCCATTTAGGTTTTTATTATGCAACTTACAACTTAATGTCCTTAGTCTTCCACAGAAAAGCTCATGAAGAATGGACACCTAATAAAAAACAACCTCTAATATCTCTGAAGCAAAAAGTAAATACTTTTATATAAACGATGAGAAGAATCAACATGAAGATACTTGAGATTGAGTTACATTATTTGCTTTTTAGAAAATATATAATTTTCTTACATAAAAAGAAGCATACCTTGAATGTAATTATAAATCTCTAAAAAAAATCTGCTTCTTTAAAATGTATATAGTGTTAGCTTTGGATTTTTTGATACTCAGCACTCTGATTTAGAGTAATGTCTGACACTGACTGCAGTGCCTTCCTTCTTTCTACTCTGAAATCCTCAAATGTATATATAGACAATTTTTGAATAAATATATTTTTCCCATTTACTGCATCTGCAGAAATTAGTATAAATGGGTATTTTCTAAACTGTAGTTTGTAAACAAATGTTTTTCACATTCATTAGAATTTTAGGCTTTCTCTCAAATATAAATTCTCAACAAAGTTTGGGCATCTGCTTCAGGGTTTCCCTTTAATATAAAACATATACAATAAAATCTGTAATACAAATAAAGGTACTACAATCCTCTTTATGTTTGTGATGCTTGTCTTCAGAGTAAATAGTCTTTAAAGGCCTACATATTCTGAAAGGTCTTTTTATAGTCATATTTCTAATGCTTTTTTTCCCCTGAGATGGAGTCTTGCTCTGTCACCCAGGCTGCAGTGTATTGGCTCAATCTTGGCTCACGGCAACCTCTGCCTGCCAGATTCAAGCAATTCTCCTGTCTCAGCCTCCCCAGCAACTGGAATTACAGGTGCACACCACCACGCCCAACTAATTTTTGTATTTTTAGTAGAGATGGTGTTTTACCTTGTTGACCACACTGGTCTTCTACTCCTGACCTCAGGATTCACCTGCCTTGGCCTCTCAAAGTGTTGGGATTATACATGTGAGCCACCATGCCTGGCCTAGAGTGCTTTCATTAAGTACAAACTTTCTGATATTGAGTAAGATGTGAGCATATATTAATGGCTTTCACATTCTTTGTATTTGTACAGTTTTAATCTAGTATAAATGCTTTCCTGTGCAATAAGGTGTGAGAATTTGTTAAAAGTTTTGCAATATTCTCCATATTTTTACGAGTATTCTTCAGTATGAATTATCTTACCTACCATAATGTGTGACAACCATAAAGGCCTTGACACATTTAACACATTTCCAGAGTTTCTCTGTTTGATTTCTCTTTTAGAAAAGTTTGAGGTGTGGTTAAATGCTCTGTCACATTTTTTATGTATGTAGAGTTTCTCTCCAGTATACCATTTTTTAATTAATAAGGACGGAGAACCAGTTAAAGGCTTTGCCACATTTTAAAAAATAATTTTTGTATTTTTAGTAAAGATGGGGTTTTCTATTAAAAATACAAAAGTCAGCCAGTATGGTGGTACACACCTGTAATCCCATCTACTCAGGAGGCTGAGGCAGGAGCATCGCTTTAACCCGGGAGACGGAAGTTGCAGTGAGCTGAGATTGTGCCAATGCACTCCAGCCTGGGTGACAAAGACTCCATCTCAAAATAAAATTTTTTTAACATAAATTTCTTAGATTCATTAAGGTTTGAGGGCTGGTTTTAAAGGCTGTGTTACTTTTTTTATATGTATATGATTTTTGTCCAATCTGAATTATCTTGTGTACAATAAAGGTTTGGAGCTGGTTAAAGGCTTGCCCACATTCTCCACACTTGCAGTGATTTTTTCCAGTATAAATTATATTACGTATTATAAGGCCTGAGAGCTGGACTTTGCCACATTATTCATATTTGTAGGGTTTCTCTCCAGTATGAATTTTCTTGTGATTAGCAAGACCTGAGGACCACTTAAAAGCTTTGCCACATTCTTCACATTTGTAGGGTTTCTCTTCAGTATGAATCCTCTTATGAGTATCGAGAGTTGAGGAGAAGGTAAAGGCTTTTCCACATTCTTTACATTTGTACGGTTTCTCTCCAGTATGAATTCTCTTATGTTTCTTAAGGGTTGAGGAGGAGTTAAAGGCTTTGCCACATTCTTCACATGTGTAGGGTTTCTCTCCAGTATGAATTCTTTTGTGGTAAGTGAGGGTTGAGGATAAGCTAAAGGCTTTGCCACATTCTTCACATTTGTAGGGTCTCTCTCCAGTGTGAATTCTCTTGTGGTTGGCAAGGGTTGAGGAGCGGCTAAAGGCTTTGCCACATTCTTCACATCCGTAGGGTTTCTCTCCAGTATGAATTCTCCTATGTTTAGTAAGGGTTGAGGACCAGCTAAAAGCTTTGCCACATTCCTCACATCTGTAGGGTTTCTCTCCAGTATGAATTCTTTTATGTTTAGTAAGCGTTGAGGAGCAGTTAAAGGATCTGCCACATTCTTCACATTTGTAGGCATTTTCACTACTATGAATTATCTGAAGTTGACTGAGGTGTGAAAGCATGCAAAATGATTTGCCATACTTTTTACATTGGAAATGTTTCTTTCCAGTATGTCCTGTCTTATGTCTGTTGGAATTTGAAAGTTTACCAAAGACTTTGACACATTTATAAGTCTGAAATATTTTGTTTTGGGTAGTTGACAAACATTGGTTAACTTCATTATAACCTCCTTTGTGCACCTCGCACTCACCCACACTTTCACAGCATTTTTTAAATTGTAAATTCTCATGTCCACATATCTTCTTGGTATTACTTTTTCCATGTCTTATTGGTATTATTACTTTTTGAAGTGAATCTTTTATGCCCTTCTCTGGCTGAAGGTCTTGGGTAAGATAAGAATATGTAACTGAAAGACATAAAAATTGCAAGTTACTCCACTTACTAGACTTAGTTAAATATACGTTACAAATCAAATATATAAAATCATACAAAGTACATTAGCAAAATGGCATATCAAACTACCACAGGCCATAATTTCTTCATACGTGTATAAATGTAACAAAAACAGTGATCAAAATATCTTTGTTGGAAATTTATAAATAAAGTAAGCCAGGTGAGCACAATGCCAAAAACTATATAGAAAGAAAAGTCTACTATTTATCTAACACAGCCCTTCCTCATCCCCCATAGAAGAACATGGTGTCTTTGGAGTAAACTGTCAACTTCTGGCTTATATTGCAAAAGACGAGAAATATACTGGCACCTATATCTTTACTTTTGGCTGATGGGGGCCTTCTGTCTTTCATGACAGAAGTTGCTGAAGACAATGATGGTATACTTCGAAATGACAGCTTTAAGTTTTCTGAGATCAAAAGTGAATGTTACAACAGCAGGAGGTCACCCGTACCAGGGACGGAAAACAGGTGTGGAAAGTAGTTACTGACTGGTAAGAAGAAACAGGGAGAGGTCTTTTAACTGAAAAAGAAATACAAAGTTGCACACAAGACACATCCTGAGAACATGTTTGAAAGACTCCCAGAATCTCTAGCCAAGATAATTGGTTTCAAACTATGCCAGGAAAGAAAGAGCTGCAGCATAAAGATCGTGAAATGTAGTTTTCTGCTAATTTCTAACTCTCAACCAAAGACTGCAACGTATATAAAGTATTAGGGCAACATGGTCCAATCAAAAAGATCAAACATTTTGAAAAAGCAACAATAAAAATAAAGTTGTATATGTTAACTTTCAAATTATCAGATAATCCATATTATGCTCAATCAGAAAAATAAAAAAAAGACATCTAAATAAAATCAGAAGATAAGAATATCAAGAAAAGGCTTGGACCAATAAAAATAAACAAATTGTGGAGGTGATTAAAAAAAAAGAAAAAAATGTAAAAAAATTAAGAAGCTAAACAAATAAATTGAAATATAATGACAAATTTTTCTATGCAACTGAAGTCATTTTTTTTAACCAGTTTAAAATATACTCTTGTAACATTAAATTGAATTAGTTGATTTAGAAATGGACAAATGAACCAGGAGTGGTGGCTCACACCTTAATCCCAGAAGTTTGGGAAGTAAAGGTGGGCAGATCACCTCAAGTCAGGAGTTTCAGATCACCCTGACCAACATGGCAAAACCCCATCTCTACTAAAAATACAAAATTAGCTGGGTGTGGTTGCACATCCCTGTAATCCCAGCTACTCATGAGACTGAGGCAGGAGAATTTTTTGAATCCAGAAGGCAGAGTTTGCCATGAGCCAAGATTGCATCATTGCACTCCAGCATGGGCAAGAAGAGAGATATTCTACCAAACAAAAAAAGAAAGAAAGAAAGAAAGAAAGAAGAAAGAAAGAAAGAAAGAAAGACAGAAAAAGAAAGAAAGAAAGAAAGGGACCAAGTGATTAAACTAAGTTTTAATAAAAAACATATACAAATGGGAAGAACCATTTGAAAGGTTGCACAAAATTAATAATTTTAGGAAAATAAAAAACAAAATCACAATATAAAACAAAATTACCTTACATAGATTAGAATGGACACTATAAATTTTTTAAAAAACACTATATTGATGATGTAAAGAAACTGAAACTCATGTAAGTTGTTGATGAGAAAAAAAGTACAGCCATCATAAGAAATATCATGTTTTCAAATAATTTAAAATGAAATTATCATATACTACAGCAATTCCAATCTATACCTAAAGTATGCAACGCAGTAAAATGAATATGAAAGAGGTACCTGTTTGCCTAGCCCCCCACAGCAAGTCTCATGACACAGTCTTTAAATAAATATATAAATACCTAGATAAAAATTTAAAAATAAAAAAATTTTGTAAATAACTTTAAACTATATTTCAAGGCTATAATAATAGAAATAGAATGGCATATGCAGAAAAATGGATCACCACCAATGAAACAAAAACTACTATTCTCACACATTTTACACGATACAAAAAAAGAATTTTAAAAATGGTTTAACATAGAGTTTCTCAAAAATATGCAGATATTTGTGTGTCCCCAGAAGCAATGGCAAAGCAGTTTGTGCATTCCCTTATAAGCCATAAAGAAAACTTTGGCTCACACTGGGAACTTGAAGGAAGATTACTGAAGCCAAAGTAGAATCCTTAGAGAATTTAAAAGCATGGGGCAGAAGGTGTCCCTATGGGAGAGCAAAGGAAAAAAATTACTCAGGCTTCTCAGAAACTCTTTCCATTGAAGCACAACTCCCCACATTTTAAGGACCGGCTTCCTCCATGACTTTTGCACCTCTCATTTGTGTCATCTTGCTTCTTTTACTCTCACCTACCTGGGTGTTTGGCTACCATCTCATTTCTCTTTATATTCCAGGACTCTTTGTTTCCCTCCAGACAGGTGATCAATTCTGGTTTAGAGACAGCAATACCTGTTTTATTAAGGAAAAAAAGTAACATAAATCTTAGTAAATTCTTTAATAACCAACCTGGTATTATGCTTAGTAAAGAGGATATGATAGAAAATTCTAGAAAATTAATATTGATTCATAATAGAACTTTCTAAATATTTAGAAAATATTTTAAATTTGTAGGTCTTTAATTTCACTACTCAGTACTTAAATAAAAAACTGATGGTGGCAATTGAATTCTAAGTTGTGGACAATGATATTTTATGCCACGAGACATTTTTGGAATTGCAACTAACTTAGAACAAAAGATACATAAGCTCAGGGAAGGGAAAAGTTCAAATCAAGATAAAACATCTTGAAGAATTTGTTTTACACGAATGAATCCCCAAGATTTTCTTAAAATCAGACATCTAAAATTCATCTGTGCAAAGCAGAAGTTACCAAAACATCTTAGAAAAGAGAGAAAAATAATTTTCAGGGTATATTAGGAACTGTGTATCGAAGTTATCCTCACCCAGGGTGACCAGGTTTCTGTAGTTCTCGAACATCACATCTCTATATAGATTCTGCTGAGCATGATTCAGGCATTGCCACTCCTCCAAAGAGAATTCTACGGCTACATCTCTGAATGTCAACAGTCCCTGAAAAAAAAAAAAACCACTCATGAACACACAAATACTTACCACATGGCCGTAGGCAAAGATTTTTATTTGACTCAAAGTTAAAAAACAGTAAAAAGAAGTTCTGAATTATAAGAGTGACTAAAATTATTTTTAACACATAAATATTCTCTAACTCTGAGAAAAGAGGATAGCATAAGATCCACAGTACCACTGTAGATATGATACTATTTTGGATGATAAATTATAAAATTGAGTGCATCAACATGGATATGTCTATTTTGGTTTTTGAGATTGGGTCTCATTCTGTTGCCCAGGCTGGAGTGCAGTGGCATGATCTTGGCTCACTGCAACCTCCATCTCCCAGGTTCAAGCAATTATCCTGCCTCGCCCTCCTCAGTAGTAGCTTGGACTACAGGCCTCAGCCACCATGCCTAGTTAATTTTTGTATTTTTAGTACAGATGGCGTTTCTCCATGTTGGCCAGGCTTGTCTTGAACTCTTGTTTATTTTTCCCTGCCCTCTCCTATCAGACACCAGCAATTTTTCTGTAGTAATGGGAGCATAAACTGCACTGACCTATTTCCTACCAAACTGAAATAGGGCAGGCAATGCAGCCTACCTTTGCATCAAAGGTTGAAGTAAACTCTCCTGAATGTATCTTGAACCCCTCAAGTTTATAAATCATTTGGTAATATTGGCCCTGCTTTATGCAATATAATTCTGCAGGATCCTAAAAGGTCTAGGAATGGGCTTTTTCAACAAGTCCCCTGTAAATACCGACTGCGCTTTCCCAGACACAGTATTAGCATTAGCTAGAGAAAGCAGGCACAGCAAAGAGTCCCTGGCTGGGCACGGTGACTCACACCTGTAATCCTAGCACTTTGGGAGGCTGAGGTAGGTGGATTGGGCTGGTCTTGGAACTCCTGAGGAGCTCAAGGAGTTCAAGACCAGCCCAGTCAACATCGTAAAACCCCATCTCTATTAAAATACAAAGATTAGCTGGGTATGGTGGCACACGCCTGTTACCCCAGCAACTCGTGAGGCTGTTGAGGTAGGAGAATTGCTTGAACCCATTTGGCAGAGCCTGAAGTGTGTCGAGATGGTGCCACAGCACTCCAGCCTGGGCGACACAGGGAGACTCCTTCTCAAAAAAAATAAAAAAGAGTCCCTTACACCCACCACAATTGTCACAATACAAATACTTCTGGTACAAATAAAGACAACCAATCTCCATCCTGAAATACTATATTTTTTGTTGGATTTTTAAAGTTTACAGCGACAACAGAAGGCAGCAATGTCTGAGTAAGTCTGCACTTGGGAAACATGTACACATGTACTAATAAAGTGTGTTAAGCAGATCCTATCACAGTCACAGAACAATGTGCTGAAAATAACACATATGTGATTTAATTTTCATAGCACCCTGGGAATTGATAGGAAGTGTCAAATTATTTTTAGCATTTAGATTGAGAGCACAGCGTTTTCAATTCATTCTTCTTATGTCTATCATTAATTTTATTTATTTTTTGTTTTTTAATCTCTATCATTAAATTTAAAAAGAAAATATATAGAATAGGCCAGGCACGGTGGCTCACGCCTGTAATCCCAGCACTTTGGGAGGCCGGGGAGGGTGAATCACAAGGTCAAGAGATCGGGATCATCCTGGTCAACATGGTAAAACCCCGTCTCCACTAAAAATACAAAAAATTAGCTGGGCATGGTGGCACGTTCCTGTAATCCCAGCTACTCAGGAGGCTGAGGCAGGAGAATTGCCTGAACCCAGGAGGCGGAGGTTGCGGTGAGCCGAGATCGCACCATTGCACTCCAGCCTGGGTAACAAGAGCGAAACTCCGTCTCAAAAAAAAAAAATACCAGAATCTCTGGGTCACAGCTAGGCAGTGTTAACAACGAAATGTATAACACTAAACATCCACATCAAAAAGTTAGAAAGATATTCATTTAGAATTTAATGTTACCATTAAAACTGCAAAGTTAGCAAAATACAAGAAATAACCAAAATCAGAGCTGAAAAGAACTAGGCTGAGACATAAATAACTATAAAATGTTCAACAGGCCAGGCACAGTGGCTCATGTCTGTAATCCCAGCACTTTGGGAGGCCGAGGCAGGTGGATCATGAGGTCAGGAGTTTAAGACCAGCCTTGCCAACATGTTGAAACCCCATCTCTACTAAAAATACAAAATTTAGCCAGGTGTGGTTGCAGGCACCTGTAATCCCAACTCAGGAGGCTGAGGCAGGAGAATCACTTAAGACTGGAATGCAGTGGGCCGAGATCATGCCACTGTACTCCAGCCTGGGCAACAGAGCAAAACTCCATCTAAAAAAGCAAAACAAAAAAAAAGCTCAACAAAACCAGAAGTTGATTCTATGAAAAAATAATAAGATAGATAAAACACTAGACTAATGAATAAAAAAGAAATAATTCAAATAAACACAATGAGACTAAAAAGTTAAAAAAAACCAAAAAACCCAGCTACTTGTGAAGTGGTAGAGAAAAGGAATGCTTATACGCTGCTGGTGAGTGTGTCAATTTGCTCGACCATTGAGAAAAGCAGTTTGGCAACTTCTCAAAAACCTGAAAACAGAATTACCATTTGACCCAGCAATCCAATAATTGGGAATATACCCAATGAATGTAAATTATTCTACCATAAAGACACAGGCACGCATATGTTTTACAGCACTATTCTAATAGTAAAAAAACAAATAAACAAACCCGTATGTCTTCAATGGTAGACTAGATAAAGAAAATGTGGTATGTATACACCATGAAATATGACGTAGCTACAAGAAAGAATAACATCACGTCCTTTGCAGCAACGTGAGTGGAGCTGGAGACTGTTATTTTTAGAAAACTAGTGCAGGAACAGAAAATTAAATACTATGTGTTGTCACTTCTAAGTGGGAGCAAAATAATGAGAAAATGTGGACACCACTAGGAGAACAACAGACACTGAGACCCAGTTCCGGGTGGAGAGTTGGAGGATGAAGAAAATCAGAAAAAGAAATCTGTGGGTACAATGCTCAGTACCTGAGTGATAAAGTAATCTGTACACAAAAACGTCATGATATGATACAAATCACCTGTATTCCTGGACATAAAAGGTCAAAGAAACAAAATTCAACTGAGCACAGTGGCTTACACCTGTAATCCCAGCACTTGGGAGGCCAAGATGGGCAGATCACTTGAGGACAGGAGTTGGAAACCAGTCTGGCCAACATGGTGAAACCCCGTCTCTACTAAAAATACAAAAATTGGCCAGGCATGGTGGCACACACCTCTAATCCCAGCTATTTGGGAGGCTGAGGCGGGAGAATCACTTGAACCTGGAAGGCAGAGGTTGCAGTGAGCCAGATCGTGCCACTGCACTCCAGCCTGGGGGACAGAACAAGACTCCAGGAAAGAGTTCAAGGTAAGCGAGTGGTAGGACTGGTTTGTGCTGCAGATAGTGGTCCCTGTGGGGCTATACTCTGATTTACTCCTGCGTCCATGCTGGCACATTGGACTATGAGCAAGTGGTACAGAACCCTACACTGGTGGAGGAAACAGGTTGCTACTGGAGATTCAGTGTCTGGAGTTGGGGATGTGCCAGGAAACCTGCAGGCACTTTGACGGGATTTTGGCAAGAAACACTAAAAGCAAAGGTGCGTGGTGGAATTCTTGAGGGTGGTGCTAGTCCTGGGAGGGGTGTGGACACATCAATGTCTAGTGGGTATGTTTGCGAATGCACGAGAATCATGTGGTGGCAGCTGTGAAAGAAGGAGGTCTGTTATCACAATTCCTTTCCTTAAGTTTTTAGTGCCTTCCACCCTGAGAGGAGACCTAGAGCCACAGGACAATGTGCAGTGTGACAGTCTGTGTGCAGGAGAACCGAGCCTCCCCTTACCAGACACCCGGAGGCCCCTCCAGGGCAGGCTCTGTAACATCTTTTTTCTGACACCAAATCTGCGGAGTTCACTAAACACCAAGCAATTATTTTTCTTGTTTCTTTTTCTCTTTTTTTCTTTTGAGACAGAGTCTCGCTCTATCACCCAAGCTGGACTGCACCGGTGCTCTCTATCTCAGCTCACTGCAACCTCCACCTGCCGGGTTCAAGTGATTCTCCTGCCTCAGCCTTCTGAGTAGCTGAGATTACAGGCACCTGTCACCACACTCAGCTAATTTTTGTATTTTTAGTGGAGACAGCATTTCACATGTTGGCCAGGCTGGCACCAAGCAAGTTTTTAACACCAACTTCTTGTCTGACATCTTTGTTCTGACACCACCCAGAATCAGCACAAACCATAATTCAGAGCTCAGTCTCACCATACAGCCCTTATTGTACACACATGTCACAAATCCCAGGGACCCATCTATGCTTCTGAGCTACTATCTGTAAATTGGGGACTCCCATAATCTCTCTCAAATTCAATAATTTGTCGAGATACTGCAGAATTAAGCAAAATCCTGCAATTATGTTAACCAGTTTACTATAAAACGTGCAACTCGGAAACAGTCAAAAGGAAAAGAAAAAATTTATATGACAAAAAAAAAAAAAAGATTGGGAAAGATGGGGCATATAGATAGTCCTGATAAATAGCTGTGATTAATAAAATTCTCTGGACAGATGCAGTGGCTCATGCCTGCAATCCCAGCACTTTGGGAGCCTGAGGCAAGTGGATTACCTGAGGTCAGGAGTTGTAAACTGGCCACCATGGTGAAATCCCATCTCTACTAAAACTACAAAAAATTAGTCATGTGCAGTGGTGGGCACTCATAATCCCAGCAATTTGTGAGGCTGAGGCAGGAGAATTGCTTGAACTCAGGAGGTGGAGGCTGAAGTGAGCCAAGATTGTGCCACTGAATTCAAGCCTGGGCAACAGAGCAAGACTCTGTCTCAAAATATATATATATATATATATATGTCCTTTGCGGTCATCAGCATCAGCTTAATAGAAAGAAACACTCTTCCCACGATGACTTAGATGGTATTGCGTTTCCTTACTTATCACATAGCCAGACACAGACTGCAAATGTCCACCTCTTTTTTATAAATGAATCGGCTAAATACTTTTCTTCAGTGGTCAAAACAAAATACTTCTTAATCAACTTTGCTTAAATTTTTCTCTTCTCCCAGGGCTCCTGATCTTTGAGCTACCCTCAGTCTGAGTCAACATACAAGCCCATTTTCTGTCTCTCCTTAAGAACCTGCTGGCTTCAGGGTAAGACAGTCTCTGATCTAGAGTCTAATTTTGCCCCCTTCCTTCTATCATGCCATTCTCATTCCACCTTCTTTCTAAGCTTGTTTGCTATTCTCTATGAAAGAAAGTCCTGGTCTGCCTAAATGTTGATGTCCTTAAAAATCTTATACTTGGTACTTTTTTCTGTTGTTGGGATTTAGAACTTCTTACCTAAACCTGACTTTATTTTACAAAGTCTAGAAACTGCTCCGAAACAGCAACGCCTTTATCTTCAGTAAGATCCTCCCAATTCCCATCCAGAGACTCCCTCTCAAAATTTCCCACCCATTCTAACGCTAACTGCATCTGCCTGTGGGTCCCCAGCTTTCCTGGGCTCTGTTGCTTTCTCTGTATAAAGAATTCGTCCAGGGCTGGGGTGAGCAGGTTGGGACATTTGCAAGGGAGGCTCCCTAGAAAGAACTGACAAGGCCTTCAACAACCTCCCTTTGCAGGCTCCATATTGTCCTTAGCTTGGAGTCACAGGGCTCAGGCTTTAATTTCCAAGTCAGAGATGGTCACTTAGGTTTTGAAAGTAAGTGTTAGAGAAATCCAGAAGAATTACTGAAATGCAGTGTTTATACAAGGGGAAAAAAATTTAAGGTGCTTACATTTTATGAGAAACAGCAATGAGAGAAAGCAAAAGTATCTCTTTCAGAGAATATACAATTTACTTATTTCCACCTGGGGAACTCACTAAGGTGCAGTGCAGTGTCTCCTAGAATGGTTGTCATTGAGCATTTCAGTGAGCAGGATGCATGTTAGAATCTCTCTCAAGTGATTGGATGGCTTGACTTGACACATGAGTCAGACATATCTGTGTTCCAATCAGCACTGCCACTCCCTGGGTTTGTCACCTTGAAAAGATATTTTCACTGTATCATTTACTTACAAATACATTTACTTATTTCCATCACAGGATATTCAGTAAATAATTAGTAATACGAACAAACTTCTAGAAGGTGCCCAGTCCTATTTCATGTAGTTAAGTATAAAATTCAGAAATCAAGATAACGGGGCCAGGAGCGGTGGCTCACGCCTGTAATCCCAGCAGTTTGGAAGGCTGAGGCAGGTGGATCACATGAAGTCAGCAGTTCCAGACCAGCCTGGCCAACATGGCAAAACCCTGTCTCTACTAAAATACAAAATTATCCAGGCAATGGGGGCAGGTGCCTGTAATCCCAGCTACTCCAGAGTCTGAGGCGGGAGAATCACTTAAACCTGGGAGGCAGAGGTTGCAGTGAACCGAGATCGTGCCACTCCACTCCAGCCTGGGCAACAGAGATTCCCTCTCAAAAAAACAAAAACAAACAAACAAACAAACATTTTTTTTGTGAATTACTATGTATGTGGAAGAAATAAATCAATCCTAGTCAACCACAAAGTGCCAATTAATCTGATGACATAACCAAGAAATTTTCACCTAAATCTTACAAATAAGGAAACTACATAACCGTACCAAACCGATTATTGAATTGGGTCTGCTTCATCATGCAATTTATAACAGACTTTCAAGTCCCTCCTATGGACCACAAGCCACAAACCGTAGCCGGGCGCGCCATGATTCTTGAATCACACTTTTATCTAATTTTCTAATATTTCCACAGTAACTCCCAGACACTTCTAAAAGGAAAAGTGAGGAACTAGAGACCCCAGCGTTTTCCACTCATGAGTCCTGCATTCTGAGTCAGGATTCCCCTTGATGACTTTCCCATCCCTGCACAATCTGGGTGAGATGAGGCACTGGGAGTGCAGAGCTGCCCAGAGAGGGCCAGTCCAGGGCAAAGCCGCTGCAGAGGAAAAAGACAGAACTCCCAGGGTCCCAGCTGCTGGCCCAGGCACCGTCTTACGGCTCAGGGGGCTAAGAGCCAAGCTGGGCCAAGGAGGGTTTGGGTCCTCAGACTTCGGAGCTGAGAGGAAGTCTGGGTCCAGCTACAGCCACTTTCAGCCCGTTCCCACCAGCCCCCACCCCTCTCTCACAATGACAGACCCAGCACTCACCATTTCTGGGCTTCCAGGGGGTCCCGGTCTTTTAGCCATAAATCTGCGAATACCTGCAGGACACACGGCCACAGAGGCTTGGCCTCTAGGAGCAGAGGATGCAGAGCAGTGAAGAGAAGAACTGCAACTCTGGATACGGAGCAACACAAAGGACCCGCAACATTAGGGAAGCGTCCTGTTTTATCCTGCTGCACACCTGATTAGTTTCTAATCCAATGCTCCTGATTGGATAAAGTTTCAGGACCCACCCTTCACGCCCTGAAGGACGGAAAATTTGATCAGAGACCCGGCTGAATGGAGCAAAAATAACAGCCTAGCTGCAGCCTTTACAGTCAGAGGGCCTCTTCCCTGATCTGAGCCGGGCCAAAGCCAGAGGATATTTGCATTTAACCTTGTGTACCGTCCTGTGCATTTATAAATGATACATAATAGCCGGGCGCGGTGGCTCACGCCTGTAATCCCAGCACTTTGGGAGGCCGAGGCGGGCGGATCACGAGGTCAAGAGATCGAGACCATCCTGGTCACATGGTGAAACCCCGTCTCTACTAAAAATACAAAAAATTAGCTGGGCATGGTGGCGCGTGCCTGTAATCCCAGCTACTCAGGAGGCTGAGGCAAGAGAATTGCCTGAACCCAGGAAGCGGAGGTTGCGGTGAGCTGAGTTAGCGCCATTGCACTCCAGCCTGGGTAACAAGAGCGAAACTCCGTTTCCAAAAAAAAAAAGATACATAATATAGTAATTCATAAATTGAAAAAATATAATGACAATTATTTTAAAATTTCGAATGTTATGACCTTCTTCGCTGCGGATCCTTTGCAGTGATACGGTTTGGCTCTGTGGCTCCACCCTAATCTCACCTCAAGCTGTAATTCCGGGCGGGTGCGGTGGTTCACGCCTGTAATCCCAGCACTTTAAAAGGGGGATACCGGTGGATCACGAGGTCAGAAGCTCAGATCATCCTGGCCAATATAGCGAAATCCTGTCTCTACTAAAAATGCAAAAATTAGCCGGGTGGGGAGGCGCGTGCCTATAGTCCCAGCTACTTCGGGGGGCTGAGGCAGAAGAGTTGCTTGAACCAGGTAGGCGGAGATGAGCCGAGATCACAGCACTGCACTCCAGCTTGGGCTATAGAGCGAGACTCCGTCTCAAAAAAAAAAAAAAAAAAATTGTAATTCTCGTCAGGGCAGGGACCGGGTGGAGGTAATTGTATCATTGGGACGGATTATTCTCATTCTGTTCTTGTGATAGTAAGGGAGCTCTCGAGATAATCTGATCGCTTAAAATTGTGACACGCCCCCCCCACCCCCCACCCCATTCTTTTTCCACCATGTAAGATGTGCCTTACTTTCCCTTCACCTTCTGTCATGGTCATGATTGGAAGTTTCCTGAGGATTCCTCAGCAGTACAGAACTATAATTCAATTAAACCACTTTTTTTTTTTTTGAGACAGAGTTTCGCTCTTGTTACCCAGGCTGGAGTGTAATGGCGCGATCTCGGCTCACCACAACCTCCGCCTCCTGGGTTCAGGCAATTCTCCTGCCTCAGCCTCCTGGGATTACAGGCACGCGCCACCATGCCCAGCTAATTTTTTGTATTTTTAGTAGAGACGGGATTTCACCATGTTGACCAGGATGGTCTTGATCTCTTGACCTCGTGATCCGCCCATCTCGGCCTCCCAAAGTGCTGGGATTACAGGCTTGAGCCACCGCGCCTGGCCCAATTAAACCACTTAAAAAAAAAATTACCCAGTCTGAGGAATTTGTATAAACAATACAGCAGTGTGAAAATGGACTAATCGGGCAGCCTGAGATTTTGAAAAGGAGGCAATCTCTGCATTAAAATATGGACCACAAGTAAATTTTGAATTGTCTAGTAGCCGAATGCTAAAAAGTAAAAAGAAAAAGGAGGGGCTGGGCACAGTGGTATGCCCCAGCACTTTCAGAGGCTGTGGTGGTGGACCCCCTGAAGTCAGGAGTTTGAGACTGGCCTGACCAACATGGCAAAACCCCGTCTCTACTAAAAATACAAAAAATTAGCCCGGCGTAGTGACAGACACTTGTATTCCCAGCTACTGGGGAGGTTGAGGCAACAGAATCGCTTGAACCTGGGAGGCAGAGGTTGCAGTGAGCCGAGATTGTGCCACTGCACTCCAGTCTGGTGACAGAGCAACTCTATCTCAAAATGAAAACAAAAGAAACAGGTGGAATTTATTGCAACAATTTAATCAGTTCAATATATCAAAAATACTATTTTAATATGTGATTAGTATGCAATGGTTAATAAAATGTATACATTACTGAAGCTAAATCTTTGAGTGTAACCTTGTATTTTAACTTTCTAGCACATGGCAGTTAAGACCAGCCACATCCAGCACTCTGTAGTCACCTCAGATGCCTTTGAACCAGAGCTTCTGCATCTGGACAGGTGCTGGGTAAAATGGGGCTTAGACTAACAGTGCATTTCTATGAGGTTAGGCATTCTAAGTCACGGAATAAATAGGAGATTGGCACAAGATACAGTTCACAAAGATCTTGCTGATAGTTTGCAGTAAAGAAGCCACAAAAATCCAACAAAACAAAGATGGGAATGAAAGTGACCTCTGAATGTCCTCAGGGATCATTACACACTGATTATAATGCATTAACATGCTAGAGACGTTCCCACCAGCACCATGACAGTTAGCAAATACCATGGCAACAGCAGAAAGTTACCTTACATGGTGTAAAAGATAAAAGGAAGAGAAACACACCCAGACTAGAATGCAATGGCGCTATCTCAGCTCACTGCAACCTCCGCCTCCTGGGTCCAAGAGATTCTCTTGCCTCAGCCTCCGGAGTAGCTGGAATTACAGGTGCATGCCACCATGCTCAGCTAATTTTTGTATTTTTCATAGAGATGGGGTTTCACCATGTTGGCCAGGCTGGTCTTGAACTCCTGACCTCAAGTGATCCACCAACCTCTGCCTCCCAAAGTGCTGGGGTTACAGGCATGAACCATCAACCCTGGCCCTAAATTCTTTCTTGTACAAGATCCAAGACCCCACTCTTCGGTTCTGGATTGGGACCATTTCTGGAAGCTTCTTTTCAGTGAATCACAAAGGGATGATACTAAGGAAACCTCCAACCCAAAAGAAATAGACTGAGTCACGAATTGGCTGTTTCTAAGTGGTGGCGTACCTGGGTAAAGAATGGGATTGGGTTAGTAGTCCACTTTAGGGAGTTAGAGTGTCTCCTAAGACAGATAAGATAAAAGGTCCCTTTTAATAAAAGGCAAGAACACTTGACAAAACTTGTGTTTGAGGCGCAACTTAGAAAGGTGAGAGTCTTTCCTAAGATTTAGGGAGTTAGAGGCCCCTCTCAGTAAAGTCTCTCTCAGCTAGGATTATAATTTGCATTATGGAATGTTAACCACTATTGTCTTTGTGTTTGTTTGTTTGTTTTAACACAGAGTCCCCCTCTTGTCACCCAGGCTGGAGTGCAATGGCCAGATCTCGGCTCACTGCAACCTCCACCCCCTGGTTCAAGTGATTATCCTGCCTCAGCCTCCCAAGTAGCTGGGATTACAGGTGCATGCAACCATGCCCAGCTAATTTTTGTATTTTCAGTAGAAACAGGTTTTCACCATGTTGGCCAGGCTGGTCTTGAACTCCTGACCTAAGCTGATCCACTCACCTAAGCCTCCCGAAGTGCTGGGATTATAGGCATGAGCCACCACACCCGGCCCTGTCTTTGGATTGATATGCTTTCCACTTTTTGCTGATGGCTGTGGCTGACAGAATTAGAACAGTACAGAATCATGGAACATGGGAAGCCTTTTCCTCCCTAATGTGGGAAACTTGAGAGCTGATTGGAATTCTAAAAAAGATTCTTTCCCAACCAACAAGCAGCCACCTAAGCTTGATTCAGTGCAATGCATGGCTCTTTTTCTGGCTTTCCTGAGCGCTTCACCATTCCTGCTGGGCCATAGGCAATGCCTCTCTCTCTCTCTGTCTCTCTTTCCCTTTCCTCTCTTTTCTGTTATCCCGGCCACCATCTTGCCCAGAGACCACATGTTGAAACTTCTGGTCAGAAGTCTCTGAAACAAGCCAGATACAGTAGCTCCTGCCTGTGATGTCAGCTCTATGCTTCTTCTGGGAGACTCCAGTAGAGACTGCTCAGTGCTGTAGCTCAGTAGCTGGGCTTTGCTGCCTCACAGTGCTAGCCTGGCTTCGGGGTTCAGTTTCTGGCTTAGGAAATGAGTCATTTCTGATTTGGTATCTCCGTGAACATTTGCTGATTCTCTTCCCCTCCACGAACCATCTTGGATTTTTCTTTCTCTGAGCTTCCTTTGAAGATTCTAGATTTTGTGGAAACTGCTTGCCACCTTTTTGAAAACACTTTGTACGCTTGTGGTTAGGTTTACAACCTTAGTTACAGCTTATTGGTTTTAGGAGGTGGAGGTTGTTTAGTGAGCAGAGGTTGACCACTGCACTACAGCCTGGGCAACAGAGGTAGATGCCATCCGAAAAAAAAAAGAAAAGAAAAAGAAAAAGGAAAAAGCTTATTGGTTTCACCTGGGAAGTTGTTAGTAAAGTTTAAAAATCAGAAATATTGGCAGTTTGGCATGGCTAAAGTCAAATAATAAGAGAATTAAATAATTTTTTTAAAAAGATCATCATGGTTAAAAGTCAGCTTAATTATTATTGTTATTTTAAGATGAAGTCTAGCTCAGTCACTCAGGCTGGAGTGCAGTGGTGTAATCTTGGCTCATTGCGACCTCCACCTTCCTGGAATAATACACCTGCCTCAGCCTCCCAAGTAGCTTGGATTACAGGTGCCTGAAAACATACCCAGCTAATTTTTGTATTTTTAGTAGAGATGGCTGCCTTTCACCCTATTGACCAGGCTGGTCTTGAACTCCTGACCTCAAGTGATCCACCTGCCTTGGCCTCCCAAAGTGATGGGATTACAGGCGTTAGCCATTGCACCTGTCCGAAAATTCAGCTCAACTGATTGCAGATATTCAAGCTCTAAGAGCCTGGAACTCCTTGGAAAAAAACAGAGAAGGTGCCACAATAGACACTTTGGGAAAACGTCTGTTTTCCTCATGAAACCTCAGGAAATGGAAGTGGATAGATCCCTCTCAAAGTCTAAGTCTCTGTTCCATTTTGCATTGCATTATCTGATGGATTTTACTTTCCAGGGTATCAGAAATTACTTCACATTATGAAAGAACTTAAGATATGTAATAGCTAGTGGTAGCTATGAGGGTATACTCGGCTTTTCACATATTTGAATCAGAGAAGTGTGCTCTTGGCCACCTAGAAGGTGTGGAAATGTCTCCTCCCCACACTGAGAGGTAAGATGCCAATGGGTGATGGGCTGATTCCCTCTTTTGGGGATCCAGGTTCTAGTATAAAAATAGGAGTTTTAATTTGGAGGATCTGTTGTGCCTTCTGGCTGTGCCTACTTATTAGGCTGTACACACTGCACGGTTTTTGCTTTCTTGTCCCAGGGATCTGCCCTAAAGCCAGGGTGGTAATCCAAATAATAAACTGACAAATGAAAATCTTACAGGCACTTGAACTTCTTCCATCTGTATATTTATATGTGTTTTGTGTGAAATCAAAGAGCTTTGATTAATTGGTTTAAAAATAGTAAGAGTTTAAAATTAAAGATTTTATCAGAAAAATAAAAACTGGTATGTTTTAACTTACATGACTTCAGCAATCTTTGGGAAATAAAAACAGTTGTACATGCTAGATATGTAAAAAAAGTAAAATGTGTTTTTGGCAAAAGATGACAAGAAGTCATGGGAACGTGGATTAGTTTTGGCCTAAATTAAAGGGTTAAAGAATTGCTTTATGTTAGATAAAATAGAGCTAAAGGTCTAACCAAGTTGTGAAATGTTTGTAAAAAATTAAGTCTTGTAAAAGAATTTCTGGATGTTAACATATTGACTAAAATTAAAGGGGTATTCAGTTTTTTTAGTAAACTGAACATGGGAATAAAATCACAGATGGTTTTCCTTAGAGCACTAATCTGCTCTTTCACAAAAATTGCAGTGTTATAAAAGGATTATAGGACTCTTACCTTTTGGTCAAACTGATTAAGACTAGATAGATCTGTCTATAAGGTTTTACTAAGAATTGGGTTTGACATCAATAATGCACTAATGCAAGGTTGAGATAGCTTTTTCCCAGGAACAAGATTTTCCTATAATAATTTAAAGATGAAAGACTTTTGTCTGCCCTTTTGAATAAACTGGAGCAACAGGAAAAAGAAAAGATTTTTTAGAAAGTGAAGTCTTCCCTCTATTAATGAGTAAAAATTTTTGCCTTTTTAAAATGTTAGAGTTATCATTTTGGTTAACGAAGGACTTATGATAACTTGGGATTTGATATTTGACAAACTTTAAAAAATCAATTTATAAATTATGTATTTTTCTTACATAAATATCTTTTAGATATTAGGTGCCCTAAAGTACAAAAGTGACATTTTGTTTATTTGGTATAAAAATCATACAGGAAGAATTGTCAGAAAGCATTGTCAGGCTGGACGCAGTGGCTCACACCTGTAATCCCAGCACTTTGGGAGGCCAAGGAGGGTGGATCACCTGAAGTTAGGAGTTAGAGACCAGCCTGGCCAATGTGGTGAAACCCCGTCTCTACTAAAAATACAAAAATTAGCCATCTGTGGTGGTGGACATATGTAATCCCAGCTACTCAGAAGGCCGAGAGGCAGGAGAATTGCTTGAACCCAGGAGGCAGAGGTTGCGGTGAGCCGAGATTGTGGCATGGTACCCCAGTCTGGGCAACAAGAGCAAAACTCTATCTCAAAAAAAGAGAAAGCATTGTCAAATACAAAATGGTATTTGGTTTTCCTTGGGCTGTACTTGTATAAATGTTTTTGGTATGTTTTTTTTAAAATAATGGAAAACTCCTATAATTCTGATATGACTTACTGTATGTTATTAGTAGTAATAATTGTTATATCAAACTGTTGTATGCCATAGAAGTAACCAAAGTCTCCCGGTCAATCGTGGCTTCAATAGTGGCTGTGCTAAGACTTTTTGTCATCCACAGACAATTGTTGTCCTGTTTTAATCCTCATTGGCATAACAATTATTACTACTAATAACATACACTAAGTCATATCAGAATTATAGGAGTTTTCCATTATTTTAAAACATTATTTTGAGATAGAGTTTTGCTCTTGTTGCCCAGACTGGAGTACCATGCCACAATCTCAGCTCACCGCAACCTCTGACTCCTGAGGGTTCAAGCGATTCTCCTGCCTCTCGGCCTTCTGAGTAGCTGAGATTACATATGTCCACCACCACAGATGGCTAATTTTTGTATTTTTAGTAGAGACGGGGTTTCACCATGTTGGCCAGGCTGGTCTCTAACTCCTAACTTCAGGTGATCCACCCTCCTTGGCCTCCCAAAGTGCTGGGATTACAGGTGTGAGCCACTGCGTCCAGCCTGACAATGCTTTCTGACAATTCTTCCTGTATGATTTTTATACCAAATAAACAAAATGTCACTTTTGTACTTTAGGGCACCTAATATCTAAAAGATATTTATGTAAGAAAAATACATAATTTATAAATTGATTTTTTAAAGTTTGTCAAATAGCAGATTATCATAAGTCCTTCATTAACCAAAATGATAACTCTAACATTTCAAAAAGGCAAAAATCTTTACTCATTAATAGAGGGAAGACTTCACTTTCTAAACGATCTTTTCTTTTTTTCCTGTTGCTCCAGTTTATTCAAAAGGGCAGACAAAAATCTTTCATTTTTAAATTATTATAGGAAAATCTCATTCACGGGAAAAAGCTAAGTCTCACCCTTGCATTAGTCCAATATTGATGTCAAACCCAATTCTTAATAAAACCTTATAGACAGATCTATCTAGTCTTAATCAGTTTGACCATAAGGTCAGAGTCCTATAATCCTTTTATAACACTTTACAATTTTCTCAAAGAGCAGATTAGTGCTCTAAGGAAAACCATTTGTGATTTTGTTCCAGTGTTCAATTTATTAAAAAACTGAATACCCCTTTAACTTTAGTCAATATGTTAACACACAGAAATTCTTTTACCGGATTCACTTTTTTCTAAACATTTCACAACTTGGTTAGACCTTCAGCTCTATTTTATCTAACTTAAAACAATTCTTTAACCCTTTAATTTAGGCCAAAACTAATCCACGTTCCCATGACTTCTTGTCATCTTTTGCTAAAAACGTATTTTACTTTTTTCACATACCTAGCATGTACAACTGTTTTTATTTCCCAAAGATTACTAAAGTCATGTAAATCAAAACACATCACAGTTTCTATTTTTCTAAAAATCTTTGATTTAAGCTTTTATTATTTTGTAAGGAATTAATCAAAGCTCGTTTATTTCAGGCACAACACATATAAATACACAGATGGAAGAAAGTGAAGTACCTGTAAGATTTTTCATTTGTCAGCTTCTTAACTGGATTAGCACCCTGGCTTCAGGATGGGTACCTAGGAGGAACAGGCCAGGAAAGAAAAACCAAGCAGTTGGCAGGCCAAATTTGGGAGGCCAAGGCAGGCGGATCACCTGAGGCCAGGAGTTCAAGTCCAGCCTGTCAACATGGTGAAATTTCATCTCTATTAAAAATACAAAAATTAGCTGGTGGTGGTAGGCACCTGTAATCCCAGCTACTCTGGAGGCTGGGGCAGGAGAATTGCTTAATCTGGGGAGGTGGAGATTGCAGTGAGCCTCAGTGACAGAGCAAGACTCCATCTCAAAAAAAAAAAAAAAAAAAAGAGATAATAATTAAGCCAACTTTTAACCATAATGCTCATTAAAAAGAATATTTAATTATCTTATTACTTGACTTTAGCCATGCCAAACTGTCAATATTTCTGATTTTTGAACTTTACTAACATAACTTCCCAGGTGAAACCAGTAAGTTTTTTCCTTTTTCTTTTTCTTTTCTTTTTTTTTTTTTTTCAGATGGCATCTACGTCTGTTGCCCAGGCTGTAGTGCAGTGGTCAACCTCTGCTCACTAAACAACCTCCACCTCCTAAAACCAATAAGCTGTAACTAAGGTTGTAAACCTAACCACAAGCGTACAAAAAGGTGGCAAGCAGTTTCCACAAAATCTAGAATCTTCAAAGGAAGCTCAGAGAAAGAAAAATCCAAGATGGTTCGTGGAGGGGAAGAGAATCGGCAAATGTTCACGGAGATACCAAATCAGAAATGACTCATTTCCTAAGCCAGAAACTGAACCCCAAAGCCAGGCTAGCACTATGAGACAGCAAAGCCCAGCTACTGAGCTACAGCACTGAGCAGTCTCTACTGGAGTCTCCCAGAAGAAGCGTAGAGCAGCCAGTGTTGAGCTTGCAAAGGTTTTTAACTTCTCAAGGTCATTTTTTAGGGTTAAATATAACATAAATTGCAAACGTTCTGTATGCTGGATGGTGGAGGGCAAGAGAAAATACTGCCACATGACTACAAGATCAAGCTCCCAAGAACATAAAACAAGAGGAAACCTCACCCATTTTGTTGTTGTTGTTGTTGTTTCAGAAACTTCTATTTTGTTTCTTTGTTTTTTTGAGATGGAGCCTGTCTCTGTCTCCCAGGCTGGAGTGCCATGGCACGATCTCTGCTCACTGCAACCTCTGCCTCCTGGGTTCAAGCAAGTCTCCCTGCCTCAGCCTCCTGATAGCTGGGACTACAGGTGCCCGCCACCAACCTGGCTAATTTTTTGTATTTTTAGCAGAGACAAGGTTTCATGATGTTGCACAGGCTGGTCTTGAACTCCTGACCTCTGGTGATCTTCCCACCTCAGGGTCCCAAAGTGCTGGGATTACAGGCGGGAGCCACTGTACCTGGCCTATTTCAGAGACTTCTGACCAGAAGTTTTAACACGTGGTCTCTGGGCAAGATGGTGGCCCGGATAACAGAAAAGAGAGGAAAGGGAAAGAGAAAGAGACAGAGACAGAGAGACAGAGACAGACAGAGAGAGAGAGAGAGAGAGAGAGAGAGAGAGAGAGAGAGAGAGAGAGAGAGAGAGGCACTGCCTATGGCAAGGGGAGAAAGGTGAGGAGCTCAGGAAAGCCAGAGAAAGATGCATGCATTGCACTGAATCAAAAGTTTAGGTGGCTGCTTTTTGGTTGTCAAAGAATCTTTTTTGGAAGTCCAAGGGCTCTCAAGTTTCCCACTTTAGGGACAAGAAAGCTTCCCATGGTTCATGATCCTGTACTGGCCTAATTCTGTCAGCCACAGCCATCAGCAAAAAGTAGAAGGCAGATCGATCTAAAGACAGGACTGGGAGCAATGGCTCATGCCTGTAATCCCAGCACTTTGGAAGACTTAGGTGGGTGAATCAACTGGGGTCAAGAGTTCAGGCCAGGCCAACATGATGAAACCCCGCCTCTACTAAAAATACAAAAATTAGCAGGGCATGGTGGCATCCTAGCTGCTTGGGAGGCTGAGGCAGGAGAATTGCTCGAACTTGGGAGGCAGAGGTTGCAGTGAGCAGAGATCTTGCCATGCACCCCAGCCTGGGCAACAAGAGTGAGACTCTGTCTCAAATTAAAACAAATACACAAACACAAAGATAATAGTGGTTAACATTCCATAATGCCAAATCTAATCTTAGCTGAGACAGACTTTACTGAGAGGGGCCTCTAACCCCCTAAATCTTAGGAAAGACTCTCACCTTTCTAAGTTGCGCCTCAAACACAAGTTTTGTCAAGTGTTCTTGCCTTTTATTAAAAGGGACCTTTTATCTTATCTGTCTTAGGAGACACTCTAAATCCCTAAAGTGGGCTACTAACCCAATCCCATTCTTTACCCAGGTACGCCACCACTTAGAAACAGCCAATTCGTGACTCAGTCTATTTCTTTTGGGTTGGAGGTTTCCTTAGTATCATCCCTTTGTGATTCACTGAAAAGAAGCTTCCAGAAATGGTCCCAATCCAGAACCGAAGAGTGGGGTCTTGGATCTTGTACAAGAAAGAATTTAGGGCCAGGGTTGATGGTTCATGCCTGTAACCCCAGCACTTTGGGAGGCAGAGGTTGGTGGATCACTTGAGGTCAGGAGTTCAAGACCAGCCTGGCCAACATGGTGAAACCCCATCTCTATGAAAAATACAAAAATTAGCTGAGCATGGTGGCATGCACCTGTAATTCCAGCTACTCCGGAGGCTGAGGCAAGAGAATCTCTTGGACCCAGGAGGCGGAGGTTGCAGTGAGCTGAGATGGCGCCATTGCATTCTAGTCTGGGGGACACAGCGGGACTCTGTCAAAAAAAAAAAAAAAAAAAAAAAGAAGGAAAGAAAGAGAGAGGAAGAAAGAAAGAATTTGGGGTGAGTCTGCAGTGCAAAGCAAAAGCAAATTGATTCAGAAAGTAAAGGAATAAAAGAAGAGCTACTCCATAGGCAGAGCAGCAGTGTCAGCTGCTCGATAAAGAATACTTACAGTTGCTTCTTGAGTATATGCTAGACAAGGGGTGGATTATTCATGAGTTTTACAAGAAAGGGGTGGGCAATTTCCAGAAAGGTGTGTTTCTCTTCCTTTTATCTTTTAGACCATGTAAGGTAACTTTCTGTTGTTGCCATGGTATTTGCTAACTGTCATGGTGCTGGTGGGAACGTCTCTAGCATGTTAATGCATTATAATCAGTGTGTAATGATCCCTGAGGACATTCAGAGGTCACTTTCATTCCCATCTTTGTTTTGTTGGATTTTTGTGGCTTCTTTACTGCAAACTATCAGCAAGATCTTTGTGAACTGTATCTTGTGCCAATCTCCTATTTATTCCGTGACTTAGAATGCCTAACCTCATAGAAATGCACTGTTAGTCTAAGCCCCATTTTACCCAGCACCTGTCCAGATGCAGAAGCTCTGGTTCAAAGGCATCTGAGGTGACTACAGAGTGCTGGATGTGGCTGGTCTTAACTGCCATGTGCTAGAAAGGGAAAATACAAGGTTACACTTAAAGACTTAGCTTCAAAAATGTACATGCTTTCTTACCATTACATACCAATCACATATTAAAATAACAATATTTTTGATATATTGGGCTGATTAAATTGTTACAGTCAATTCCACCTGTTATTCTACCTGTTTCTTTTGTTTTCATTTTGAGATAGAGTTGCTCTTTTTCCAGACTGGAGTGCAGTGGTGCGATCTTGGCTCACTGTAACCTCTGCCTTTTGGGTTCAGGCGATTTTCCCACCTCAGACTCCTGAGTAGCTGGGATTACAAGTGCCTATCACCACACCCAGCTAATTTTTTGTATTTTTAGTAGAGACGAGGTTTTGTCATGTTAGCCAGGATGGTCTTGAACTCCTGACCTCTGATGATCTGCTGCCTTGGCCTCTCAAAGTGCTGGAATCACAGGAGTGAGCTGCTGCATCCGGCTCCACCTTTTTCTTTTTACTTTTTAACATTTGGCAACTAGAAAATTCAAAATTTACATGTGGTTCATATATTACTGCAGAGATTGCCTCCTTTTTGAAATCTCAGGCTGCCCGGATGTATTAGTCCATTTTCACACTGCTATAAACAAATACCTCAGACTGCATAATTTAAGGAAAAAAAAGTGGTTTAATCGATTCACTCCGCGGCTGAGAATCGTCAGGGAACTTCCAATCAAGCCCATGACAGAAGGTGAAGAGAAAGCAAGGCACATCTTACATGGTGGAAAAAGAGAGAGAATGGGGGTGGGGTGGGGGGAATGTGCCACAATTTTAAACCATCAGATATCTTGAGAGCTCCCTTAACTATCACAAGAACAGCATGAAGATAATCTGTCCCAGTGACTGAACCACCTCCCACCTGGTCCCTGCCCTGACACCTGGAAGTTACAATTTATTTTACTTTTAATTTTTACTTTATTATTTTTTAAATATAGACGGGGTTTCACCATGTTGGTCAGGCTGGTCTTGAACTCCTGATCTCAGGTGATCCACCCGCCTTGGCCTCCAAAGTGCTTGGATTACAGGCGTGAGCCACCACGCCCGGCCTAAGATCTTTTTTTTTTTTTTAAAGAGAGAGTGTCATCCCGTTGCCGAAGCTGGAGTGCAGTGCTGCAATCTCGGCTCATTGTAACCTCTGCCTGCCGGGTTCAAAAGATTCTTCTGCCTCAGCCTCCCAAGTAGCTGGGACTACAGCGCGACCCTCCATACCTCGCTAATTTTTGTATTTTTAGTAGAGACAGGGTTTCACTATACTGGCCAGACTGGTCTCAAACTTCTGACCTCTGTGATCCACATGCCTTGGCCTCCCAAAGTGCTGGGATTATAGGCATGAGCCACTGTGCCTGGCCCAGAAGTAAAATTTGAGATGAGATTTGGGTGGAGCCACAGAACCAAACCATATCACTGCAAAGGGTCCGCAGCAAAGATCATAAAATGCGAAATTTTGTCATTATATATTTAGCTTTATGAATAACTATGTATCATTTATAAATGCCTATGTTATTCACAAGGTTAAATGCAAATATACTCAGGGGTTGGCATGACTCAGATCAGGGAAGAAGCCCCCGTGACTATAAAGGATGTAGCGTAGGCTGTTATTTTTGCTTCATTCAGCACAGTGTCTGATCAAATTTTCCATCCTTCAGGGCGTGTGTTTTCAGGACCCACACACACAGGGTCCTGAAACCTTATCCTGCAGCTGGAGAGAACAGGACGCTTCCCTAATGCTGCGGGTCCTTTGTGTTGCTCCGTATCCAGAGTTGCAGTTCTTCTCTTCACTGCTCTGCATCCTCTGCTCCTAGAGGCCAAGCCTCTGTGGCCGTGTGTCCTGCAGGTATTCGCAGATTTATGACTAAAAGACCGGGACCCCCTGGAAGCCCAGAAATGGTGAGTGCTGGGTCTGTCATTGTGAGAGAGGGGTGGGGGCTGGTGGGAACGGGCTGAAAGTGGCTGTAGCTGGACCCAGACTTCCTCTCAGCTCCGAAGTCTGAGGACCCAAACCCTCGTTGGCCCAGCTTGGCTCTTAGTCCCCCTGAGCCGTAAGACGGTGCCTGGGCCAGCAGCTGGGACCCTGGGAGTTCTGTCTTTTTCCTCTGCAGCGGCTTTGCCCTGGACTGGAGCCCTCTCTGGGCAGCTGTGCACTCCCAGCGCCTCATCTCACCCAGATGGTGCAGGGATGGGAAAGTCATCAGGGGGGAATCCTGACTCAGAATGCAGGATTCATGAGTGGAAAGCGCTGTGGTCCCTTGGGTCCCTAGTTCCTCATTTTTCCTTTTAGAAGTGTCTGGGAGTCGGTGCCAAAATATTAGAAAATTAGATAAAGGTGTGATTCAAGAATCATAGTGCGTCCAGCTAACGGTTTGTGGCTTGTGGTCCATGGGAGAGACTTGAAAATCTGTTAGAAGTTGCATGAGGACGCAGACCCAATTCAATAATCGGTTTGGTGCGGTTATGTAGTTTCCTTAAGATTTAGGTGAAAATTTTTTGGTTATGTCACCAGAGATTAATTGGCAGTCTATGGTTGACTAGGCTTGATTTATTTCTTCAATATAGTAATTTTCAAGAAATACTTTTTTTTTTTAATTTTTATTTTTGAGAGGGAGTCTTTCTCTGTCACCCAGGCTGGAATGGAACTGCACGCTCTCAGGCTCTGGAGTAGCTGAGATTGCAGGTGCCCACCACCACGCTGGCCTATTTTCGTATTTTTAGTAGAGACGGGGTTTTACCATGTTGGCTAGGGCAGTATTGAACTCATGACCTGAAGGGATCCGCCCACCTCATTCTCCTAAAGTGCTGGGATTATAGGGATGAGCCACTGAGCCCAGCTATGAGAGATACACTTGAATTAGATTTTGTTGTTGTTAGAACAACTCAGCAAAATAAAATTCCTGTTTATCGTTGGACAACATTGTTTCACACATACATCAAACAGGCCAAAACAAAACAGCAACTTCATAGACAAAAAAGGAAAAAAAGGAAACCTTTTAATCTTTGGCCTTTTAACCATCTCATACAAACCAACTAGTTATAGTACAGCTAAGTACATACACAACAATGGTACTGGAATGCTCGGAATACACTTGTTTTTCTGTTGTCGTTTTCGCTTTTTTTTTTACAAGATTTTCTTTCTCCTTTGAGATTATAATGAACATGCTCACACCACAAGTAAAGTCAGAAGTAGGACAGAAAACACTCTGAAGGCTGGTTTGGTCATCGGAGATCATTAAAAATGGCTGACCCTACTCAAGCCTGTAATCCCAGCACTTTGGGAGGCCGAGGCGGGTGGATCACGAGGTCAAGAGATCGAGACCATCCTGGTCAACATGGTGAAACCCCGTCTCTACTAAAAATACAGAAATTAGCTGGGCATGGTGGCGCGTGCCTGTAGTCCCAGCTACTCGGGAGGCTGAGACAGGAGAATTGCTTGAACCCAGGAGGCGGAGGTTGCGGTGAGCCGGGAACGCGCCATTGCACTCCAGTCTGGGTTACAAAGGGTGAAACTCCGTCTCAAAAAAAAAAAAAAAAAAATGGCTGACCCTAACAATATGGACAAAAATATAAAATGTAAATAAAAAATACAAACAAATTTCCTTTTTAAAGTACTTTTAAGAAAAAAAGCAGGGCCTTGGAAGTTTTGGCTCTGTTTTCCTCCCGTTGCAAATTCTCATGGTTTGGGTTGGGTGGTGGAGCGCGCGTGTCGTCTGCGGGTGGCACTGCCTGCGGTGGGCGGGCGGGCCGGCCTCTCTACTGGAAGGTGACCACGTTTAGATTCTGAGATGGGAAGTGGAGGGTGAATAGGTCACGGCGGCCTTTTTTTTTTTTTTTTTTTTAGTTTAACTTCTCCTTTTTTGCTGTCTAATCATCCTCGTCGGTCTTCTGCTTCTTGGTATCGACATCGTCATCCTCAGCATCTTCAGCTGCCCGCTTGCCCACAGCCGACTCAGCTTCCTCATCTTCATCTCCATCCTCCTCCTCACCATCACCTTCTTCTTCCTCCTCCTCTTACTCCCCACCTTCTTCCTCTTCTTCATCTACCTCATTGTCAGCCTCCTCCCCATTTTCCTCATTCGCATTCCCGTTAGCTGGGGCGTCTCTTCCATTTTCCGCCTCTTCCACAACTTCCTTCTTCTCCTTTAAGTCCTTGGTGTGATTTCGGAGCTGGTGTCTGTGGCTGCATCTGACATGGTGGGGCACGCCGGTGATCCGATGCGGGGGACTAAAAAGAAAGCAAGAGTTCAGGGACTCTGGCGATAAAGCTGCCGAAGTCCATGACGGCGAAAGAGGCACGCGGCGGAGGCCACTGCGGCAAGCAAGAAGTCTGACGAGGAACAATGCAAAGATGGCTTCAGAGCAGCCAGTGGGGAGATTTTGTTTTTAAGTGAGAGCTGAGAACAATCAATCCACTTTAGTCTAAATGCCTGCTGTTTAAATATTTTAGACTCCACAGGAAACTGGTTTTCCCTTGCTTTTTTTTTTCTTTTGAGAGAGTGTCTTGATCTGTCGCCTAGGCTGGAGTGTAGTGGTGCAATCTCAGCTCACTGCAAACTCTCCTTCCTGGGTTCAAGTAATTCTTCTGCTTCAGCCTCCTGAGTAGCTGGGATTACAGGTGCCTGCCACCATGCCTGGCTAATTTTTGTACTTTTAGTAGAGACAGACTTTTGTCATATTGGCCAGGCTAGTCTCAAACTCCTGGCCTCAAGTGATCTATCTACCCGCCTTTGCCTCTCAAAGTGCTGGGATTACAGGAATAAGGGATTGTACCCAGCCTGCATTTTTCAACTCCCCGCCCCCCCCCCCCCGACCGAGTTTTGCTCTGTCACCAAGCCTGGAGTCCAGCGGTGCGATCTCTGCTTACTGCAATCTCCAACTCCTGGGTGCAAATTATTCTCTTGCCTCAGCCTCCTGGGTAGCTGGGATTCCAGGGGCCCACCACCACACCTGGCTAGTTTTTGGATTTTTCATAGAGACGGAGTTTTGCCATGTTGGCCAGGCTGGTCTCAAACTCCTGACCACAGGTGATCCGCCCACCTTGGCTTCCCAAATTGCTGGGATTACAGAAGTGAGCCACCACGCCCACCCTCAACTGTGTCTTAAGCAGGGTCTTAAGTCAACCTCCCTGTTCTCACAGACTAACTCTGGCCTGAAGTAAAATATTACATTTCCAGTTCCAACTGACATTCCCACATGCCAACTTTTCCTTCTAACTCACATTATTATCTATTTGTTCTTTCTTGTATGTTTCAGACACAGTACTTACATTAATTATTTTTGTTTTTAAAGGCATTGGATGACACTTAAAAGGTGCCATTCAATGCTTTGTGAAAAAAGTTTCCCGTTTGTAAATATTTTACATAAGAAAGCAGAGGCCTGGCACAGTGACTCATGCCTGTAATTCTAGGACTCTGGGAGACCCAGGCGAGCGGATCACTTGAGGTCAGGAGTTGGAAACCAGTCTGGCCAACATGATGGAAGGAACTCCATCTCTACTAAAAGTACAGAGAAATTAGCTGGGCGTCGTGGTGGGTGCCTGTAATCTCAGCTAGTCAGGAGGCTGAGGCAGGAGAATGGCTTGAACCCAGGAGACGAAGGTTGCAGTGAGCTGAGATTTTGCCACTGCACTCTTCACCTGGACAAAAGGGCAAGACTTCATCTTAAAAAAAAAAAAAAAAAAGCAGAGAATAATACTCTGACACTATTGTAAAAAATTTCTGTGCTTCTTCTTTTATCTTCTCCAAGCACAGACATCTTATCATAAGGTCTGGGTTTAGTTTTTAGGGGAGAAACCTTACAGGGTAATGTCTCTTCAGCCACAGGTTAGTTTTTTTTTTTTTCTGGTTAGGGTCTTAATACTGCTTGGGGATAAATCAGGATACCCACCCTGGCCATGTCTGCTGGAGTGTCTAGTGAAAATCATTCCCTGAGTTATTTTCTTTTGGAAACCATCATTCTCAGCAAACTGACACAAGGAGAGAAAACCAAACACTGCATGTTATCACTCATAGGCGGGTGTTGATCAATTAGAACACGTGGACACAGAGAGGGGAGCATCACACACTGCGGTCAGTTGGGGAGGTCTAGGGGAGGGACAGCAGGGGGTGGGGAGGGATAACGAGGGGAGAAATACCAGATATAGGTGATGGGGGATGAAGGCAGCAAATCACCTTGCCATGTCTGTACCTATGCAACAATCCTGCATGATCTGCACATGTACCCCAGAACGTAAAGTACAATAAAAAATAAATAAATAAAAAAGAAAACAACACACAGTATGAAGTATAGCCTTTCAAGAGAGCAAATGGATTCCCTGGGGCTGAGAGCAATCTCCTATAAAAGTGTACTTCCTAAAGGAAGTATGATCCCTTAGGACATTAGAATTGTCTTTACCCAACTCAGCTTCCATTTCATGGAGGCACATTGCTGTTAGCCAATCACATGCTAGTATTGAGGGAAAATCACAGAAGTAATTTCTGCCCTCTGGATTCTGTCAAATTTGTGAAGGGGAAAAAAAAACTATACCTAAAGACAAGAAAAATTACCCCCAATAAGATGGTGCAAGAATCCCAAAGTAATTGCACCTGGGGACTTCAGTAAGGCACAGTGTAGTGTCTCCTGGAATGGCTGTCATTAAGCATTTCAGTGAGCAGGATGCACGTTAGAGACTCTCTCTCGTGATTGGATGGCTTGACTTGACACATGAGTCAGACATATCTGTGTTCCAATCAGCACTGCCACTCCCTGGGTTTGTCATCTTGAAAAGATATTTTCACTTCTTTTGACTTAAGTTAGTCAACTGCAAATTGCATTTTAACAGTAGAGCTCAATATGTAAGAAAATATTTACAAAGGGCATGAAAGAGGTGAGTTTCAGAAAAAAAATTCAGTCACGTATTCTATTTGTTACGAATTCAGATTTACCCTTTTCTTTTCCAGAGTGAGTGTAGAAATTTTCTCTGGTGTCTTATTTTTTGGCTGCGTGATTTCAGACAGTACTCTAAGGTTTAGCTTTGGGAATATTACCAAGGGAAAGAATATGAAAAATGTTTCTTCCATTATCGCTGTAGGAAATGAATAAATTTGGACAAGAAAATGTGGTAGATAACTGGGGAATTACATAGATTCATCAAAATATTAGTCTCTCTTTTTGCAAAATTAGTTTGTGACAGTAAATGCCTCTGCCCTACATCTTGCTATCTTATTTTTATTTTTGAGATGAAGTCTCACTCTGTTGCCCAGGCTGGAGTCCAGTGGTGCAATCTCAGCTCACTGCAATCTCCGACTCCTGGGTTCAAGCGATTCTCCTGCCTCAGCTTCCTGGGTAGCTAGAAGTACAGATGCCTGCCACCACGTTCAGCTAATTTTTGTATTTTTAGTAGAGATGGAGTTTTGCCATGTTGGCCAGGCTGGTCTCAAACTCCTGATTTCAGGTGATCCACTTGCCTGGGCCTCTCAAAGTGCTGGGATTGCTAAACCTTATGAGATGAGACTGGGCACCTTATAGAAATTTGCTCATATTATTATTTACTGAATATCCTGTGATGGAAATAAGTAAATGTATTTGTAAGTAAATGATACAGTGAAAATATCTTTTCAAGGTGACAAACCCAGGGAGTGGCAGTGCTGATTGGAACACAGATATGTCTGACTCATGTGTCAAGTCAAGCCATCCAATCACTTGAGAGAGATTCTAACATGCATCCTGCTCACTGAAATGCTCAATGACAACCATTCTAGGAGACACTGCACTGCACCTTAGTGAGTTCCCCAGGTGGAAATAAGTAAATTGTATATTCTCTGAAAGAGATAGATACTTTTGCTTTCTCTCATTGCTGTTTCTCATAAAATATAAGCACCTTAAAATTTTTTTCCTTTGTATAAACACTGCATTTCAGTAATTTTTCTGGATTTCTCTAACACTTACTTTCAAAAACTAAGTGACCATCTCCGACTTGGAAATTAAAGCCTGAGCCCTGTGACTCCATGTTAAGGGCAATATGGAGCCTGCAAAGGGAGGTTGTTGAAGGCCTTGTCAGTTCTTTCTAGGGAGCCTCCCCTGCAAATGTCCCAGCCTGCTCACCCCAGTCATGGAAGAAGCCTTTATACTTAGATAAGCAACAGACCCCAGAAAAGCTGGGGACCCACAGGCAGATGCAGTTAGCGTTAGAATGGGTGGGAATTGGGAGGATCTTACTGAAGATAAAGGTGTTGCGTTTTGGGTCAGTTTCTGGACTTTGTAAAATAAAACAAAGTTAGATTTAGGTAAGAAGTTCTGAATCCCAACAACAGGAAAAAAAGTACCAAGTATAAGATTTTTAAGGATATCAATGTTTAGGCAGACCAGGACTTTCTTTCATAGAGAATAGCAAACAAGCTTAGAAAGAAGGTGGAATGAGAATGGCATGATAGAAGGAAGGGGGCAAAATTAGATTCTAGATCAGAGGCTGTTTTACCCTGAAGCCAGCAGGTTCTTAAGGAGAGACAGAAAATGGGCTTGTATGTTGACTCAGACTGAGGGTAGCTCAAAGGTCAGGAGCCCAGGGAGAAGAGAAAAATTTAAGCAAAGTTGATTAAGAGGTATTTTGTTTTGATCACTGAAGAAAAGTATTTAGCTGATTCATTTATAAGAAAGAGGTGGACATTTGCAGTCTATGTCTGGCTATGTGATAAGTAAGAAAACGCAAAACCATCTAAGTCATCCTGGGAAGGGTGTTTCATTAAGCTGTTGCTGAAGACCCCAAAGGATGTAGAATTTTATTTTATTTTATTTTTTGAGACAGAGTCTTGCTCTGTCACCCGGGATGGAGTGCAGTGGCGTGATCTCGGCTCACTGCGACCTTCATCTCCTGGATTCAAGCAATTTTTCTATCTCAGCCTCCCAAGTAGCTGGGATTACAGGCACCAGGATTATAGGTGCCCACCACCTCAGCTGGCTAATTTTTTGTATTTTTAGTAGAGATGGGATTTCATCATGTTGGCCAAGTTGGTCTCAAACTGCTGACCTCAGCTGATCCACCTGCCTTGGGCTCCCAAACTACTGGGATTATAGGCATGAGCCACCAAGCCCGGCCAGGGAATTTTATTAATCACAGCTATTTACCAGAATTATCTATATGCCCCATCTTTCCCAACCATTTTTTTTGGTCTTATACATCTTTTTTTCCCCATTTGACTGTTTCTGGGTTGCATGTTTTATAATAAACTGGTTAATGTAAGTACAGGCTTTTGCTAAATTCTGTGAGTATTTCTATCAAATTATTGAACTTGAGGGAGATTACGGAAATCCTCAATTTACAGACGGTAGCTCAGAAGCATAGAGAGCTCCCTGGGATTTGTGACAGGCATGTGCAGTAAGGGCCGTATGGTGAGACTGAGTTCTGGATAATGGTCTGTGTTGACTCTGGGTGGTATCAGGATGGAAATGTCATGCAACAAGTTGGTGCTAAAAAATTTCATGGTGCCAGCCTGACCAACATGTGAAATGCTGTCTCTACTAAAAATACAAAAATTAGCTGGTTGCGGTGATGGGGACCTTGTAATCCCAGCTACTCAGGAAGCTAAGGCAGGAGAAGCACTTGAACCCATGAGGTGGAGGTTGCAGTGAGCCGAGATCATGCCACTGCACTCAAGCTTGGGCAACAGAGTGAGACTCTGTCTCCTACAGCACATATGTATATATATTGCTTGGTGTTTAGTGAACTCCGCAGATTTGGTGTCAGAAAAAAGATGTTACAGAGCCTGCCCTGGAGGGGCCTCCGGGTGTCTGGTAAGGGGAGGCTCGGTTCTCCTGCACACAGACTGTCACACTGCACATTGTCCTGTGGCTCTAGGTCTCCTCTCAGGGTGGAAGGCACTAAAAACTTAAGGAAAGGAATTGTGATAACAGACCTCCTTCTTTCACAGCTGCCACCACATGATTCTCGTGCATTCGCAAACATACCCACTAGACATTGATGTGTCCACACCCATCCCAGGACTAGCACCACCCTCAAGAATTCCACCACGCACCTTTGCTTTTAGTGTTTCTTGCCAAAATCCCATCAAAGTGCCTGCAGGTTTCCTGGCACATCCCCAACCCCAGACACTGAATCTCCAGTAGCAACCTGTTTCCTCCACCAGTGTAGGGTTCTGTACCACTTGCTCATAGTCCAATGTGCCAGCATGGACGCAGGAGTAAATCAGAGTATAGCCCCACAGGGACCACTATCTGCAGCACAAACCAGTCCTACCACTCGCTTACCTTGAACTCTTTCCTGGAGTCTTGTTCTGTCCCCCAGGCTGGAGTGCAGTGGCACGATCTGGCTCACTGCAACCTCTGCCTTCCAGGTTCAAGTGATTCTCCTGCCTCAGCCTCCCAAGGAGCTGGGATTACAGATGGGCATCACCACACTCAGTTAATTTTTTGTACTTTTAGTAGAGATAGTGTTTCACCATGTTGGTTAGACTTATCTCGAACTCCCGACCTCGAGATTTGCCAGCTCAACCTCCTAAAGTGCTGGGATTACAGGTGTGAGTCACCGCACCCAGCCAGAAACTTATGTTTTAATGGTTACGGAAAAGCTCACTGTTCCCTCATTGCTCTTAAATCTTTTCAGTTATAAACAACAAAAATGGGTGAATGTTTTCTGCAAGTCTCGGTCTTTCTGCTCGTGAGTGTGTGTCATGGTAGCTGGTGAACAGGTTATGCTTAAAAGATGTATACTCAAGATGCAGGTTTGATATGTCCAGAGCATGATATCTGAAAATACATTCCAGAGAAAGAGGAGGAAAAGAAAAAAATCTCTTTTTCTCAGGTGGGCATGTCTCAGATCAAGAGCAGTGTCCACTCTGCCATTTGAAATGCCGTGTGTTCAGAACCTACAGTTTTGTACTTCCCTACTTGTGCTGTTTCTCCCTCATGAGTTTGTTTCAACTATTTTTGGTTATTTTTATGAGAGTCAAGGGGTTCTGGAAAAAATATTTTTTTCTATATACCATAGTGGTCATACATTCTCTTCACCTTGGGTTCTTGTATGCCATGCAGAATTTTCACCACAAATTTAGAACGAGCAATACAAGTTCCCATTGTAGCTGTTGTTATAAGAAGGGGTGAATACTCAAGATTTCTACTAGATGTTAGTGATAAGTGAAACATGTCGTATTGAAGTTTCATCTGTGTGCTTTATTAGTTCCATGCAGGACAGGATTTAGAAAATGCTCATTTAAACAGGATAGCATTTATTACCCAGAAAATTCTGAAAAACTATTAGGAGATCCTTGCCCTCTAGGGTGCTAAAGAAAGATTACTTTAAATTACTATTAAAAATTACAGGACAGGGAAGTTATCTGTATCTTCAACTTTGCATAAAACTGATGTTTCTTTATAATTAAATTTAGGCCAGGTGTGGTGGCTCACGCTTGTAATCCCAGCACTCTGGGAGGCTGAGGCAGGTGGATCACATGAGGTCATGAGTTTGAGACGAGCCTGTACAACATGGTGAAACCCCATTACTACTAAAAAACAATACAAAAATTAGCTAGGCATGGTGGCATGCTCCTGTAATCCCAGATACTCGGGAGGCTGAAGCAGGAGAATTGCTTGAAGCCAGGAGGCAGAGGTTGCAGTGAGCCGAGATGACACCACTGCACTCCAGCCTCGGCAACAGACTCTGTCTCAAAAAAAGAAAAAATATATAATCACATATAATTAAATTATATATAAATTAATCATGTATGGTTAATAATAATAAACATAATTATGCATACATAATAAAGTTCAATTCATTCACACATAGAGAGGAGAGAAATATCACAACAGTGATGTTCTGTCTTATAAAAATGTGTCTCAGTACAGTTGATAATTTTATTCACATGGGTCAAGATCTGACATTTTTTTCTACTATAGAGTTAATAATTATTAAGTACACTTTGGAGATTTACTAGCTGAAGTGCATAGACCATCACATTTAATCTGAAAGCTGTCCTTTCTTTTTAGATGATTTTTGCATATTTTTGTCTTTTAAAAATAAATGTTATTATCTTTATTTACGGGTGAGAGAAACTGGGAAAAACTCAGCCTCTGCCACTTACTGGATGTTTGACAAAATATTCTTACTAGGCGAGAAGCATTGGTGAGCTTGCTGCAGACTTTATCCCAAATCTACTGAAACAAAATCTGCACAAGATCTGTAGTTTATTGCACATATTAAGACGGAATATACTGATATATATACTGAAACTACTGTAAGCGGTACCTTCCGACTTATCATGACTCTTCTATCTGAGAAATATACACAACTTATTCTGTATGATGTAAATGTAGCACTCAAAAATAGACATCTCTGGCTAGAGCGGCTCACACCTGCAATCCCAGCACTTTGGGAGGCCGAGAGGGGTGGATCACCTGAGGTCAGGAGTTCAAGACCAGCCTGTCCAACATGGAGAAACCCCATCTGTTCAAAAAAAAAAATTAGCCAGGCATGGTGGCTCAAGCCTGTAGTCCAAGCTACTTGGGAGGGTGAGGCAGAAGAATTGCTAGAACCCGGGAGATGCAGGTTACACTGCACCAAGATCGCGCCACTGCACTCCAGCCTGAGCAACAGAATGAGACTTGGTCTCAAAAAAAAGAAAAAAAATAGACATGTCCTTGTTGATGCACTTAATTTTATAATTCATCATCTAGAAAAGTGTGTCTACAGTGGTATTGTGGCAATTATGCTATCCTCTCTTCTCAGAGTTAGAGAATACTTCTGTGTTAAAGATTATCTTACTGAATAATTTTAGTTGCTCTTAGAAGTCAGAACCACTTCTGTTTACTTTCTTTTTTAACTTGAGTCAAATAAAAATCTCCGCCTACAGCCATGTGGTATTTCTGTGTTCATTAGTATATATTTTTTTTTTTCAGGAACTGTTGACATTCAGAGATGTAGCCGTAGAATTCTCTTTGGAGGAGTGGCAATGCCTGAATCATGCTCAGCAGAATCTATATAGAGATGTGATGTTCGAGAACTACAGAAACCTGGTCACCCTGGGTGAGGATAACTTCGATACACAGTTCCTAATATACCCTGAAAATTATTTTTCTCTCTTTTCTAAGATGTCTTTGGTAATTTCTGCTTTGCATGAATGAATTTTAGATGTCTGATTTTAAGAAAATCTTGAGGATTCATTCGTGTAAAACAAATTCTTCAAGGTGTTTTTTTTTCTTTTTCTTTTTCTTCTTTTTTTCCCAAGATGTTTTATCTTGACTTGAACTTTTCCCTTTCCTGAGCTTCTGTAGCTTTTGCTCTAGGTTACTGGCAATTCCAAAAATGTCATGGCATAAAATATCATTGCCCACACTTTAGAATTAAGTTGCCACCACCAGTTTTTGATTCAGGTACTGAGTAGTGAAGTTAAAGACCTACAAATTTAAAATATATTATGAATATTTAGAAAGTTCTGTTAAGAATCAATATTAATCTTCTAGAATTTTCTATTAAATCCTCTTTATTAAGCATAATACTAGGTTGGTAATCAAAGAATCCAGCAAGATTTATGTTACTTTTTTTCCTTAATAAAACAGGTATTGCTGTCTCTAAGCCAGACTTGACCACCTGTCTGGAGGGAAACAAAGAGCCCTGGAATATAAAGAGAAATGAGATGGTAGCCAAACATTCAGGTAGGTGAGAGTAAAAGAAGCAGATGACACAGACGAGAGGTACAGAAGTCAAGGAGGAAGCTGGTCCTTAAAATGTGGTCTGGGAAGCTGTGCTTCAATGAAAAGAGTTTCTGAGAAGCCCAGGTAATTTTTTTCCTTTGCTCTCCCATAGGGACACCTTCTGCCCCATGCTTTTAAATACCCTAAGGATTCTACTTTGGCTTCAGTAATCTTCCTTCAAGTTCCCAGTGTGAGCCAAAGTTTTCCTTATGGCTTGTAAGGAAATGCACAAACTGCTTTGCCATTGCTTTTGGGAACAGATGAATATCTGCATATTTTTGAGAAACTCTATGTTAAACCATTTTTAAAATTCTTTTTTTCACATCATGTCTCAAATGTGTGAGAATAGTAGTTTCTGTTTCATTGGTGGTGGTCCATTTTTCTGCACATGCCATTCTATTTCTATTACTTACTATGGCCTTGAAATATAAAGTTTTTTACAATTTTTATTTTCTAATTTTCATCTGTGTTATTTATTTATTTATTTAGAGGCGGGGCTGTGAGACTTGCTATGGGGGGATATGCAAGCAGGGTGCCTTTTATGTCTTCATTTTGCTGTGTTGCATACTGTAGATATAGATTCATAAATGGAATTGCTGTACTATATGATCACTTCATTTTTAATTATTTGAAGGACATGATATATTTTTTTTTTCCAGAAAAAGATATTTTTTTATTCAAGTAACTGCAAATAGGAAACCAGAGGGGGAGCCCCAGGCTGGGACAAATCATGGCTACCCTTCCCCAAAAGAACAAGGGGAGGAGGTGGCCCCTACACCTTTTGTGGTGGATTCGGGCCCCCTTGCTCACTCTGCTGTAGCATCCAAGGGGCAGGGCCCCACCATCCCTGGGACTGGGGTAGTCAGTCACCCAGCCTGCCATGCCCCAGCCCCTCTTCCCCATGAAGAGTATCTTGGGGTATGGTATCGTGGGCAGAACAGGAGGCATTGAGGATGAACATTTGGCGCTGTTAGCAGCAGCAATGATGGAGGTCAGAGAATGGAACATTGAACAAAAAACAACACAACTGTCCAGAGGTCGTTTGTGAACAGAGGAAAAATGGAACTAGAACCTTGGGGGACAGGGAGGAGTGAGAGGGTTGGGCTCCTTGTTATTGGTGCCCCATCTGAGGAGGGGGAAATGGCTGAGAGGCAGAAGTAAAGTAGGGTGGGGGGAACAGCTCCAGCCCATCTCAGGTGGTAGCCACAGGGCTCACAGGCCTCACCTGGACAATAAATGACTGCATCTCCATCACCACAATATATACTCAGATCCCAGGCGGAGGGCCAGGGGACTGGGACCACAGTGAAAAGGGTGTAGGAGACTCGTACCCCTCCTGTCTTCCTGCAGCCAAACGGGGCTGTCCAACCTAGTGGAGGGACTAGGGAAGGTGGGGAAAGATGAAAGGTGTGAGCCCTATGTGGTGAAAAAGACAGTTTGGCTGAGGGAATTCTGGGGGCCAGCACCCCCCTCCATTGGCCACATCTGCTGCTGCCAGGGCTGTGGAGTAGGGCATGCCAGGATGAGATGGGGCTTGGGCCCCTTTTAAGGCCAGGGGAACCCTCCCAGAGCCCACTATGGGAAGCCAGAGAGAACAGTAGAGGAACAGAGAGGGCGCCCCCAAACCAAAAGCCCAGAGAGCAATGTCTCCATCACCAAGGGAGTGGGGACACAGCAGGTGCAGGGTGCAGCTAAGTGGGATGTTAGCCTTGTCCAGGAGGGCATGTGTGTATGCATGGGTGGGCGGGGGGGCTGGGAACTGAGGCCAGGGAAAAACTGCTCCCCACTCAGCCCATGGGGGCCCTGTAACAGCTGGTGTGCTGTGTAGTGTGATGGTGAAGGTACAGGTGGAAGATGGGGATGGCGGCCGGAGGCGGTGGTGATGGTGGGCCTGGGGAAGGGGCGGGGGCGGTGGGAGCGGAGCAAAGGTGTCAAGTCCCAGAAGGAAGCTGCTCCTCCAGTGAGGAACAGGCTGCACGCACGGTCACTGCTCCTCCTCCAAGGACTCCTGCGAGATGTCCTCCTCTTCCTCCTTCTCCAGTTTTTTGGGTCTGCCCCTTGGTTTCCTTCCTGGAGTTGTGGTGGTTTTCCGGTCCTGGCAGCGCCCTTGTTTTTGCTTCCCTTTGGTCGGCCCCGAGGTCTCTTCGGCGTTGGCACTTCACTAGGCTCCTTCTGACTCCCTACCAGCGCTGTCCCGGGACTCACCAGAGGCCCCAGCCACGCTTCTCAGTGCCGTCCTTTTCCTGCTTGGAGGCCAAGGTCTGGCTGGACTTTGAGCTCCATTCGCTCATCTTCCCTTTTCTAAGGAGCAGGTGGAAGAGTGATGGCTGGGATGCGCGAGCTCGGCCGCCGGCCTGCGGTGCACACTCTGGGTTCCCGGGAGCGGCGGTGCTGGGAGCTGAGGACCGGCCTGGCTCCGCCGCGGCCGCCGCTGGCAGCAAATGCGGATGCCTTCTTGGAGCCGCGCCAGCGCCAGAAATAGCCCCGGCTCGGAGTCCCAATTAGAGGATGAACATGTTATTTTTTATAATTGCTGCATTTTTATCATCAACAACTTACATAGGTTTCAATTTCTTTACATCATCAACATGGTGGGGTTTTTCTGATTTTCGTCTTTTTTTTCCTTTTTTATTATACTTTAAGTTCTGGGGTACATGTGCAGATCATGCAGGTTTGTTTTTGTAGTGGCCATTCTAATCGATGTAAGGTAATTTTGTTTTCTAATGTGATTTTTTCATTTTTCTATATATTATTAATTTTGTGCAGCTTTTCAAACGCTTCTTGCCATTTGGGTATCTTTTTTAAATTAAAATTTAGTTTAATCATTTGTCTTTTTTTTTTTTTTTGAAATGGAGTTTTGCTCTTGTTGCCCAGCATGGAGTGCAACAGCACGATCTAGGCTCCTCTGTCTCCTGGATTCAAACGATTCTCCTGCCTCAGCCATCTGAGTAGCTGGGATTACAGAGATATGACACCATACCCAGCTAAGTTTGTATTTTTAGTAGAGGTGGCGTTTCGCCATCTTGGTCAAGCTGGTCTCAAACTCCTGACCTCAGGTGATATGCCCATCTTGGTCTCCCAAAGTTCTGGGATTACAAGTGTGAGCCACCACACTTGGCTCATTTGTCTATTTCTAAATCAAGTAATTCAATTATTGTTGTCTAGTTCTAGGAGTTGTTTTTATATTCTGAATATTAACTCTTATCACATGTGATTTTCAAATTTTGTCACCCATTTCTTGGGGTGCACTGTCACTTTATTATGTGTTTTATTTGCAGAAGTTTGGAAGTTTAGTCCACTTAAATTTGTCTGTTCTTTTTGTTGCTTGTGCATTTGATGGCTTAAGAAAATGGTGCCAAGACCAATATCATGTCTTTCCTCTATATTTTTTTTCTAAGAGTTTCATTAGCTTTTTTTTAGTCTAAGCATTTGTTTAAAATATATGTACATATAACATCAGGGCTTCAAAATATATAAAGCAAATATTGACAAAAATGAAGCAAGAAATAAAGTAGCAACATAAAATTATAAATATTAAGACCTCATTTTAAAAAAATAATAAAAAATTCAAAAAAAATCAATTTTAAAAAATAGAAAACCTGAAGAACACATTGTATATGAATTCATTTTGCATTGCTATAAAAAAATTGCCTGAGATTGGGTAATTTATAAAAAAATATATATATTTTTTTGGTTCACAGTTCAGTAGACCTTACAAGTATATGCAAGCATCTGCTTCTGGTGAGGATATGAGGAAGTAGATTTTTTGAAGATTTATAATTGCATTCGAGGTATGCTTCTTTTTCTATTAAAAAGTAGATTTTCTGAAAAGCAAATAATAATGTAACTCAACTTTCAAGTAACTTCATGTTGATTCTTTCTTCTCATTGTTTATGTGAAAGTGTTTGATCAATTGTTGCATCAGAGATATGAGAGATTGTTTTTATTAGGTGTCCATTATTCATAAACTTTTCTATGAAAGAGTAAGGACACTGAGTTGTAAGATGCATAATGAAAATCTAAATGGAGAGGCTATTTGTGGTTGACTTATAACATTGTTTTGGTGATGTAAAAGGCAGGTGTTCAGAGTAAAATTCTGAATTCTATCGAGAGGAAAACTTTTGAATGTTAGTGAATTATTTAATCAATTATACCTTTATGTTATAAAATGCAATAAATTTTAAAAAATCTTAAAGATTATGTGTGAGCTCAATTTTTTCATTAAACAAAATTGTTTTTAATGTGCTAAAACTGTTGTGCTTTGAAAGAAGTGTTAATCTGCCATCAACTTTAGCCTGTCCCATCTTACTTAAGGTTCTAAATGGTAACAATATGTTATTTGTTTATGTAGGAGAATGATATCTCTAGTAATCTCTTTTTTGCCAGGTTTTTTTTGTTTTGGTTTTTGTTTTTTGAGATGGAGTTTCTCTTTTGTTGCCCAGGCTGGAGTGCAACAGCACAATCTCAGGCCACTGCAACCTCTGCCTCCTGGGTTCAAGCAATTCTCTTGCCTCCTGAGTAGCTGGGACTACCAGTGCCCACCACAACACCCAGCTAATTTTTGCATTTTTAGTAGAGACAGGGTTTCACCATGTTGGCCCAGCTGGTCTCAAACTTCTGACTTCAAGTGATCTGCCTGCCTCAGCCTCCAAAACTGCTGAGATTACAGGCATGAGCAACCACACCTAGCCTGCCAGTGGTTCTAAATAGCAAATAAGTTGAATTTGTTCCCATAGGTCAAATTTGTATTCTTTTTTACCTTAATTTTTTTAAAAAAATTTGTAGGTAGTGTGCAAAAACACTTATGCATTTATGAGCTATTTTAACAGGCATACACTAATTATCACAGAGTAAACAAGGTATTCATCACCTGGAGCATGTATTTATCTTTGTATTACAAAGATTCCCATTATATACTTTTAGTTATTTCAATATTATTAACTACAGGGTCATTTTTATGGTCATAAAAATTATATGAGTATAATAAATATCCATACATTTCTGAGTCTTGATTAAATATTTTTAAAAATTTGCTTTGTGGAGAGACGATCCAAGATGGCCGATCGCTAACATCCCGGGATTGTAGCTCTCAGTGAAGGCGCAGAGAACTAGAGGATGCCACACTTTCAGACAAATTCTGGTCGCTCACTGAGCAGAAGATCCCCAGTGGAGGAAACACACGGGTCACCAGCGCGACTCTCGTGGCGGGTGCAGCGGTTCCGCCGGCACCTCGGCGCGGCAGCTCTTGGAGCAGAGTAAACAGGTTTGGAGGACCCGCACGGGCCCCCAGCAGGACACCAGAGCCCAGCGCAGCGGCTGTGAAGGCACCTTGGCGCGGCAGCGCTCGGCGCAGAGTAAATGGGACCGGTTCCCCTTCTGACCGAGGTTTGGAGCCCCGGGAAGGCAGAGTCGCCTACTACAGACACAAGAAGGAAGCCAGACAGGAGAATCCTGGGAAGAAAAGCACCATCAGTCTTAACGCCACCATTCTGGCCCTGGGAACTAACAACCTGGATGCCCACTCAAGAGACCTAACCTGAAAGTTGGTAATTTCAAAGACGAGAGGAGGATAAATTTACAATGACGGGAAGAAACCAGCGTAAAAAAGCTGAGAATACTCAAAGTCAGAACGCCTCTCCCTCTAAAGATGATCACAGTTCCACATCGACAATGGAACAAGGCTTGATGGAGAATGAGCGCATCCCAATGACAGAAGTACTCTTCAAGGAATGGATAATAACAAACTTTGGTGAGTTAAAAGAACATGTTGTAGCCCAATGTAAAGAAACTAGGAACTTTGAAAAAAGGTTTGATGAAATCCTATTGAGAATAGACAACTTAGAGAGGAGTATGAGTGAATTAAAGGAACTGAAGAATACAATACAGGAACTCCGAGAAGTATGCACAGGTTTAAACACTCGAATTGTTCAAGCAGAAGAAGGGGATATCAGAGGTCAAAGTCCAACTTAATGAAATAAAACGTGAAGAAAACATTAGAGAAAAAAGGATAAAAAGGAATGAGCAAAGTCTCCAAGAAATGTGGGACTATGTGAAAAGACCAAATTTACGTTTGACAGGTGTACCTGAATGCGACAGAGAGAATGAATCCAAGCTGGAAAATACCCTTCAGAATATTATTCAGGAAAATTTTCCTGAACTAGCAAAGCAGGTCAATATTCTACCCCAGGTAATACAGAGAACACCACAAAGATATTCCTCAAGAAGAGCAACCCCAAGGCACATAATCGTTAGATTCACCAGGGTTGAAACGAAGGAGAAAATACTAAGGGCAGCCAGAGAGAAAGGTCAGGTTACCCACAAAGGCAAGCCTATCAGACTTACAGCAGATCTCTCAGCAGAAACTCTACAAGCCAGAAGAGAGTGGGGGCCAATATTCAACATCCTCAAAGAACAGAACCTTCAGCCCAGAATTTCCAAACTAAACTTCACAACTGAAGGAAAAATAAAATCTTTTATGAACAAGCAAGAACTCAGAGATTTTATTACCACCAGGCCTGCTTTACAAGAGCTTCTGAAAGAAGCATTACACACAGAAAGAAACAACCAGTATTAGCCTTTCTAAAAATATACCGAAAAGTAAAGAGCACCGACATAAAGAATTTACACCAACGAATGGATAAAACAGCCAGTTAACATCAAATGGCAGTAACCCTAAATTTAAATCGACTAAATCCCCCAATCACAAGACACAGCCAAAACCCAACGGCATGTTACATCCAGTCCTGTTTCACATGCAAGGATACACAAAGACTCAAAACAAAGGGATGGAGAAAGATTTACCAACCAAATGGAGAGCAAAAATAAATAATAAATAAATAAAAAGCAGGAGTTGCAAATCTCGTATCGGATAAAATAGATTTTAAAGCAACAAAGATACAGTGGTAAAAGGATCAATGCAACAACAAGAGCTAATGATCCTAACACCCAGATACATAAAGACTTAGACTCAATGAGACAGAAAATTAATAAGGGTATCAAGGACTCGAACTCAGATCCAGAACAAGTAAACTTAATAAATATTTATAGAGCTCCCCACTTCAAATACACAAAATACACATTCTTGTCAATACCACATCACACCTACTTAATAAGTTTAAATGAAACATTGATTGGCCATTATTAATACCCAATTTTTTTCAGAATAAAGCAATATTTCCGTTTACTCTCCCTCTTTCTTCCTCTCCTTTACTGATTTTTATTTATTTATTTATTTATCTTTCCTTCTCTCAAAAAAAAGAAATCAACTTGTAAACCTCTAGATCCAGGTCGGCAATGTCTCTCTCATTGCTTGATTTCCTTCCTTCCCTTCCCTCCCTCCCTCCCCCATTCTTCCCTTCCTTCCTTCCTTCATCCCTTCCTTTCTCCCTACCATCCTCCTTCCCTCCCTTCTTGCCTTCCTCCCCCACCAAAAAAAAACAGGAAACAAAAATTTTGCTTTGTATGTATTTTGTACATGTGGCCTCTCTGCTGACAAAAACAGACTTTTAGTTTTTTGATTTACATAGAGTTACATATACAAATACATTACTCGAAATATATACCAGCAGGGCACAGTGGCTGATTCCTGTAATCCCAGCACTTTGGGAGGCCAAGGTGGGCAGATTATTTGAGGTCAGGCGTTCAAGACCAGCCTCGAGAACATAATGAAACACCATGGGTCTATACTAAAAATACAAAAAACTAGCTGGGCATGGTGGTGGGTGCCTGTAGTTCCAGCTACTAGGGAGGCTGAGGCAGGAGAATCGCTTGAACCCAGGAGGTGAAGGTTGCAGTGAGCTGAGAGGGCACCACTGCACTCCAGCCTGGGTGACAGAGTAAGATACCATCTCAAAAAAAAAAAAAAAGCCAATACATCTTAAGTGTAAGAAAGTCATGTAGCATGCATTGTTGAGTGTGTTTGTATGCATTTTCAGAAGAAAAATGTTGAAACAAAAAATATCATTTTAATAAGGTGGATAATTAACCAGAAACCTGGAAATCTCAAAGATTCTGGAAAAAAAATTTTTTTTTTTTTTTCAAAGTTTTGTTCTGTCACCAGGCGCCAAGCTAGAGTGCAGTGGCGTGAGCTCGGCTCACTGCAACCTCTGCCTCCCAGGTTCAAGCAATGCTCCTGCCTCAGCCTGCCAAGTAGCTGAAACTACAGGCCTGCACCACCAAGCCCAGCGATTTTTTCTATTTCTTAGTAGAGACATGTTTCACCATGTTGGCCAGGATTGTCTCAATCTCTTGACCTGGTGATCTGCCCACCTCCGCCTTTCAAAGTGCTGGGATTACAGGAGTGAGCCACCGTGCCTGGCCCAGAAAAAAATTTATAATCTGTGCCTTGTTGATTTGTTACTGTAAAATCTTATCACATCCAAATCTTTTCTCAAATTGTAATCCCACATGTCAAGGGAGGGACTTGGTGGGAGGTGACTGGAACATGGGGGTAATTTTCCCTCATGCTATTCTCATGATAGTAAGTGACCTCTCAAAAGAGCTGATGGTTTTATAAGTGGCAGTTTTTTTCTGCTCTCCTCCTCTCCTGCCACCTGGTGAAGAAGGTACTTGCTTCTCCTTTGCCTCACAGAGAAGCTGTGCTAGAAATTTAAGGTTGGAGCCCTCATGCAGAATGCCCACTGGAGCTGCCTACTGGAGTTGTGAGAAGGCAACTATACTGCAGACCCCAGAATGACACATCCACCATGAGCTGCACTGTGCACCTGAAGAAGCCACAGGCACTCAATTCCAATCCATGAAGGTGCTGCTCAAGGCCATGAGGGCCCCCCCTTGCATCAGCATGCCCCAGATGTGAGATGTGGAGTCAAATGAGATCATCTCAGGGCTTTAAGATTTAATGACTGCCCAGCTGGAATTCAAACTTGCATGAGGTCTGTAGCTCCCATTTGAAATGGGAGAATTTATCTAATGTCTGTATTCCCAGGTATCTTGGAAGTAACTAACTTACTTTTGATATACAGGCTTATAGGTAGCAGGGACTTGCCTTGACACAGATGAGAGTTTGGACTTAGACTTTTGTGTTAATGCCAAAATGAGTTAAGACTTTGCGGGACTGTTGGGAAAGTATATTTGGTTTTGAAATATAAAAAGGGCCTGAGATTTGGAAAGGGCCAGGAGCAGAATGATACCCAGGGTGTTCTGATGATAGCGAGTGAGTTCTTATGAGATCGGATGGTTTTATAAGTGTTAATTTTTTCTGCTCTCCCTCTCTCCTGCCACCTCGTGAAGGAAGATACCTGCTTTTTCATCTGCCATTATTGTAAAATTCTTGAGGCCTCCCCAGCCATGTGGAACTGTGACTCAATTAAACTTCTTTTCATCATAAATTATCCAGTCTTGGGTAGTATTTTTATAGCAGTGTAAAAAAAGACTAATGCACAAATATAAGATAGGGCTATCTGTGTACTAGATGCTTCATAATTAGCCATAATTATTTCTGCTTGAGTTTCTTTGTAACTCTCAGTCACAAATGGAAAATATTTGTGGTGAAAAAATATATTGATTCAGCATGTGAAAAGAACATCTATACCCAAGCTGCAAAATGGCCTCTCTGAATTTAAATAAAAATTCTGCTTTTTAAATTTTGTATTATCTTTCTTTGTATGTTTATCCCATTGATGTATCCATCACAGCCCTTCCCCTTTTTGCTTTGTTATGGCTATAGTTTTCTCACTATTCTCTCTGTGCCATACCATTTCACACAGTACTTTGTAGGTTCTGATGAGAAGTTTGGAATTTTTTAATATGGGGAAAAACTGTGTTAAACTTGGGAGTTTGAACTTATTTATAGCTTCTCAATGTAACTTCCAGATCAGCTAATTGAGGTAAGAGGCATACCTCTTACTCAGGTCCACAGGTGAGAAGATTATTAAATCAGATAGCACTGTTTGTCTTTGTAAAAAAAAAAAAAAGTTTTATTTGATTCTAAGACAAAGTGTAGCATATACAAAATTAGTTAGAAAATGTATCTTCAAAATTAAATTTATTTGACAGTTAATATTGAGGGATAATTATTAAATGTAATTTTAATAATGTATTTATAAGACATGTTTTCATGCAGAATTTTATATTTTTGAGTGTGAATGTTAAAGGTTTAAAAAAAATTAGCTCTGAGGATTTAAAATTTATAATAATACTTTTTTCATATTAATGGTACAATCTTGAGAGATTTTCTATTATTATTATTTTTTTTTAGTGGGTGAGGTTCACAGTCTAAATTTTTCACTCTTATTCATCTAACTGTAGCCAACATTTTGGTCATTTTCTCTGGGAAAATTGTGGAGATTATGGCAGCTTTTGGATTAAAACATTTACCCAGTTATCTGTGATACAAATATGTTTACTGTGTTCACAGCGTGACCAATCATGTGACAGGTAGCCACACCTGATTTTTAGTGTCTTCCATTACATCGTCATCAGCACCAGAAACTAAAGATTCCCAGGCTGAAAGTAAAATCCCTAAAGTATATTGGCTCTCCCATGCTCTGCTGGACCCAGAATATGCTGGTAAATACCAGAGTTTCTATTGCTATTACTGATAAGTTAAATAACAAAAACAGCACAAAAAAATTGGGAAAAATGCATTGATACATTTTTAGTTATTTATAGTTTATAGAACTTTACAGTTTCTAAATTATTATAAAACAATTTGAATATGCAGATATCTATAAGTTCTCTCTAGATGATGGTATTAATATTGTAATTGTTTATAATTTTGAGCAACAATTACCCCATTTGGTTTACCGCAAAGCGGTTATTTCTCTTCTAACTAGTTAACAGGGTTTTCTATGATAATAAGAATACAAGGTCTTTTAAGATGATCACTAAGATTAGAATAAAATTCGTAGGCTTTTAGTTAAATAGTAACAAGTAAAAAAGCAATAGAAATAAGCTCTTAAAATGACTTCAAAGAAACTATACATGTGGTCATTAAATAATATTTAAAACCACATTGTAAGTGACTGGTTAGTAATTCTAATTTGTTTCATTTTAGTCACTGAAAAAACAATATTGTTTATTCATTCTGTACAGAAAAAGCCTTCTTTTCTTTTTTTTTTTTTTTTTCTGAGATGGAGTATCCTGTCACTTAGGCTGGAGTGCAGTGGCATCATCTTGGCTCACTGTAACCTCCGCCTCCTGGGTTCAAGTGATTCTCCTGCCTCAGCCTACTGAGTAGCTGGGATTACAGGTGCACACCACCAAACCTGGCTTATTTTTGTATGTTCTGTAGAGATGAGGTTTCACCATGTTGGACAGGCTGGTTTTGAACTGCTGACCTCGTGGTCCGCCCACCTTGGCCTCCGAAAATGCTGGGATTACAGGTGTGAGCCACTGTGCCTGGCTGAAAAAGTATTTTCATATTAGTGTTTTAAAAACTTTCAGAAACTTTAGACCACTCAATGAATAATGTTGTACATTTAGATCACAAATTTTCATAAAATAATAGGCTTATTCTAGCTTTTTTTTTTTTTTTTTTTTTTTCAGATAAAGCTTTGCTCTGTTGCCCAGGGTGAAGTGGGCAACACCTGGTGGAAGGTGGGCAATTACCCTCATTCTGTTCTCATGATAGTAAGTTCACATAAGATCTGATAGTTATTTTATTTTGACAGAGTCTCTCCCTGTCACCCAGGCTGGAGTGCAATGGCATGATTTCAGCTTAATGCAATCTCTGCTTCCCAGGCTCAAGCAATTCTCCTGCCTCAGCCTCCTGAGTAGCTGGGATTTACAGGCATGCCACCAAACTTGGCTAGTTTATTGTATCTTTAGTAGAGACGGGTTTTACCATGTTGGCCAGGCTGGTCTTGAACTCCTTACTTCATGATCCACCCACTTCAGCCTCCAAAAGTGCTGGGACTACAGGTGTGAGCCAACGTGCTTACAGGATTTGATGGTTTTATAAGGAGCTTTTCTCCCTTTTGCTTACCACATTTTCTCTTCCTGCGACCATATGAAAAAGGCCATGTTTGTTTCCTCTTTCATTATTACTGTAAGTCTTCTGAGGCCTCCCTAGCCATGCTGAACTGTCAGTCAAATTAACCTCTTTTTAAAATAATTTACCTAGTCTTGGGTATGTCCTTATGGTAGCGTGAGAATGGACTAATGCACACAGTTAATTTAATAACAAAGGTGTGGTGGCGGGTGCCTGTAATTCAAGCTACTTGGGAGGCTGAGGCAGAAGAATCGCTTGAACCAGGGAGGGGAACGTTGCTATGAGCTGAGATCGTGCCACTGCACTCCAGCCTGGGTGACTCAAAAAAACATGAAACAAAAAACAAAACAAATAAAATAAGATTTATACTTTTATCGTGTCATTTTTGCTGAGAAGTGGCTGTCCTGACAGAAAACTACTATTCTCAGCTCTGCTCACATTGACTCTGCTCAGCATAGTGACTGGAAGTGATATGTGGATAAAAAGGAAATGTGTCTTCTTTGCATCTTTTTTCATCTATTGGCTGAAGTAAGAGGAGAATGGACATCTTAAAATTTTCAAACCTCTAATCCATTAACATGGCATAGTGCTCCATTTATTTTTGTTCTTCTTTCATCTCTCTCAGCAGTGTTTTGAAAGTGCACAGAACTTATGCTTATTTTGTTATGCTTATCCCTAAAATATTTTATGTTTTTGATATTATTGTGAATGGGACTTTTTTTTTTTAGATAAAGTTTTGCTCTGCTGCCCAGGCTGGAGTGCAGTGGCATGATCTCGGTTTATTGCAACCTCTGCCTCTTGGGTTTAAGCAGTTTTCCTGCCTCAGCCTCCTAAGTATCTGGGTTTACAGGGGCCCACCACCATTCCTGGCTAATTTTTGTCTTTTTAGTAGAGACGGAGTTTCACCATGTTGGCCAGGCTGGTCTCGAACTCCTGACCTCATGATTCACCCACATCAGCCTCCCAAAGTGCTGGAAACACAGGCCTGAGCTACCGCTCCCAGCCTGAATAAGACTGTTTTTAAAATTGTATTTTTCAGTTTATTGTTGGCATTGATCTTGTATTCTGTGACCTTGTTAAGGTCACCTGTTCATTCAAATACCTTATTTTTTTTTAAATGTACACAATTATGTTGCTTTTCAATAAAAAATTTTTACTTCTTACTTACCAATCTATATGCATGACTTATTTCACTTGCTGGAGCCTCCAACAAATGTTCAATAGAAGCCCTTTTCCTGATTTTAAAGGAAAAGCATTCAATTTTTAACCATTTTGTGTGATGTTAGCTGTAGGTTTTTTGTGCTATCCCTTAGCAGGATGAAGTTCCCTTTTATTCCTAGTTTTCTGAGTTTTCATGGAGAATAGGAGTAGAATTTTGTCAAATACTCTTCATGAATGCATTAGGGTGATTATAATTTTTTTCTTCTATAAATAAAATAAATTACATTGATTTCATCTGTTAGAATTTAAGATTTAAACTAACTTTGTATGACTTTAATTTGTCAAGATGTCTTATCCTTTTTATATATTGCTGGGTTTAGTTTGCTAATATATGTTAAGGCTTTTTTGCATTTATTTTCATTTTCTGTTTTGGTATTGTCTGTATTTGATTTTGGTAACAGAGAGACAGTAGCTTCATAAAATTAGTTGACCTGTGTTCCCACTCTCTATTTTATGAAAGCTTTTTATGAGATTGGTATTAGTTCTTTATTAAATGCTAGAATTCACCAGAGAAGCCATCTGGGCACAGAAGAATTTGTTTATGTTTTGAGGACATAAGAGGTTAATTATGAATTCAATTTATTTAAAAGATAAAGGAATATTAAGATTTTTAATATCTCCTTGGATCTATTTTGGCAATGTGTATATTTTGTTTTGTGTTGTGTTTTTGAGACGGAGTCTCACCCTGTTGCCAAGGCTGGAATGCATTGACACCATCTCAGCTCACTGCAACCTTTGCCTCCCAGGTTGCAGCAGTTATCCTCAGCCTCCCAAGTAGCTGGGATTACAGCTGGATTTTACCTGGGGCGATAATTAAGCCGACCTTTCTCACTGAATGTTGTAATAATTTATAACATTGTAACAGTTCTTCTTGCATTTCCGTGGCATACAAAATGTTGTCCATATAATATATGATATAGCAATTTTTAAAATGGTCCCTAACTGGTTGGATTGCTTTTGTGACAAAGGTCTGACAAACTGTAGGGCTGTTTAACATGACCTGCAGTAAGACCTTTCAATGATATCTCTTAGCTGGTTGAATGTTATTAATTGCTAGGACAGCAAAAGCAAATTTTTCATAATCCTGGGTGGCCAGAGGAATAGTAAAAAAACAGTCTTTAAGATCTAGTACTATGAGAGGCCAGTTTCTTGGAATCATGGCAGGAGAAGGGAGTCCAGGCCGTAAAGCTCCCATAGGCTGAGTGACTACCTTTACTGCTCTTAAGTCTGTTAACATCCTCCATTTTCCTGATTTATTTTTAATGACATACATAGGTAAATTCCAGGGAGAAAGGTAGGTTCTATATGCCCCTCTTGCAGTTGCTCTTGAGCAAATTTCTTTCATGCCTCCAGCTTATCTTGTTTCAGCAGCCTCTGTTCTACCCAAACCAGTTTGGTTGTTAACCAGTAAACAAACAGCTTTTCCCTGCTTATGGGTGCTTCTGAAACCTCCCTTCCTTTGTTCCTTGCTGTTTCCTATTTTAACATAAGGCAACAGTAACAACTGAGCAATTCTCTCTTCTGGTTCATTGGACCAAGGGATAGAAGAACTAATGACTAATTTAATTAATCTATGTAATACATTTCTGAAAGATAATAATTGATGACTTGGCTCTCTTTTCAATGACTGAAGTTTTAAGATACCATTTTTCTCTGACAATTATTACCTTTTCTCCTGGTCTAGAGAGGATCTTCCTTAAAAGGTTATATGTAAAACATTATCAGCTTCGGCTTCATTTTTACTTAATTTCTCCCTACACCCATAAAGCAGTCTTTGAGATTTCTTGTCTTAGGTTTTTATAAGCACTTACTAATTTCTTGTATTTAAACAAGATAGAAGCTGTTTAATTTGCATATCTTAAAACCTTTATTTTCTAACACCTCTGATTCAAAGATACTCTCTGAAGGAAATTATTCTCCTTTATCATGCATGGAGTATACATAGTACTAATCCTTGGGGGAATTAACAACTTTGGGAAGCATAATATTCATTACTAGAAAGGCTGGAGTCTCTACTAGGGTCTTTGAATTCTCTTGGAATTTCACTTCTTAATTCATATGGGTTTGGACTTAAGAAAAAATATATTCAAACAACGAAAAACTTATTAAATTTGGTGGCAAGTTGGAGACACTATGGAATCTCTTCTTTCATGGAAAGGAAAGGAGTAACAGAAACTGCTGTCTATTCTTCACTATCCATTCTATCCTTATCCCATACAACTAAAAGTATATAGTCTGTCACATGACTAGCCAACTAAACTATTTCCCAGCATTATTTGCAGTTAGATATGGCCATGTGACTTGGTCTTCTTCAGTGAAATGCAAGGAGTTGTGATGTCTGCCACTTGGATTTAACACCCTAAAACAAAACTGTCTCCTCCATTTTCTCTTCCTCATTCCTACTGGTTACAACCCAGTTTCCATAAAAAAAAAAAAAAAAAAAGAATATAATACACTCTGGAAGGGAAGAAAGACAAGATGAAAAGAACCTGGGCTCTTGCATTGTGGAGCAGAGTTCCTCGCTCACTCCTGTTCTAGCTACTTCATGTTTGGGATCTCTCCATTATGGCAGTTTAACTTCCTCTAAGCCCTAATGTCAGATTTTTCTCAGCAAGGTAGATTTTTAACCGTGTTCCCTGCTGGTTAGAAACACGTGGCAGCAGCAGGTGAGGCTCCTGACTGATAACCAATGGTTGTAAAACTTTCCTTTCATTGCCTCATACATTGACTTATACTGTCCTTACTGCACTACTTTCAGCTCAGTTTATCCAAATCACATCACACCCTCAGTTGTTCATTTCAATGACACAAGACTGTATATCTTTGATTAAATAAGAAATCTAGAAGAATTTTTTATTCTTACTTCACGTATGGAAGAGAAGGAAGAAGTGTCCATGACCCTTTTTGTATTCTGGTATTTATACTTTTTGAAAAACACAAATGTCCATTTAAATATTTTTTTCCAGAACAATATGCTATTAATTAAATCAACCAATCAGAAATTACCAACTTCCTAGAGGTTAAGGAACACTTTCACAAGATATAGCAACAGTATCTAAGTTCTAGTGGCTTTTCAGATTACCTAGTTAAACAGAATATATACCGGAACAGTTTTGTCATTCAGGATACCATCTGCCTTTCTCTACAGCTACAAGGGAAGAAGGAATATTTTCTCTTATATTATAGACTTTTTGTACCAGCATTTAGGAAAGTCTAGATTTCAAAGCCATGCAGTAAAATTCCATTAAGTAAACCTGGCCCGAGGAGCCCAAAATTTATAGTAGGGAAAGGAAGACAGAATACAATTATTAGCAAATGGAATACATGACATGTAATATTTTATATCTATATATCAATAATTGCTATAGGGTTGCTACTATAGGATGTATTTGAAAGGAAACTGTTTACAAGGATTACAGAAAAGAGAAGACACAGGAATATTCACAGAAATTATGAAAAATTGATATAAAAATATAGATAAAACAAATGCAGAGTGATATTGACATAAGAGGCAAACATCAGTAAAACAATAGAATATAGGAAAAAAGAGAAAGAAATTTAGACTATGATATCAAATCTGTGGAGAATGAGTTAACCATAAAATAAGACAACTTGGGACATTTGACAATCCACTATTTTTATAAGGTTAATTTCTACCTAATGCTATACCCCAAAGGAAATTCCATGTGTATTTTAAAAACATCAAAACAGACTAAATATATTTCCAGCAGTACAACAAACTAGGTACTCTGAAGTACTCTCCACTACAATAAACAAATGTATTTTGTAAATATTTCTTGGCTCAAAAAGCAAGGGAAGTCAGTAAGTATTGGTGGCAACGTAAGTAAGGAACTAAGTACAAGAAACTAAGTGTGAATGGTCTCAGTAAACCAATGATCAAACAGACATTTCATGGACCAATGCCTGTTCTAGAGCTAGAACATAGAGACTAAGTCCAGGGCCATCTGCTAGACTGGGACATCGAACCCCAAACTTGGCATTAAGCTAGGATTCCTTTAGCTAAAGCTAAGGTCATCTTCGGTGAGAAGCACCCACCTTGACTCCTGGAATAAGCAAACTACAAATGATCTATGGGGAATAGCTATCCCAATTTAGGCCCTGAGTTCCCACAGATTAACTTCCATCAGGTAAAAGTTCACAATCAGAAACCATCTCACTCGGAAAGAAAACAAACACATGAACGAGAGAGAACCAGCAGAAAGAATGACTGCAGATTTAGTTACCTGGGGATTTCATGTACTGTACTTAGATACGGAATACTAAATAACTGTCAATGCTTAAATAAATGAAAGATGTAATCCAAAAAGTCAATAAAGAACAAGAGATTTAATTCCCAAGAAGTTTCGAAAAGAATTCAACAAAACTTTTAGATATAACAGATGAATAGAATTCCACTTCTGGCCATGACAAAGTAACTATTATTAGAAGAGCCCTCCTGCTATAAACAACTTAAAAAATGAAATGAAATATGGAAGGACTGTGTTCAGACATTGCATCATAGCCATCAGAGGACTGTGGTCTTTGAAAAGAGGGAAGTGAGTGAAACAAGCCCTACATCGACCCCAGCTTCTGCCCAGAGGCAGAGGCACTTTCTAGACTGCAGGACAGAAGAGGGCACACAAGCAGAGCCCAGTGACTTCATTGTGCCTGGGAGAAAGAAAACCAAGGCCAGGAAAGCAGAGGGGACTGAAATAGACAGGGAGGAGTGTGGGAGAGAAGGCAGCATGCAGAGAAAAGGCTCCAGAAATGTGCATAGGGGATTTGTACTTGCTTCCTATTGCTGCTGTGTCAAATCACCACAAACTCAATGACAACATAAGTTTATTACGTTGTAGTTCTGGAAGTCCTAAGTCAAACCTCCATGGACTAAAGTAAAAGTGTCAACAGGACTGGTTCCTTCTGGAGGCTTTGGGAATTCATTTATTCCTTGCCTCTTCAGCTTCTAGTGGCTGCTTGCATTCCTTGGCTCATTTCTGCATCACTAAAACCTCTATTTCTGTCATCACACTGCTTTCTCTAGCATTGACCTTCTTGCCTCCTCTCATAAGGATGCTTGTGATTACATTGAGCCCACCCAGATAATCTAAGATCATCTCTATATTTTAAGATTCCTTTCTTGGGGTTGTGGGGGGGAATGTAGTCTTGCTCTGTCACCCAGGCTGGAGTGCAGTGGCATGATCTCAGCTCACTGCAACCTCCACTTCCCAGGTTCAAGCAATTCTCCTGCCTCAGCCTCCCAAGTAGCTGGGATTACATGCACATGCCCTCACACCTGGCTAATTTTTGTGTTTTTAGTACAGACAGAGGTTCATCATGCTGGTCAGGCTGGCCTTGAAATCCCAACCTCAAATAATCCACTCACCTTGGCCTCCCAAATAGTGGGGATTACAGGCGTGAGCCACCGTACCTGGCCATTTTAAGATTCTCAATCACTTCTGCAAAGTTTCTTTTGCCATGTAAAGTAATATATTCACAAGTTCTTGGGGTTAAGATGTAAACATCTTACAGAAATCATTATTCTATCCTCCACAGGGTCCCTTGAGTGCTTGTCTGAACACTAAGTTCTACAGCATAAGGTAAGACTCCAGGAATCCAAAAAGAGAGCAATTTATGGCAAACTATAAGCTTATAAAGTGAACCAAGCTCTAACAGGACTTAGAGACAATCCAGTTCCCATCAGCCAGAGTGAAGAAACCTTGTTGAATACCTAGGCCATTCGGCAGAAACCCCAGAAATGTAACACCTTAAGAATAAGATGAAGCAAGCCTTAAACAAATCCTGAAAAGGATGAAGCTGCATAACAGAACAATACCTGACATTCTTTAAAGAAGACCAAAAAATCCTACTGAACAACGTAGCATCCATAATATCTAGTGTTCAGTTAAAAATTACTAGACATGACAGAGCACAAAAATGTGACCCATCACCAAGAGAAAGGAATACCCAAAAAAACAGCCTCAGAAATGATAAAGATAATGGGATTTGTATATAAGGACTTTAAAATAGTTACATGTATATATACTTTTTACTTATTTATTAAATAATAAAGTTATTATATTTGCATCCATAATAGAATGACTTATCCTCCCACTATAAACAACTAGAAAAACTGGACAAATATATGTGGCAATTGTTTTAAGACATTTAATAGCAGGCAATCACGGTGAAAAAGGAAAGAAATTAGGTGAGTTTATGATAAGGTTTTGGGCTGAAGTCAGTTCCCCAACAGAGCCCAGGAACAGGGGACCCAAATAGCCCCCAGTGGACTCTGAATTTAGGAGACAGAAATCAGGATATAGGGAGGCTGAGACAGCTACAAGTTATAGGACAGAGTTCTAGAGAAATGGGACCTGTGCAGAAAAAATATTTCAAGCAATCTGCTATGGGCTGGGCGAGGTGGCTTACACCTGTAATCCCATTGCTTTGGGATGCTGAGGCAGGCGGATCACTTGACAAAGCCAGAGGTTTGAGACCAGGCTGGCCAACATGATGAAACCCCATCTTTTCTAAAAATACAAAAATTATCTAGGCATGGTGTCAGGTGCCTGTAATCCCAGTTATTTGGGAGACTAAGGCAGGATAATCTCTTGAACCCAGGAGGCAGAGGTGGCAGTGAGCCAAAATTGTGCCACTGCCCTCCAGCCTGGGTGACGGAGCCAGACTCCATCTAAAAAGAAAAAATTCTGCATATGGATGTCCTTGAGTCACTGATGAGTACTGGCTGGGGGCAAGGGAAACAGGGTGAAACTCCATGAGAATAGGAAGCAACTAGGGAGCTGAACAAATCTCAGAGCTCCCAAAGCAGTAAGATATTTGAGTCCTAATCACCCTAAGTAGAAAGTGCTCAGTAATCAGTCAATCAGTAGAGAGCTCAGCGGAGCAACATCTTGGCAATAGTGCTGACCTGTCAAATTCAAAGCATTTGAATGTCATTCTAACAACACTTAAAAACAGACTGAAAGACAAAACTGTTTTACCAATAACTTAACTCCTTGCCACACTTGCAACAATTTAAAGAAAGACAAGCTGGGCGCGGTGGCTCATGCCTGTAATCCCAGCACTTTGGGAGGCCGAGGCAGGTGGATCACAAGGTCAAGAGATCGAGACCATCCTGATCAAAAAGGTGAAACCCCGTCTCTACTAAAAATACAAAAATTAGCTGGGCATGGTAGTGTGAGCCTGTAGTCCCAGCTACTCCGGAGGCTGAGGCAGGAGAATTGCTTGAACCCAGAAAGCGGAGGTTGCGGTGAGCCAAGATAGTGCCATTGCACGATCTCGTCTGGGTAACAACGGCGAAACTCCATCTCAAAAAAAAAAAGACAAAATCCAGGCAGTCCACAATGTAATATTCACAATATTGGGCATCTAATCAAAATTTACTGGATACTACATTATAAAAAGCAGGAAAACGTGACATATAACCCAGAAAATATTAGTCAGTAGAAACAGAATGAGAAATGACAGGTGCTGAACCAGCCACCAGGGACATTAAAACAGACATGATAACCATACTGAAGTATTGATAGGAAAACATAATGAAAGGCGGGTGGAAGATACTTAAAAAGGAGCCAAATGAAATACCTAGAGATTTTATTAAAACAATATTTGTTTCATCTGTCATGGTTGCAAAAAACATCTGAAACAATTCTATTGGATGTGATTAACAGCAGATTAGACACTGCAAAAATAGGATAAGAAAGCCTAAAGAAAACCTGCATGTTCTGCACATGTATCCCAAAACTTAAAAGTATAACAAAAACAAACAGATTTTCTTAAGACAGATTGGTACCCAATAAATGGAAATTACTCTAAGTTACTGAAAACCATAGCAAGCATAGCCTCAAGGCGATGGGTGATAGAACATGAAAGATAACAACAAACTTTTGTCAGAATCGCTTAAGGGAAATTCTTGCAAACAAGCCTCCAGTACAAATTCCAGGACAATAAGCAACAGAGCAAGTACACACCTAGCAAGAAGGAACCTTATCCCAACCTGGTTATTGTTTATATTCTAAGTGTTTTCAAGGTAAAAGTTTGCAAATATTCTTTAGATTTTATTTTTATCTAGCCAAGCGAAATTGCTGGTTGGTGCACAGTTGACTCAAAGCCCTTTTGTTAAGCCCTTGCATTCTTTCCAAGATTCCTCTTTATCTGCCTGTTAAGAGTGGGCACCTCTGTCTTTGGTCACAATTTCCAAAGTGTTGGAATTACAGGTGTGAGCCTCTGCTCCTGGCCACAACTGGAACTCTCATACACTGGAACATGCCTGTAATCCCGGTACTTTGGAGGTCAAGGCAGGAGGACTGTTTGAGCCAGGAGTTCCCAGCTGCTGTGAACTATGATTGAGCTACTGCATTCCAGCCTGGGTGACTAAGTGAGACTTAGTTTCCTTTTAGAAAAAAAAAAATCAGACCAAGCATCACCAGTATGTCTTCTGTGGCATTAAATAGAATCAGAGGCCAGGTGCGGTGGCTCACGCCTGTAATCCCAGCACTTTGGGAGGCCGAGGCGGGTGGATCACGAGGTCAAGAGATCGAGACCATCCTGGTCAACATGGTGAAACCCTGTCTCTACTAAAATTACAAAAAATTAGCTGGGCATGGTGGCACGTGCCTGTAATCCCAGCTACTGAGGAGGCTGAGGCAGGAGAATTGCCTGAACCCAGGAGGCAGAGGTTGCAGTGAGCTGAGATGGCACCATTGCAGTCCAGCCTGGGTAACAAAAGTGAAACTCCGTCTCAAAAAAAAAAGAATCAGAGGCAAGAAGCAACTTTATCCTATTATAAAGAAAACACTTTCGGTTTGTGTATAATCTTAGTTTCTGTTTTATAATACCCACAGATTATCAGATTAAGAAATAAAGCTTCCAAGTTTATTTTCCCAAAATTTTAATGAAATACAGAAGTTGGAGCTCACTGAATGCCTTGTTGCACTCATTTTGATAATAATGAAATTTTTAGTCTTTTTCCAGTTAATGTTAATAATTGGGAGCTTCCCAGCTGGTGAACTGCAGAGGGGTTAAGGTATGGATGTGTCAGGCTGAAGTTCTGAGGCTTAGTATCTCCAGCCAGGGGCACCTTCTTCAGTTCAACCAGCTGACCTTCCTTTAGAATGCTGTAAGTGAGCCATTAAATGAAAATCTTAGGAGTCAAAAATTATTGGGACTCACTGTGTTAATGGTTTGGTTTGTAGCATGCCTGGCTTTAGGACACAAGTTAAATTCTACACAGTTAGAAAGGGAAAATTTTTTTTAATTTTTAAAAACCTTTTTATTCTTTACCACATTAAGCATGTGAACCTAGAGAATTTTTTTTGATGCTCTATATTCTTTTGCTCAAATAATTCAGTTCTAGTTCTTTTCTATCATTAGTCTAAACTTTTTTGTTATTATTAAACTCAATTTGGGTTCAAAATCTTATTTCCGGCCCAGGTAACATAGTGAGACCTGTCTCTACAAAAAAAAAAAAAAATTTAGTTGGGCATGGTGGCATGAGCCTGTAGTCCCAGCGACTCAGGAGGCTGAGGTGGGAGGATCACTTGAGTCCAAAAGGTGAGACTGTAGTGAGCTGTGATGATGGCACCACTGTACTCTAGCCTGGACAACAAAGTGAGACCCTGTCTCAAAATAAAATCATATTTGATTAATAAAAGGTGTGGAATAATATGTATTATCTCCCTATTCTATCCTTGAAATGGTTTATGTAATTGTGGCTGTTATTGGCCCTACAGATCTGAATGAAGAAGGAGAAAGACAGGGAGGAAGCAACAAAGGAAAGGAGGGAGGGAAGAGGGAGGAATAAGGCCCAGGTGATGTCTCTAGAGTAAAATGTGTTCAGTGCGTGCAGAGACCATGGAAAGGTGTCCCTTTAAGGGAGAGTGGGACATGAGAAGAGTATGGGACTTGGGAGGGCAGGACTGAAGCCACCTAGGAGAAGGCTTGCAGCTTGGGTGGAGGGCAACTGAGATAATCAAAGGCTGGTGATGCTCAGATGGCCATACTGTTTTCCACCAGGCTGGTCCGCAGGTATGTGTAGGGCATGTCCTGCTTTGCATTCCAGATCTCAGTTCCTTATCCAGGGCAGCCAACTCCTCCCTGAACTTCTGTGGCACAGCCTTAGGCCCAGGGCCTGAAAAATACTCTCCTTATGCTGGCCCACACCCATGTGGGATGGAGAGGAAAACACCCAGAGTTTAGTGTGCCACATGGCCCTATGGCTGCCTCCTTCCTCAGGGCCCTGGGCACTCAGCTCTCACCATAATGGACTAGCATTTGCCCAGTTGCCAAGTGATGGACATCTTGAGAAAAGCCTGATGAAAGTTTGGCAGTGTCGCCATCACTGTCTCCAGCATTGCATCCTTGGTGGTTGGCAGAAATAGCCATATCATGTAGGGTGCATTAGGGACCCAAATATACCAATCAAGCTAAGGAAAGTCAGGATCTAGAATCAATATCTGCTAAGCATGAAAACCTTGTGAACCCTGTGCACACAAACTCCTCCCTCACCCCAGGCCCCAAATTCCCAGCTGTTCATCTCTGCTAAGTACCTGACCCAGGTGGACAGAGGAGTGTTGGTCACTGTAGGTAAAGATACACATGGTGACAAAGTGGCATACCTGTTCCCAAGACTGTAAAGAGACAGTAAACCCTTCAAGGAGTGGAGAGTTAGAAGCTGTGAAGCCAGGAGTAGAGCCAAGCTCAGAGAATGAGGCAGAGACGGGAGAACAAGAGGGGTGAGAAAGAGTGGCAGGAACACTCAGTAACTCTTGTGGGAATTACCGTAACAGCAGGCTGGTATGTGGGAGTGGGAGCTCTGCTGGGAGGGTCCCACTCAGTGGGATGCTGGTGTTGGCTCATACTGGCTCACAAGAGTCAGTCAATGATGTTAAGGTTTTTAGCGAGCTGGTCAACATTACCATAGTAGCCAGAGTAGGAATATTCATGCCATGGAAATGTACAAATGTTACAAATTGGGACATTTTATTTCCCGAGAGTCAGCTGTTAAACATTTATGAACAACCACTGGTCCCGCTGCATCAGGCACCTAAGGGGTTCTCAATGTATAGGATGGGGACCTGTCTCCAGCTGAGAGGGAATTAAATCTGAGAAGGCCTTTGGAGTTTTCACAGGTGTTGGAAATGCTTCTGGAAGACTTCACAGAAGCACAGAGGATTCCAGGGAGGTCTCTGTGTTTTGTGTCTAAGATTTCCAGGCAGGGGCTCCTCCTACCTTGGATCTGGGCAGCCCGATTTCAGTGATCTCTCAACACTAGGTCTGCAGCTCTGGGTCATCATTCACAGCCATGTCTGTCTTACAGTGGAGATTCACGATTCCTTCCATATACCTGTCAGCCAACAGGGCAGGGCCAGGGTGAAGCCAGCTCTGCTCCTGCTCACATGGCCATGTCAGGGTTCCAGGCCCCCAGCAAGACACAGACCTTCTGCTCTCCTAGACATCTTCTCCACCCCTAATGGCCTTCCTGCTTGTGAAAGATGATTTCCCAGAGCCGCAGTGCATCTTGGCAAAGAAGGAAGACTTGACTCCCAGGAAGCCCTGGTCAGCCAACTCATCAAGGGGACAGGAGCTAGGTTAGCAGGGCTCCAGCTCACTTGAGCAGCTCCAAAGGCAGCTCATTCCTCACCAGTCACCATCTGAGGAGCAAGGATGGGCAGAGTCAGGCAAATCAACCAGCCCTGGGTCCAGAGTCAGAAAGAAGAGTGACCTAGAATCTCCCTTTCTCTCCCCATACCTGGTCAAAAACTTTCATGTTAGAGACCAGCCCAGTCCTGGCCTGGATGTTAATTTCCAAGGTGTACTGCAGGTGGGGAATTATAAGCTAGAGGGAAAAAAGCAGGGAAGGGCAAGGTCAGAAGAAAGCTGCACAGGTCCCTGCAGGAAATAGAGGTTGACCAACAGGAAGGGTACCAGGTCTTCAGAAAAATCACAGACTTAAAGTTTAGTACCTCTCAATAGTGAGTTTTCAGAAGTGTCATTCGACCCAGCAATCCCACTGCTGGATATATACCCAAAGAAATAGAAATTGTTCTGCCATAAAGACACATGCATGTTTATGTTCATCACAGCACTATTCACAATAGCAAAGACACAGAATCAACCTAAATGCCCATCTACAATAGACTGGATAAAGAAAATGTGGTGTATATACACCATGGAATACTAGGCAGCCATAGAAAACAACAAGATTATGTCTTCTGCAGCAACATGGATGGAGCTGGAGACCATAATCCTAAATGGACTAACACAGGAACAGAAAGCCAAATATGGCATGTTCTCACTTATAAGTGGGAGCTAAGGGGACACTGAATACACATGGATACAAAGAAGGGAACAACAGACGCCAACATCTACCTGAAGGTGAAGGGTGGGAGGAGGGAAGGATCCCAAAACTAGTTATCGAATAACATGTTTATTACCTGGGTGACAAAATCATCTGTACACCAAACCTGTGACACACAATTTACTTATATAACAAACCTGTACATATACCTCTGAAACTAAAAGTTAAAAATAAATAAATAAAAATACAAATAAACCACCAAGTTTTTAGTTGATTTGCATTGACTAACATGTTCCACAAACCACTGACTTAGTGCTTTATGATAACTGAAAGACATCTTTCTCCTTTCTTTTCATATTTTTTTCACAGGTCTAGACTAAAGTTTCTCAACTTTTTTTCCCATTATCATTCAATAAGTCATCTTTATTTTTCTTTTTAGAGATGAAGTCTCGCTCTTGTGGCCCAGGCTGGAGTGCAGTGGTGCGATCTCGGCTCACTGCAACCTCTGCCTCCTGGGTTCAAACAATTCTGTTTTAGCCTCCCAAGTAGCTGGGATTACAGGTGCCCGCCACCACACCCAGCTTATTTTTGCATTTTTAGTAGAGATGAGGTTTACCATGTTGGTCAGACTGGTCTCAAACTCCTGACCTCAAGTGATCCACCTGCCTCAGCCTCCCAAAGTGCTGAAATTGTAGACATGAGCCACTGCACCCGGTCTAAGTACCCTTTTGAGACCTTTTTTTCTAATCTGAGCCTACCTCATAAAATTTTAATGCTACATATATACTGTATATCCATTTATGTGTTGCATTACATTTGTGATTGGTACATAAAAATAATAAGATTTTTCACACACATTTTCCAACCACCTTCATCCCTTGGGGGACACTGTTGCCCCATTGAGAATGGATGGTCAACCACTGCCTCCCTCCACAGCCTTGGCTCCTTCCTCTCCCCTTCATCCATTATGCTTACCTTCTTCAGCCACTGGTCTCCAACATGAGAGTTTTCAACCAGGTATGGGGAGAGAAAGAAAGATTCTAAGTTACTATTCTTTCTGACTCTGGAGGCAGGGCAGGTCGATTTACCTGACCTTGCCCATCCTTCAAAGACTGAAAGAAGCTGAGCTCATTCCACCTCAATCCCGCATAAGCTGTTTCCTCTGCATGGAACACTGTGGCCCACCTTGTTCCATGTTAGCTTCTGACAGTCACATTCTCTATGCCCTTTTTCAAGGGAGCCTCTTCTGACCACCCAATCTAAATCTGCCATCACATCACCCTGCTTTGATTCTCTGCATTGCACCTACCACAGCTGATATGTAACAATACGATCTCTATTGTCTGTTTGCCTTTGCTGAAAATGAAAATCTTTTTTTTTTCAGCCTCCTGAGCAGCTGGGATTACAGGCACGCGCCACCATGCCCAGCTAATTTTTTGTGTTTTTAGTAGAGACGGGGTTTCACCATGTTGACCAGGATGGTCTCGATCTCTTGACCTCGTGATCCACCTGCCTTGGCCTCCCAAAGTGCTGGGATTACAGGCGTGAGCCACCGCGCCCGGCCCTGAAAATGAAAATCTTAGAAGATCAGGACCTCAACTATCTTGCTTACTGCTAGCATCTAGCATGATTCTTGTCACACAGGAGGCACCCAGTACATGTTTTTAATAAGTAAATACTTTGCTCTAATGGTCTGTAATAAACCAGGCAACTGTTGTTGGTCTGAGCCCCTCTAACTGCATAGTATCCCTATTTTAGAACTGATAAATGACTGGCTGGATAAAAATCTTTGTATATTATATGCATAGTTTCCTCTTACTGGATGGAATCCTTAATCATTTGCATGTACTGTCTATGTGCTGTACCAGTATCTGTGCTTTGCACATAAAGAGAAAGATTTTTTTTTTGCTGCTCCCCAAGAATGATTCCCACCCCCATGGAAGGTGATATCCCCTTTGGAAAATGCATGGTCAGCCAGGCTTGCACTCTTTTGCTCTCACATCTTCCATTCCTTGGTTCTTTCCATATCCTGAGACTCCTTAGAGAGAGAGCCTCCTGACGTGGGAACATGCCCTGGGGGCAGAGATAGAGGCCTGCCGGAGAGAAGGGAATAAGGTGTTACCTTGAAGACAGGATGTATCGAAGGCACCTCATGGTGTTCACAGAAATGACCTCTGCCATCAAGTGTCCCCTCATAGGATGAGATTGTAGCTCATGGAGCTGGAAGTCAGAGCTATGGGCCCAGCATTTGACCAGAAGCCAGACCATTGCAGGATCCATGGGCAAGAAAAGCAGAGGTGGCTGGGATCCTATGTTGGAGCTAGAACAGGAACAAGGTGTGAGGAGAGAAGGGGTGAGTGCCAGGCGCTCAGTGACCCTCCCTCCTTTGCATGTTTAACCTCTCCCTTAGTCCTCCAAATGTGCTTCCCTTTTTCCATCTCACAGCTGCCACTCCCTACAGCTACCATTTCTTCCCCTTTCCTACCCACTTGGTACATTAGCACCCTGCAAGCTGCTCTGCCTCCTACGTTCTGCAAGAAACTGCTCTCCTAGTGCCTTCTCCAGCCTCCACTTCCCCTTTCAGTCCCCACAGTGTGGACAAGATTCAAACTGCCTGCTTCCTTCATCCCACAAGCTTTTTTCAAAATCTCATCTTTTAGCCCCACCTTTACACAAATGACTGAATGAATCTCTAGTCCTCAGCTGCCTGCCAATTTAAATGCCTTCCTGTTATCTCAACATTGGCTAGGCAGAAGCCTACATGAGCACCCTGTCCTCTTTATTTATGTTATTTCTACAGACACCTGGCCTGGCTTGCCTTTCCTCCCTCCTTGATTTCCCTCTGCACTCACATCCACCTGTCCTCTCCATCCTGATGGTCACTACCCACATCTGAGCCCACCTCCTCTATGGGCAAGTGCTAGAGCATATCACCCTAATTCCTGTTTCTAGCATCTCCCCTCTCCAACCCAACCTAAACACAACTGCCTATACTATGTGCCCACAGCACATTTTTTTTTTTTTTTAATGAGATGGAATTTTGTTCTGTTGCCTAGACTGGAGTGCAGTGGTACAATCTCAGCTCACTGCAACCTCTGCCTTTTGGGTTCAAGTGATTCTCCTGCCTCAGCCTCCTGAGTAGCTGGGATTTCAGGCATGCACCACTACACACAGATAATTTCGTAGTTTTGGTAGAGGTGGGTTTTACCATGTTGATCACCTCAGGTGATCCGCCTGCCTTGGCCTCCCAAAGTCCACAGCACATTTCATCACAGCCTTCTCCAGCTTCCCACATAACACTCTTTAGCCTGGCATAGTCTGGCCCCTACTCCAACTGCCCCCTAGAAATCTAACTCCTCTGCCTCAGCCTCTCTGCCCAATCCATCTTGCCCCTGAGGACAAATGCTTCTCCTCCGTCCTGTTTGAGTCCTGGCCCTCCTTTAAGGCTCATGACACCCCACCTCCCCTGATCCCTCCTGGGCTGTCTCTGTACTCAGGGGCTTCCTCAGTACCAGAGCTTCTTCAGACTGCCCCAATCTTTCTCTCTAGCTATACTGCAGGGCCTTCAAATCACAGACTTTGCCTATTTCCTCCTTTAATGTCTACCCCAGTGCCTTAGCACAGTGCCTTTGCAGATAGTGGGTGCCTATCTGCAAAGGGCTGACCTGAGAAGACCGGATACTGGGAGCAGAAATCTCGAGTCCTCTCACCTGGATGACCACGGGTAAGAACTTTCCATCAGGATAGAGTTTCAGCACCACCAGAGGGACAGCCAGATGCTGCTGGCTATACAGAATGACTTTGGCTTTGATCCCATCCAGCAAGAAGTCAGCTTCAAACAGTGTGCCTCCCTGGATGGGGGAGTAGGACAAGGGCTGCTATCAGTATAAGGCATAGTCTTTCGACTCTGATTCTTCCAGGGGAGAAGAGAGAGAAGGAAACTAACTTGTCTCCATCACCTACTTTGTACCAAGTAGGGAAGCATGTGCTTATTGTCTTATATAACTTTTTTTTGAGGCAGGGTCTTACTCTGTTGCCCAGGCTGGAGTGCAGCAGCAGGATCATCAAAGCTCACTGTAGCCTTGACTTCCTTGGACCCAAATGATCTTCCCAACTCAGCCTCCTGAGTAGCTGGAACTATAGGTGTATGCAGCCACACAAAAAAATTACAGGGACTAATTTTTGTATTTTTTACGGAGATAGGGTTTCACCATCTTGACCAGGCTGACCTGGAATTCCTGACCATCATCCTGCCTCAGCCCTGTAAAGTCTTGGTATTATAGGCATGAGCCACTGTGCCTGGCCTTATAATTCTTATACATAGTTGAATGAGCCTCAATTTTACAAAAGAGGAAACAGATAATCAGAGAGGCTAGCAGTTTTGCCTGAGGTCACAAAGCTTACAAATAGCAGAAACAGGGTTCATATCCAAGCCTATCTGCCCTGTAATTCCATGCACTTTCTCTCTGTTGTTCATTTTCTGAGCTTTGTGATGGCTTATCATTTTTGTGGAAGAAGCCAGTAAATGTAATCTGCAAATGAGCTGACAAGTTATGAGATTCTTGCTCTCCTTTCATTTTCTCTACTTTTGATAACATAACATCAACTTTAAGTTTTCCTTTTGATGTCTGTTCTGGAGTTTCGATGAGACATATAAGTAAGAATTCTGTGCAAAAATATTGGCGCTATGAGATTCTGGGTTCGAAGAAATCTGTAGATCTGTGTTGGCTTCTCAAAGGCCTCGAGGAAAAGCTCGTGGTCAGCCTGGATGTGCTCCATTTTCGGCTTCTTCACTGGTAAGACCTCGGCCCCTGCCGCTGCCGCCGTGTAGGAGGAGGAGAAGGAGGAGGGCGAATAACTGCTGCCGCCTCCACAGCCCCCGCTGCCGGATTTGCCGCCGCTGCCGGATTTGCCGCCACCGCCGCGGAACCCCCGAAGCCGCCTCCCCCGCCCCCACCACCGTACTTCTGAGGCGCCATCATGGTTCCTGCCTCCTCCCTCCGCCAGCTACCCACCGTGCTGCCCCAGAGAATAAGCGCCTGCAAAACCAGCCGCCTGCCCCAGCAGGCTTCTGTGGACTGAGGGGGGAAGGAAGAGAGAGGGGAAGAGAGGAGGGAAGGAGAGAGGAAAAAAAAGTCAGGTACCAGTTTCTTAATGGTGCCAACCCCATGGTGGTGAGGGTCTCCATTCACCTTCCTGCGCACCTCATGTTTTCTCCAGGGATGGAGGAACTGCAGGCCCACCTGGAGAAGGGAGCTGGATGTGTGGACGTCAGAGCCCTAAGGAGGCCCAACAGTGAAATGGGGTGGGCTAGCATCAACAATACTGCTGTAGGACCCACTGTGGGCCTGGCTTGCTGCCAATCAGCAGGGAGGGATTCCGCAGAAGGTCTGGGGGATCCTGGAGAAGCTCAGCTGCATGGCTTCTTCCCCACATGCTGTGGAGGGAGGTTGTACAAGGTGGAATGGTTGATAGAAACAGGGCGAAATGAAGAAACGTGACTTGGCCTTAGTACTGGGGATTCAGGCAGTGTGCAGAGTAAGGGAATCGGGTTCAGAGTGCTGTGGCTGTTAATAACGTATCAACTACAAAAAAGGAGAAAAATAGAAATGGAAGGATTTTTATGAAATTATATTGCATTATTATTTGCAATCAAACTTTCATCCTTGTTTTTGAAATCATTTATCAATTTGGAATGAAAAATTATAATGTGGGCTATTTTATATTACATAAATTCATTTTACAATTTAAAAATAGCACTTCTTCATCTTATGCCTATTTGAGAAGATACTAATTTTTCACATTGTTGGCAGTGAAACGCTATGTTGATTTATGAGATTACTGACCATTTGTTTTCATGTGGATAATTTTAGTGCATTGCTCACCCAGGATTTTTTTTTTTAAACATGAACATTTTGCTTGTTTTTTTTTTTTAAATTTGATAATCACATGGAAAATAAAGCTGTTCATATCTTTAAATTAGGATTGCAAACCAAGGGAAGAACATGTTTGAGATTTTAAGATCTCACTTATAAGGAGAGAAGTATTTTATAAGAGTGAACCAGAAAACTGTTGTACCTTTTATTTCTTTGCAAGGATGTCTTTGTAATGTGTTTCATGAATAGAATATCCAGTGCAGGTAAGCTGACTTGAATCATTTTGAGCAATTTTGCCCTGTGTTTTATGTGTTTCACGCACATATCTGCAGTTGGATTTTCTCCAGCAGAAAGTGGTTTTACTACTGGCACATTAACAAGCACCAATAGGTTTTTATTCCAACTCCGAACACTGTGGTTGAGTAACATGACCTCATTTTTTTTTTTTATCCTTGAAGATACTGCATTTTCATATTCTTTATTTGTAAAGGATCAATGCTGCTGTAAATACGGGTATTTTCATTTTTTAAATTTCATCCCACCACCATCAGATGCAGTTCCCTATTTTGTTTAATGAAGGGATATAAAAGCTTTCTAATGGTGTCTTCAGAAATTTATAAAATGTAAATACTGATTTGATTGGTCTTTAAGATGTGTTTAACTGTGAGGCTATTTAACGAATAGCGTTGATGTGATTTGTCATCTAGTATTAAGTTCTGAGTCACTGATTTTTGTGTTAAAAAAAATAGGAAAGAGGGAAACTGCAGCTTTCATTACAGATTCCTTGATTTATAAACTCTCCAAATGATGAGTTCTAGTAAACTCTGATTTTGCCTCTGGATAGTAGATCTCAAGCATTTATCTTGGGCTTTAATTTGCTAAAGCTGTGCACATATGTAAAAACAAAATAGGTTCTTTTAGAGAAGATGTAGGTGTAGAATTATTGCTTATGTCATTTCTTAAGCAATTATGCTCTTAATGCTTAAAAGGCTAGCATTGTTTGCACAAAAAGTTGGTGATTCCCTCCCCTAAATAGTAATAAAATTACTTCTGTTGAGTAAACTTTTTATGTCATCGTAAAATCTGTAAAAAAAAAAATCCCTTTGTTTCTATTTATTAAAAAAAAAAAAAATGCTTTTCTATATGTACCCTTGGTAAGATTTTGAAGAACTCATGTAAGATGATAAAGCATTTGAATGGTACAGATGTAAAAAAAATTCCGTTTAAAAGAAGTTTTTACATTAAATGTTTATTTGAAATCAAATGATTTTGTACATAAAGTTCAATAATATAAAAGCTGTAAAAAAAAAAAAAAAAAAAAAGAAAAGAAACTGGTACCTAAATAAGGCATCCTCCTTCTAGGAGTCCCACATATTTTCTGGGGAAGGCAGCTGTTGAACAAGTTGTGGGATCTAAGCTCTTGGTTCTTCCAACCCCCACCAACCAAGCCCACTTGACTCCAGCCCACCAGAGGGACCTAAGTCTCTGGTTGCCCCACCTGGTTCTTTCAATTCCCCTGGACTGGGTGGGAGCTGGGTTAAGGGTCCTGGGAGAAGTACTGGGGGTCTGACCTGTCAGCAAATGGGATATGGGTTAAAATTATCCATATGTACTATTATTAATATAAAATAGTTTGGGATATATAAGTGGAAAACAAGGGTTATAAAACTATGTATTGCATTCTCCCTTTTTATATTTTATATGTGTTTAGAAAATATTGATGCTATTTATACATCATTGTGGGATTATTTTTGAATTTTATGTCATTTTTGTTATTTTAAAAATAAATACATTAAACCAATTAGACTTGAGGAAAAGTTGTGATATTATTGATATATTGATATACAATCCCCAAAGCTGGAAGTATAAATACATACATAGATAGACACACACACACACACACACACACACACACACACACACGTTAGGCCATTTTTTTGTTGCTGTGAAGGAATACTTGAAACAATAATTTATAAGGAAAAAAGGTTTTATTTTGGCTCATAGTTCTGCAAGCTGTACAGAAAGCATATGCTGGCATCTGCTTCTGGTGAACCCTCAGGAGGTTTACGATCATGGCAGAAGGCAAAGGGGGAGCAAATAAGAGAGGGGTAGGAGATGACACACTCTTTTAAACAACCAGGTCTCAGGTGAACTCACAGAATGAGAACTCACTCATTAGCACAAGGATGGCACCAAGCCATTAGGGATCTGTGCCTATAACCCAAACACATCCCACCAGGCCTCACTTCCAACACATTTCAGTAAGAAAATTAAAGGGGACAGACATCCAAACTCTATCATCTATCTATCTATCTATTGGGAGAGGTGGGTTGGGGGTAAACTTATTTTCAGTTGAGAAAGCACAGACCCTGAAGTGACAAAGGAAACAGAACCATAGTATACAGAAGAGTTTAAGAGAATTATAAGATTTATGGTAAAAAAGTAGAAAACCTATTATTACTAAATTTGAAAATCTAGGAAATGATCATTTTCTATTCAAATACAGAAACCTAAGCCAAACGAAGCTGCAAAACAGGTAATTTATTGTCTTATATAACCGGGAAGTCCATGGCCCTAGTAGCCTCAGGCAGTTCAAAGCACATTTCAGGACTAAAAGTCTTGCTTGCTTCTGCCTGGCTATGTTGTCAGACATGCACTGTTTAAATGACAGCAGTTTAACACAGGCAACTCCAGGTCTACAATGCTTTATAGCCAAAGGTCCTATATATTAATATAGGACCCCTGTTCCAGTTATCTGTGTTGTGTAATAAAGCTTCTCAAATTTAATGGCTTAAAAATATATTTGTTTTACTTACAATTGTACAATGTGGATGGGGCTCAGTGGCGACAGTGTAGTTTTGCTCCTTTTAGCATGAACAAGGGCAGCTGAAGCCTGGGAAAGGGGATCACCTAGCTCATTTACATGTCTGGAGGCCAGCTCATTTGCATACCTGGAGCAGGGGGACAATCAACAGCAGAGCCCCTCTGGTTTCTCTGTCTGTATGGGCTCTCTATGTGGTGTCACCAATATGGTGGCTTGGGAGTAAGGCTTCTAACATGGCCTCTGAAGGCTTCCGAGGTGATTTCCCAGAGACAGTGAGGTGGGAAAGCTTTATCAGTGCTTATCTCCTCACCTGAGAAGACATACAGCATCACTTTTGGCACATTCTATTAATTGAGGCTGTCACAGGGGCCTCTACAGGTTTAAGAGGAGGGGAAACAGGCCCATAGCCTTTTCTTTTTTCTTTTTTTTTTTTTTTTGAGATATGGTTCTCACTCTGTTGCCTAGGCTGGAGTGCAGTGGCATGCTCATGGCTCATTGCATCCTTGACTTCCCAGGCTCAAGTGATCTTCCCGCCCCAGCGACTTGAGTAGCTGAGACCACAGGAGCTCACTTTCAGGCCTGGCTAATTTATTTTTATTTTTTGTAGAGACAGGGTCTTCTTAGGTTTCCCAGGGTGGTCTTTAACTCCTGGGCTCAAGTGATCCTCCCACCTTGGCCTCTCAAAGTGTTAAGATTACAGTCATGAACTGTCACACCCCACCCAAGCCCATCTCTTAATAAGAGTGGCAAGATTCTGGAAAAGCATGTGGGACTTGAAATACTTCTGTAGCTATTTTTGGGAACGATAGCCTGCCACACTTCCCTTCAAGGGCTATGGATTATCCAGTTTGAGTCACATGCCTACCCTGTGATGTGTAGTGAGGGTTTAAGACCCTCATAAAGTCACATGAAGTTTGGGATGGTCAGTTCTTTAGAGGACTCATAAAGTCACATGGAGTTTGGGATGGTCAGTTCTTCAGAGGACTCATAAAGTCACATGAAGTTTGGGATGGTCAGTTCTTCAGAGGACTCATAAAGTCACATGAAGTTTGGGATGGTCAGTTCTTTAGAGGACTCAAAGTCACATGGAGTTTGGGATGGTCAATTCTTTAGAGGAAGTGATGCTGTGAAGGCAAAAAAATGAAAATGAAAAAGAAGCGGGTTCATTACAGTGGAAGATAGACTTAATTTATTTGTATCTGAGACTGGGTAACTCGTAACAAACATAAATTTATTTTCTCAACATTTTAGAGTTGGAAAAGTCCAAGATCAAGGTACTGGCATTTCTTCTACAATTTGTTTTTTAATGGTTTTTGCTTATTTCTATGGAATTATCTTTCATTATTTGTAGAAGATTTTTATATATTATAAATATTAATGCTTTGTGTTGTGTATTGCAAACACTTTCTATGAGTTTTTTTATAAAGACAAATACAAAAACATAAAGAACTATTAAAACACATAAAAAATTATTAAATGTATAGTTTAGTGTATTACTATAAAGCAACATTCCTTGTAACCACCACCCAGGTGAAGAACCAGAGCTTTCCCAGCCACCTAGGAGCCCCACCATGTTCCATCTCAGTCACAGTTCCATCCTACCCACGTTCCTTTCTCTTCAAAATAACTACTATCTTGACTTTTACAGTTACCATTTCCTCACATCTTTTTTTTTTTTGGGGGGTTTTACCTGTTAAGTGTGCATCTATAGACATTATAGAATCGTCGATTATTTACATGTGATATCTTTCATATCTCATTTAGCCTACTTTCTCCCTCTCGTTCACTTTCCTTATAACTTATGTGTTGGAGAACCCAGACTGTTTGATTAGTAGAGTTATGGATTTCGTTGATTGCCTATTTGTAGTGTGGTTCAACATGTTCTCCTGTCCTCTGTGCTGTCCACAGCTAAAGCAGCTGGACCATGAGACTTGATCAAACTCATATTTGATCGCTTTGGCAAGATTTCGGTGATGTTGTCATCATGTATCAGAAGCAATTGGCCCACTGTGTCCCCAGGTTCCACGTCTGTGGATTCATGCAACTGAGGATAGAACACCAAAAATAACACAACAATAAAATAAATAAATAAAAAGCAATAGTATAACAACCACTTACATTGTATTAGGTATTATAAATAATCTAGAAATAATTTTAATTGCATAAAGCTGTATGTAGGTTATAGGCAAATACCACACCATTTTATATAAGAGACTTGAGCAGTTCTTTTTTAAAAATTTTGATTTAATTTAAAGCTCCAGGAGACATATGTAGGACATGCAGGTTTATTACACAGGTAAACGTGTGCCATAGTGATTTACTACACCTATCAACCTATCCTCTAGGTATTAAGTCCAGCATCCATTAGCTATTCTTCCTGATGCTCTCCCTCACTCTGCTCACTCAACAGGCCTCTAGTGTGTGCTCATTGTTCAGTGCTGACTTATAAATGAGAACATGTGGTGTTTGGTTGTCTGTTCCTGCATTAGTTTGCTGAGGATAATGGCTTTGAGCACCATCCATGAACCTGCAAAGGACATAGTCTCATTCCTATTTACAGCTGCATAGTAATCCACGGTGTATATGTACCTTCTAGGGAAGGTTCAGCTTTTTTTCTTTTTTGCTAGGCATATGGTTTCAAATTGTATTTGAAAATATGTCATAATTATGCAATTTGAGCTTTTTCAATAGCTCTTTAAGGGTATCTGTAAGAATTCACAGTGTAGGCCTAATTTTTTGAAAAGTCTCTTTATGATTTTTCATTGCCATTTTAGATTTAGTGAAGCTTCAAAATGAAAAACACATCACTACTGAATTAGAAGTCAAAGGAAAGAAAGTGTCGATGGAAATAAAAAAGATAGTAAGGCTGATCAAGAAGTCACCTCAACTAAGGGCCGGGCGTGGTGGCTCACCCCTGTAATCCCAGCACTTTGGGAGGCCAAGGCGGGTGGATCATGAGGTCAAGAGATCGAGACCAACCTGGTCAACATAGTGAAACCCCGTCTCTACTAAAAAAATACAAAAAATTAGCTGGGCATGGTGTTGCGTGCCTGTAATCCCAGCTACTCAGGAGGCTGAGGCAGGAGAATTGCCTGATCCCAGGAGGCGGAGGTTGCAGTGAGCCGAGATTGCGCCATTGCACTCCAGCCTGGGTAACAAGAGTGAAACTCCCTCTCAAAAAAAAAAAAAAGTCACCTCAAGTAAGATATATCTTCGTTGGAAAGAAATGTCATGACACACTGAAAAGTCTTGTAATTTTATTTCATGAAATATGATACACTGAGGTTTTATATTATTTTATTTTGTGAAAGTTTAATTTAGCAAAGTAATTATTCTTTTACGTGGGGTATGATTCAGTCATATCTTTGAGATGTAAAGAGAACTTACTAGTAATTTTACTTTCTCTTTAAATTCTAAAAGTAAAAAATAATAATTTATAAACTCAATATTAACTATTTGAGTTCACAAATATTAGAGTGGAAGGGTAATTACACCTCATTTACCAGATAAGGTGACTGACAGCCAGTAAGTATCTTGTCTAAGATTGATCATGACAGAGCTGGGACCATATACAGATCAGAGACCAGCAGAAGAAGTGCTAATGGTTACATTAATTATGCTTTTTAAATTCTCTCTATTTCTGATGCCTATATATCATGGGGCCTTGCTAACAGTGGAGGGCAGCCTCTCCCAGGGTTAATTAGCTCTTAGAAATACCAAATGACTCTTCCAGGAGTATACCTTTTATATGCAAACCAACCAAATGATAGCCTGCACCCCAACCTCCTTTATTAGACTCACACAGGGCCCTATCACTCTGGGCACTATTCCCTGCCATAATTACCCAAGAACCAAGTGTCAGACACTAGACATAGCCAAGATACCCCAGAGTCCCCCCAAGAAGAACATTATCTGAAGTCTCTACAACTTTCATACACATTATCTTGTATTCAATAAAACATTACTACTCAAGCCAAGAGACAGGACTATAGACAAAATACAGAGAAAAAAGTTAAAGAAAACTATAGGTGATAGAGATACTGGAGTTATTAAAAGAAAGACTTGAAAATAGACAAACATGTTCAAGAAAATAGAGGAACAGATGAAGAAAATCAATAAAATAATTTTTAAAATTTCACCATAGAACTATAATCAAATAAATCTAATTGCAGCTCTAAAACTAAACAATGTAATAGCTGAAATAGAGATTTTAGTAAGTGGATTTATAGCAATATAAACTCAATAAATTAGAAGTCAGGTTAATAGAAAATATTCATTTAGAAACAAAGAAAAAAAATTATTTTAAAAATCAAAACTGGCCAAGCACAGTGGCTTACACTTGTAATTACAGCACTTCAGGAGGCCGAGTCAGGTGGATCACGGGGTCAGGAGTTCGAGACCACCCTTGCCAATATGGTGAAACCGCCATCTCTACTAAAAATACAAAAATTAGCTGGGCATGGTGGTGCATACCTGTAGTCCCAGCTACTCAGGAGGCTGAGGCAGAAGAATTGCTTGAACCCGGGAGGTGGAAGTTACAGTGAGCCAAGATTGCATCACTGCACTCTAGCCTAGGTGAGAGAGTGAGACTCCATCTCAAAAAACAAACAAACAGATAAACAAAAACTAATGTAGGTTGAACACAGTGTAAAAGTGTGAAATTTCATATGTAAAACATGAAATTCTAGAGAGAAAAAATAGAGAATAGCAATTTTAAGAGGTAATGGTCCATAGTTTCCCCAAACTGATGAAAGATATTGACCCACAGATTTAAGAGTCTGTGAGTCCCAAGCAGTGTAAGTGCAAAGAAAACCACTCTAAAAAGACATAAAAGCAAAAATGCTGAAAAACACAAAGAGAAAACTATAGAAGGAGGTAGAGGAAAAAAAGAGAAATTAACTAAAGGAACTAAAGTTGAACTAACTTCTGAACAGAAGTAGTGGAAGCCAGAAGATAACAGAATGATGTTTTTAAAGTGCCAAAAGAAAGTAACTCCCAACCTCTAAGCCTAAACCCAGTGAAAATATCCTTCAAAAATAAAGACAAAGTCAAGATATTTTGAGACAAAATATAAAATTAATCACTTTCCTATGTGCTCAAAAACAAATATTAGAGTTTCTCAGACAGAAAAAGAAGATTCCAAATAGAAACAGAGAAATAATAATAGGAATGAGGAACAGCTGAAAGGGTAATATGTTATTGAAGTATACCCCATTATCTAAGAATTACTACAGATTCAGCAGAGAAGGCTCATTTATCTCTAAGAATTTTAGTATTATTTTAATAGTTTATTAACCAAGCAGGAAATACAGGGAATCTGACTTTGGGTTTTTCCTACTATCAAAATGAGTTTAAGCTTTTTTTTCTTAAAAAAACTATTTTTAGAAATATTTCTCTCCAACTGAGGCTATTGTGTATAAACAAAAATACTATTTCAGAGTGAAGTTTTTGAATGTAGAAGAAACTCAATGAGGATTTTTTACTCTCTTTTGACCTTTCTCCAAATACATAAACCTGAAGTTTTCCACAATTTTAAAGACCCATTTCCCTAAAGAATGTTTGATTAAAATCTAGTTAATTCATTTTCTACAATTTTAAAGACCCAGTTCTCGAATAAATGTTTCTAGTTAATTCTTGTGTAAGCCGATGGATTCCCCATCCAGTTACTTAAGACTATATGTGCACTGCTTGAGCCCTGAAGGTTAGGCCATAAGTCAAGGCCATAGTGCCCAAATGACAAGCAGGTGTCCCTGAGAACTCAAACATCCCAGAGCGTATCTGAGAATATATCAAGACAAACCAGTCTCATTGCCTGCAGTTGGCAAAGCGTGAGAAAACTGATTTAAAAGCAGCTTAGAGACAGGTGGCAGTGTGGTTTTCTGGAGTTATCCTCCTGCTGCCCAGGAGTGTCTTGTATGTAAGTAAAAAAAAAAAAATGTTAGTCTCGTTATACTTGGCCTGATTATTTGCATAAAGTGTAGTAAAAATCGTGATTATCCACATGGACTCCTTTTAAGTTGGCTTTGCTAGAACTTTAAGAAGGAATTCTAAAGTCAACTTTTAAAAAACCTTGGGGCCAGAAGCCAATCCAAAAATTTCCTATTAGACTGTGCTTTTTTTTTTAACATGTGTCAAAAGATTTTATTAAACTAATTTAATTTGTTAGGGAAACAGTAAGACATTACAATTAGTTTAAGAGGAGCATTCAAAGCGTAGACATACATACAGGCCATCAGGAATGAGGAAATAAATTTGCTAAATGATGCAACATCAATCAATAGCTGGGGCCTGTCATCCACACACAATCACTCCACCACATGCACACATACATCCCTATGGTTTGTCCACAACTTCCAGAGTTGAAAAGTAGCTCAAGAACATCCAAGGGCAGAGGCCACTGGGAAGGGCTGAGCTACAATGGAGTAGAGCTCCTTCACTCCTGATTTTCATGGCTACCACCATTTTTCTGTGGCAAATCATAGACATATTTTAAGATGAGTAAATCTATAAAAGTGATTAATCACAGAAGTTCAATATCACATTAATTATTCCAAAAGCGTTTCTGGGCACTCTGACTCACCAAGCACACATTCTGAAATCGAATTCTAATTTCTGTCCGAAAAGTGTAGGCCATCAGTGTTCTTAAAGGAGGCACATGGTTGTTCTGAGGTAGAAGACATTTTCCAATGTAGATAAGGATGTAGATACGAGGTAAATGTTACAGTTATGTTCATACTAACAATAAACTATGTGTGTGTGGCTTAGAGTCAGTCAGTGAGGAAATATCCAGAGACATTCTGAGGTCACAAAAAGAATCTGAATGTTAGCTAACAAGGAGGACTTCTTAGTGCTCATCAAAAACAGGGCTTTCCCACACACACTGGAAACCAGGCAGAACTATCATCTTGCCTTATCAGTTATCATTGTGTGTTGACATTAACACTGAGGAGAGTGATGCAGATGACAGATATAAATATATGTACATATATATGCATAAAGCATATACTTACATGCATACACAGTTTACATTTCCCAGCCAGTGTTCAAAGAAACTAGAATAAAAATGATGTTCCATTTTGTCTTAGAAAAGTATGTTACATATACATGCATGTATATATCTACATATATAAACATGTAATGCCTACATATTAACATACTGACATACATGTGCACACATGGAGGTATTTGTGTTTATGTATATACGTACATTCACTTTATCAACTACTCTATCAGTTTGATTTTTGAGATGGTAATACAAGTTTCATCTTTGTTCTGGGCTTTGTTTCCATCTCTACTTAACAAATTTACAAGAAAACAAACAACCCAACCCACCAAAAAGCGGGCAAAGGATATGAACAGCCAATTCTCAAAAGAAGACATTTATGTAGCCAACAAATATATGAACAAAAGCTCATCATCACTGATCATTAGAGAAATGCAAATCAAAACCACAATGAGATACTGTCTCATGCTAGTTAGAATGGCGATCATTAAAAAGTCAGGAGACAGCAGATGCTGGAAAAGATGTGGAGAAAGAGGAATGCTTTTACACTATTGGTGGGAGTGTAAATTAGTTCAACCATTGTGCAAGACAGTGTGGCGATTCCTCAAGCATCTAGAAATAGAAATACCATTTGGCCCAGCAATCCCGTTACTGAGTATATACCTAAAGGATTCTAAATCATTCTACTAAAAAGACAAACACACACATATGCTTATTACGGCACTGTTCACAATAGCAAAGACTTGGAGCCACCCCAAATGCCCATCAATGAGAGCCTGGATAAAGAAAATTTATATTTTAAAATGGATGTTAAGGCAAAATAAAATTAGAAGCACTCACTACAATTCACCCCTTGATGCCTCAGCATCGTATTTAAAAGTAAAGCAAGGCAATCAGTTAAGTTGTGTAGATCTACTGACTGTAAGGGGAAAGGCTATGTGGTAGTTATGTTTGGAGGGCAGGGTGGGAGACTGCGGTGTCTGGAGGGTGGTAGTAGAAAGACACTAAGGAGGGGATGGTTTTCTTCCCCAGAGAGGTCACCAGATGACTAATATAGGGCTGATACCTCCTGGGGAAAGCAATAATCTTTTCTAATTTTAATAACCCCTATCAGAGTTCCCTTTCATATGGAGGTACACCTTTGAGCAGAGAGCAAGAAATATACCAGAATTACAAGCTAAGGAGTCAGTGAATTTAGGAAGGGTGAAAAAAAAGTGTCAATTTTATGCCTAAGGGGAGGCAATCAGTTTATGAAGATTTTTGGTAATGGCCTAATAGTTTATAATAAATGAGAAGATGGTGCTGTTTGTTGACTACGGCATGAGTGCTAAGATGACTACTGCCTGGTGTTTTGGCCAAGGGGGTTTTTCCTTGAGCCCCATCCTTTATTCAGGACACGTTGGCTAAGGGATGGAAAACAGAAACATTCTATTAAGCTCCATCATGTATGATGGTTGCAGTGCCATTCACATAGTCAAGCTCCCATTATTGTTTACTCAGTTAATCCCAAGGGGCTTCCCAGGTAGTGAAGGTGTCTGGGAGGGAAGTGTCCTCCTCCAGCACCCTGACATCTGTCAATAAACTGAGGACCAGGGATACCACCCCCTCCTGCAGGTGACATATACCAGAGAGCCCAGGTTTGGTTTCATCCTGCCTTAGGCAGGCCTTGATAGCTGTGTCAAGCTTGTGGGGTACTGTTTTCATGACCCAGGGCATAATGAGCAGCTGTGTGCGAGGGTCACAGGTTCAAGGTCTGTGAAGGCCTCTTTCCAAGACAGCTCAGTAGGTATCCAGTTATTTGTTGTTGATAACAAATATAAAAGGTAAAGCATAAGGCCAAAAGAGGAACTATCGCTCATCAAAAGTCCTGGGGCAACTAATGGCCAAAAGAAGTGTCGAGAGACTCCAGTTAGGCATTACAAAAGATTGCCAATGTCTCTACAATGAAGGTTTTTTATTTTTGTTTTTAAGGGCACATACAGAAGTGAATGTCAATTATTAAGAAGCAAGACTTGCAAATGTTGCCACCAGAACCCCAAAGTACAACGAAATATTGGTCTTAAGTGTTCTTAATGCATGTATCAAGTGAATATTCTTGGAGAAGAATGTCACAGTGTATTCCTGTGCTCCCGGAGGTGAGTGTCATTAAGATCTTGTCTGCAAAAGTTACGTGTGATGACAAAGTGGTGGTGGTCCCCCATGGGTATCTTGAGAAGGTATATTGTGTCCCTTCAGAGGTGGAAGCAATCTGAAGCTGAGAAGCTGTTGAAATAGGCCCTAAACAGCCCGGGCATAATGGCTCATGCCTGTAATCCCAACATTTTCGGAGGCTGACGCAGGTGAATCATGAGTGCAAGAGATCAAGACCATCCTGGCCAACAGGGTGAAACTCCGTCTCTACTAAAAATACAAAAATTAGCTTGGCATGGGTGGTGCATGCCTGTAGTCCCAGCTACTCAGGAGGCTGAGGCAGGAGCATCTCTTGAACCTGGGAGGTGGAGGTTGCAGTGAGCCAAGATCATGCCACTGCACTCCAGCCTGGCAACAGACTGAGACTCCGTCTAAAAAAAAAGAAAAAAAAAAAAAAGAGAAATAGGCACAAAACAGAGCAGCTTAGCCAATTCTATAAGAACAAAAGATTTTCCAACTGTTGATTGGATAAGTCAGTAATTTTAATAGTAAGTGTTGAGTATGGGGGCCCTAATGCATGATGGGAACTTGTAGTAATTTGTCATAAGACACCCTTCATATGCTTTTTTTTTTTTTTTCAGATTTGGAACAGTAAAAAAATTGGGGTGTTAGATGGATAGGCAGTGGCAATGACCATCCTCTTAATAATTAGGTTTTATATAATTAGTTTTAATCATTGAAGGCCCTGGTTCAGCTAAGGGCTCATAGGGTGCCATTTTATGAAGCCAAATTTTAAGCACTGAAGGCATTAACTTATTTCTTGTGTCAGAGAATCTATGTTCAACACAGGCTGTTTTATAGCAATGGGTATACTGCTAAGGGAAATTTAGGCAAGACTACAGTTAAAGTTAGGCATACTCATTTTTCAAAATTTATATTTGGTTGCCTTCTCAAGATTATAGGAAAAAAACTTTAAATTTAGTGACATCCTTGGGTATAACTTAAGTCCTAATATTGACGAAGTCCATAAATTTTTGTAAATTAGTGCATTTTAACAGATGTTAAAGTTGAATTAAAACTGATGTTATCAGCCGGGCACGGTGGCTCACGCCTGTAATCCCAGCACTTTGGGAGGCCGAAGCGGATGGATCACAAGGTCAAGAGATTGAGACCATCCTGGTCAACATGGCAAAACCCCGTCTCTACTAAAAATACAAAAAAAAAAAAAAAATTAGCTGGGCATGGTGGCTCGTGCCTGTAATCCCAGCTACTCAGGAGGCTGAGGCAGGAGAATTGCCTGAACCCAGGAGGCGGAGGTTGCGGTGAGCCGAGATCGCACCATTGCACTCCAGCCTGGGTAACAAGAGCAAAACTCCTCCTCAATTAAAAAAAAAACAAAAAAACACCTGATGTTATCAAGAGGCACAGAAGCCAATTAATGCCCTTTAAATCTTTTTGCATATAAATTCTTTAAACATAAATTAGTATATAAAATTTGAATTCTCAATTAGATCAAATTATAAAAAATATATGCACAATTTATCTAGTTGTCATATATTTATGTTAACATATAGATTTTTTTGTAGTTCATAAGTACGATGACAGGGTCTTCACACTCGTGTGAGATATGCCTCCCTCAAACCTTGGTATATTGGCACATTAACATTAAAAAATATATATTGAATAGAAGACATATTAAATGACCTTCTATTTTCCCACTGTATTTAGAAGTTTGTTCACAAAAAAGTAATCTACGGCTAACATTATATTTGCTAGACCTGGCATTTCTTCAATACTAAAAGTTAAAATTTTTTGTTTTGCTTTGTTTTGTTTCAGGCTTTTAGCCACCTGAATCCGAGGTTCTGCGTTTCTATCTTTTTGGTTGATGAGAGGAAAAGTGGGAGAAAGAAAGGGGTGTGGTGCCTTAGGCAATAGGCTTTTTCTAAGATGGCCCCCCCACAAGGTAATGTCAATTTTTTTCTTTTTTTTTAAGTAAAATCATTGGAATGGCTTGTACTTCTAGGTGGCTAAAATGTATATTTTTCTTTCTTGTCTCTCTTTGGTGTCAAGTAGTTCTTATTGTTGTGACCTTAGAAACTGATACTGTAAAATGTCAGAGAAATCTCTGAGTATACCAGCCTTCCAAGGGTATTAATCATGATGAGCCAGAATTCATCTCCTAGATCCTTGACTCAATGCTTCTGCAGCCAAAACATTTTTGGAGAATCCCATCAAAACATACCTTTTGTTTTAAACTGTAGAGTTAAGAAATGAAAATAAAATAAAATGAAGAATTAAATTAAATCATATATTTAAGTAAGCGTTGCCTATAACTATGACCCTGTGCCACATGATTCAGGATAAAAACCACCTTTTCTCTCTTCATGATTCACCAGTTAGAATATAAACATTTATAGCACAAAACGTATTTAAACATAACTTTTAAAATAAACAAATGGGCCAGCATGGTGGCTCACACCTGTAATCCCAGCACTCTTGGAGGTCGAGGTGGGTGGATACCCTGAGGTCAGGAGTTCGAGACCAGCCTAACATGGTGAAACCCCATCTCTACTAAAAAAAGAAAAATACAAAAAAATTGGCTGGGCATGGTGGCAGGTGCCTATAATCCCAGCTACCTGGGAGGCTGAGGCAGGAGAACCATTTGAACCTGGGAGACGAAGGTTGCAGTGAGCACCACTGCACTCCAGCCTGGGCAACAAGAGCCAAACTCCGTCTCAAAAAAACAAAACAAAACAAAACAAAACCACCAAATGATCCAGAGGCAAAAATACACAGTAGAAGAGATCAAGTGAAAATGTAACTACTGATTTGGATGTGTGACCAATATGACTATTATTGGATGATGGGAGAACAGATGAGCTTTTTCTTTTTTTTTTATTTATTTATTAGAAATTAGCTTTTATTCAAAATTAAATAAGCAAAAGCAAAAATTTTAAGAAACGTTTACAAATTACATAAAAGAAAGTTAATAGGGACAGTTACAAGTTTGCAACAAATAATTTAAAAAGTTTCTAGGGCAGCATGAATATAAACCATGTTGCAGCATGGTGATCTAACTGTGATATGAATAAGGCATAACTAACATTTGCACCAAGAGGAGAATTAAAAACAAAAACAAATTTTACAAGCTTAGTTCTATATTAGACTTCTTCTCTTCTCCCAGATCCCTAATGGGTTTATACTATGTATTTTTTTAAACAAACACATCATGTCAAACTCTAAGTTACATAAATGGGCAGTTAATGTGAAAAGCCTCCTAAAATGTACAAATAATAACTGGTTCTGAATTGAGTTATCCATTTACCTTTATGAGTTAAATGTAAACCATATTCTCACAGTTTTGAGTGTTTTATGAACAGATGCACAGTACCACGTCAGGTTTACAATTATTCCTGAAAACTGGCTCTTAGTTCTGTATACAATGCCTGTCTGTCACTGTGATGCAAGTATTTACATAAATAAGAAACTGTGTCATAGTCAATGGTCAAGACAGTTCAGCAAGAGCAGTATTTCCAACAAAGAATGATCCTCAACAGAATATTTTACATAGTTGTGCAAATATAAGCATTACGACAGATATATCTGAGGAAATTTAATTTGCAAAAACTTGTATCACTACTCTTATAAACCTGGGCAATAAACAACCCTCAGCAAGTTCTGCTCTCTATGGCTTTTTTTTGTTTTAAAATTTTAAAGCCAGAGAAAATGCACACACACTACCCAAGCCCCCACAAGCACACGCATGCGCGTGCATACACACACATACACACACACTCTCTCTCTCACAGACATAGAGTTCTTATTTCATTTGAGTATGGTACATAGTGCAACTTCACAGTGTAGAGGTTTAACACACATTCAGTGTGTGTTTTTCTGTGCAAGTTCTCAGTGGTCTAAATCCTAGTTGAAGGAATTCATTTGCAGAACCACACGATTCAGGAGGTTGAAGGGAAAAAAAAGTTTCATTACATTTCTGAAACCAGCACTAGATGCGCAAAGGCAGCGGACAATCTGGCCATGAACACAGCCAGATTAGAGTAACTTTAAAGGGAGACCCAAGCAGTTAGTTACTTAGATTGGTCTCTAGAAAAATAGGTCAGTATATGCTGTTATCTTTGTCAATCGTTCTTTCAAAGACTTCATTGACAAAACTGACAGCTGGTATCGTGGATCTACAGGGAGAACTGCAAGAAGCCACCAACACCACGCAGGTCCATTAGGAGTTCCCTGAAGGTTTTCTTCCCTCTCGGGCATTTATCCGAAGTGCTGAAGAATTTGGCTTTGAATCTGTCTCCTAAATTCTGAAACCAGCTGCAGGCTTGAGAGTAGACCAAATCATGAAGCTCTCTGGGATTCTTAATCTCATCTTCATTCTCAACCTTAACATCTTCCAGATATTGAATGTCGGCAATGCAATATCCATGTTTCATTCCTCTTTTTAAAACCCTAAACCGCTTTCCTCCAACTGTATCAACCACAGACAACCTTCCATCAGGGAAGAAATGCACATTTCTGGGCCGGGCGCGGTGGCTCACGCCTGTAATCCCAGCACTTTGGGAGGCTGAAGCGGGTGGATCACGAGGTCAAGAGATCGAGACCATCCTGGTCAACAAGGTGAAACCCCATCTCTACTAAAAATACAAAAAATTAGCTGGGCACAGTGGCGTGTGCCTGTAATCCCAGCTACTTGGGAGGCTGAGGCAGAAGAATTGCCTGAACCCAGGAGGTGGAGGTTGCGGTGAGCCGAGATGGCGCCATTGCACTCTAGACTGGGTAACAAGAGAGAAACTCCGTCTCAAGAAAAAAAAAAAAAAAAAATTTTTTTTTTTTTTTAGTATGAACTGTACTAACATGTCAACCTGAAAACATACAAAAGAATATTGGGGGCCGGGCGTGGTAGCTCATGCCTGTAATCCCAGCACTCTGGGAAGCTGAGGCGAGCCAATCACCTGAGATTGGGAGTTCAAGACTAGCCTGGCCAACATGGTGAAACCCCGTCTTTAAAGAAAAAAAAAAGAATATTGGGGTAAAATGACTACAGAAACAGCTGCAATCCTTTCTTCTCTGTACTCGTCCTTCTGTAACTGGGCAGCTTCTTTCAAGAGGTGAGGTTAACATTCCACTCTAGAATCTGCACTGGCCTTGTGACTTGCTTTGGTTATTTTAATTTGGCAGAAGTAATGTAAGGATAGGCCCTGCGAGTCCTTGAATAAAGTGCTAAGAATGTTGAAGAGAGAAGCAGCAAATAAATAATAGTGAAGACAGAACAAAAGACGGAGATTCAATATTTTGTAGCCTCTTTGGGAGATATAAAAACTCAAGTCATTTTGTTCTATTTGCTCTTATAAACTCATTTCTTAATAAAAGTTCATCAGCTGTATTTTTAATTAAAAGATTCTTACTCAAGTGTGACAAGTAACATTAGATTTTAACATTATCTTTACACATTGACAGTGATATACTGAGCCATGCATGATGCTGATACCACTAGATCAATATTCCATGAATAAAATACTTCCAACTTAAACATTTGAAATTTATCACTAAAATTGTTCACCTTGATTGATATTTCACCAGGAACATCCTATATCTATATATCTATATATATCTATATAGGATGTTCCTGGTGAAATAAAGGCAGACCTCTTTCTTTTTACTTCTGGATGATCACTGAGAAGGATGAGTTACATTGAACTCATTAAGCCTCTAGGTAGACGATCAAAAATACAAACATCAATTTACATAGCAATTGTTGCAGAATGACATCGGGAAAGGATTAGTCATCAATAATCATGCTACATTGAGACCCATGGACCATGATAACATTATTGAGCTAACCTATTACACTGTCTTCTTGTTCCTGGATTGCTTCCTCCTTCTGACCAGGCTGGGTCTCCAGCAAGGAAATAAATCTTCCTTCCCAGAAGTGAAAATACATTTAATTGCCCAGAAAAGAAGGTGACAATAAAAACCATTGTATCCATCACCAAAGTTGATTTTTGTCTTTGAAAATGATTGTTTTTCAGTCTTGTACTTAAATTTCCCATTGGCACTGAAGGAGGAAAGTTAACTCTCCCTTGTTGCCTCATCTCTACCTTCTTCATAAAGCTCTTCCCTCAGACACTTAGGCAGAGGTACCCCACTTTCTCGAACCTGATTTGTAGTCAACAAGCTCTGAGGTCTCCTTGCTCTTTCTATTCTCTAAGGATTTCTTACCTTGTTACTGTGCTACTTTGGTGTGGGCTTCAAAGGTGCAGTTCCTCTGAAGCCAAAAGTTAATTATATTCTTGGGAAAGGAAGTCTTGCTTGAAATAAGAAATTAGAAGTTCTCTGATTATATTTATTCATACTAAGTTGTTAAATTAAGCAACTGTTATGTCAGACCCTGAGCTGTATACAGGGAACATGAATCCAAAGAGACTGATGGAGGAATAAATGACACTGCCTTAGTTTCTTGCACTCTCTGGCCACTGGAACTTTTACCACCTCAGTAGATGTTAGGACAATCTAAGAATGTTGGGTCTGGCTTGTTTTTTATTTTCTCATTTTCACCAAACTAATAGAGCATCACGACAAATGTTTCAATCTTTCCTAATTTATTAGTGTTTCCTTATCTGCTAAATTTTTAAGGATACATGAGTGATTATTCCCTCCATTCCTTCCAGGCAAACCCAATGACCAGAACTACTACTGTCTGAGTACTGCAACAAACACTCTATTTACACCTGTATTTGGAAGGTAGATTTATTTTCTCCCACTGATTTATCCTAATGTTTTTTGTTTGTTTGTGTTTTTGCATCATTTTCTATCTTTATCTAGATAAACCTGATTGTACTATAGGTCACGGGCTTTACTACAGTTTTGGAAATAGTCATGTACAAGACTGTCAAGGTAATGATCTCTGCTTACTTTATTTATTTATATATTTTTGAGACAGAGTCTCATTCCATTGCTCAGGCTACAGTGCAGTGGTATAATCTTCAGTGGTGCAATCTTAGCTCACTGCAAACTCTGCCTCCCAGGTTCAAGTGATTCTCAAGCCTCAGTCTCCTGAGTAGTTGAGATAAGAGATGTGCACCACCATGCCCCACTAAATTTTGTTTTTAGTAAAGATGGTCTTTTGCCTTGTTGACCAGGCTGGTCTTAAACTCCTGGTCTCAAGTGATTTGTTCACATCAGCTTCCCAAAGTGCTGGGATTACCGGCAGGAACCACCATACCTGGCCCTGCTTACATTCTTAATAAGAACTAAGAAACATTAGACACACACGTACAGGCACACACACCAGTGATAAGTGTTATTAAAAGAAAACACAGCCGGCCGTGGTGGGTGGATCATGAAGTCAAGAGATCGAGACCATCCTGGCCAACATAGTGAAACCCTGTCTCTACTAAAAATGCAAAAAAATTAGCTGGGTGTGGTGGCACACGCCTGTAGTCCCAGCTACTTGGGAGGCTGAGGCAGGAGAATTGCTTGAACCCAGGAGGTGGAGGCTGCAGTGAGCTGAGGTCGCACCACTGCACTCCGGCCTGGTGCCTGGTGACAAAGCGAGACTCTGTCTCCGGAAAAAAAAAAAAAAAAAAAAAAAATGCACAGAAGTAGGATTAAGTGTGGAGGTAGCTTTTGACAATATGATGAACTATGCAGACTGAAAAACACCTTGCAAAAGATTACTACAGATGTACCATCTATTTAAAAAAGCCCTTTAAAATGTATTAGGACTTTGGAAGAATTAAAGAAAATCTTTTGAAGAAGGGACTGACATGAAAACATACTATAGCTGTTGGAAGCCCTAAGGGGCTTGGTTTCCTCAAGTTTTTTGTCATGAGAACTACACATCTACAAGGAAAAAGAGAAAAGGTCTGAGGTCTACTTACAGCAAGTTTGTAGATAATAAAAATAAAAACTAAAAAGCTAAAAAATGGTTATCCTTAGGGAAAGAAGGAAGCAGAAAAAGAAACCCATCCTACAGAGTAAGAGAGAAGTGAACAATATTTGCTTTTGCACTGGTTCTAAGTGGAGGGAAAAAGTCTCCCTGGAGAACTGGTAGTCACAGGTAAGCCTTCACATGGGTTTAGAAACTGAATACACAGTATTTGCAAGGTCTGAAAAACTACAGGGCATGAATTTTAACTTAACATGAACTCATTGCTAATGTCTTCAGGGAATGGTAGAAAAAAACTGCAAAAAGAAAAGCAAAGGATCGGAACAAAGGCCTACCCATATTCATTACACTTCACAAGCAACAAGAAACAAAAGGCTTTTCTATTAGACATAAAGGATTCTCCGCTCATCTTCAATGCCCAATAATACTACCAGTGATAGTGATTTTTTTAACATTTATTGGGAACATGTGACAGACAACATATGGGGTAAAGTGTTTAATTTCTTCCAGTTCACAAACAAATAGGAAAAGAGCAGGTAAATTACCTACTCAATGTTCCAGTAATAATAGAGAGGTAAAACTAAGATATGTAATATATGATGTTTAAGTTTTGAGCTAAGATGAATGTCATTTCCTACATTCACACTGTTTCCCAAAAGCATTTATTTTCTAATGTTGAGTAAGGTGTGAGCTCTGAATAAAGGCTTCTCTAAATTAAAGATGCTTGTTGACTTACAATGGGATTATGTCCTGATAAAACTCTGTAGGTTGAGGAGCACACTGAATGAGTGATGCTTTCACATACTGTAAGTTGGGAACCATCTGTATTTATATTCCTAAGTTTACTCAAAGTTTGAGTTATCAGCTTTAAAGTTGGGATTCACCAGTACCTGTTTACATTCATAGCCTCGATAAACTTTAGAACATTTTTATTGCCTCGAAAAGAAACCCCTGATTGGGCATGGTGGTTTACTCCTATAATCCCAGCACTTTTAGAGGATTCTCCTGCCTCAGCCTCCCGAGTAGCTTGGATTACACGTCTGCCACCACCCAGCTAATTTTTGCAGTTTTTAGGACAGACAGGGTTTCACCATGTTGGCCCGGCTGGTCTTGAAATACAAACCTTGTGATCCACCAGCCTCAGCCTCTCAAAGTGTTGGGATTATAGGCGTGAGCCACCTCACTGGGCTGAAAAAAATTATTATAAGCCAAGTGTGGTAGTTCACACCTGTAACTGCAGCACTTTGGGAGGCCAAGGTGGGTGGATCACCTGAGGTCAGGAGTTCGAGACAAGCCTGGCCAACATGGCGAAACCCCATCTCTACTAAAAATTACCCATTTTCCCTAGTTCATTCAACAGTGGGATTCCTGAGGACTTATGTTTTCTGGTTTTATGGGGGAAAATCAGAACTAGTTTCCCAGAGAAAGTGAAAGTAAAGGTGAGACTTAAGAGGTGGCGTTCAGCCAGGTGAAGTGCAGTAATCCTGGTAAAGTGTTGACCTATAAATCCCCAAGTTCTCAGTAGTGCTCAGGGGACTTTCCCATTCATGATGACCCACATGGCAGTGAGCGGGAGAGGCAGCCGACTGCCATGCAGGACACCTGTTGTTTTATTCCCACCTACCTCTCTTGCCCAAGCAGTAGTATACAAGTCGGCAAGTATTAAAAAATAATACTTAAGTATATACAAATATGTATCATATATTATTTATATTACATATATCTATAGGTATCCATCTATCTCTCTAGGAAACAACACAGGAAATGTAAGAGCTGGTCCCTTGCATTGGAGAGGTTTATACAGTAGTGAATGATATATACAGGAGAATCAGACTTAGGGAAAGTGAATAATGAAAAAACATCACGAGATGCCAGGTGAGCGGCCTGCATCGTAGTTGCACTTAAATCTTCATCTCTTCACTCCCTGAACAACTAGTTAAACAGAAAGCAAGGATGGGGAACTGGCTGCCAGCTGGTCTTGATGTCTTGTCACACCAAGAACTTCTTTCTGGCTTGGCGCAATGACTCGCGCCTGTAATCCCAGCACTTTGGAGCCTGAGGCAGTTAAATCACTTGAGGACAGGAGTTCGAGACCAGCCTGGCCAACATGGAGAAACCCTGTCTCGACAAAAATACAAACATTAGCTGGGCATAATGGCGCAAACCTGTAGTCCCAGCTACTCAGGAGCCTGAGACATAAGAATCGCTTGAACCCAGAAGGCAGATTTGCAGTAAGCTGAAATCACACCTCTGCACTCCAGCATGGGTGACAGAGCAAGACTCTGTCTCTGGGGAAAAAAAAACAAAAAACAAAAAACATCTTTCTGACATCTGGGACCCCTTTTGTCGAAAAGAAAAACCCCACCAAAAGAAATCAGTCACCTCCATTACAGTGTGCAGGTTAAGAGCACTGAGTTACACCTTTTCCTCCAAGGGCTGGTCCCCAGATGCAACCTGGACACTCTAATAGATAGATGCCTGTGGTCTGCTGCGGCTCCCCTGCCAGAGGCCTTTGCGCAGGCTGGGCTCAACCCACTCATCTGGACCTGGTGAAGGGGAAAGGGAGGAAGGCCAAAGGTGTGGGGCAAGGGAGGGTAAGGAGAGAGAAGGAAGACAGACACTACAGCACTCCATGGTCAGTGGCATAGAGGAGGCCAGCCACCTGCTATCAGGGTCACTGTCACAACCTCCTGCCACTTCCATGCATGGGACTGGCCTGGTGCTACCTGGAAGGAGCATGCATCTGTAACCTGGCTTCGGGCCCCACCTGTGACGCTTCCCCTCTGGAACTCCCACCCTCACCCTCATTGCCGTGTTTCTCTGCCGGGTCAGTCTTTCCTTCAGGCGAAACTGCTGGCACTGTACGTAAAATCAGGACACCGGCTTTATTCTGGGAAGTTCTGAATAATAATTACTGGGGGAAGAGGGAGGAAGCAACCGAGTAAATCAAGAAAGTAAGGAGTAGCCACGGCTGAGGTCTCCGCCACTGTGTTGTCACTGTGCTGTCATGGTGCTGCTGTCAGCACACCCGGGCCCACCCAAGCCTTTCCATTTCTTACCTACATTTGGTCTCGTTAATGCACATCTAGAAATATTTTCTAACGAAAACCAATCTAGGATATATTCATACATTAATTTTCAGGGATGTTTAGCAAGGCTCTTTGTGTACAAAAATTGGAGCTAGGTAAATGACTAACAATAGGAGACTGATTCTAAATCATGGAAATTCATTAAGCAGACTTTTTGTTTTTAGACAGGGCCTCACTCTTTGCCCAGACTGCAGTGCAGTGGCATGATCATGGCTCACTGCAGTCTCCAACTCCTGGGATCAATTGTCTTCAGAAGGGGCAAATACTTCCTCAGTGCCAACAGGGAGCATTTCAGAAAATGATCACAGTGTGCACCCCTCCATCTGAAAGCTTCTTCCCTTCCCCAACCCCCTCCCATCAGTGGAAAATTACTGTGGCCCAGCAGGGAGTGACGTGAGTGTGTGTCAGGAGATTTTGTTGCTGTGCTCTGAGTACTCACTCCTCATCTCCTCTGACCAGTTTCCTAACACTCCTCCTGTTCACAGCACAGAACATGAGTGCTCTTTCCTGCCATTGGGATGCTAATAAATGGTCAGTGATTCTCAGTGTGAAAATGAGAATGAAGCAAGTTTTTTTTTTAAAAGACAGGCTACAATAATTCCCATGCTGAGAACCACATGCGATGACACTGAATTCCAAAGAGCAAGGATGTGTGGTGAAGATGAGGCCAGCAGTGAGCTGAGAGGCCAGCCAGAATCCCAGCCAGGATTGACATGCGCGGGGATGCATGGGAATGGGGATGGGACATTGGTGCAGAGCATCCTGGCTTGTCTCAGAATGAACATGGGTAGTGGATTCCTAACTCCTGAAGAAACCAGAGCTCTAGGAATTGTAGGCCGCTTTATGTTACGAAAGAAAAAGACGGTGTTCTGTCCTCCTGTCCCTTACATCTGGGCCTACTGCCACTAAACTTGGAGGCTAAGAGGGGTATAGTGGCTACTCCAGATTTCACGATATCAAATCAGCCTGCTATTTTTTCTGTAATGGTTGTGTTTAGTGGTGCAGCTAAGATTCACACTTGAGTCTCCTTACTACAAGTTCTCACTCTCGCAGTGGAGACTTAACAATAATCACTTAGTATGTTACACTTTTTTGGGAAGAGTTACCAGTTACACTTCAAGATCTCAGTGAGTTGTGAATAACACAAAGGACAGACAGGTTTTTTGTAAAACTACACACTAAATATCATATGGATCACAATTACAATAAAAACTAATTTACTGTTTATCTTGAATTCAAATTCCACTTAGTATTCCTTATTCATACTTGCTAAATCCTGTCACTCTTCCTTCATGCATTTTCAACATTAAAAAACAGTATGACGTCTCATTTTAGCAACTTACCTACAGAAATAAAGACAGGAACCACATTACTACTGAGACAAACACAGTCACTGCAAATAACAGATACTGGAACATATTAATATATTAACTTTCACCCAAAAAAACCTGAAAGCATTTGCAGACAGCAAAAATAGCTTCATCATCCTTTTGTTTGTATAATATATCTCTGGAAAGATGAAAAAGAATGAGAACACCCATTTGATACAGGAAAGAAAATGCTGTGGACAGGAACAAAGTGGGAGGAAGACTGGTCACTGCCTATTCCACTGTGCACAATTTGAATTTGGAAGCATGCAAAAGTATTGCTTGGCTAAATTAAAACCATTTAAAAGATAAAAAATAAACATTTAATACTAGCACAATATGCTGGGAAACAAAATGAAAGGCTTTCTGGCCTCATAGACACTCTTCCCTGGACTGAGGCTTTCTAGTAAAGGAGATGGGAAGGCTGGCCTGCTGGTGTGGACAGATTGCAGCAACATACACAACCTGGGAAGGACGGATTCCATAACAATGATGAGCACACAGCTACCTAATGGCCTGGATCCTCTGAACCAGTCAGAGGGCACAGATGTAGATCATCTGACAAACCCAGGGTTTCTTAGGAAGTGTTCTAAATTGTGTTTAGGAAGTGCAGCCCCTGCTGAGATTCATCAACAGTGGGAAAGAGCCCAAGTGGAAAGGAACATGGGTTGAGGGGAACAAAAGTAGGTCTGCTGATGAAGAATGGAAGTAAACGGGACATCAGGGTGAAGCTTTGTGCTGGGAGCCAGAAGGACAATTTAAAAGTTGCCTGAAGAGACGCATGCCGTTTGTGTTACTGCCGTCCAGCTGAAAATGAACCTCAATTCCTGCCTATTGGCTGGAGCCCTTCATAGAATGTCCCTCACCCCTACCAGTACCTGCTGCACTGCCCCTCCCCCACTGCAGAATGTCTGGGGTCCTATGTTCTAAACCTACGTACTTTCAAATTTTACCTGATCTACCTGAACTCAGGAGAATCTGTTGAGGCAGGTCACTCTCTGGGTCCTGCCCTTTCATTGTGGAAACTGTCAGACAGTTGTGATTGGCACCCAGCCTGAGGGGATGGCTTCAAATGGAGGTGAGTCTGTAGGGACAGGGGCATTATCCAAGTCTCTGCCATGTTTCAAATCCTTGGGAATTCAAATTTATAACTGTCCCAGGGGACAGTTCATAGGGCCGATGTCGAGGAGAGAGGGAGCACGAATGTCCCCAAAAACATCACACTTGGGGAGGCTCATGGCACCCTGAGTCTGTGGTTAAGGAGGACAGCTCCTTAGAGGTGAACCAAGGTGCCTGGGGGAATACACCACGTAGGGGATAAGATGGAGTGAACGTACTGATTCTTTCTAGAGGAGGACAAGTCACGTCACCGTGTGTTTGTAGGGAGTGGTGGGATCCTGTTGTGCTGGTGGCCCAGGGAGGATGACAGGCAAGTCTGAGCCCTGTGTTGTGTCTTCAGGCACCTGGAAGGTGCCCTTCCATAGTGTTCAGAGGGATTTGGACTGGAGTTTTCTGGATCTTAGGGAGAAGTGAGGAGAAGTCGTCTCAGCCAGAAAACTGTTGGGTGTGTTGGCTGTGACAGAGCATGCAGTGACAGCCTCTGGGTGGGCGAGGCTGGGGCTACTGTAACTGCTACAACCTCTCAGCTCCCTCCCCAGTGGTGGCTTCTCCATCAGTTCAGGTGGCTGTTGGCTCTGATTTAACAGGGGTGGGGGCAGTTGGGGAAGTTCAGGCAACACGGCCTGGGCTTCCCAGGTTGTTCTGAATTATTCGTCCTTTTGCGGAAACTCAGGTCTTCAGACCCACTCTCTCGTCTGCTAGCTCATGGCCTGTCCTCTGCACTTTGTGTTACTGAAGAGAGGAAGAATTTGCTTCTATTCCATGTCTACTACCTCATGAACAGGGGACAGGTGTGGACTCTTGCTGGTTTTCAGTGGAAGAGTCTGGAAAGACTGGTTTCCTATTCAGTAGAGAAAGGAGGGTAACATACAAATAGGAAGAGGGTCCTCTTATTATTATTCAATTAGAATGTGTGTCCTGACGGATGAGGTGCATGTGCTGTATCCCTATACCCCTTGACTGGAGACTGCATGAGGTCCTAGTGAACAGGATGAGCTCCGGACAACTTTGCCACACCTGGCCTGTGGCCCAAGAACCTCTGGTTCTTGGTTGGTCACTATATTCAGTTATTGGGAGCTCAAAGGAAAAGGACCACAGGTGGGGTTGTTGTCCCATGAACTATTGTAACGTGACCAGTAGCTGTGGAAATCCCGAGACACCTCCGCTGACAGCCCCACTGCTCACCACTTGCTGGCTGTGCTCTAATCATGTGCCGCTGTTGCTGGCGTGCAATGACAGTATCTCAGGAAACGCCTCCACTGCTTCTCAGACCTGCTCCCTGGGAACAGAGCTTCCTGAGTGGCAGCCAGGACCACCGAGCACTGAGGAAAGGGTGGCCCAAATCTGACCCTTGTGTAGCACTTGCTGTGCATGGTGCCAGGACAATCACTTGCAGGCTGGGCATGATGTGTATGGGTTATCTTCAGGGTTCACAGGGTGCTGGCTTGGGAGAGATTTCCATCTAGTGGTTTTCTTTCACTGTTTTTCTTTTGAGACAGATTCTTCCTCTGTCAACCAGGCTAGAATGCAGTGGTGCAATCTTGGCTCACTGCTGTCTTTGCCTTCTGGTTCAAGCAATATTCCTGCCTCAGCCTCCTGAGTAGCTGGCATTACAGGCATGCGCCACCAAACTCAGCTGAGTTTTGTATTGTAGTAGAGACATGGTTTCACCACATTGACCAAGCTGGTCTTGAACTCCTGACCTCAGGTGATCCACCTGCCTTGGCCTCCCAAAGTGCTGGGATTACAGGCGTGAACCACCAGGCCCGGTCTATCCAGTGGCTTTCTTTTGTTGTGTTGAGTTAGGAAAGAAAGGGCTTTACAAGAGCTTCAGGTTAAAAAAAAAAAAAAAAAAAAAAAGGAGATGGGGCTATAATATTAGGAATCTTCTGGCTTCCTGTAGGCCTTCTGAGTGCGGAGCACTGCCCTGGGGGTGGCCCCTCACTTGCTGCTGAGCATGCTGAGGGCCTCCAAGCCAGCGAGAGATTCATCCGTGACCCATGGCTTGGGAGATGCCCGTAAGGCTGGCAGGGTCTGCCAGGGATGCTCGAGGGAGACACTCAGAGGCAGCGAAGGCTTGGCTGTTGCTTCTTGGCAGACAGGGGTCGGGGAGTCAAGTGGAGCCAGGGCCAGGCTCTCTAGTGAAGCGACCCTCCTGAGGAGTAACAGAGCATGCAATACACACTCAGGGACACTTGCAAGCTGCAGTTTCCCTGTCACACGCCCTCAGCTGTTGGGACACCCCTCTGATTCCCAGTGACTACTGCAGACCTGCAGACCCCAGCTCATTCACCTCTTTCCTTTGTCTCCACAGCATGCCCAGTGCTGGGACCAGGTATGACCAAGAACCCTGGCACCTCCATGCCAGTGTTCACAACTCTGTCCTTCACCACACCTGCTCCAGGCCCAGCACACAGGCCACCACTCCTGACTGCAGTGGTTCCTCCAGGTGGCCCTCTGGTGCTGTTTGCCTTCCCCAGGACGCCTCTGGTGGCAGGACAGGATGGCAGAGGCCGGAATTGGGCTGGGGCTTCCAACGGCCTTGTCCAGATGAGGACAGAAGTGGGGCCTGTGAAAGGTCCTCAGGCACAGACCTTGGTCCTAACTCAGGCACCCCTCGTCTGGCAGGTTCCAGGTGCCGTCTGTGAGGGTGTCACATGTCCACCTCCCCGACCCCTGGCAGCTGCCGCTGTGGTGCCCGCTATGGCTGTCCAGGTCTTTGGGGGCACCCAGGCCTGCAAAGGAGGCTGGCCCCAGGGCCTTCCTCCTCCAGCACCACCAGCTCCCCAGCCGGCCCCCATTATGGCCCCAGGGAATGCTTGTCCATGGCCACAAGGGGCTCATGGAGAGGGCAGCCAGTCTCCCTCCAAGGCTAAGACTCCCCCGGACGACTCCTGCAACCCCAAGAGCGTGTATGAGAACTTCCGACTCTGGCAGCACTACAAGCCCCTGGCCCGGAGGCACCTTCCCCAGAGTCCGGACACGGAAGCACTTTCCTGTTTCTTCATGTGAGTGTCCCGGGGCACCGGAGTTCATCCTGCAGCTCACCCATAAAGAGGCTGCTGGGTGGATGGGAGGTCACTCTGTTCAGGGGAGCTTGCAGGGCGGTGTTGAAGGTGATGGGTTGAGCTATGGAAGGGCACATTTTCAGCAACACTAATCTGCTGCCACTCAGGACAGATTCTCAGGAGCCTCATCTCACCTGCCCCTCACTGTCCTGTGAGTCCAGCCAATCTTTACTTCCAATCATTTTCATGACAATGTTTACAGAACACCCAGGTCAGAGAGGGTTCCCGGTCCAACATGAGCCATGGGTTGGGTTTAGGACTTTGAGTGTGCCCCAGTGCCTCCCCTTGACCTGAGTGGCGAAGGCCAGAGGCACATCACATGGGGCTGGGGGTAAGAGCTGCAGGAGCCTGGCACACGCCCACTGTTCTGCCGACGTCCAGCTGGCACAGCGGCGGTGGAGCCTGCACAGGGAATGGTTTTGGGCCCCACACTAGGGTCCATGCTGGGCAGGTATTTGCAGCTTCGCCCTTGATCCCTCCTAGAAAAAGGGACGACGATGCTTCATTCAGAGGATGGCGAACAGGTGACTTGAGCTCACATATGATGCACGCAACACAGTGCCCGGCACATGCTGTGACACATTACGTGATAGCAGTTATGATTACTGTCCCTATTGCTATCATTATAAGAACTAGGCCATCTAGGACAGCACTTCCCAAAGCGACAGGCTCCACTGATGGCTCTGAGTGAACGACGAGCCCAGCAGCCCAGGGCCATCGACTGTGGTGACTGAAGCAGCAATGCCAGCATCTGAGAGTTTGTAGATTCAGTACCAGTCCTGCCTCTCTCCATCCTGCAGTGCCTCTGTGACCATGTCCCCCACTGATGAGCAAACCCGTACTCCACGGGAGCTTGAGCACATCTACTATGCAATATACTGGCCACTCCTCTAGGCAAGTCCCCTGCCCAGGGTTTAGGTGTTAGGAGGCCCCATCATTGTTCCCAAAAATCTTGCCACCTCTGCATCCTGGAACTGGTTGCATTCTCCCTTTGAGCTGAGTCCCGGTGCACTGGGGACCCTGATTCTTGGAGTGGAGTCGCCCCAGGCTCAAAGGCTCCGCTGGCAGTGTGCTTGCACACTGCTCTGCTTTGGTTCTGGTTTCCACTCCTCTCTAGGACACTGAGGCTGTGTCACCAGGGGCTGCCTTGCTCCAGAGTCCCCAGGAAGCTGCATGTTAACCTTCGCTCTCCAGTCATTCTGTGTGTGCGCTGTCTCAGTCAGCTCGGGCTGCTCCATAACAAATCCCACAGACTGGGTGCTTTATCAGGACACATTCATGTATCCCAGCTCCAAAGGCTGGAAGTCCCAGGCTGGAAGCCCTGGTGTCTCCTCCTGCCCTTATCAGGGTTCAGATGCCATGACAGGAACCCACCCACATGACCTACTCTCACCCTGATTGACTCCAAGAACGGACACACTGTGGCTGACGGCTTCAGCATAGGACTGCTGGGGACACACACGTTCTACCCATAGTATTGAGTTCACTTGTCAACACTGAGGACTTGATGGGCAGTCGGAGAGGCCACCCAATGGCTTGCGTTGATGTTTAATATTGGGGGCCTGTCCTGGAGGCTGAGGATCCCATGTTGGGGAGAACAGGACAGGGACACATGGCAGGACATGTGTGGGGAGGACAGGGGCCGGGTGGGCTTGGGATGGAGGGTGGGCTTGTGGGCTGGGACTGACTGCAATGCCTTACAGACCAGTTCTCAGATCTCTGGCCCGGCTGAAGCCCAGCATGACCCTGGAGGAGGGACTGTGGCGGGCCATGCGGGAATGGCAGCATATGAGCAACTGTGACCGGATGATCTACTACCAGATGGCGGGAAAGTGAGTCTGGGGTGCAGGGGCAGAGCCCACATGGCAGGGTGAGAGAGGGTGACAGAGGCCTGGTGGCCATGGCGGCTTCTCGGCAAAAGCATGAGGAGGGTGTGGACAAACACCGACCCTCCTGGGCCCCTGGCTCCCTCAGGAAGCTGCTTGTCCTTCCTAAAGTGCTCCGAGGTCTCTATCCTGCCCTGGTGGGAAGCCACACCCTGCCTGGTCTGGGGACAAACCCTGCCTGACACTGGGGGTCATCGAGGGAGCAGCCAACATCACAGCCCAAAGGTGGTCACCTCCAGCTGTGGGGATGGGGAGAAGGGGCACTGGTGACTATATATAGAGAGAGCAGGGTGCACTCTCCTCACAGCAGTGGCAGAAGTTGGTTTTTGCCCATTCCAGCCTGGCCAGGATTGGAGATACCTGTGCTGGGTCAGGGGAGACCTGTGTCCAGGACACCATAAGAGCGCCCTACCTGCCTTCGCTCCTGGGCAGTCCCTCCATTAAGACGGACAGACAGCAGCCTCAAGGGAAAGGGGCTCTGTCTTCTGGGCTCAGCTTTTGCTTCCTCCCGACCAGAGGAGGCCTCGTGGTCCTGACTTGAGTCAGAAAGCACTGTTGATGCCATGGGCTCTGCAGGGGCCAGGTGAGGGAGGGAGAGCCCAGAACTCTGGGAGCAGTACCCTCCTGGGACGGGGTGATGGGCCCCAGGGAGGGCCTGGACAGCCAGCCCGAGGCACTACTTCCCATCCCTGCCATCAGCTGTTGCCTGGTCCTGGGGGCAGAGGGTCTGGACCCTCTCAGCACGGCCTGCACCGTTTTCACCCCAGGTTCATGGAGTTTGAGGCTGAGGAGATGCAGATTCAGAAGTCGCAGTGGATGAAGGGGCCCCAGTGCCTGCCTCCTCCAGCCCTTGAACCTCAAGGACCATCGGCCCCTGAGGTGGTCAAGCAGCCAGGTATGGCTTCCCACAATCCTACAGGAGCCACGGCAAAGCCCAGAGGGTCCAAGAGAGGCCACTGTCCCCACACCTCATGCCTCCCTTCAAGAGAGGGATTTGTTCCTTCCAACAAGACAGCTCAGGGGAGCCGGGGGGCTGGGCAGCCCGTGGTCATGAAGTGGGTATTCACCTGGTCACGTTTCCTAGCTACTCTCTCCCCTCAACATTCCAAAACTCAACAATCTGCCCAGGAAGCAGGGATGAATAGGTAGAGTACTCAGCATATCAGAGACTCCAAACTTCCTCCAAAATGATGCTGTCTCACAAGTGCCCCTCCTATTGGCGCCTCTTCCAGGGGCGCTGCGGCTGAGGTGGTCCTGACCCAGCTAGGACCCACTTCTGGTCCCTGAGTCCTGCCCTCCCCTGTGTGATGCAGGCAGGAGGAGCAGCCCTCACCGTGCCCATCCTCTTCCCTCCCTGCCTCAGTGTACCTTCCCAGCAAGGCCGGCCCCAAGGCCCTGCCTGCCTGCCTGCCGCCACCCAGGCCCCAGCGGCCAGTGGAGACCAAGGCCCACCTGTTACCACCCAGGCCCCAGCAGCCAGCAGAGACCAAAGCCCCCAAGGAGATCCCCCCTGAAGTGGTGCAGGAGTATGTGGATATCATGGAGGAGCTGCTGGGGCCTCCCATTGGGGCCACGGGGGAGCTCGAGGGACAACAGGAAGAGGGAGAAGTGGAGCAGGAAGAGGACGGGATGCTTTCAGACCCCTACCTGCTGAGCTACATTGACAATCTGTGTTCCCAGAAAGACTTCGTCACCAAGGTGGGCTGGCCTGAAGTGCTGGGGTCTGCAGGATTCTGGGGGCGGGGGGCACTCACAGGTCCTTGGAATTAAGCTCTGTTCCTTAGCTACTCCATAGGGGGTGGATGTGTGTGTTTCCGTGGATTTGAGGGTCTGTGTATGTGATTGTGTGTGTCTGTGTGTTTGTGTCTGTGATTTGTTACTATGTGTCTCTGTGGCTGTGAGTGTAGAGTGTGTATGTTACTTGTGTTTATTTTCCTGTGTCGTATGTGGGTCTGTTTGTGTCTGTGTGTGGTTTGTGTGTCTCTGTCTGCATGTGTGTATGCTAACAGGTCTGTGGTCTGTATGTGGAGCTGGTGGTTGCCATGATATGAGACAGCTCCAGAAGAGTGGGGACGGGGTGCTCACTGCTTTCTGCTTCTCCTCCAGGTGTCCTTGGCTCCAGGTTACTTCCTGCCCAGGACTCTCACGCCGTCTTCCTTCTGTTTCCAGGTGGAGGCCATCATTCACCCCCGATTCCTGGAAGAATTGCTTTCCCCAGATCCACAGATGGATTTCTTGGCCCTAAGCCAGGAGCTGGAGCAGGAGGAAAGACTCACCCTTGCCCAGGTAGAACATGGAGGGAGGGGAACCCAGGTACCCCAGGGACAGAAGGTACCCCAGGGGCTGGAGGGACCCGGCACACAAACCCCACCTGATTGTCTACCCCACCCTGCCGGGGATGCTCAGCTTCTTGGGGAGCCAGTCCGAGGTGGGGAGGTGCAGGTTCAGATGGAGTAGGATGGAGAGGAGCCAGGGAGGGGAGTCAGGATGCAAACTGCAGTGAGGCCCAGTGGAATGCCCTGCAGAGCCACACCCTCTGTCTTTGACAGGAACCCCAGCTGCCTCAGGCTGCCTGCCGCCCAAGTGCCTTGGTCTCCACCACTCTGGGCCCTGCTCACACTTGAGGCAGCGCCAGTATGTGCCCCCTTTCCTCCCGCAGGTAGCAGCGAAGCGCTGCCTATCCTTGAAGGAGGAACGGTGTGAGAGGGCAGCCCCTAGTCATGGCACCACCCAGCTGGACTCAATGTCTTCTAAATCTGCAGAGGGCCAAGGAGCAGAGAGAGACGTCCCTGGCCCCCAGCAAGGGGTCAGCCTGGAAACCTGCCCACCCCAGACAGCTGCCTGGGACCCTCAGGGACGACGCAGAGCATGCACTGGCATAAGCAGGTCCATAAACCCTGCTGTGCTCTTGGAGAGACTGGATTCCTACTGGCTGAGGGCTGCCCGGTCAGACTCTCCTCCCCAGGACCATAGACCCACCTGCCCAGGCATGGGGACCAAGGACACCTGGGGTCTCCCTGGAGCCTCTCCTGTCAAGGAGTCACACAGGCTGTCTAAGGGGTCAAGTGAGGAGGAGAGGGAAATCCCTGGTATGGTTTCTGCCGTGGGTACCAACTACAGGCTACAGCCCTGGAAGCTGTCCCAGAGCCCTGTCCCTGCCTCGGGCCTTCTCAGCCCAGCACCCGCTCCCACCACCAAGTCTAAGAAGCGAGCTCTTTTCAGAGGCCCATCCCCTGCTGTTCAGATGCCCCACCTAGGGCCTGGGCTCAGAGTCTCTGGGGTGCAATCCTTGCCTTGGGGGCTGGGTGGCCCCTCACAGTCCCAAAAGAGAAAGGGTGACCCCTTGCTCTCTAAAAGGAAGAAAAAGCAGCACTGTAGCCAGTAGGGGGACAGGGCAGGCTCTCTGGTGCCAATCCCCAAGGGTGTGGCTCTCAACTCTCGGACCCTCATGGCACCGGGTGACCCAAAGCAAAGACTTCTCCCCCAGTGCTGATCTTGCTGGGCATTAGCTTTGGAGGGTGGGGGAGGGAGAGAGTGAGGGAGGAAGGGGAGGAAGAGTGTGGCTGAACAGGAAGGGAGGGCCTGGGGGAAGGGGTAGGAGGTGGGGAGCAACACCTTGGGGGTCTCCTGTGTAAATACAAATAAATATAGTTGTGTTGGAAATGCTCTCGGGGCTGCTGCCTCTGTCCTCAGAGCTGTGCTGCTCAGTGGAGGGGGTCTGTGAAGGAGTGCAGAGGGACTGGGAGATGCCAGGCACTGGGGACCCATGGGGGCCAGCCCCTCCACGTGTAGGTTGCCCCTTCAGATGCTCCAGGTACTGCTGGATGCTGAGGAAGCCCTGATCCCTCCCATCACCCACTCACAAGGCCCCGACTGCTTTAGTTATCAGCATCCCTGGAAAATCTTGGGATGGCGAGAGCTGGCTCTTGTTCTGCCCAGTGGGACCTGAGGAGAAGGCAGCTGCCTGCAACATGGACAAAGGGAGAGGCAGACGCTCCTGCTTAACCCTGGGCTGAGGGGAGATGTCGAGGCATCCGTCCACAGGGGTGTGCTTGGGATACGACGGTGGGTGGAGGGCAGGGGAAGTCCCTCTGCCAGTTTCTGGGCAGGAAAGAGCCTTGTCCAACTGGTGGAAGCAGATGCTCCTTCCTGTGGCCAAAGGGACTGGTCTTAGGGGCCCCTCGGGTCCTGCATGGAGTCCCCCATAGCTATGATTCCCTTCCCATATGATGACTGAACTCTTGGGTGGAATTGATACAGACACAGACTTACATTGGTATCTGAAAGAGTTCCCTCCCAACCCACCATCACCAACGGGCACAAGCATGGCCAGCCTGCCAGGCGCAGGGTGGGTGTATCTGCTGGTCCCAGGCCAGGGAGAGCTGGGACCCAGTCCGAGAGGGGCCGAGGGTCAGCCGCCCTTCTGCCAGGCACAGACCTCAAGGGCACAGCAGGGACTGCCTGGGATGTGGCACTGGCTGTCTGGGAAGTGCCCTGGAAGTCGGGGGCCAGGTGTTCGCTGAAGGGAGAATTCCGGAGTCTAAGAGTGACATGAGGACTGCATCAGGAGAGGGACTGAGGCTGGGGATGATGCTCTGCTCTTTCCTACATTGTCCTGTCCTCCCCCTCTCTACTGAACTCCCCTTACCCCATGTGGCTGACCTCTACCCCCTTGCCCCTAACCCACCTCTCAGAATCTCAGATTGCAGCATAGACAGGACTCAGCACCCACCCTGGTTCCCTCCTGGCCAACACCTTCTTCACCGTCTGACTTCTGATTCCTCCCCCGGGTCCTTGTTGGCTCAGGACGACAGTGACTGCCAGAGCACTGGTCCCAGCACTCCCTGTATACAGAGCTGTGCTCATGGTGCCACGAACTGGCCCAGTAGCAGAGGCTGGTGGGGCACAGCTGTCCGGTACACGGTGGTCTGGCCCCTCCACTGAGTGACAAAGGGAGCCATGTTTGGGTCCTCTCTGGCCCCATCCGCCCACAGAACACACCAGTAAGCTGGACAGATGCCCCTCTGCCCCATCCCTTCTGCTCCAGGTGGGCAGTGTCAGAGGCCTGCCCTCTGTGGCCTTTGGGAAGAAGAGTTTATCTTGGCAGGGCTTCCCCAGCTCAGTGCACATCAGCACAACGGGGAAAATGTGGAGAATGAAGAGTCACTGGTGGGTGATGTGGGCAGCTCCGTGACTCCTCTACCTCAGGGCCATCCTCAGGAGACGAGGTAGCATCTCCCCTTTGCAGGGTTGAGGAATGTTAAGTGAGCCGTGTCTGAAGGGAATCTGGTCTGTACTCTTGTGTGTGTGGGTGCTCAGCCAACTTCCTTGCCTAAGGATGAAAGTGACACCTCGGCTTAGTGACACCTCGGGACTCCTGCTGGTTACCCCACTGGCTGTTGTCTGCCCCACATCCCTGTCCTTGTTTTGGCTGAACCATTCCCAGGAAGCAGAACCTGTGCTTCCTCCACCTCTGTGTCACGCCTGAGGCCTAAAATCTGCCCCTAAATGGGGACAGTGTAGGTGACTGGGAGGCCCTGATAGACTGAATGTTCATTCCCCACTCCCGCCAATTCCTGTGTTGAAGCCCTAATCCAGGATAGATGATGGTATTCGGAGATGGGGCCTTTGGGAGTTCTTCAGGGTTAAAGGAGACCATGAGAGTGGGGCCCTAATGTCGGGATTAGGGCCCTGGTAAGAAGCCCAGACCCCAGAGCTCTCTCTCCCCAACACGAGGACACAGTGAGAAGGCAGCCGTCTGCAAGCCAGGAAGAAAGCCCTCACCAGAACCTCACCACACTGGGACCCTAACTTTGGACTTCCAGCCCCCCGACTGTGACAAACACATTTCTTAATACATGTCCCATCCATCCCCCAAGTCTATGACACTTTACCCTAGCAGCCCTATGTGTCTAGGAAAAGGCCTATCATCTCAGAAACTTCCCTCCTAAGTGGTATCTGAAAACCATGCACCAGAGCCATGGGAAAGAACGAAGAAAGGCTCAGCCCTTTATGACGGTCAGCACACCTCCACCGCAAGTGCAGCTTATCACATGTGAACCAGGAGCGCTGTGGGACACAGTGAAAGGGAATCTGCAAACACCTGTGACATCATCACATCCATGCTCAGGGAAGCCAGGCAGCTCGCTCACACCAGGTGCTGGGGGTGTGCTGAGGCTCTTGGCCTCCCTGCTCACGCACCCAGGTCACATGAAAAATATAATACAAACCACATGGGAAAATATGATAGAAACCAATATACCCACCACGTAGATGAGGGCCATGTTAACATTCTACCGTTTGCTCATTTTTTAAATAAAAGCTTTATTAAGACATTCACATAGCATGCTTTCACTCATTGAAATGATACAATTTGTGTTTTACATAGAATTTGCAACCATCACCACATTAAATTTATTTATAGAATTGGCAGCCGTCACTGCATTAAGTCTTCTTACAGAATTTGCAAGCATTACCTCAATAAACTTTAGAACATTTTTATCACCTCAAAAAGTAACCCCTGGTTGGGCATGGTGGTTCACTCCTGTAATCCTAGGACTTTGGGAGGCTGAGGCAGGTCAATCACCTGAGGTCAGGAGTTCATGACCAGCTTGGCCAACACGGTAAAACTCCGTCTCTACTAAAAATACAAAAAATTAGCTGCATTTGGTGGCGGGTGCCTGTAATCCCAGCTACTCGAGAGGCTGAGGCAGGAGAATCGCTTGAACCTGGGAGGTGAAGGTTGCAGTGAGCTGAGATCTCACCACTGCACTCCAGCCTGGGCAACAAAAACGAAACTTGGTCTCAAAAAAAAAAAAAAACCTCTAGGTTGGGCTCGGTGGCTCATGTCCGTAATCCCAACACTTTGGAGGCCAAGCTGGGTGGATCACTTGAGCTGAACTCAAGACCAGCCTGGCCAACATGGCAAAACCCCTACTCTACTAAAAATACAAAAACTAGCTGGGCGTGATGGTACACATGTGATTCCAGCTACATGAGAGGTTCAGGCAGAAGAATTGCTTGAACCCCAGAAGTGGAGGTTGCAGTGAACTGAGATTGTGCCACTGCACTCCAGCCTGGGTGACAGAGTGAGGAAAACAAAACAAAACAAAACCTAGTCATTTAGCTGTCCCCCCATCTGCACCCTAGGCCTACGTAACCACGAATGTACTTTCTACATAGCTTTACATACTCTGGACTTTCATATGAGTGGAATCATACAATATACGTCTTTCACCACCTGTCTTATTTTACTACGAATATTTCCAAGGTTCATCCATGTTTTTAGCGTCTATCATTACATCAAATCTTTCTGTTGCTGAATAATACTCCACTGGTGGATATCCTGAAACTTATTTATACACCAGGTGATGAACACTTGGGTTTTTACTTTTAGGCTATTGTGAATAATACTTCTAAGATATTTGTGTACAGTGTTTTGTGAGGATGTATGTTTTCATTTCTCATAGCTATATACCTAAGAGTGAAAGTGATGGGCCATATGGAAACTCTATGTTTAACAACTGCAGAAGGTACCAGTCTATTTCCAGAGTAGATATACCATTTTCTATACCCACTAGCTATGTGAGGGTCTGTTTTTCTCCATATTCCAGCTGTTTATCATCTCTCTTTTTGATAAAGCCATCCCAGTGATTCTAAAGTTGCGTCTCATCGTAGTTTTCATTTGCGCTTCCCTGGCGTTGAACCTCTTTCATGTGCTTATTGGTCATTTGTGTATCTTCTTTGAAGCAATGTGCACTCGACATTTACTCATTTTTAACTGGTGTGTGTTTTGTCACTGAGTTTTAAGAACTCTCTGTATTCCCAATAAAAATCCTTTCGGGGGGCCGGGCGAGGTGGCTCACCCCTGTAATCCCAGCACTTTGGGAGGCCAAGATGGGTGGATCACCTGAGGTCAGGAGTTCAAGACCAGCCTGGCTAATATGGTGAAATCCCGCCTCTACTAAAAATAAAAAAATTAGCGGGACATGGTGGTGTGTGCTTGTAATCCCAGGTACTCAGGAGGCGGAAGTAGGAGAATCACTTGAACCTATGAGGTGGAGGCTGAAGTAATCTTGGATCATGCCACTACATTCCAGCCTGGGCAACAAAGCGAGACGCCGTCCCAAAAACAAACAAAGAAACCCTTTACAGGATATAATTTGCAGTAATAGTCTCCCATTCCATGGGTTGTACTTAACTTTCTTTTTTTTTTTCCATATAGAGGCAGGGTCTCACTATGTTGCCTAGGATGGTCTTGAACTCCTGAGCTCAAAAAATCCTCCCCTACCTTGGCCTCCCAAAGTGCTGGGATTACAGACCTGAGCCACTGTGCCCAGCCATCATTTATTTTCTAGATACTACTCTTTGAAGCACAGAAGTTTTTTACTTTGGATGAAGTCCAATTTATCTATGTGTTCTTTTGTTACTTGTGCTTTTGGTGTCATATTTAAGAAGTCATCTAGGTAATAAAGATTTATTCCTATGCTGCTGCTTTTGAAAAAATCATTTAAAGCACTTTGAAGTGTACAGTGCAATAATGTTAAATACATTTACATCGCAGTGAATATACTTAACATGTTAAGGATATTCTTCTTAATCTTTAGAAATTTACATCTTTAGAAATTTTTCATCTTCCAAAACTAAAATTCTGTACATATTAAACACTAATCCCATCACCACTATTGCCACTCCCAGCCCTCAGCAGCCACTACTGTGATTCTGACTACTTTAAATACTTCATATGAAAAATATATATATGGTATAATATATATGGTGATATATATATGGTATAATATATATATAAAATATGGTATGTGTACATTCACATACACATACATATACACACCATTATTGTATCCTTTCATCCACCAAAGTCATTTGGATTGCTTTTATCTCTTGGCTATTGCGAAGAAGACTGAAACATACATGGATATGCAAATATCTTTTTGAGATCCTACCTTTAATTCTTCAGGTTATATACTGAGAAGTAGGATTGTTGAATAGTATGGTTGTTCTATTTTGCATTTTAAAACAACCTTCATTCTATTTTTCATCACTGGGCACAGACCCTTAAGAGTGGCCACCACCCTAGCACATCCCCTGTGAGGGACCTAATAAGCTGTTTTACTGAATTCTGAGTTATGATGTCATCAAGAAGGATACTCTGTGCACACAACTGTGCCCTCTGAGCTTATGTTAGGCAAATACATTGAGATTAAGGTTGTCCTAATGCTGGTTCATTTCTCTTCTTCATCCCAGTCCTCTGAAGGACCAGTTCTACCTCTCATGCTATAGGCCTTCCTTCTAATGTTCTTTGAAATATATTCGTTCATTCCAAAGATCATGACTAGGGACTTGTATTGTATGTATCTGTAGAAGTGTATTTGGGATGAAAAGACATTCTCTGAGAGCAAACACAACAGACAAACACCCAAGGTGAATACAGGATCAGTAAGTTCCTAAAACCAATCCTAAAGGGATTGGTCATGATAAATTTATCTTGCCTCTTCCAATCAGTTCATGTGAACATGTCCAAATACAGATTCACTCATTGACATGCAGAAGGAGAGTCTTGAGAGAGTAACGGCACAAGCCAGCTTATCCCATGGGACCCTGCATGGGTCACTAGAACCAGCTAGTTGATGCCAGGACATTCCCCATGCTTCTATTCCACACCGCTTTCTGAACACTAACTCTGGCTTTGTTGGATCCCTGTGTGCTGGCCCAGAAAGCAATGAGCACTTAGGGACTCAGAAAATTCCCACTATTCCTGTCTCTGTGAGCTTCTCCAGTGGCCTGAGGGTCATATTTTCAGGGTATTTTTTATTTGCCACTCTACAAGTGCAAATAACTGACAACCACTACATAAAGTTAATATCTGAAAAGTCTGCTCCAATGATACTTGAACAACCTATATAATGTAACCAAACAGGTGTAATTGAATTTTAACCTAATGTGTTCAGAGTATAAGCTTTCATTATATAAAAATAAGAAAAAAAATCCCTCAAACATATGGAAATTGAAGTGCATTCTTCTAAAAAGCTCATGAGTTAAAAAGGAAAATCTCGGGAAAAATTAAAAATAATATAGACCTAAATAAAAATAAAACATATAAAATGTGGTAAGACACAGATAAAGCATTGTGAAGAGGCAAATAATCAACAATAGATTTCATATATCAGAAAAAAAGAAAAGTCTCCTATCATTTAAGTTTTCATAAAGGAAACCAGAAAAAGAGCAAAATAAAATCAGAGCATGCAGAGGACAGGAAATAATAGAAGAATAAATCAATAAAACTGAAGAGAGAAAATCAATGCAATAAAAAAAATTTTTTTTGGAGACAATCTTGCCATGCCCAGGCTGGAGTGCAATGGTGCAATCTCGGCTGACTGTAACCTCTCCATTCTGGGTTCAAGCCATTCTCCTGCCTCAGTCTCCTGAATAGCTGGGACTACAGGCACATGCCACATAGTGTCCAGCTAAGTTTTGTATTTTTAGTAAACATGAGGTTTCACCACGCTGGCCAGGCTGGTCTCAAACTGCTTACCTCAAGCAATCTGCCTGCTTTGGCCTCCCAAAGTGCTGGGATTACAGGCATGAACCACCGAACACAGCTTAAATTTGTTCTTTTAATACCATCAGTAAAGTTCACAATCTTCTGATGGTAAAATAATAGAGGGGATTCAAATTAAGCATGCCAGAACTGAAAGAGAAGATATAACCACAGATCCTGTAGTCACTAAACAGATAATAAAAGAATATACTAACAACTACATGCACACTCATGTTAAAAACTAACATGGGCAGGGCGTGGTGGCTCAGCCTATAATCCCAGCACTTTGGGAGGCCAAGGTGGGTAGATCACCTGAGGTCAGCAGTTCAAGACCAGCCTGACCAACATGGAGAAACCCTGTTTCTACCAAAAATACAAAATTAGCCAGTTGTGGTGGTGCATGCCTGTAATCCCAGCTACTTAGGGGGCTGAGGCAGGAGAATCGCTTGAACCCAGGAGGTGGAGATTGCAGTGAGCCGGGATGGTGCCATTGCACTCCAGCCTGGGCAACAACAGTGAAACTCCACATCAAAAATAAAAATTAATTAAAAAATTCGCCGGGCTAATCCAATTGCTCTGGAGGCTGAGGCAGAATAATTACTTGATCCTGGGAGGTGGAGGTTGCAGTGAGCCGAGATGGCACCATTGCACTACAGCCTAGGTGACAAGAGCAAAACTCCTACGAAAAAAAAAAAAAAAAAAAGGAAAAAACATTAGGGCCGGGCGCAGTGGCTCATGCCTGTAATCCCAGCACTTTGGGAGGCCGAGGCGGGTGGATCACGAGGTCAAGAGATCGAGACCATCCTGGTCAACATGGTGAAACCCTGTCTCTACTAAAATTACAAAAAAAATGAGCTGGGCATGGTGGCGTGGGCCTGTAATCCCAGCTACTCAGGAGGCTGAGGCAGGAGAATTGCCTGAACCCAGGAGGCAGAGGTTGTGGTGAGCCAAGATTGTGCCATTGCACTCCAGCCTGGGTAACAAGAGCGAAACTCCGTCTCAAAAAAAAAAAAAAAATTAGTCAGGCATAGTGGCATGCTCCTGTAGTCCCAGCTACTCGGAAGGCTGAGGCAGGAGGATTGCTTGAAACTGGGAGGCACCCACCATCCCACCCAGCTAATTTTTTTATATTTTTAGTAAAGACAGGGTTTCACTACATTGGCCAGGCTGGTCTCAGAACTCCTGATCTCAGGCAATCCACCCGCCTCAGCCTCCCAAAGTGCTGGGATTACAGGCATGAGCCACCATGCTCAATACTTCTCTTTCAATCAGCTTCTGCACAGCAAAGGAAACAAACCACAGAGCAAAGAGACAACCTGCTGAATGGGAAATGATGTGTGCAAACTATTCATGACAAAGGACTAAAATCCAGAATATGTAATGAGCTCAAATAACCAAGAATTAAAAACAACAAATAATCCCACTAAAAAATGGGCAAAGGACATCAAAAAACATACAAATGGCCAACTGATATATGAAAAAATGCTCACATCAGTAATCACCAGTTAAGTGCAAATCAAAACTGTAACGAGATACCTACCACCTTACCACAGTTAGGATATCTATTCTTAAAAAGACAAACAGCAGATGCTGACATGATGTGGAGAAGAGGGAGGTGGGACTGGAAATTAGTAATGTCATTATGAAAACCAGTATGGAGATTTCTCAAAACCCTAAAAACAAAACTACTACTTGATCCAGCAATCCCACTACTGTCTATTTAACCAACATAAAAGAACTCAGTATATCAAATCAGTGTACACTCGCATGTTTATCACTGCCCTATTCATAATAGCAAAGGAATCAACCTAAGTATCCACCAATGAGCAGACAAGGAAAACATGGCATATATACACAATGGAATGCTATTCAGCCAGAAAAAAACACAAAATCATGTTGTGTGCAGCAACATGGATGAAGCTGGAGGTCATTATGTGAAGTGAAATAAACTGGGCCAGCCATAGAAAGAAAAACATCACACATTCTCACAAATATGTGGGAGCTAAAACAACAACAACAACAACAACAACAGCTGACCTCATGGAAACAGAGAATACAATGACAGGTATCAGAGGCTGGGAAGAGATGGGGGTGAGGAAGAGAGGTTGGTTAATGGGTACAAACATACACTTAGAAGCAATAGGTTCTAATGTTCTATAGCAGAGTACGGTCACCGTAGTTAGCCCAGGCTGGAGTGCAAGGGAGCGATGTTATTTGCAATATGTTAGCAAATACATATTGTATATTTCAAAGCAGCTAAAAGAGAAGGCTTGAAATGTTACCAGCATGCAGAGATGATAAATCTCAGCCAGGCACGGTAGCTCACGCCTGTAATCCCAGAACTCTGGGTGGCTGAGGCAGGCGGATCATCTGAGGTCAGGGTTCCACACCAGCCTGGCCAGCACGGTGAAACCCTGTCTCTACTAAAAATACAAAAATTAGCCCAGCATATTGGCACATGCCTTAATCCCAGCTTACTCCAAAGGCTGAGGCAGAAGATTGCTTGAACTCGGGAGGCAGAGGTTACAGCAATCCAAGATTGCACCATTGCACTCCAGCCTCAACAACAGAGACGCTGTCTCAAAAAAAAAAAAGATAAAAACTCAAGGTGATGAATACTCCAGGTACCCTGACTTGATCATTACACATTCTATGCATGTAACAAGTATTAATATGAGGCCTGGCATGGTGACTCACACCTATAATCCCAGCTCTTTGGGAGGCTGAGAGGGATGGACCACTTGAGGTCAGTAGGTCAAGACTAGTCTGGCCATCATGGTGAAACCCCATCTCTAAAAAATACAAAATATTAGCTGGGTGTGGTGGCACATGCCTGCAATCCCAGCTACTCGGGAGGCTGAAGCAGGAGAGGGCTTCAATCTGGGAGGTGGAGGTTGCAGTGAGCTGAGATCGTGTCATTACACTCCAGCCTGGGCAACAAGAGCAAAACTCCATCTCAGAAGAAAAACAAGTATTCGTCATACGTATCCCATAAAGATGTAAAATAGTATGCATTAATAAAAGGAAAAGACTGCTACGAATTTAGCAATGTATTTCTATGTAAAGTCTTAAAGCAGATATATAACATCTCATCGTAAGTGAGAACATAGTTATGCAACTTGCTCCTCTTATTAAATGTTACATTTTCCCTGTAATACAGTAAACCCTGGGCCCTCTCCTCTTATTCCTTGACTCCACTTCTGTGGATTCAACTAACCTCATATTTTAAAAATTTGGGGAAAAAAAATGATGGTTCCATCTGTACCAAACAAACTTTTTTCCTTACACTTATTCCCTAAACAATACAGTATAACAACTATTTGTATAGCATTTATACTGTATTACATACATGAGCAATTCAGAGATTACTCATACAGGAAAATATGCACAAGTTATATGCAAACACACCAATTTATAGAAGCAACTTGAGCATCTGTGGATTTTGGTATCCACTGGATGGGAGGGGTCCTGGAACCAATTCCCTGACATGGAGGGACGGCTATATGAATTTTTTCCTACCAACCTCTTATTTTTAACAACGGCAGAATATTTCAGTGTATGGGTATAATGGGAATTTACTCTACCTTAACTCCATTTTTGGACAGTTGTTTCTAATTTTTCTCAATCACAAATACTGATATAATGAAAAACCTTACACATACATATTTGTATACTATCCAAATTAATCTATATCAGAAATTCCTGGCAGTGAAACTGCTGGATACACAGAGTACATGCATTTTAAATTCTGTTTTAGAGCGGGTGCAATGGCTCATGCCTGTAATCCCAAGACCTTGGGAGGCTGAGGTGGGCAGATCACCTGAGGTCAGGAGTACAAGACCAGCCTGGCCAATGTGGTGAAACCCCATCTCTACAAATAATATAAAAATTAGCTGGGCGTGGTGGAAGGAGCCTGTAATCCCCAGCTACTCAGCAGGCTCTGGCAGGTGAATCGCTTGAACCCGGCAGGCATAAGTTGCAGTGAGCTGAGAGAGCACCATTGTTCAGCCTGGGCAACGAGCAAAACTCCATCTCAAAAAAAAAAAAAAATCTGTTTTAATGCACCCATCCTCCAAAGAGGTCCTACTAAAGTAGAGTCCTACCAATGACGCAAGTTATCTATTTAAAGGCTATGCATTTAGGTGAACCTATCCTTATGGACTAATATTTTATTAGGGTCTTGCCCTATTGCCCAGGCAAGAGCGCAATAGCATGATCACGACTCACTGCAGCCTCGACTTTCCCAGTTCAACTGATCCTCCCACCTCAGCCTCCAGAGTAACGAAAACTACAGGCACAAGCCACCACACCCAGCCAATTTTTTTTTTTTTTTTTTGAGGCAGTCTTGCTCTGTTTCCCAGGCTGGAATGCAGTGGTGTGATCTTGGCTCACTGCAACCTCTGCCTCCTGAGTTGAAGCAATTCTCCTGCCTCACCTTCTGAGTGGCTGGGATTACAGGCATGGGCCACCAAATTAATTTCTGTATTTTTAGTAGAGATGGACTATCGCCATATTGGCCAGGCTGGTCTCGAACTCCTGATCTCAGCTGATCTGCTGCCTTGGCCTCCCAAAGTGCTGCGATTTCAGGTATTAGCCACCATGCCAGACCAAATATAGACTCTTATACAAGGTGAGTGTCCAGTGGAGTTCCTTGTTAGGCCGGAAAAAATCTAATTGAGGCACTAGACCTTTGAAGGATGGGCCTCAGCCAATAAACTCAACCGTTAGAGCCCTTTGTAACTAACTCCTTGAACTATAACACTGAATTCAGAAGCTCTACTTAGTGAGCCCCTATCAATAAATTCTGCCTGATCCAACTTTATGATCCTTCCACTATTATACAATGCCCCTAAGATCCATTGCCACAAATATTCCTTGAGAGTCCTGACTATGTAGTGACAAAACTATACAATCTTTTGGAGTGTAGCATGCCTTTCTCATGGGTTACCTCACTCTCTGGGATGTGCCGCAAGAACAGTCCAGTCACAGATCTACAAGAAAGGAGGATTACAGGGCAGATTCCCAGAAAGACAGTACCCTACAGGGCAACTACCCAAAGGGAGGCCAGTTAAAGGGTTTTCAGGCAAAAAGAGACTAAGTTCCTCTGGGAAGGGTTGGAAAGGCTGCTTCTGCAAACATAGCTGAGCAGCATTTAAAGATTTCAGGTCTCCAGTTTGAACAGAATCTGATCATATGCCTCCAATCCAATTTTCAGGATTCCATTCCTACCAATCAATGATCTCACCCACAAATTGAGAATTACATTTGCACTTTTAGAGCAGTCACAGAAACCTTCAGGTTCCTTATGTGTAACCTGAGCTAAAAAATCTAAAAGCCTGAGCTGCTCATTCTGCTTTGTATGATTTGAACTTGGCTGAGCTGAACTACATTCCTCAGAATTTCCTTTCCTTTACGTTTCCAACTTGCAAGGCTCAAGAGATTCTTGCGCAGCAGTTGAGGGGTGCAGGAGATACAGCAACCACCCTGCAGCTTGCACACACTGTTACTGCTCATCTTCTGACTCGCCCCAGTCCTGTGAGGCAGTGGCTGACCTAGAACCACAGCTGCATCCCCTCTACCTTCCTCTGGGTTCTCCTTAAGCTTCTCCGCCTCCTGGGCTACATTTGCCAAGGATCCAGCTCTTGCAGGCCACCCACACAAGCAGAACACAGACAGCTAGAACTAGCATGGCCTTCCATCCCCCCTGCCTATGGCTTCTTCCCCACTTTACATCCATCTTCCTTTCTCAAACGACTGCCCTGTGGACTTCAAACTCGATTATGAAGCACAAAGACAACAGCCTGACAGAAACTGCTTAACCAACTCCTACACGGTGTGAACTCAAATCCCTGTAACAAATGCCTTAATACATACATACACACCCCATATACTTTTTTCTTTATCCATCCTAGTGGATTTAATTTTCTAAACCGTTTGATCCTGAAAAAAAAATACAATTAAAAGTCACCAAATTGTTACTTACTAATCACTGTATGACAGATATCTATGCAGCAGACAAGACATTTAGACAACTGCACAAGCCTCGATTTCCTCATTATTTAACTCTAGCTACTGCACACAATAGCTTGAGCCCTCATGATCCAGTCACTGAGCTAGGTACTAGAAAAGTATGGTCAAAAACAGCAACGGTTCCGCTTTCATGAAACTCAGCCTTAGCCTTTGTGGGAAAACTAAAATTAATTAAATTACATAAACTAATATAACACTGTAATTTTGGTAGGCACCAAGAGGACTTGACTGCAGAAAGGTCACAAAAAAAATTCAAGAACTTCAGACAGCTAAGCACAGTAGTTCATGCCTGTAATCCCTGCACTTTGGGAGGCTGAGGCAGGTAGACTGCTTGAGTCCAGGAGCTCAAGACCAGCCTGGACAACAAGGCAAAAACCTGTCTCTACCAAAAATACAAAAATTAACTAGCCAGGCATGGTGACACGTGCCTGTAGTCTCAGCTACTCTGGAGGCTGAGATGGAAAGATCACCTGAGCCCCGGGAGGGTCGAGGCTGCAATGAACCAAAACTGTGCCACTGCATTACAGCCTGGGCGACTGGAGTGAGACCTTGTCTCAAACACAAGTTCAGGCCAGGCGTGGTGGCTCACATCTGTAATCCCAGCACTTTGGTAGGCCGAGGCAGGCAGATCACTTGAGGTCTGGAGTTCAAGACCAGCCTGGCCAACAGGATGAAATCCTGTCTCTACTAAAAATACAAAAAAAAAAAAAATTACCTGTTCATGGTGGCACACAACTGGAATCCCAGCTATTTGGGAGGCTGAAGAAGGAGAATCACTAGAACCTGTGAAGGAAAGGTTGCTGTGAGCTGAGACTACACCACTGCCCTCCAGCCTGGACAACAAAGCAAGACTCTCTCTAGGGGGGGGGGGTGAGATTCAGACAACTACCACTGTTGGAGATCAGCACGTCCAATCTCTTAGGAAAATTTGCAGGCTGGAGTGTAAGGGCGCAATCTCGGCTCACCGCAACCTCCGCCTCCTGGGTTCAGGCAATTCTCCTGCCTCAGCCTCCTGAGTAGCTGGGATTACAGGCACGCATCACCATGCCCAGCTAATTTTTTGTGTTTTTAGTAGAGACGGGGTTTCACCATGTTGACCAGGATGGTCTCGATCTTTTGACCTCGTGATCCACCCGCCTTGCCTCCCAAAGTGTTGGGACTACAGGCGTGAGCCACCGCACCCGGCCTGTACGTCGTCTTTCGCACAAGTCATTGGAGAGTGAAAGCCTTTAAAACATTTAAATGTTCCTGGTACTGCTTTCTCATGAACGTGATAAAATAGACAAACGATCCATATTTACCAAGATTAAAAACTCTTCCACCACATACGGAAAATCTCTCCAAAAACACAAAATCTAACTCAAAAAATTATAAATAAAAAGAGAAGTGTAAAGACAATTGCATAAACAAACTTTGAAATGCGTATGGCTTGACATTACTGAAACTACTCAAAAGAAACGTCTGTAAAATCGACAACGCACAATCAATGCAGTAAGATGCTGGAGAAAGCCAAACCTGAGGGGCAGTGCGGTCCCGCAATGCAAATTTCAACACATTCATTCCTAGACGAATACATGCAAGGTCATTCACTAAGGAGAAGAAAAGTGCGTGGCTCTCTTCAGAGCACCCAACAGTTTTGTCGCGCGCATCAGAAAGGGGGCTGCGCCGGCGCGAGGACAGCCCGGTGGGCATTCTGGCAACCTTGCAAGGACCACGGCCATCCCCCGGAATGGCCCGAGGGCAGGCCTGCGATCCCGGGGTGACCCTACCCGCCCCAGGATTATGCAACGCTCCCACTCCCCGCCGGCAATCTGGTGCAGCGCCCCCTTCCCGCGCCCGACTTCGCAGCGCCACCGCCCCGCCCGCGGGCCTCCCAGCTCTGCTTCAAACGAAGCGCGCGCTAAAGGGCCGACAGCCGCCAGTGAAGCGGGGACAGGAGGGTGGCGGCCATGTTGGCGGGAGGCAGCAGATATATGGGGACGGAGGAGTACGAGCCGGCCAACAAGGAGCGCGCGCCCGCCCCGAGGCCCAGGCCCCCGCCGCGGCCCAGCCCGCAGCGGGCGAGTGCGGGCATAGCCCGCAGGACAATGCTCCGCCGGGCCCCGCTCACCTGCGCCCGGGCCACGCCGCCGCACCCCTGGCCCGCCAGCAACCCGCACCCCGTCACGGGCGTGCACGACCCACGCTCGCCCCGCGCGGACCTTACCTTCTGGCCGCTGAGGCCGCCGTCCACAGGCCCGTGGTTTCCGCCGTCGCTCGTTCGCGCTCCAGCCGTCCCCAGCCCGAGACAGAAGGCGCCTCCGCGCCTTCGCTCCCTCGCCCGGGTCACCGCCCGCTCACCAGCAGCCAGGGTACCCGAGCACTGCGCTCGACCAATTGCAACTGCCGCCCCGGCACCAGGAGCCGACGGCACACTACGCAGGCGCGATGGAGCGGGGCGGGGCAGGGGCGGGGCGATGGAGGAGGTGGCTAGGTCCAGACCCGAGCTCGGGACTTCCTGATGCGCGCAGGGAATGGGCGGCGGCAGGTGCTGGGAGCCCTGGAGCCTGAGGGGGCGCAGCTTCTCCGGGAGGGCAGGCAGCCAGGGAAGGGCTTCGTTTTCGCGCAGTAGGACTTTCTTTCTTTTTCTTTTTTTTTTGAGACGGAGTTTCGCTCTTGTTACCCAGGCTGGAGTGCAATGGCGCGATCTCGGCTCACCGCAACCTCCGCTTCCTGGGATCAGGCAATTCTCCTGCCTCAGCCTCCTGAGTAGCTTGGATTACAGGGACGCACCACCATGCCCAGCTAATTTTTGTATTTTTAGTAGAGACGGGGTTTCACCATGTTGACCAGGATGGTCTCGATATCTCGACCTCGTGATCCACCCGCCTCGGCCTCCCAAAGTGCTGGGATTACAGGCTTGAGCCACTGTCGCGCAGTAGGACTTTCAAGGAAGGACAAGTCCCCTTTGTCCTGGGACGTAAGCCGCAAGTCGCCCTGAGTGGTGCACCGCGAATACTGACGAAGCTGGATCACAGGGCTGGGCTGCGAGCCTTGTGAGCCCTGAACCTCGGGGAACGCCGCAGCTCTCTTCCAGCGCGCCGGTTCAGGGCCGCGGGACGCGAGCCCTTTAAAAGGATGGATTTGCTTCCTGTGACTCCCTGGAAGAGAGGTCTTCACCACCGCACTGCCTAGAGGCCGGCGTCGTCGCCCGCTCACCCCGCTTGCTGCCTCCCGGCACAAAGCCCTGCCCAGGTAGCTCAGGTTAGCTGGAGCCCCGGAGCCTCACCTACAGCAGGAGAATGGCTTGAGCCTACGAGTTCCACAAGAGCAACATAGCAATACCCCAACTCTAAAATAAATAAATAAATTTTTTAAAAATTAAAGGCTGAGCCGGGCGCGGTGGCTCAAGCCTGTAATCCCAGCACTTTGGGAGGCCGAGGCGGGCGGATAACGAGGTCGAGAGATCGAGACCATCCTGGCCAACATGGTGAAACCCCGTCTGTACTAAAAATACAAAAATTAGCTGGGCGTAGTGGCGCGTGCCTGTAATCCCAGCTATTCAGGAGGCTGAGGCAGGAGAATTGCTTGAACCCAGGAGGCGGAGGTTGCAGTGAACCGAGATTGCGCCACTGCACTCCAGTCTGACGCCTGGCGACGGAGCGAGACTCTTGTCTCAAAAAAAAATTAAAGGCTGAGCACAGTGGCTCACACCTGTAATCCCAGCACTTTGGTAGACCGAGGTGAGTGGATCACCTGAGGTCAGGAGTTCGAGACCAGCCTGGCCAACATGGTGAAACCCCATCTCTTCTAAAAATACAAAAATTAGATGGGCGCGGTGGCACATGCCTGTAGGCCCCACCTGCCTGCCTGCCTGCCGCCACCCAGGCCCCAGTGGCCAGCAGAGACCAAGGCCCACCTACCACCGCCCCAGCAGCCAGTGAAGACCAAGGCTCCCGAGGAGATCTCCCCTGAAGTGGTGCAGGAGTATGTGGACATCATGGAGGAACTGCTGGGGCCTCCCGCCGGGGCCACGGAGGAGCTCAAGGCACAATGAGAAGAGAGCAAAGTGGAGCAGTTGTCACCTGAAGTGGAACAATCTTGTGGAGAACTCTGCCTTTAAACTATGGGATCTGTGCTAATGCCAGGGTAGGGTGTGTCAGATTTGAATTGCAGTATACCCAGTACATGTTAGACAGTTGGGTTGAAATAGAGTATACATTAGCTTTATTCCTTCAAACAAGAAAAAAATATATACCATGTTTCATCTACCAAATGACACACTAAAACAGAGACTCCTTAATAGTCAATAATTAAATCATCAATCTATGTTTTAGATTTCCCTGCTCATCTTTCTTACAATGCACAAATCTCATATTTTATTTTGTGTGTGTGTGTGTGTGTGTGTGTCATTTCATTTATTTCTTTCAGGATTTAACATTTAATTATTTGATTTTTTAAATAACTTTATTTTTATTTCTGCTGGAATTAATTGATAGTCTGAGCAATGATTTTAATAACTGCCATCCTTGGAATTAGTTTTCTGTGTTTTGGATTTTGGTTTGTAGGCTTATCTTGACTGGAAAGTTATTCTTCACTCTTTCTCTCCTTATCTATGTAGTGTAACTGTATTTTAAGGAGATATTTTCTTGTCGACTTGTTTTTTGTTTCTTTGTGTTTTGAGACAGAGTCTAGCTCTGTCACCCAGACTGGAGTACAGTGGCACAATCTTGGCTCCCTGAAACCTCTGCCCACTAGGTTAAAGTGATTTTCTGACTCAGACTCCCGAGTGGCTGAGATTATAGGCATGCACCACCATGCCTCGCTAATTTTTATTTTCAGTAGAGACTTGGTTCACCATGTTGGCCAGGCAGGACTTGAACTCTTGACCTCAGGTGATCTGCCTGACTCAGCCTCTCAAAGTGCTAGGATTACAGTCATGAGACACCAAACCTAGACAGCTTTGTTTTGGTTTGGTTTGGATCCAGAGTCTTGCTCTGTTGCCCAGCCTGGAGTGCAATGGTGCAGTCTCAGCTCACTGCAACCTCTGCTTCCTGGGTTCAAGCAATTCTCATGCCTCAGCCTCCCGAGTAGCCAGGATTACAGGAATGGGCCACCACACCCAGCTAATTTTTATATTATTAGTAGAGACAGGATTTCACCACATTGGTCAGGCTGGTCTTGAACTCCTGACCTCAGGTGATCCACTCAGCTCAGCCACCCAAAGTGCTGGTATTAGAGGTGTAAGCCATGACAGCCAGCGAAGCCACCATGCCTGGCCAACTGACTTTGAATTGTGGCTAGAGACTAGAACCAAAAAGCAAAGGCACTAAACACTCTAAAGAGTTCAACAAAACAAACTGTAAGACGACTCCCCGTATGATGTTTTTAAAGACTGGAAAACCAGACTTACTACTATCAACATCCATTTCCCCTTAATTCCTTCTTCTTTTATAATAAAAGACTTGGGAGGAAAGGGAATGAATGTGTTGACCTTGAGCCACAGGGCTGCTAGATCAAGCACTCACATATACCACCAAAGAAGGGATGGCCACCGGTAGGAGTCCAATGGATCCTGGGCTGCCCTTCTCTGTGATGATCATCAGAGACAGACTAGCCAAATACTTCCTCCAAGAAATCTGGCACAGCACATAAGATAAAAGGCAAAAAATTCAGACGAAACCAGACTGAAGCCAAGTCACATCAGGTAGCATTTCCATCACCAACAGAAAATTGGCATCTTTCACCTTCTTCCATACCCATCTCAACCCAGAAGAAGCTAGGACTGTTAGAGGAAATAGGAGAAAATGGAGACAACAACCAGCCTGTGCCCTTGGTCTTACTGATTTTGTCTGGCTACCGGGGCTCTAGTTCTAGTGTGTGATGGCAGAAAAGAAAAGCCAGATTTTGAAAATATAAGTTTTAAACTATGCTAAAAAAAAGTTAGTAAGTTAATGTGACTGAAAAGCTTTGGAATCTACCAGTGATATGTTGTAAGGATGGAAGAAAAAAAAAGAAAAAGTTCCATGGTATATCCCAGCACAATGAGATTTCTTCCCAGCTGGCAGCACTGGTTTACCTATAGTCCGCTCTCCACTTGGCGTGTAGAGTACCCAATCCAGAACCAGGTGTCAGCTTCTTCCTGGAATTCAGTGTCCCAAGAAGCAATAGTGGGGAAGGTGAGATGGATAAGGGACAGTTTCTAGTTTCATGTTGTGAAAATTTTGTATTTTTTCTAGAGGTAGGATTTTGCTATGTTGCCCAAGCTGATCTCAAACTTCTGGGCTCAATCAATCCACCTATATCAGCCTCCCAAAGTGCTGGGATTACAGACATGAGCTAACTCAGCCATGAGTTTGGTTTTAAGGCAGTATTATTCTTCTCCAACACTTCAAGCCTCACCACTTAAATCCAAGCCACCTCTGCTTCCAGACCCAGCACTTAGCAAGCCCACACATATCCCAATTCACCACTGCTTGGCATTTCTGAATATCTTCTGGTTCAACTAAAAGTCTAATTTTAACATAATAATAACATTGCTTTATTGTTTTGTTTTTAAAATATTTTATCCACCTCTAATAGATATTTTGAGCAGTGAAGTCTCAAAATATGAACTTACAATATCATATTGACCATAAGTCCTGACTTACTTTTTATAAACTCTTAACTGTAATGTTTTTCCTCCAACCTCTTCTAAAACATTAATGCTTCCCACTTAGTTCAATGTCCAGCACAGAGAAGGTATTCAGTAAGTAATATCTAACAAGTGAATGCATGACTTTGCCTGAAAAGGGCTCCAGTAATAAAGATAACACAAATAACTGAACATATAAAGCATTTAGAACATGGCTAGCACATAATAAATGCTTATAAAACATTAACTATATTTTAAGCTCAGAAAGTCTGAAGCTAGTTTTCTCAAAAAAAAATATTTTCTATAAAATTTAACTTCTACACCACTGATTTGTAGTGCAGTGAAACAAAAGAAAGTAGATAATGTGTCTTTTTCAGAAATCAGAATCTAATATGACACTTACTAATGAAAACACTAACTAAAATTAATAAAAAACACCATACTGCAGCGGCAGCTGTCTGACCCTCTGTGCCCTCAGGTATGGATAAGCTTTGACTCTCCAGGATCATGACATGTTTGAGAACAGGTAACAACTTTTCTGTTCTTTAAGGTATTAGTATTCTACAGTCAACAAACAAAAGTGTGGTGACCTGAATTCATTTTTAAACCCTGAATTTTGATTCAGGGTTAAATAATGAATCAAAATCTTTAATCAAAATTCAGGGTTAAAAATGAATTCACCCTTATGTTTCAAAAGTGTATTCCTATATATCACTTCCCTCTTTGATGTGCTAGATCCCACCACAGCTGCAAATTAAGTTTTCTGCTCCCTAAATGAATTACACGTAAACTGTTTCTAAAAATGACTACAGACATGAAAGTCATTTTCACGCAATAACTATTAATCTCATATTTCTGTGTCACTTTAGTATGAAATGCAAAAGAAAATTATGCTAAACATTGCAAATTTATGGCAAACACCAGGCTTTGATTTATATTATTATAGATGGTTTATCACCAGAAGCAATTTAAACAAAACTCCATCAGAGAGATGTTATAATTTGTATTTATTTCTCCCAGCACTAAATGGTTCTTCAATTTGAGAACTATCATTAATTTCTTATAAAAGCAAATCTTCATTTCTTATCTTAATCTACAATGATTTCTCTAAGTCTTCAGAAGATTAGGTTTTATATAAAATATTCAAATAACAATTATAAATGATACTTTGTTTTTCCTAGGCAATCTATTAGCTATGATGCAGAAACTGTTTAAAAGGAATGGGTGGTCTATACTGATCAGGGATACAATGGGCTAATACCGGTACCCCTCTTTTCTTTTAAATGATCACCTCACAAGTCCAAAATCAAACCATAATTTTTTTTTTTTAAGACAGCTGGGCGCGGTGGCTCACACCTGTAATCCCAGCACTTTGGGAGGCCGAGGCGGGTGGATCACGAGGTCAAGAGATAGAGACCATCCTGGTCAACATGGTGAAACTCCGTTTCTACTAAAAATACAAAAAATTAGCTGGGCATGGTGGCGCGTGCCTGTAATCCCAGCTACTCAGGAGGCTGAGGCAGGAGAATTGCCTGAACCCAGGAGCGGAGGTTGTGGTGAGCCGAGATCGCGCCATTGCACTCCAGCCTGGGTAACAAGAGCGAGACTCTGTCTCAAAAAAAAGACAGAGTCTCACTCTGTGGCCCAGGCAGGGTGCGATTCCAGTGCAGTGGTGTGATCTAGGCTCATTGCAATCTCCGCCTCCCAGTTTCAAGTTCCTGAGGAACATGCGCTTTGCCAAGAAGCACAACAAGAAGGGCCTAAAGAAGATGCAGGCCAACAATGCCAAGGCCATGAGTGCAGGTGCCGAGGCCATCAAGGCCCTCGTAAAGCCCAAGGAGGTTAAGCCCAAGATCCCAAAGGGTGTCAGCCAATCGACTTGCCTACATTGCCCACCCCAAGCTTGGGAAGCGTGCTCGTGCACGCATTGCCAAGGGGCTCAGGCTCTGCCGGCCAAAGGTCAAGGCCAAGGCCAAGGATCAAACCAAGGCCCAGGCTTCAGCTCCAGCTTCAGTTCCAGCTCAGGCTCTCAAAGGTGCCCAGGCCCCTACAAAGGCTTCAGAGTAGATATCTTTGTCTGCCAATGTGAGGACAGAAGGACTGGTGCGACAACCCCCCCCCCCCCCCGGGGCTGCCATATGCATGGGGCTGGGGTCCTCCTGTGCTATTTGTACAAATAAACCTGAGGCAGGAAAAAAAAAAAAATTCCAGTAACACCTTTCACAGAAATAGAAAAAAACAATTATAAAATTTCTGTGGAACCACAAAAGACCCTGAATAGCCAAAGCAAGCTTGAGCAAAAAGAACAAAGCCAGAAGCATCACACTATCTAACTTCAGGCATACTTCAAAGCTATAATAATCAAAACGTTGTGCTACTAGACTAAAAACACACATATAGGCCAGTGAAACAAAACAGAGAACCCAGAAATAAATCCAAGCATTTATAGTCTATTGATTTTTGACAACAAGCACACATAATGAGGAAAAGACTATTTCTTTGATAAATGGAAAAGCTAGATATCCACATGTAGAAGAATAAAATTAGACTCTTATATCAGACTAGAAACAAAAATTAACTGAAAAAACTTTAAGACTTAAACTAGGCTCTTATATCAGACCAGAAACAAAAATTAACTCAAAAACCTTAAGACTCAAATGTAAAATATGAAACCATAAAATTGCTATAAGAAAAAATAAGGGAAAAGCTCCCTGACGTTGGTCATGGCAATGATTTCTTGAATGAACCCAAAAACACAGGCAACAAAAGCCAAGAATAGATAAATGAAATTACATCAAACTAAAAAGCTTCTGGACAGCTACAGACACAATCAACAGACTGAAAAGAAAACCTACAGAATGGGAAAAAATATTTGCTAACCACACATGATAAGGGGCTGATATCCAACACATATGAGGAACTCTGACAACTCTACAGGAAGAAAACAAATCAGTTTAAAAACGGGCAAGTGATGTGAATAAACATTTCTCAAAAGAAGACATAAATGGCTAACAGGTATATTAAAATATTGTCAGTATTGCTAATCATGAGAGAAATGCAAATTAAAGCCACAATGAGGTATCACCTCATACCTATTAGGATGGCTACTATCAAGAAGATGAAACATTTTTAAAGTGTTGAAGAGGATGTAGAGGAAAGGTACCCTTGCACACTGTTACTAGCAATGTAATTTAGTATAGCCAATATGGAAAACTGTCTAGAGGTTCTTCAAAAAGTTAAATATAAAAATCACCCTGTAAGTCAGCAATCTCACTTTTGGATGTATATCCAAAAGAATTAAAAGTAGGATTTCAAAAAGGTATTTACACATCCATATTTGTTGCATTATTCATAATAGCCAATATATGAAATCAACCTATATGTCCATCAATGGATAAATGGATAAAGAAAATCTAGGCTGGGCACGGTGGCTCATGCCTATAATCCAGCACTTTGGGAGGCCAAGGCAGGTGGATCACGAGGTCAAGAGATCAAGACCATCCTGGTCAACAAGGTGAAACCCCATCTCTAATAAAAATACAAAAATTAGCTGGGCATGGTGGTGCGCGCCTGTAGTCCCAGCGACTCGGGAGGCTGAGGCAGGAGAATTGCTTGAACCCAGAAGGCGGAGGTTGCAGTGAGCCGAAATCGTGCCATTGCACTCCAGCCTGGGTAACAAGAGCGAAACTCCGTCTCAAAAAAAAAGAAAAAAAGAAAAGAAAAAGAAAATCTAGTATATATATGCAATGAAATAATACTATTAGCCTTAAAAAAGGAGATCTTATCACTTGTAACAATGTAAACCTGGAAAACTTTAAGTGAAATAAGCAAGGCGCAGAAAGACAAATATTGCATGATCTCATTTACACGTGGAATGTAAAAAATTGAATTCATAGAAGTAGAGAAGAGAATTGTGGTTGCCAGGGGTTAGGGGATTCTGGATGGGATGGGAAGATGTTGGTCAAAAGACACAAAATTTTATTTAGACAGAAGGAGTAAGTCCAAGAGATCTATTGTACAACATGGTGACTATAGTTAATAACAGTGCATTATATTGTTGAAAAATATTAAGGTAGATTATAAATGTTCTCACCACACCCAAAAAATGAAGTCTTTAAGGTAACACATACCTTGATTAGCCTGGCTTAGCCACATTCTACAATGTATACATATTTCAAAACATGTACTTTTATTAAGAAATAAAACAACTTCAATTAAGAAGTAAATCAAAAAAAAAAAAGAAATCTAAAGAAAAACAAAACAAAAACACTGGGCTGGGATTGACCCTGGATGTCCAAGAAAAAATTGCACAACTATAGACTAGGTATCACATGATTCATTAATTTACTAATTGGATGACAAAATTGGCATCAAAGTGTACCCAAATAAGTCTCTGCCATAAGCCTTATTTTTAATGGGCATGCTAAAGTCAAGTCACTCTGCCTTTAATGTTTGAATGTCTGGATAAGATAAACTTCCTTCTAGGAATTTGGATATCTTCTGTAAAATCTTCCTTGTACAGATGAAAAGAGTTCATCCTTCTTATATCAAAGATAATTGGCCTCAACATTCAGCATCTTTTCATTTATCAAAATTAAATTAATGTCAGTACTGAGGTACTAAAGTAATGTACTCTTAGACTGGGGATATGGGGTGGAAGGAAATAGAGAAGACTGACATTGTCTTCAACTGCCATGTGACATCACCTTTCCAAGGTCAAAAAGTATAGGATGAAGATAAGGTAAGTTGCAGATAAAGTCTATATAATAGATTTTTTTAATTGAAAAATGATTCAAATGAAGTATTAGGAAAGTTATTGTATCCCTCCTGGAAAATACTTGAAAACAGAGCAGATTTTAAAATGTATCACAGAGTCATGGCTATTTCAAATGAGAATTCCTCCTCCAATATTTTTTTCCCCAATTTACTTTTTCAAAAAGTAATAATAGTTTTTACATAGTAAGGGAATCTCCTAGATCAGTGGTTCTTTAAGTGTGGTTCCTGAACTAACAGCATGAGCAACACCTGGAAACTTGTTAGAAATACAAAATTTGGGCTCATCTTAATGTACTGGATCGAAAAGCAGAGACGTAGTCCAGCAATCTGGGTTTAACTGAACCTCAAGGTGATTCTAATGCATGCTACAGTTTGAGAACTGCACCCTAGAGATCTACTGAAGACAAGCCAGGTCAGAAGCACACACATCATCACCCTGTGGTCATAAATCTGCCCCTGACCACCACACCATCTTACCTGTGTGATCATAACATGTAAAGGGGTGGGGAGAGGGAACAGAGTAGGGGAGAAAGAGAGGTGACATGAAGCAGAACAGAGAGGAGGGAGAGGAGGCAAGCAGAAACAAGGGAGATAGAGAAATTAAGAGAATTAGCTAATTTCTATAAATTTAAGAATTTTATTTCACTCTAAAAAGATCAAGAAAAGCCAGACCCAATTTGGTCTACCGTGGCAGACTCACTGCTGTTAAATTTGCAATTTGTGAAATACGTATTTATTGTAACGGACACAGAGAAAGTCAATAATAGCTTAACGTTCCTAATGATTCTCAAATTATAAGTATCTGATAATCTGAGGAGCTTGACAAGTCTACCAATACCCATACCCACCTTCTACCACAGTTGAACAACCTTTACTCAATGAGTCTACACAACTCAGAGTCTCAGGAATTGTTGGTACATTCCTGAAACTTGCCTCTAAAGACCATTAGATAAATAATAAAACGAGCAATTTTTCAAGTCAAGTTCCCAGTTCACTAGATTATAAATGAGAGAAAATGTTGAATTAAGAAAAAGCAATAATGTCAAAAGGACTATTTCAATGACAGCTCATTGTAAAAACAGCAAGAAAGAAAAGTCGTGTTGCTCAGATTTCAACACACAAATAACATTATGAGAAATACTAGCATGAGAAACTTTCCGTAATAGGTTATATACAAAATTCTGCTTTTGATTAAAGGCTATATTAAGTTTGTTTTATACCTCCTTCATTTATTTTACAAATTTTCCATGGGGAAATATATTTTGGAAAATTACCATTTTAAAAAATGCATAATTCAGTGGGGCTGAATCTGAAGTCTTGTCTTCAATTAAGTTAGTCTGAGTCTGCTTTTGATTAAAGGCTATATTAAGTAGGTCAACAATCATTCATTAGAACTTACCCATTATTTAATTCCCATGACTGGACAAACAGTATGACCCCACTTCCACCTCTAAGACTTAATATTAATAATCTCTTTATAAATCTACCTCTCCATACATTGTGTTTCCTGGGGACAAAGACTATTTCTATTAGTCTTTAATCCACAGTATTCTGCACAGTATCTAACACATGGTTGGTGCTTAATAAACATACACTGAATAAAGGAGTACTGGGGTTACTTATCCAACATAGAAGGACATGGGTTTCCCGGGCCACATGGCTTAGGGACATGGTGTGACATCCTAGTCAGTTCACAGAATAAGAACCGTCACTGAAACAGGGCTCCAAGAGTTCTGGGCTCCAAAGAAATAATCAGTAAAAGTAGCAAGGGATTGCTGGGGAGGGAAGACTTTAATCCTGCCCCCTTAAATTTCCACCAGACTCCCCAAAACTACCCCAAATAAATATAAGCAGACAAAGCAGTTCTAGGATAAACATCTTGTCTCTCTAAAATGCTAGCCCTTTATACCCAGATGCTTGGGTGCACCAAGGTCAAGCAAAAATAAAGGCATTCAGTCATTTCAATACCCAGCAAGTTTCAGGAAGAGAGAGACATTGTTGAAGGTTTCAGTACTCTAACTATAGATGCTCTTGGTATTTTTTTCTCTCTCCCTGCCTCTGTTCCTGGCCTAGTGGTCCACCCTTCACGTCATATCACATCCTAACCTGCTGCTGTGCTTGAGCGTGAATCTCAGGACATGGACCAATGAACTCAAGTTGTTTCCTATTTCTAATCCCATCCAGTCAGCCATTCAAGATCCTCTGTATCAGCCAGCTGTCATGATCTCTTCTCAGAGGAGCAACTGCTCCCACAGTCTTCTCCCCCAAGCACAGAGCAGAAGTCCTCCCTAGCTAGTTTCCAGGCTTCCACACTCTGGGGATGACAATGAAGAGAGAGGCCCCAGAACAGAGTGTTCAATCAGGTTCAAAGACAGGCCTTTCCCCTAGGCCCACCTCAAATACTGTGAAAGGGAACAACGATTGCAAACTGGGTCACACTGCAAAATATGCAACTTTTGGATTGACAAAATATAGTTCTCAGCAAATATGTAATATCTACAAAATAAATTAGCATTAAAAAAACACTGAGAGCCCATTTGTCTATCTTGGCTGTTCATTGCAGCCCTGTGTACAATAGCAAAGACCTGGAACCAACCCAAATGCCCATCAGTGATATACTGGACAAAGAAAATGTGGCACATATACACCATGGAATACTACACAGCCATAAAAAACGGTGAGTTTGTGTCCTTTGTAGGGAATTGGATGAATCTGGAAACCATCATTCTCAGCAAACTGACACAAGAACAGAAAACCAAACACCACATGTTCTCACTCATAAGTGGATGTTGAGCAATGAGAACACGTGGATTCTGGGAGAGAAGCATCACACACTGGGGGCAGTTGTGTGGAGTGCTAGGGGAGGGACAGTGGGGTGTGGGGAGGGATAACGTGGGGAGAAATGCCAGATATAAAGGGTGAATAGAGGCAGCAAACCACCTGGTTATGAATGTATCTATGCAACAACCCTGCATGACCTGTACATGTACCCCAGAACCTAAAGTAAAATAAAATAAAAATTAAAAAAAAACACTGAGAGAACTTGGAACTAAATGCTAAGAAGCTTTCTTCTGCATGTAGGCTTTCAAGTCTTTGTTTGTTTTATACCTCCTTCATTTATTTTTACAAATTTTCCATGGTGAAATATAATTTGGAAAATTACCATTTTAAAAAATGCATAATTCAGTGGGGCTGAATCTGAAGTCTCGTCTTCAATTCAGTTAGTCTGAGTCTGAATGGCTGTGAAGATTTTTTATCTGTTTTAAAGTTATTAAGAACAAAAAGTGGAAGGAAGCTGATACCATAGAAATATATTTTTAAAATCCCAAATACTTAATAGCATATGTGATTTGCCCTAGATGCACATGCATTTCTTCATATACTCATATTGTCTTCTTCTCTCCAAGTTCAGAGTTGCTCCATAATAACTGACCCAGTCACTATAATATTGACACATTTTCAAGAATTGGCTGTTGAAAATCAAATTCTTCCAAATATGCAACCCTTGGTCTTTTTCATTTTTGTACAGCCCACTCCCATGTGGCATTTTCTCTCTTCTTAGATTGAACACTAAAGGTTTGTGAAGAAGGCAGAGAAGAGAATGCTTACAAAGCATCTAGTATGTGCTAGCACTGTGTTTGGTACTTTAGATACAGGATTATGGTATAGTGCCTCTTAAAGGGAAACTCCCTAGACAGCTAGCTCCTCTATGCTTCTATTCTGTTTTTTAGACTGGAAATCTTGCATATTTCAAGCTTGCCTGATTCTATGTCACATGTCTGAGTAATACTAGCAGAAAAAATAAAAGGAAGGAAAAAAGAGAGGAAGGGAAGAAGGGAACAAGAGAGAAAGGAAAATAGACATGTATCATGCCTGATTTTCTATGCGCATATGCAGGCACGCACACACAAATACATATTCACACACATATGTATGGACATATATATAAATCAAATAAATGCATCAGCTGTGGATGGATTTAATTGTTATTCTGTTCCTTTTCCTAACAACTGTCAGAGATAATGAGAGACACTACTCAAAGACTAAGTTCAAAGTACAAAAGAGGATTCCTGGCCACCCTTCTTTTACAGAGTAACTGTTAAGCCAAAAAAATATTGGTACTATAATTTATTTCTTTATGAAATCTTCTACAATTCTCACCCACAGTGATCACAATTTTTTCTAAATTCCCATTTCATTTAGGGCCTAACCTATATCACTTAGCAGTCAATTATATACTATTCCCAGCTTTTCTGCTCTTTTTCCCCCGGTGTTAGTATGTTCTCTTTTCTGAAACAATACCAAGCCTCTGAGGACAGAGGCCACATCTTAGTATCTTCCATTATGCCTGGATCCTAAACATTGACAGAGGTACTGAAAGCATTGTTATGTGAACCCTAACCTTAGACACACTTACCTTCTCTGTAAAGCCACATGGCATGTTGCTTCTCCCACTCTTGAAATGTGTGCAACACTGTTTGTGTGTCAGCTATGTGGGCGCCAATCTCTCTGCTCATGACGCTGATAAAACCTTAGTGGGAGAGCCAGTGCCCTTCCCATCTCTGCAACCTCCTCAGGGCTTCAGGATGCAACTGGAACATCATAGGTGTTCGAAATATATTGGATTTTAATTAAGAATGGAATTCTGATGTATCCCCAAGTCATCTAAGTATAAGTAAGGTTTTCTAAGGACAATGAGAGGGCTAGGAAATTCACTATCTTTTTACATCAAGTTTTTTTTAACATTAATACACACTTTCAAAGAATACATACCTTAGTGGAAAAGGCACAGATCTTATAGTCAGAGAGTCTTAGTTGAAATCAAAGCTGCTACCACTTTCCGTGATAAAGATTTATTTTCATATGTGTACTTTAGCAGCAAAAGTCCTTTTGTGGTCTTTAAAATTGTAATTACTCAAGGAACACATGAATTAAAGATTTAAACAATGTAAGAAGTTATTGAACAAAACTTGAAAAATCTTTCTACTTTGTCCTTCCTTCTGCTCAACCACCTCAAAATAATCACTGTCAGCCATCTATTCAACTCTGCTTCTCTTTATCTGCATTTATATCAGTGCGAGTATATATATATAACTTATTTTGTGTTTGTTATATAAATAGGCCTGTTACACATAGTTTTATTATATTTTTTAAAATTAATTTTTATCTCATTCAATATTCAATATCTATCCTGTGTTTCAGTAGCAATAACACTTTCTAGCTACACGACTTCAAAAATGACAATCAATACTCCAAGCCTCAGTTTCTTTATCAATAAACTGGAGATGGTATCTACTTCATAGAGTTGGGGTAAAGATTAAAAAAAAAATAGGGCTGGTGTGGTGGCTCACACCTGTAATCCCAGCACTTTGGGAGGCCAAGGCGGGTGGATCATGAAGTCAGGAGTTCGAGACCAGCCTGACCAACATGGTGAAACCCCATCTCTACTAAAAATACAAAAATTAGCCAGGTATGGAGGTGCATGCCTGCAATTACAGCTACTCAGGAGACTGAGGCAAGAGAATCGCTTGACCAAGGGAGGCAGAGGTTGCATGCAGTGAGCAGAGATTGTGTCACTGCACTCCAGCCTGGGCAACAGAGCAAGACTCCATCTCCGAAAAAAAATGAAAAAGACTTAAAAAAAATAATGTATGCCAATCACCAAAATTGTTGGTGCTGTATAAAATGTAACCATTATTGTGGCTGTCATTGTTACCACTGAGCCATGCAAATTAGATGAGGAAATTCCTAGCTTCCTCTCAGGCCTGATCTGTGTTGGGATTTTAGGGAATCAAGAACAGTAACTCCAAAATCTTTGATATCATAATTTGCTGTTTGCAGGAGGACTCTATTCCTCACTTACGAAACACAAAAAGTCACTGGGACCACATGGGAACCTTGATTTGCTCATGGTGCTGTTCCCTAAGGGCTACAGAAATGGAAGCATAAGAGGGAATTATCTGTCTCCTAATTGCCTTCCAAGGAATCAGTGTGAGTTCAGCTTTTCACATCCCTAGCATTAACCAGAGCCAAATATATAAAGACCTGTTCATAGCAGTAGCTGCATGACATTAGATTGTGACAAAAAACAATATCCACTGGCAGCTCTAGTCTACAGCTGTTCTCCCTGCCACCTGTGCCTTCCCGCTACAAGAAGTTATGCACCACATGTCTATCAACTCGGTATTTAAGACAGCATCTCAGTGCATTCGTTTTAAATCAGATATGAAGTGCTGATCAAAACTGAAGTTTTCCAGATGCAAGTACATTTATCTACAGCACTTCTAAAAAGAGGGAGAAAACTCAAAGTCTGTCAAAGTTAATTAGATTCATACAAAAAGCTTAACAGTCCTATGCAATGTTTTTATTGTTACACATAAATGTACAATAATTCCGTGAACATTGAGTTTAATTGCTCATAATATTGTAATTAAGGTTATGCTTTGTATAAATATCAACTCATCATTTACTGTGACTACCGACCTATTTAATTGATGAAGTCAATTTGACAGCGCATTCTTGAAAAGAGAGCCTTTTCAGAGTTTTGCTCTTATGTGGTCTGGAATACTATTGGAGGTTAATTGTGAAAACAAGCGTAGTGCAGACTTCAGAATTATCTACACATTTTAGTGATAGAGCAATGTAACCACAGTTCTCTGTGGCCTGCTGACCTAATGCCATGAATAACATAATGGCCATTAAAAGTCTGCATATCTGTCTCTGGAAATCCAGAGAGTTCAAAATTTACATTTTAAGTCTGCCCTTTAAACAGACACCCTTTAACTACTGTATTTGTGATTCAGATGATCAGATAATTAGATGTAAGATTAGATGCGCCAGAAGAGATGGCTGCTTCAATTAATCTTACAGTCTGTGCCTCTGCATATCACTGCTTGGTGTGTAAGAGAAAATACCAAATTAAGTTTTTAGAAGCAGGGAAATTTCAAGTCCGCAGACTTGAATTTTAATTCCATCTGAGGCAAGGATATAATTTATTACTGTATTCAGAATTCACATTCCCCTTTTCCAAAACACCTAGTTTAATTAGAGAGCGGAGCCCCAAAAGAGTAGAAATAGAAAATAAATAAATAAAAGTCTTCAAGTGTCCCTCAGTGATCACTAGGATACTAGAGACAGTATCTGTTCTTTTTTTTTTTTTTTTTTTTGAGACGGAGTTTCGCTCTTGTTACCCAGGCTGGAGTGCAATGGCGCGATCTCGGCTCACCGCAACCTCCGCCTCCCGGGTTCAGGCAATTCTCCTGCCTCAGCCTCCTGAGTAGCTGGGATTACAGGCAAGCGCCACCATGCCCAGCTAATTTTTTTGTATTTTTAGTAGAGACTGGGTTTCACCATGTTGACCAGGATGGTCTCGATCTCTTGACCTCGTGATCCACCCTCCTCGGCCTCCCAAAGTGCTGGGATTACAGGCGTGAGCCACCACGCCCGGCTTATTCTCTTTAACTTACAGAAAGTTAGTATAATATAATAAATGCAGCCTTTTTTTGGAGATGATTAAATGGATGACTGTAAACAAAACTTATGAAATTTGCCTTTAACAAGTAATTTTTTTAATTATAAATTTTCTTGTCATTGCCCCATTTTCAGTATATAAATACATCTTAAATGTGGTATTTTCATTGCATGATAACTTGTAGTTTTAACCACTCTCAGTGACTGTCATCCTGTTTCTTGAATGTGGTCTGGCGGCCACAGCGTTGCCCGAGCCCAGGGAGGCGCCGCCGGAGGCCACAGAGCCGCCGGGCAGGGCCGCAGTGCCAGCAGGGACTAGGGGCGTCCGAGCCGCCGCCCCCCAGCGCAGCGCAGAGGCGGCGGTGGCCGAGGTGCAGGAGCGCGGGCGGAGAGGCGGCGCGCCGCGCTCCCGGACACGGTGCTGGGCAGGCTGCACTCCCTCGCCGCCCCGCTCCGCCCAATTTGTTTATTTTTATTGGTCCAAGCCTTTTCTTGATATTCTTATCTTCTGATTTTATTTAGATGTCCGTTTTTTTTATTTTTCTGATTGAGCATAGTACGGATTATCTGATAATTTGAAAGTTAATATATACAACTTTATTTTTATAGTTGCTTTTTCAAAATGTTTGATCTTTTTGATTGGACCATGTTGCCCTAATACTTTATATACGTTGCAGTCTTTGGTTGAGAGTTAGAAATTAGCGGAAAACTACATTTCACGATCTTTATGCTGCAGCTCTTTCCTGGCGTAGTTTGAAACCAATTATCTTGGCTAGAGATTCTGGGAGTCTCTCAAACATGTTCTCAGGATGTGTCTTGTGTACAAATGTATTGATTTTTCAGTTAAAAGACCTCTCCCTGTTTCTTCTTACCAGTCAGTAACTACTTTCCACACCTGTTTTCCGTCCCTGGTATGGGTGACCTCCTGCTGTTGTAACATTCACTTTTGATCTCAGAAGACTTAAAGCTGTCATTTCGAAGTATACCACCATTGTCTTCAGCAACTTCTGTCATGAAAGACAGAAGGCACCCATCAGCCAAAAGTAAAGATATAGGTGCCAGTATATTTCTTGTCTTTTGCGATATAAGGCAGAAGTTGACAGTTTACTCCAAAGACACCATGTTCTTCTATGGGGGATGAGGAAGGGCTGTGTTAGGTAAATAGTAGACTTTTCTTTCTATATAGTTCTTGGCATTGTGCTCACCTGGTGCACACACTTACTTTATTTATAAATTTCTAACAAAGATATTTTGATCACTGTTTTTGTTACATTTATACACGTATGAAGAAATTATGGCCTGTGGTAGTTTGATATGCCATTTTGCTAATGTACTTCGTATGATTTTATATATTTGATTTGTAACGTATATTTAACTAAGTCTAGTAAGTGGAGTAACTTGCAATTTTTATGTCTTTCACTTACATATTCTTATCTTACCCAAGACCGTCAGCCAGAGAAGGGGATAAAAGATTCACTTCAAAAAGTAATAAGACATGGAAAAAGTAATACCAAGAAGATATGTGGACATGAGAATTTACAATTTAAAAATGCTGTGAAAGTGTGGGTGAGTGCGAGGTGCACAAAGGAGGTTATAATGAAGTTAACCAATGTTTGTCAACTACCCAAAACAAAATATTTCATTTTAAAGAAGCAGATTTTTTAGAGATTTATAATTATATTCAAGGTATGTTTCTTTTTATGTAAAAAAGTTATATATTTTCTAAAAAGCAAATAATAATGTAACTCAATCTCAAGTAACTTCTTGATTCTTCTCATCGTTTATATAAAAGTATTTACTTTTTGCTTCAGAGATATTAGAGGTTGTTTTTTATTAGGTGTCCATTCTTCATGAGCTTTTCTGTGGAAGACTAAGGACATTAAGTTGTAAGTTGCATAATGAAAACCTAAATGGAGAGGCTCTTTGTGGTTGACTTGTAACATTGTGGTAGTGTTACAGACAACACAGGCAGGTGTTCTGTAGAATCCAGAGTAATATTTTGAATTCTAGTGAATGGAAAACCTTTGACTGTTAGTAGTAAATTATTTTATCAATTGTACCTGTATTATAAACTATCCAGTCTGTAAAGCAAAATTTAAAAATAAATAAATATTGTCCCTGTATGTAATAAAATGCAATAAGTTTAATTTTTTTCAAGATCATGTGTGAACTCAATTTTTCATTAAACAAAGTTGTTTTGATGTGTTAAAACTATTGTGTTTACAATGAAGCATTAATTTACCATGAACTTTAACGTGTCCCATCTTACTTGAGGTTCTAAGGAAGAGATGGTAATGACATGCTATTTGTTAATGTAGGACAGTGACATCTCTAGTAAGCTCTTCTTTGCCAGTGTTTTGTTTTGTGTTTTTTGTTTTGAGACAGTTTTGCTCTGTTATCCAGGCTGGAGTGGCACAATCTCAGCTAACTGCAACCTCTACCTCCTGGGTCCTAGTGGTTCTCCTGCCTCAGCCTCCTAAGTATGTGGGATTAGAGGCATGTGCCACCACACCTGGCTAATTTTTGTATTTTTAGTAGAAATAGGGTTTCACCATGTTGTCCAGGCTGGTCTTGAACTTCTGACATCAGGTGATCCACCCACTTCAGAGTTCTAAAGTGCTGGGATTACAGGCATGAGCCACCAGGCCTGGCCTGCCAGTGTTTTTAAACTGCAAACAAGTTGAAGAATTTCGTTCCCATAGGTCAAATTTGTATTCCTTTTCACCTTAATTTTTTTTTTAAATTTTTGTGGGTAGTGTGCATACACACTTATGGCATTGATGTGATGTTTTAACGGGCATACAATATTTAATTATCACAGCTGAGTAAATGAGGTATTTATCACCTTGAGCATGTGTTTGTTTTTTATATCACAAACAATCCCATTATACACTTTTAGTTATTTCAATATGTGCAATTGAATCATTAACTACAGGGTCATTTTTAGGGTCATAAAATTACATGGGAATAATTAATATCCATACATTTCTGAGTGTTGATGAAATATTCTAAAAAGTTTCTTTTATATATTTTTTGTACGTGTGGCCTCTGCTGGCAAACTAAAACAGACTTTTAGTTTAGGTTTACATAGAGTTACATATACAAATCTATTACTCTAAAGATATACACGCTGGGCACAGTGGCTCATGCCTGTAATCTCAGCACTTTGGGAGGTGAAGGTGGGTGGATCATTTGAGATCTGAAGTTCAAAACCAACCTGGCCAACATGGTGAGTCCCCATCTCTACTAAAAATACAAAAAAAAGAAAAAGGAAAAATCTTGGTGTGGTGGTGCGTACCTGCCTTTCCTGAGGCAGGAGAATCCTTTGAACCTGGGAGGCAGAGGTTGCAGTGAGCCAAAATGGCACCATTGCTCTTCAGCCTGCGTGACGGAGTGAGACACTGTCTCAAAAAACAAAAAAGATATAACTTCAGTATAAGAAAGCCATGTAACAAGTGACGATGTTTGTGTGTGAGTTTGCATGCATTTTCAACCTTTCAAATGGTTCTTCCCATGTGTATATCTTTTTTATTAAAACTTAGTTTAATCACTTGGTCCATTTCTTTTTTTTTTATTTTTTAAATTTTTTATTGGATTTTAGGTTTTGGGGTACATGAGCAGAGCATGCAAGACAGTTGCGTAGGAACACACATGTCAGTGTGCTTTGCTTTCCTTCTCCCCTTCCCCCACATTTGGCATTTCTCCCCAGGCTATCCCTCCCCACCTCCCCCTCCCACTGGCCCTCCCCTTTTCCCCCCAATAGACCCCAGTGTTTAGTACTCCCCTTTCTGTGTCCATGTGTTCTCATTTTTCATCACCCGCCTATGAGTGAGAATATGCGGTGTTTCAATTTCTGTTCTTGTGTCAGTTTGCTGAGGATGATGTTCTCCAGATTCATCCATGTCCCTACAAACGACACAAACTCATCATTTCTGATTGCTGCATAATATTCCATGGTGTATATGTGCCACATTTTTCCAATCCAGTCTATAATCAGTGGGCATTTGGGTTGATTCCAGGTCTTTGCTATTGTAAACAGTGCTGCAAAGAACATTCGTGTACATGTGTCCTTATAGTAGAACGATTTATAGTCTTTTGGATATATACCCAGTAATGGGATTGCTGGGTCAAATGGAATTTCTATTTCTAAGGCCTTGAGGAATCGCCACACTGTCTTCCACAATGATTGAACTAATTTACACTCCCACCAACAGTGTAAAAGTGTTCCTTTTTCTCCACATCCTCTTCAGCATCGGTTGTCTCCAGATTTTTTAATGATTGCCATTCTAACTGGTGTGAGATGGTATCTCGATGTGGTTTTGATTTGCATCTCTCTGATGACCAGCGACAATGAGCATTTTTTCATATGATTGTTGGCCTCATATATGTCTTCTTTCGTAAAGTGTCTGTTCATATCCTTTGCCCACTTTTGAATGGGCTTGTTTGTTTTTTTCCTGTAAATCCGTTTGAGTTCTTTGTAAATTCTGGATATCAGCCCTTTGTCAGATGGGTAAACTGCAAAAATTTTTTCCCATTCTGTTGGTTGCCAATCCACTCTAGTGACTGTTTCTTTTGCCGTGCAGAAGCTGTGGAGTTTAATTAGGTCCTGTTTGTCTATTTTGGCTTTTGTTGCCAATGCTTTTGGTGTTTTGTTCATGAAGTCCTTGCCTACTCCTATGTCCTGGATAGTTTTGCCTAGATTTCCTTCTAGGGTTTTTATCGTGCCAGGTCTTATGTTTAAGTCTTTAATCCATCTGGAGTTAATTTTAGTGTAAGGTGTCAGGAAGGGGTCCAGTTTCTGCTTTCTGCACATGGCTAGCCAGTTTTCCCAACACCATTTGTTAAACAGGGAATCCTTTCCCCATTGCTTGTTTTTGTCAGGTTTATCAAAGATTGTATAGTTGTAGATATGTTGTGTTGCCTCCGGTGCCTCTGTTTTGTTCCATTGGTCTATATCTCTGTTTTGGTACCAGTACCATGCTGTTTTGATTACTGTAGCCTTGTAGTGTAGTTTGAAATCCGGTAGTGTGATGCCCCCCGCTGTGTTCTTTTTGCTTAGAATTGACTTGGCTATGTGGGCTCTCTTTTGGTTCCATATGAAGTTCATGGTGGTTTTTTCCAGTTCTGTGAAGAAAGTCAATGGTAGCTTGACGGGGATAGCGTTGATTCTGTAAATTACTTTGGGCAGTATAGCCATTTTCACGATATTAATTCTTCCTAACCATGAATATGGAATGTTTCTCCATCTGTTTGTGTCCTCTCTGATTTCGTTGAGCAGTGGTTTGTAGTTCTCCTTGAAGAGGTCCCTTATGTTCCTTGTGGGTTGTATTCCAAGGTATTTTATTCTTTTTGTAGCAATTGTGAATGGCAGTTTGTTCTTGATTTGGCTTTCTTTAAGTCTGTTATTGGTGTAGATGAATGCTTGTGATTTTTGCACATTGATTTTATATCCTGAGACTTTGCTGAAGTTGCTAATCAGTTTCAGGAGTTTTTGGGCTGAGGCGATGGGGTCTTCTAGGTATACTATCATGTCGTCTGCAAATAGAGACAGTTTGGCTTCCACCTTTCCAATTTGAATACCCTTTATTTCTTTTTCTTGCCTGATTGCTCTGGCTAGGACTTCCAGTACTATATTGAATAGGAGTGGTGAAAGAGGGCATCCTTGTCTAGTGCCAGATTTCAAAGGGAATGCTTCCAGTTTTTGCCCATTCAGTATGATATTGGCTGTTGGTTTGTCATAAATAGCTTTTATTACTTTGAGATACGTTCCATCGATACCGAGTTTATTGAGGGTTTTTAGCATAAAGGGCTGTTGAATTTTGTCAAATGCCTTCTCTGCGTTAATTGAGATAATCATGTGGTTTTTGTTTTTGGTTCTGTTTATGTGGTGAATTACGTTGATAGACTTGCGTATGTTGAACCAGCCTTGCATCCCCGGGATGAATCCTACTTGATCATGATGAGTAAGTTTTTTGATTTGCTGTCGCAATCGGCTTGCCAATATTTTATTGAAGATTTTTGCATCTATGTTCATCATGGATATTGGCCTGAAGTTTTCTTTTCTTGTTGGGTCTCTGCCGGGTTTTGGTATCAGAATGATGTTGGTCTCGTAAAATGATTTGGGAAGGATTCCCTCTTTTTGGATTGTTTGAAATGGTTTTAGAAGGAATGGTACCAGCTCCTCTTTGTGTGTCTGGTAGAATTCGGCTGTGAATCCGTCTGGACCTGGACTTTTTTTGAGTGGTAGGCTCTTAATTGCTGCCTCGACTTCTGACCTTGTTATTGGTCTATTCATAGTTTCAGCTTCCTCCTGGTTTAGGCTTGGGAGGACACAGGAGTCCAGGAATTTATCCATTTCTTCCAGGTTTACTAGTTTATGTGCATAGAGTTGTTTGTAATATTCTCTGATGATGGTTTGAATTTCTGTGGAATCTGTGGTGATTTCCCCTTTATCATTTTTTATTGCATCTATTTGGTTGTTCTCTCTTTTATTTTTAATCAATCTGGCTAGTGGTCTGTCTATTTTGTTGATCTTTTCAAAAAACCACCTCTTGGATTTATTGATTTTTTGAAGGGTTTTTCGCGTCTCTATCTCCTTCAGTTCAGCTCTGATCTTAGTTATTTCTTGTCTTCTGCTGGGTTTTGAGTTTTTTTGATCTTGCTCCTCTAGCTCTTTCAATTTTGACGATAGGGTCTCAATTTTGGATCTCTCCATTCTCCTCATATGGGCACTTATTGCTATATACTTTCCGCTAGAGACTGCTTTAAATGTGTCCCAGAGGTTCTGGCATGTTGTGTCTTCGTTCTCATTGGTTTCAAAGAACTTCTTTATTTCTGTCTTCATTTCATTGTTTACCCAGTCAACATTCAAGAGCCAGTTGTTCAGTTTCTATGAAGCTGTGCAGTTCTGGGTTGGTTTCTGTATTCTGAGTTCTAACTTGATTGCACTATGGTCTGAGAGGTTGTTTGTTATGATTTCAGTTGTTTTGCATTTGTTGAGCAGTGCTTTACTTCCAATTATGTGGTCAATTTTAGAGTAGGTGTGATGTGGTGCTGAGAAGAATGTGTATTCTGTGGATTTGGGGTGGAGAGTTTGTAAATGTCTATCAGGTTTGCTTGCTCCAGGTCTGAGTTCAAGCCCTGGATATCCTTGTTGATTTTCTGTCTGGTTGATCTGTCTAATATTGACAGTGGAGTGTTAAAGTCTCCCACTATTATTGTGTGGGAGTCTAAGTCTCTTTGTAAGTCATTAAGAACTTGCCTTATGTATCTGGGTGCTCCTGCATTGGGTCCATATATGTTTAGGATCGTTAGCTCTTCTTGTTGTATCGATCCTTTTACCATTATGTAATGGCCTTCTTTGTCTCTTTTGATCTTTGTTGCTTTAAAGTCTATTTTATCAGAGATGAGAATTGCAACTCCTGCTTTTTTTTGCTCTCCATTTGCTTGGTAAATCTTCCTCCATCCCTTTATTTTGAGCCTTTGTGTATCCTTGCATGTGAGATGGGTTTCCTGGATACAGCACACTGAAGGGTTTTGGATTTTTATCCAATTTGCCAGTCTGTGTCTTTTGATTGGTGCATTTAGTCCATTTACATTTAGGGTTAATATTGTTATGTGTGAATTTGATACTGCCATTTTGATGCTAAGTGGCTGTTTTGCCTGTTAGTTGTTGTAGATTCTTCATTATGTTGATGTTCTTTAGCATTTAGTGTGATTTTGGAATGGCTGGTACTGGTTGTTCCTTTCTATGTGTAGTGCCTCTTTTAGGAGCTCTTGTAAAGCAGGCCTGGTGGTGACAAAATCTCTGAGTACTTGCTTGTTCGCAAAGGATTTTATTTTTCCTTCACTTCTGAAGCTCTGTTTGGCTGGATATGAAATTCTGGGTTGAAAGTTCTTTTCTTTAAGAATGTTGAATATTGGCCCCCACTCTCTTCTGGCTTGTAGTGTTTCTGCCGAGAGATCTGCAGTGAGTCTGATGGGCTTCCCTTTGTGGGTGACCCGACCTTTCTCTCTGGCTGCCCTTAATATTTTCTCCTTTATTTCAACCTTGTTGAATCTGATGATTATGTGCCTTGGGGTTGCTCTTCTTGTGGAATATCTTTGTGGCGTTCTCTGTATTTCCTGCGTTTGAGTGTTGGCCTGTCTTGCTAGGTGGGGGAAATTTTCCTGGATGATGTCCTGAAGAGTATTTTCCAGCTGGGATTCATTCTCTTCGTCCCCTTCTGGTACACCTATCAAACGTAGGTTAGGTCTTTACACATAGTTCCACATTTCTTGGAGACTTTGTTCATTCCTTTTTGCGCTTTTTTCTCTAATCTTGGTTTCTCGTTTTATTTCATTGAGTTGGTCTTCGACTTCAGATATTCTTTCTTCTGCTTGGTCAATTCGGCTATTGAAATTTGTGCATGCTTCGCGAAGTTCTCGTATTGTGTTTTTCAGCTCCTTTAATTCATTCATATTCCTCTCTAAGTTATCCATTCTTGTTATCATTTCCTCATATCTTTTTTCAAGTTCCTTAGTTTCTTTGCATTGATGTAATACATGTTCTTTTAGCTCACAAAAGTTTCTCATTATCCACCTTCTGAAGTCTAATTCCGTCATTTCATCACAGTCATTCTCCGTCCAGCTTTGTTCCCTTGCTGGTGAGGAGTTTTGGTCCTTTCTAGGAGGCGAAGTGTTCTGGTTTCGGGTGTTTTCCTCCTTTTTTCGCTGGTTTCTTCCCATCTTTGTGGATTTATCTGCTTGTCGTCTGCGCAGTTGCTGACTTTTCGATTGGGTCTCTGAGTGGACACCCAGATTGTTGATGATGAAGTATTTCTGTTACTTGGTTTTCCTTCTACCAGTCTAGCTCCTTCACTGTACGACTGCTGAGGTCCACTCCAGGCCCTGCTTGTCTGGGGTGCACCTCTAGCAGCTGTGGCACAACGAGGGATGCTACCAGTTTCTTTTTCTGCTATCTTTGTCCCAGGATGATGCCTGCCAAATGTCAGTATTTTGGATATAGAGGGGTCAGGGAGCTGCTTGAGGAGACAGTCTGTACTTTATAGGAGCTCAATTGCTAAGCTGTGAGCTCTGTTGTTCATTCAGGGTTGTTAGCCTGCTATGTTTGATTCTGCTGCAACAGAGCTCATTAAAAAAATCCTTTTGTTCTCAAATGCTCTGTGTTGGGGCGTTCGGGCTTTATATTTGGATGTCCGTTGAGGTGTCCTGCCCAGCTAGGAGGCAGACTAGCCACTGTTTGCCTGCCGAGGCTCCGCCCTGCTGTTGTGAGGTTCGCCCTATTGCTGCAGGCTCTGCTGCTCTGCTGTGGTCTCCGCCACGCCCTGTGGTGGAGTCTCTCTGTTGTAGCGGGTTGCCTCGGCAACGGCAGGCTGCGTCAGCAGTGGGCGTGTATCTCAGTAGGGACGGGTTGCCTCGGCAACGGCTGGCTGCGTCAGCAGTGGGCGTGTATCTCAGTTGGGGCGGGTTGCCTTGGTAATGGTGGACGCCCCTCCCCCACAGAGCGTCTCGGACCTTCTGCTCGGGATTGTTTGAAATCGCGGTTTTGTTCGTCCCACTGGGCTATCCCAAACGCTGTGTCCCTGCAATCCCCTGGGCTGGCCCACTGTCCAAGTCTCGTTCAGTCTCAAGTCCAGCCCTCTCAAGTCAGGTTGCCAGTTCAACAGGGCACCCGGACAAGCACACCCTGTGGGGAGTGCTGGGTAGGGCCGGCCACCGCCACCCCAGCTGCTGGCTTCGCCAGGCAGAGGTACTGCCTGGCGTCCCGCGTCTCCTTTATTCTTGGGAATTTCCCCGTTCTGTGGGCAACAAAGATCAGTCTGGAAATGCAGCTCCGACTCACCTCTCCGCGGATTCAACGAGAGCTCCAATCCTGGGTTGTTCTCACAGCGCCATCTTGAGTCCTCTCCCTCACTTGGTCCATTTCTTTCTTTCTTTCTTTTGAGGTGGAATTTCTCTCTTCTTGCCCAGGCTGGAGTTCAATGATGCAATCTTGGCTCATGGCAACCTCTGCCTCCTGGATTCAAACAATTTTCCTGCCTCAGCCTCCTGAGTAGCTGGAATTACAGGGATGTGCCATCCAGCTAATTTTGTATTTTTAGTAGAGATGGGGTTTTGCCATGTTGCTTAGGCTGATCTGAAACTCCTGACTTCAGGTGATCTGTCCACCTTGCTTCCCAAACTTCTCGGATTACAGGTGTGAGACACCACTCCTGGCTCTTTGGTCCATTTCTAAATCAACTAATTCAATTTAATGTTACAAGAGTATATTTTAAACTAGTAAAAAAAATGACGTCAGTTGTGTAGAAAAATTTGTCATTATGTTTCAATATATGTTTGTTTAGCTTCTTAATTTCTTTACATTTTTTTCTGTTTTTTAAAATTACCTCCACAATTTGTTTATTTTATTTTTTTAGGTTATTTTATCATTTTATTGACAAATATTGTAAGTTATACATTTTCATGCCAGTAACCCCTCATATCTTCCTAACTTTAAATGCTTCCGTGGATTTTCTATCAATAAACAATATGACATCAGAAAGTTGGGCCAGAGTCAGGCATAATGGCTCATGCCTATAATCCTAGTGATTTTGAAGGCCAAGGTCGGAGGATTGTTTGAGTCCAGGAGTTTGAGAATGGCCTGGGCAACACAGTGAGGCCTCATCTCAACTCAGCAGGCATGGTGGCACATGCCTGTAGGCCCAGCTCTGCAGGAGGCTGAGGTGGGAGGATTCCTTGAGCCCCAGAGATTACAGTGAGCTATGATCAACCATTGCACTCCATCCTGGACAACAGAATGAGACCCTGTCTCTAAGAAACAAATGTTAAGTCTGGGCATGAATTTATGGTTCATCAACAGAAAATGAAATGTCACCAAGTTATGAATGAGTTATGATAGTTATTTTTTTAATTGTCTAAGCCCTTATTAGTTCCTCCCTACTCCCATCTGAAAATAGTCAACAAATAAATAAGGGCTCAAATAAAAATGTTATTTTAAACAGACTGCCATGAAAAACAAATCTTTTCTTCCTGTGATAATAGTGGCTTCCTAGTGCCATTTCTTATTATTGGGAGTATCCGTGAACTTAATTGTATATTGCATTTTAGTTCTGGTCTTGTAATAATTTAATGACTTCATACATAAAAAACTAATCTTCTCTTGAGTTTTAAAAAGTCAATAGCACCCATGGTTAAGGAAGGAAACTGTAGCTCATTTCTTTTTTTTTTGACACAGAGTTTCGCTCTTGTTACCCAGGCTGGAGTGCAATGGCGCCATTGCGGCTCACCGCAATCTCCGCCTCCTGGGTTCAGTCAATTCTCCTCCCTCAGCCTCCTGAGTAGCTGGGATTACAGGCACACACCACCATGCCCAACTAATTTCTTTGTATTTTTAGTAAAGATGGGGTTTCACCATGTTGACCAGGATGGTCTCAATCTCTTGACCTCGTGATCCACCCTCCTCGGCCTCCCAAAGTGCTGGGATTACAGGCGTGAGCCACTGCGCCCTGGGGGACAGTATCTGTTCTGAAGTCTGTCTTTGCCCTGAGTGAATACTGAAAGATTAGACATAGTGAGGCTTTTCTTTCAAGTAACCCTCGCCACTGGCTTTGGAAAGGGCACTGTGACATCCCTCATCTGTCAAATACCCAACTGCTTTTCTTCTTTTTACTGTTGATTTTCATGTTCAAATTTTACAAATTACTGTCTTCAAATATAATCTAGTAACTGGTCTCATAAAATTCAAGAAGATGCAAAAAATCTCATATTGCCAACTATATGTACTTTTTATAAATAGAATATATTTAACAGAATAGAAACCTGAAATAAAAATAGATCTAGAGACTAGAAAACAGATGGTAACAAAAGATACCAGTAATTATCCCTGGGTGCTATTAAGAGGGAAGTACAAAACAGCCAATTTTTTATTCTTCTAAGATTTCTGAAAGCTGCAATGCAGGGGTAAAATAGACTCATTGCTTCTGCTTAAGTTACAGGGTACTTTTAAAAAGAGGGGGATGGGTGGAGCTGCTTTTAAGTATTCTTGCTCACAATTTCTAGATGTGAAATCGGATTCTTGAATCCTGTGCCAAAACATTACCATGAGAAATCGGAACCCAAAGTCATTTGAAGGCTTCACATTATCTAGGAATGCTATATTTCTAAGTTGGGGTTAAGTTGATTTAAAAAGTCACCATATTTACTTATTCAAGAAATATTTATAAAATACAAGAAAGCTTTCAAAAGAAAGAAGAATCTGCAAATTAATTCCTAGGGGTAAGGAATCTCAGTAAATAACAAGAGGGCAGGAATAGCTTGTCATAAACTATTAAATATTCCTCTGATCTCTGAATACAAGGGTGACAACACATGGAAACATGCTAAAATCTTCAAGAACACCCAAAAGAGAAATCTGTTAATAACAAACTGGAACCAGCACTAATGGGCTCGACCCCATTTATTACCTTATATACAACTAGAATATGTTTTGCATATTTGTATCTAAGATTCACTTCTGCAGGACAGAGAACCCAACCCCTTATTTTTTTCTCCTTTGAGTCCACACAATAGTTATATTCTCTCTAACTATGTGTTAAGGATTTCATACATATGGATAGATCCTATTCCCCAAACTGAATGGTAAGCATTTAAAGGGCAGGGGGTACCTTTGTGTATTTTTATTTCCCTTCATTACTTTACCTTGTGTTGAGAAATGCTGAGTGTATGATAAAATTATATTGTTTGCTAAGAAGAACCATGGCAAGGAAAACCTAGCCACACTTCCTCCACCAAGTGGAAAACTGCTTGGGGCATTCTAAAGTAGCAAAACAGTGTATGTATATTATACACCAGTTAAAGCAGTTCTTTAAGCACGGGGTATGTGCCCCTGCCCCCATGGCTCCCTCGTGGAGAATACTTCCTAGCTTGTCCTTGATCAGTGGTAAGCAGGCACCAGGTGCCTACATAGTTTATCTTGGTTCTATGAGAGAAAACAGAACATCTGCTTGCTAATAATAGTCACCTGTTCAGAGAGAAAACGTGGGTCAGAATCTGTTCAGGCCCACAGCCCGGAAGGCTCTCAGCTCGGAAAGCTGTTGGACACCGATAGCCCCACTTTGCTGTTCTATCTGGGTATCTGCTTCTTAATGCCTTCAATGCCGCCTGGGTGGGGGTCTCTATCGCCTAGCTGGTCTCAGTAACCTTACACAGAGCCAGCCACAAAGCAGGGACTGAACTGAGGGGATGAGTGGAAGGATGGGAAGGCAGAAAGAAAGAGTCATAAGAGAAGCAAGCTTTGATTCCAAGGATTTGCTTCACGGTGTCCTTTTCCTTCTTTCCAGTTTTCATCATGGCCTCAATATTCAACCAATCATCCTATTGTCTTTGTGTTATCTCTGATTTTCCCTTTACACCCACCCAGGTCTTTCTTCACAAGTTATTTCTCATGATTCCCTACTTTACTTAGTTTCCTTAGCAGCTTACCTAGAATAAGCAGTTATTACCTCTTTGCTAAGCTAATTCAGTAGCTCCTAACTGGTCCTTTTGTGTTAATTCCTTCCCAAAAGTTTATCTCCTGAAGCTCTAATGATGCTCTTTCTTCTTCAGAAGGCTTTGCTGACTTTGAGAAAGCACAAAACACACATTATGTATTTCAGCTTATATGCACTACCACCTCCTCTTTTCCATGCCTTCCCCTTTCCTCTTCCCATCTTCACTGGTCAAAATGTCATCTCTCCTTTAAGACCCAAACCAAATGCCTTCCCTCCAGGAAAGCTTTATATGTCCTCCCATAGTCCAAGCTCATTTCTGCCTCTTCTTTGCTCTCGTAGAAATGCCTGTGTACCTCTCAAGCAGCCCTCACCAGATCTTTTACCTTCAAAATCTCTGTGGATATTGCAAGCTCCTTTTTAAAAATGCACCACATCTTGCTAAACTTTGTACTTAATGCCCTTTTCACAGTAGTTGCTAAGTGAACATTTATTTAATTATACCCATTTGCACTTGGAACCTTAGAACACATACTCAGCATCAACAAATCTCAATAATTTCAGGGAATCACACCATAAGAATTGATTCTAGGAGACCATTGATTTTATCCTTCTAGCTGAACGCACATAAATATCTCAGTCAATTAAGAGTCAATCACTAATAGTCTTCTAGATAATAATTCAAAATGTTTTAACATTAAAAAAATTTACTTTATATACATATTTTCCAGCCACTGAACGAAAACAATTTCAGAATCACATAATTGTTTCCTACAAACAGCAAGCTTACATTTTAATTCCTCTTTTTCTTTATTCATACTGAGTTTTGCTTGTCTAGACAGTTCCTCCCATGATTCTTTCATATTTTGATGTGTATTAGAACGTCCACCCTTCTATTGTCCTTGAGATGATTTTCTTGCTGTTGCTTCTGTTTTGGCCTAGGAGTAATTCTTTACTGTTCCTCTTACTTTCTAACATGGTCCAGCAAATTCTTTAAATTCTTTGTAGCTGCCTCTTGTCTACTGCTTTCCCCATAACCTTTGCCGACAGCTTTCTAAGGACTTTGCTTGTAATGCATTCAGAGGCCAGGTGTGCCTGCAACTCCTCCTCCCCTCTTTTAGGGATATGGGGTCTTTCGAGGTAACTCTTTGCAATGTTTAACAATACTACCAAAAGATGATTTCTGATATCCAACCTTACTTTCTCACACTGCAGTTTAAGTACATTTTCCCCTCCTTTCTTATCTTGGAGAATGGGAAACACAGTGATTTTTCTCTGTATAACTAGAGTGGGGAAACCTATTAGGTAAGTCCTAAGAAACTCTTTTGGAGCTATTTTTTCTCTTAGACAATACTGCCTTTCATATGATTTATCCATTAGAATAACAGAGTACATCAAATTTTGCCTCTGCCTATAATATCCTATTTCTTTCATCTTGTCTGCAAAGTTAAATTTTCTAAGCTGATGGTTCCTGTCTTAAAAGTTTAGGAAGGACTGAAAGATTCAACTTTAAGTTCGGTTACTTGGGGTTGCTAATTTAACCTCCCACACAACATGGTAGTGTGGTCAACTCACTTAAAGATGTGGCAATCCCCAGCCGGGCGTGGTGGCTCACGCCTGTAATCCCAGCACTTTGGGAGGCCGAGGTGGGTGGATCACAAGGTCAACAGATCGAGACCATCCTGGTCAATACGGTGAAACTCCGTCTCTACTAAAAATACAAAAAAAAAAAAATTAGCTGGGCACAGTGGGGTGTGCCTGTCATCCCAGCTACACAGGAGGCTGAGGCAGGAGAATTGCCTGAACCCAGGAGGCGGAGGTTGCCGTGAGCCGAGATCGCGCCATTGCACTCCAGCCTGGGTAACAAGAGCGAAACTCTGTCTCAAAAAAAAGAAAAGAAACTAAAGATGTGGCAATCCCCTTCAGTAGGGAAATCCAGAAACACTTATTAGCTTAGAGGACTTACATGTATTAACAGCACCTGTGAAGCGTCCAATTAATGCTGTGGTCTCATAATATAAACCAAACAAAAAAGAATTCACTGACCTTAGTCTATAGATTCTGTGCATAAAACCCTGGATACCATATAGGCCTCATGAAACATGTATATAAGATGAACAGAAGGTCAGAGAAGTCCATGAGAAACATAATGGAAGATCTATAACCAGGCCTAGATGCGTCATTGCATTATCTGACCTGTGACTTGAACATGGCATGGCTACAAAACGTTCCTTTTAGACCAGTGGACTATTCAGCTAACTCTCTTCCCTCAGTTTGGGGGACAATACAAAGTTATTTAGGTCTGGCATTTTTCTTAATAGATTATTTAGAATAGAGTGAGAAGAAACTTTGATGGTAACTCTCAGGAATTACAAAAGCAGAAAAATAAAAGTCCTAATGGGGAGCTTAAGACCTGCTGATAACACCTGAGCTCCATTAAAATGAAGTAGTATACATGTTCTATTCACTTGCTGCGCCTTGATCCTAGTAGTCCTCTGAGAATGAGCTCCTATAATCATCAATTCACCTTCTCAATAAAGAACACCATCAGTTTGATAGACCTAAGCTCCTGAAAAATACTTGCTTTATCTTCTGCAAGTAAGCAAAGGAATGACTCCACAGCTTAACGTTGCTCTCAAACATCAAACTGCCCACTCACCTCATTTGAATGTCTATCCAAGTGCTAAACCCTAATAGTCACACCACCTCACATAATCCACCTAATTGGCACTTGCGAAGGTAGCAACTGAACACTTATTTGGATGGCTAATTTCCCTTCACTTTTCAAATCACTCAGATACGTAAAAAACTTGAATATACTTTTATGTTTTTGAAACCAACCCAGACACACTGTTTGGCATTTCATAGAAACGTTATGGCCAGGCACAATGGCTCATGCCCATAATCCCAGCACTTTGGGAGGCAAAGGCGGGTGGATCACCTAAGGTCAGGAGTTCAACATTGGCCAACATGGCGAAAACCCATTGGTACTAGAAAAAAAAAATTATCTGGATGTGATAGCAGGCACTTGTAATCCCAGCTACTCTGGAAGCTGAGACAGGGAGAATAGCTTGAACCCAGGAGAAGGAGGTTGCAATGAGTCCAGGTTGTCTCACTGCACTCCAGCCTGAGTGACACAGTGAGACTCCATCTCAAAAAAAAAAAAAAAAACCAGTTAAAAATAAAAGATATCATAATTTATCCAAAGGTGATAAGACAAAGGATATCTCAATGAAGTAATTATTTTCTACTTCCTTACCATATAGCAATTTATGAGGTATGTCTGGAGGAAACTATACATACACACATAGGATTTATTTTTTCCATTTTATGTACTGCTATTATATGTTAATAAGAAAAATATTAACCACTTGAAACAATCTAACACATGGCTGGTGTTGTTTTACATTGGTATATGTTCCCAGGACAATTTGAATACAGATGCAGATACACACACACATACACAACCCTAAAAATTTGACTCTGTAATTCCACTTCCAGTAATTCATCCTCAAGAAATTATAAAACTTCCTCTCAAAAACTGAGATGTAAAAATGTTCATATTTTATAATAGTAAAAAAATAGAAACAGCTTAAAATGCAAATGATAGGGATGCATTAATAAATTATAGTACAACTCTAAGATAAAACACTTTGCAACCCTTAAAGAGTATATTTTCAAATAATATCTGACATGGAAAAATACTCGATTAAAAGTTATGTAAAAGCAATAAATAATGTAAAAGGGTAAATATTGCAATTTAAAAATAAAGAAAAAACGTGTTTTCTACTAATAAAAATTCTAGGTGGATATTCACTCAACCAAATAGTAACAATTAGAATCACTAAAAAGTAGGTTTATAAGTGATTTACATTTCCTTATTTATACTCTACCTACATTCCAACTGGTCAATAGTAAACATGCTTTATTTCATTAATTTTAATAAACTATTATTTCTTCTCCCTAACCCTTGACACTGAGATTCCTATACCTGTTTACATGCAGACGTTGGAAGACTCTGCGTGAAGTATGCCCAGAAAACTGCTCTCCATTAGTGCTGGTTGTCCTGTTATAAACGACTTCTATGCTCAAAGCCATGATGGTTTGCATAACAAGTTAATGGTGACCCTATCTAAATGATTTTGTAGGATTATAGACATAAAAGTTTGAAGAGAGGTAAGACAAAAAATTCTCAAATCTATAGTCTTCTTCAATCCAAAGATGTACTAAAGCTCTATTTCAATTACAGAGGAGGGATTCAAAGAAAGGTCTTATCTCAATTTAGATATATTTTGCCATTTCAGGACAGATTAGAGATAGCTTTTTATCCACCTTGAATTGTCCTTAACCCTAATACAAGAGCTAGATATGGCCAAGACTTATGATATAAATATGAATATTGAATTATTGACACTTATGCAAAACTTGCATTTTTATACACTGGAAGAATCAGGGATATCAAAAACAGTTTTCCAATAATTTTAAGCAAAATTACTTATTTTACTGTTTGTCACATAAAGACTTTTGCAGAAACCCAACATATAAAAGTTAGTAAAACTGAGCTGCTTAATTTTGCCCCTCAAATTGTCCTTACCCCCAACCTACACAACCAACCAAGTACCGCGTGGCACCCTTAGCAAACTCAGAGCTTCAAAATACATGATAGAGAAACACTTTATGGAGGAGGTCAACTTTGCTAGTTTCCTAGCTTATTTCTAAAGCATACTGTTCCTCGTAAAACTTCCAACGTTAAAATATTGCTATTACTGCTTCAACACCTTTCTAACTAGACCCTATTACCCATTTCCCCTCAAACTCTGGCTGAGAGAAGCAACATGAAAGAATATTATTGAAGAATAGAGTGTACTTCCAATAATTTAGGTTCTCTAAACTATACTTTGGATCAAGTCAGAGCACACGAAGTCCACATACACAGATGACATTAGCCTACGTTTTCCCTTTGCTGAACTGACACTTCATAACCCTTATTCTTCTTCCCCAAAGTTTCATTATAAAAGAGCATTTGCTTCAAAATATTTATTAAAGGACTTACTATTAAATCAGTGCTTATCATTTATGAACCTATGTGAGTAATCTCCATTACAAATCAGTACTGGGAAAAATTCCTCCTGAGGAACTGATTTACTTTCTTCTCTTAGATAATAATAGTAATGCAACTGATCATATCTTCCTTGTCATCTGGATTAAAACATTCCTCAGAACTAAAACTGAAGTTCAATGGTAATAACTAAGTCAAACCTTAGGATGATATACTTGGGTTCTGCTTCTCCATAATCTCAATTTCCTATTTATATTTACAATTTATTTTTTCATTATAGGTATTCTCAATGCAAATGCCTTGAATGTTCTAACAGAACAAACACTGTTCATGATCTATTAAAGAGCACTATAATTATGAGTCCAACTCTGTAAATCTAGCTAATAGTATTATGATGAAGGTAATATTGTTCCATCATGTCCACAATTACATTATTAGGTCTTGGTGGGCAGCTTTTGGAAATATCAAGCTCCCATGAAGATAACCAAAAAATGGTTCTACCATAATTATGCACATTATCTCAGTTACGTGAAATTAGTAGTCTAGGATTGGAAACCTCCAACTGAGGCTGTCTTACTAGCTTCCAACATTTTTAGATTCAATTCCTTCCTTTTTATTGTTCCACCCTTTCCAATCTATAGATTGTCCTTCTCTTTAACCATAAATCTAACCTAAAAACAATCATTTAGGCTTACTGTATGTCAGTTATGATTCTAAGCATCTTACATGCCAACACCTCACCAAATTCTCACAGCCAGTATTACTCACTTTTAAAGATGAGAATACTATGAGGTGAAGTTAAGTATCTTATTGAGGTCACACAGCAGAAAGTGGCAAAGTCACAATGTGAACCCAGGGAGTAGAGTTCCAGGGTTTATACTCTTCACTGCTATTGTATATTATTTCTCTTGATTAGGATATGGAAATAATAAGCCTGAATTCTACTCTAAGAGCTTAAGCAAAATATTAACTGAAAAGGTCCACTAGCAGGATTTACTATGTTTTGAAAAGATGAGACTGGCAAAAATTTTGAAAATAATTTTAATGGCTTCCAAAATAGGGCAGCATATCATTTTCTTGAACTGTGTTAAGTGTGAGGCTGCCTTAAGATAAGAACGAGGAGGACATTCTAAAGGTTCCTTCTTGCTCTGTCACTGTAAATGTTTCACTTTTGGATGAAAAGAGTTTTATGCAAATGATGGGCAATTCTTGAGTCTCTATATCTTTAATTTCAGTCCTAGGTAATTGTTGCAAATAAGCAAGTATGGTTACTATAGCAGATTATAAAACACTGTTACTATTTATATGCCATTTTTGTGCAGGGGGCTACAGTAACAATCAAAACAATAAAATGAAGAAGGAACATTCTCATGAGATAAAATTCTTTTGAACATATTTTCTACAACTGGGGAAAATACACCAGCACCCAAAGGAATAGGGGAAACTTTACACTACATTTAAGCACAAGCACATTTTCTACTTCTTAATATAAAAAAGTAAAGGACAGCATTAAAATGTGCATACAAATAAACAGGCCATGTATTTACTTCTACTAATTAACATCTCTTGAGGTCTCTAGGGTCTCCTAACATCTCTGGGACCTCTCTCAAAGGACGTTCTCTCTGGCAGGAGAAACAGCGATTCAAAAACTTGAAAGTCCAGAGGGAAAAATGTCAGAGAAGAAAAGACACCCTAAAAACAAACATGTTAATTAAAAATCGAAGAAAACATCAGCATCTTCCACCCCTACTCACTATTTCTGAGAGGACAGGGGAAATCGTCTTTCTGCTTAAGACTTTTAAATAGCCAAATAAGTATGAATCCTCCAGAAAGAGTCAACATTTGCTCCATACGGTCATTACCTTCAAGAAAGACAATTCATAAAATGAAAAACAAAGAGCAGGAATAGGTATTTCCAATTGCTCAGATTAAAATATATGTGATTCAATGAATGTCATCTCCAAAAGAGAGTCTGAAAATTATATTTTTTTTACAGTAATCTCAATCAAAAAGGAATAACCTATGGGTGGTGAGAGGCATCCATGAAGGAATGGCCACCTACATTTTAATATTCTCTAGTTATTTTCTCATTATTTGTCAGATTTGCCATTTCTGGCCTATGAAAAAACAGACCTGACTAAAAAAATGTAGATGTATCTGAGTTTAAACGTGAGCTCTGTTATGCCAGTCATTACTTGTGTGAACTTGGGAACTGCGACCTTCTCTTAGGTCTCAGACTCTTGAAAAGATAAGATTTGTTGTGAGAATAAAAGGAGAAAATGCATGGAAAGCACTTACGAGAAGATTTGATGTATAATGTGCTGAATAAATGATGGCTATAATCATAAACACTTTTAGGGCATTTGTATATGAAAAGTATATCTAACAACAATAATGTTTTAAAGGTTTTTATATTGATCTTTGAGAAATTCTTCTTTTCCGAAAGATAACTTTTTAAACTCTAAGGTCCCTTAGCTTATACACCCAGGTTTATGGCTAACGAAATCCTAAGTCAAACTTCCTTAAAAAAATCTAATGGCAATCACTTTCACAATTTTCAATTTATCCTGAAATACATTCTGATTGTTCTTGTGATGGTTAATATTGTGTCAATTGATTGGATTGAAGGATGCAAATTATGGTTCCAGGGTGTGTCTGTGAGTTTGCCAAAGGATATTAACATCTGAGGCAGTGGTCTGGGAAGGCAGACCCACCCTCAATCTGGGTGGGCACCATCTAATCAGCCTGCCAATGCAGCCAGAAGAAAAGCAGGCAGAACATGGAAAGACTCAACTAGCTTAGTCTTTCAGCCTACATCTTTCTCCCATGGTGCTGGATGCTTCCTGCCTTGGAACATCGGACTCCAAGTTCTTCAGCTTTGCGATTTGGACTGGCTTCCTTTCTCCTCAGCTTGCAGACAGCCTATCGTGGACCTCAACTTGTGATCCTATGAGTCAATATTCCTTAATAAATTCCCCTTTAGGTATACATCTATCCTATTAGTTTTGTCCCTTTAGAGAACCTTGACTAATACAGCCCTCAATAGGGACTTCCTCTTACCCTGTTGATATATATATATTTTAAAAAGTCTCATCTGTGACCCTGTGACTTCCTACAGCCCTCAGTTTTGTTCTGTGATGCTCTGTTATTCCCCTAAGAGGTGACCTAAGGACAGAGGGCTCCCTGTGATTCCCAGCCACTCATTGGGATGTTTGGCTCCATCCTTAACAAAGATTTTGCCTCAGGCACAGTGATTCATCCTGAAGCCAAAATGTGCATGGGAGTCACTATGCAAAGATTAAAATCTATATGTGAAAGAGAATTGATGGTAGAACTGAGTGCTTATGCAAAGAATGTTTGTCACTTGGTAATCACATAATCTTCAAAAAAACTCTTCTAAGGTAAATGCATTTTTTATGCTGTGGTTCTTATAAGGATCTAACATAAATAAGCAAGAAGTTCTGGCACTGTGTAAAGTAGAACAAAAACAAAGTCCTCAAGTAAATCAACTTTGCTATAATATGAGCTTGAACTAGGCAGGTAACTGAGGAAAAAAAAAAAAACAAAAAAATAAAAAACCACACACAATTTTTCAAGAGAAGAAACTAGTGCAAATAAGCTATACCTAGTTAAATTTACCAAATAATGAAAAAGTCGATAAGTAATTAGTGCCAAGCAAAAATTCCAATGAACAGCCATAATCTATGAGGCAGAAGCTTGTATTATCCACTTATTTTACGCCATGTTTTTGTCTGCTCTGAGAGCTATAAGTAGATGAAGCCAGGATATCTTTTACAAATATCAAGCAGGATTTCAAAATTCTCAGATTCCCAGACTCCTTCCCAAAACATTATATCAAATTCATAGGCATCAATATAATTTACAAGTTATTATATTGACTGCCCAAGGTGTAGTCAAGGCTAAAATCTATTCTTCAAATTCACATGAAAGATGTGATAATACAAATGGTGTATTTCTACTTATATCTAGAACATAATAATGTTAACACCCATTTCACTGCACTGTTCTGTGTCTTGTGAAATATACAATTTTAATATACTCCTTTCGAAGACCTTTTATGAATTTCAAGTTGAATATAAAGTTAGGATCTCTTTGATTCCTTCTAGCTGGCATGCCCACGTGAAGTCTAATTTATAGACATACAAAGGTGATCCTGAGAAAGTCTTGGATTTTAAGGAAAATAGAATTTAGTATTTGAAGGTGATATTTAGAAATAAAAAGACAGATTGAGTTTGGGCCAATTATGACTCTCATGAAAAAGTAACACTACCAGTGCTCCTGGCTTAATAAAGGCAACAGAAAACTGGAAGTGAGGCTTGGGATAGTCTCAAAAAATGTATGTATGTACTTTTTAATTTTTGTGGGTTAAATAGTAGGTGTATATTTATGGGGTACAGGAGATGCTTTGATACAGGCATCATGTAATACACAATAACCACATCATGGAAAATGAGGTATCATAATCCAAATATAGAGTTTCCTTATAGATTATGTCTATGGTGTTTTTCTGATTGCTCTTTTTGTTGCAGAAATTGAATTATAGTTAATGGAATATTTAAGAAAGCCATAGATTAATGATATATCATTTTGAAGATCACACCATGTATACAGACTCAAAATGAAGAAAATGTAAGGCATCCTCTATGCTGTGAAAACCAAATTAGAAGTCTATTTTCACTCCATGAATGTTTCTGCCTCAAGAAATATGGCTGGAACCTACTTTCCTGAACAGAGCTAGGAGAAAAGAAAATCAATTTTACTCAGGAAGAAAGGCTGATATGCTTTTGTGACCCTTTAATACCAGCAGTTTAATAAATACTTGTGATTCAATGCCCAATGAAAATATTATTGAAGGAAAAACAAGCCTCAATCTTTTCTTAGCAAATGAGAAATATTTTGAAATGTAAATACCAGTTCAATTAATTCCAATGTAAAATGGATACCTGTTGCTATTTCAAATATGCTCTTATAAAGGAAATACTGAGTACATTTATTTTAAAAGAATTCTAAATTTGTTTTCAATTATATACTAATTTTCAGTTCTTCTAGCCTATTCTTTTATCAAATTCACAAAAATTATTGTGGCCATTTTATATATTTTATTATCCCCCATTTAAAATACACTATGAAAAACCAACCCATAATTTCTCATAGCTTACTTTTTATTTGAAGACAACTTTTTCTTATTTCTTAGTTACTTAAAATAGGTATATTTAGTGTCAGTTATTTTATTTCCTTCAGTGATATATAGATAACTCCTTTATCCACTAATATAATTATTTATATATACTTTATAGTAATTTGACTAGCTCCATTATAAAACTTTGATAGCTACAAGATTCATATTTATGAACTGATAGTTTAAAGGTATTCAGAAGAATCCACTAATATAATTATTAATATATATTTTCTAGTAATTTGGCCCTATTCTATAACTTTGATAGCTACAAGATTCATATTTATAAAGTTATAGTTAAAAGCTATTCAGAAGAATAGTATTGAAATAACACTGAAAAAATCATAGATTAAAGTCAAAGACACTGACACTTGCATTTAAATCATTCATGCAGTGTTGTAAATGTAATATTTTGTGCATGTATAACAACCAAATTGTTGCAACACACAGGTCAGCATGCGCACATAACAGAGCCCTTTCCCCTAAAATGACATGCTTTTTTCTTATCATAACCTTAGCTATTCAAACCTATTTATATTTAGAGAAAAATCAAGAATATGTGTTTTTATAATGCAATAATAAATAGTCTAACTGAGTTCAGTAGTTTTAAACTTTTTATGTCAACATGAACTTGTACCAAGGTATCATTGTCAGGCCAATTATCCTCTAGGCTTCCTTGTAATGACGAGTTTACACTGTCAAGTGTGGAATATTTATAATCTCAAGTGTGGAGCTTAAGTGGAAAAGTCCTCCTTGGTAAATATAATGGATTAATTATATTGTCCTGTGTGGAACCTATGAAACCAGGGAAGTCCAAGTTTTGCATCCCCTTGGTATTTGGGATGAAAACTAATACTTCTGTCATTGGTAGTAGTTATACTTTGATTTAAGAATATCTTAAGTGGCATATACAATAAGGAGATTAAAAATTAAAAAGCTATTTAAATTTCTTACTTTATTATTTTTTCTCATTGCATGATGTTTCCACTCTAAATATACTGTAAACATGGCATAAGGAGATAGTGGTTTACCAGGAAATCACCCAATTGGCCACTGACTGAACTGAAAAAAATAATCTCTATATACTCTTACGCTGGGTTCCAGGTCAGAAATCTGTACTGATTTTTTGTCCAGTGTCTAAACTGCTTACCAAGTCAAAGAAGTTTTGAGTTAGGCTAAGTTAAATTGTAGCAATAATAGGCATTTTTCCAAAATAATTTACTAGTAAGCACATATGTTATTTACTATTGAGAATAAATAACGCAAAAGTCCATTATAGTAAACTCAAACAAATTCGGTATCATCTCACAGAAGTCATAAAACCTATGACTAGCAAGAACAGTGTTCAGAGGTAGAAAGCAGTTGCCAGCATTGACTGAACACTGGAATGGTAATAGTCACTAGGAAATCAGTGGTTGACCTTACAGCAGTTGCTGGGTGGCCAGGCGTCTTTCTGTAGGACACACAAACTGTCTTTTTGTCAATGCTCTCTGAATCATGCCTCAGATTTTCTGTTGACCAGTGAGCTGTTTTGATCATCGTGTCCACGAATTATAAATGTAAGACTTTCTGCTTCTTTCAGTATTCCTCGCCCCTCCCACCTTTTCCACTGCAGTGCCCCCCAGCTCACCCTGCCTGCACGTGTAAAGAATACTCACTCACTATAATCATTTATGTGAATCACCTAATTACCATGCAGGATATGACTCATTTGCATGTAATTAAATGTATTCAGCTTTAAAATATTTTAAATTTTCTTTGTCAACATTATCTATTCACCGTCACTCAGCTATAGAATTAACTGCTCATTTGGTGTGGTTTTGGGCTTACAGTTAACCTTTGCTGAAGTATCTTAGATACAGGTAATAGAAAAAAAGCAACTAAGCTCTGTCAGGTGCCAAGTGTCTCCTGTTCTTTTCCCAGCATTCTCCTCTGCCCTTAGAAAGCAGGCATCAGCGGTTGCTATCACATCCTCATTTCACCTTTGTGCCTCTTCTTGCTTCCTCTGCTCTTTACCTTAATAACACATCTAGGACTTCCCTCCCTTAGGCACATTAGCAGTCTTTTTTATAAGGTCAAGCTTCACTAGTCAGTGTTATTACCTGTACAATATTAGTTTTAAAAATGGTAAATGGAGCAATAAAGATCCTCTTCAACACAGAAGCCCACAGGGCCTGAGTGCTTATGGCTTCAACAGGTCAAATTCACACCGAGAAAAGAAAAGAGGATTGCTGAATACACGTGAGGACCACGAGGAAGCCAAAAGGCATGTGCTACTGGACACCTGGGTAGGAATGTTCAAACTACTCTGAGAAAACCAAGGGACTGTAGAAAGAGTCTTATTTTAGTGCAAAGAGTAACAGTAAGAGGAAAGAAGACAGTTGAGGCGAGGGAGCGAACAGAGCAAGTCAGCAGATCTGACCAGCATGACACAGAAAGAAGGGAGCATCACTAGGCATGTTTCATCATGGTTTTAGTCTTTTGCCTGAAGCATTGTTTATTTTTATCACATTATGCATGCCAATCCCCAAATTACTTACAAAAATAATTTCAAATATCATTATAACTAGGGTGACTATATAACTTATCCTCCAAGCTGGGACACCTTTGAGGATAAAAGAGGGTGCTATTAATATTTATACCAGAACAACTTGTGTGAAGCAGAAGTGTCCTGGCCAAACTAGGACAAATGATCGTCCTAATGACTGTTCATCTACATGGAAACATGCACAAGACTGAGGCTTTCAACAACAAATATGTATTAAGCACTTGTAGTGTGGCTGAGTGTATAAGAGAGTTGCATATGTAATGAGGGGTGACCAGGTTCTAAAATTACCAAGGCAGAAGTTAAATGTACTCAAAAATATTCTTGAACACTTCTTAAGCCTATAAAATTTTTGAAGATTAATGTATAATTTTAACACAGGTAACAGATCAACCTCTGCCCCCACCTCAGTGTATTTCAGAAGAAGTAGGAGACATGCATTTAAGGGATGATGTGTATTACAATTTCATATGGTTACATCTACTCTACAGCAAAGCGTAGTCACTGTGCAAAGGATCCATAGAGCTAAGTCTGACGGGGAGGGCAGGTCAATGCCTCCCACTGATGCTCACTCTGGGCAGGCACATGCTCAGATGTTCTGCCACCATTCATTAGTAAACATTTTAAGTCTCTATGTGTGGTTGACTTGGAGTAACTTATGCAGAATGTGATGCTACTTCCAAATTAAAATATATACTTAACTTGAGTAGTTAACTCTAGTTACAGGAAAAAGACTGGAACATAAACAAATCCTTATATCATACGGAACACAAGGATTATGTAACTAGATATAGGTACTAGGAAGAAATAATGACTACATCTGCTTCTGGGGAATCAGTGAACGTGGGCTTTGTAATCTATGGCCAATGAATAGAAGTCTTCCTGACAGTGAATGCATGAATGGTGGCTTGGTGAGAGAGAGGTGAGCATACTGAAAGACAGTGAAATGCATATAAAAAGAGGTCTGTCAAACTCTGTGGGATTTACAGTAAGAACATGAAACATACAAATAGAACAAATACTGTCAGTTTTCTGTATCTTTCATTTTTAATTATGAGAAAGAAAGAATCCTGATAGGAGATATAAAATCAATCCACAGTGTCATACTGTAAAGGCCTTCTGTGGACAACATAGGAAAATGATTATTTAAATGAAATGTGTTAAATGATAGAGTTATTTTCAAAGACATAAGCCCTTTCAACTACAAAAAGGCTTTTTTGTGTGTTTGTCTTCTATTTATTGCCACAAACATCAGGACACAAACTGAAGACTCTAAAATGAAACAGTCTTAAAATCATGAAAAATACATCTTTGCATTGCCAGCAACTGGGGGGTTTCCTAAAAGTAGGAAGACCAGATAATGGAAGAGTAGTGCCATCAATGATTTTTGAGATTATACTACTTCAACATAGTCCCACTGTTCAAAAACATGTTTGTTGTACTCTCAACCTCACAACAAGACATCACTCCTTGAAACTGACTTGAAGACCATGCATAAGAGCATCACCTTCCACAGAAACCTTTTTGCTTTGAAGCCCTCAATAATAAAGGACATATATTTAAAGCCTGTTTATCATAATAACCATATAATTACATAATTTAACATTTTATTTAACCATATTTAATTCTATTTTACAGTTCTCTTACAGTATGGCTGAACTTTTTTTTTCTAAATCCTTTGCCTTTATCCTTTTATCCCTTGCAGAATAGAACCACCAATTTTATAATATATGATACTGAGGACTTAGCATGGGCAGTGCAGTTTTCCCATTTTATATTTCTCAAATATTCAGTAATAATTACATACATTCTTAATGTACATTTTCATTGATATTCAGGAAAAATATAATTTCCCTATATCACATACAGTTATTTGCTTAGGAAGAATGTCAATAGGGATACATGTGTTCTTGAACACGCATAACTTGGCAAATACAAAACAATTAACCAGGAGCAAAGAGTTATGAGGCAGAGTTTAGAGGACGACACTGCAAATGGCAGAAAATAACACTCCCATGTCCCCTGACACTGTAGAAATTTACGGGGTTGGATTTAAGTCCAGAAAACGTTTCATTTCAGTTGATTGTCGCTGGTACTTGGTAGAATAATAATAAATCCGCATGATCTGTTTTAGATGTGAACTCTCAGCCTAGAAGGACTTGTCCTCCAAGATATAAATCACCATGTCATGCCTCTGTTAGTACTTTGCAAATGTCAGGTAATATCAGCAACTCAGAAAATAGACAATAAGAAAATACGCCTTCATTGGTGAAGCAAAAATTCCTGAATAATTACATTTTAGGTGATATTTAGAAATGTGCTGTGTTTTTCAATAATCGCCACAACAGCGATCACCGTCTATATTTACATGTCAGAAGCATTTCTAATCCTAGACCATAAATGTTTTGTTTAATAAGTCTTTATGTACACAGCCTTTGCAAAACAACAGATAACAGTACTGATCTGATATGAAAACTTGGGGAGCAATTCTTCTAGTTATAACAGCTGGTTAGGGAGAATTTCTGCTGGCATGGAAAAGAACAGACTTCTAAAGTGGCCATTTACAAAGGCAAACATAAAGGTTAATGATTAACTTGAAAATATCCAGTGGCAGACACTAGTGGGGGAGGCACAACATGGAGACAGGAAAACAGAGATACGACAGTGAAGCCATGCTGAGAGGGACAGAAAAATAAAATGAAGTGTAAGAGAGAAAGAGAAGGTGACAGATAAATGGGTAGTTAGGAGATAATCTCAGATTTGCAAACAAATGCCTAGAAGCAAATAAAGAATAGCACCAGAGGCACAAATGAGGTACTGTAACATGTTAGGAGTGTTTAAAGAACAGGAAAAGTCATTTTTTGTTTTCAGATGCAGTGGGATTAGGGACAGTGGGACAGGAATGAATGGCTTCATAGATGATGTTGACAGAAAGCTCTGAATTCCAGAGAAAAGAGTCGTGACTTTCCTTTGCAGGGGGTGGGTGGTGGCAGAGCTCAGTGCATACAACTATAATCATAAGTACAGTGTGCATATCTGGTCAAAGTGCCAATAATCTGGCCATCATGCAACTATTCATTTCTAATATTTTGCCACATTGTTCACTCAAAGTCCAGTGGGCAGTTCCTTTCACAGAAATGAAGTCTGATGTATTTGCCAAATGTATACAATTCATTAATGGTGCTATCACGATACCTAACATTGAAGTTCTAAAAATAGTAATAATTAGTGGAGGCTTGAGATAAAGAAATACTAATGTCTAACAATGAAATGAACTGAGTTAAATGTAAATTCCTGGACACTTGCATCCTCCCAATCCTAAACCAGGAAGTCAAAACCCTGAATAGACCAAGAACAAGGGCAGAAGTTGAGGCAGCAATTAAGAGCCTACCACACAAAAAAAGCCCAGGTCCAGATGGGTTCACAGTGGAATTCTACCAGACATACAAAGAGGAGCTGGTACCATTCCTTCTGAAACTATTCCAAACAATCCAAAAGAGGGAATCCTTCCCAAATCATTTTATGAGACCAACATCATCCTGATACCAAAACCCGGCAGAGACTTAGCAAGAAAAGAAAACTTCAGGCCAATATCCATAATGAACATCGGCACAAAAATCTTCAATAAAATACTGGCAAACCGATTGCAACAGCACATCAAAAAGCTTATCCACCACGACCAAGTAGGCATCCCTGGGGATGCAAGGCTGGTTCAACATACGCAAGTTATAAACGTAATCCACCACATAAACAGAACCAAAAACAAAAACCACATGATTATCTCAATCGATGCAGAGAAGGTCTTTGACAAAATTCAACAGGGCTTTAGGCTAAAAACTCTCAATAAACTAGGTATCGATGGAACGTATCTCAAAATAATAAAAGCTATTTATGACAAACCCACAACCAATATCATACTGAATGGGCAAAAACTGGAAGCATTCCCTTTGAAATCTGGCACTAGACAATGATGCCCTCTCTCACTGCTCCTATTCAATATAATACTGGAAGTTCTAGCCAGAGCAATCAGGCAAGAAAAAGAAATAAAGGGTTTTCAAATAGAAAAGGAGGAGGTCAAATTTTCTCTATTTGCAGATGACATGATTGTATATTTAGAAGACACCATCAGCTCAGCACAAAATCTCCTGAAACTGATAAGCAACTTCAACAAATCTCAGGATACAAAATCAATGTGCAAAAATCACAGCATTCCTATACACCAATAACAGACTTAGAGCCAAATCAAGAATGAACTACCATTCAAAATTGCTACAAAGAGAATAATATACCTAGGAATACAACTAACAAGGAAAGTAAAGGACCTCTTCAAGGAGAACTACAAACCAGTGCTCAATGAAATCAGAGAGGACACAAACAGATGGAGAAACAGTCCACGCTCTTGGTTAGGAAGAATCACTATTGTGAAAATGGCCATACTGCTCAAAGTAGTATAGATTCAACACTGTCCCCATCAAGTTACCAATGACCTTCTTCACAGAACTGGAAAAAAACCACCTTAAACTTCATATGGAACCAAAAGGGATCCCGCATAGCCAAGTCAATTCTAAGCAAAAAGAACAACGTGGGAGGCATCACACTACTGGACTTCAAACCATACTACAAAGCTACAGTAATCAAAACAGCATGGTACTGGTACCAAAACAGAGATATAGACCAATGGAACAGAACAGAGGCATTGGAGGCAATGCCACACATCTACAACCATCTGATCTTTGACAAACCCTGACAAAAATAAGCAATGGGGAAAGGATTCCCTGTTTAATAAATGGTGTTGGCAAAACTGGCTACCCATGTGCAGAAAGCAGAAACTGGACCCCTTCCTGACACCTTATACTAAAATTAACTCCAGACGGATTAAAGACTTAAACATAAGACCTAATATCATAAAAACCCTAGAAGAAAACTTAGGAAAGACCATTCAAGACATAGGAGTAGGCAAGGACTTCATGAACAAAACACCAAAAGCATTGGCAACGAAAGCCAAAATAGACAAATGGGACCTAATCAAACTCCACAGCTTCTGCACCGCAAAAGAAACAGTCACTAGAGTGAATCAGCAACCAACAGAATGGGAAAAAATTTTTGCAGTTTACCCATCTGACAATGGGCTAATATCCAGAATCTAAAAGGAACTAAAAAAGATTTACAAGAAAAAAACAAACAAGCCCATTCAAAAGTAGGCGAAGGATATGAACAGACACTCTACCAAAGAAGACATACATGAGGCCAACAATCATATGAAAAAATGCTCATCATCACTGGTCATTAGAGAAATGCAAATCAAAACTACATTGAGATACCATCTCACGCCAGTTAGAATGGCGATCATTAAAAAATCTCCAGACAGATGCTGGAGAGGATGTGGAAAAATAGAAACACTTTTACACTGCTGGTGGGAGTGTAAATTAGTTCAACCACTGTGGAAGACAGTGTGGCGATTCCTCAAGGCCTTAGAAATAGAAATTCCATTTGACCCAGAGATCCCATTACTGGGTATATATCCAAAGGATTATAAATCGTTCTACTATAAGGACACATGCACATGAATGTTCATTGCAGCACTGTTTACAATAGCAGACCTGGAATCAACCCAAATGCCCACTGATGATAGACTGGACAGGGAAAATGTGGCACATATACACCATGGAATATTATGCAGCCATCAAAAACGATGAGTTCCTGTCCTTTGTAGGGACATGGATGAACCTGGAGAACATCATTCTCAGCAAACTGACACAAGAACAGAAAATGAAATACCGCATGTTCTCACTCATAGGCGGGTGTTGAACAATGAGAACACATGGACACAGGGAGGGGAGCACTACACACTGGGGTCTGTTGGGGGGGAATAGGGGACAGCAGGGGGTGGGGAGTTGGGGAGAGATAGCATGGGGAGAAATGACAGATATAGGTGAAGGGGAGGAAGGCAGCAAATCACACTGCCACGTGTGTACCTATGCAAATATCTTGCATGTTCTTCACATGTACCCCAAAACCTAAAATGCAATAAAAAATAAAAAATAATTTTTAAAAATCTGCAATTTTATCTTTGTTGTATCACTATTCACAATAGCCAAAAAGTGGGTCAATGGCCATCAATGGATGAATAAAGAAAATGTGGTAATTATATATGTATTATATATATTTATATGTTATATATGTATTATATGTTGTATATATTTGTTATATATAGTAAATATATATATTACATATGTGTGTGTATATATATATACATGCATGCACATATATAATGGAATTTATATAATATACAATGGAATATTATTAAGTCATACAAATGAGTGAAATCCTTTCATTTGCAGCAACATGGATGGAACTGGAGGACCTCATGTTAAGTGAAATAAACTGGGCACAGAAACACAGGTATCTTATGTTCTTGTGGGAGCTAAAAACGTTGAATTCATGGAGATAGCAGAATGGTGGTTAGCAGGGGCTGGGAAGGAATGGGGGAATATTGAAGAAAGGTTGTTTAATGGGTACAAAAACACAGATAGAAGGAATATGGTCTAGTATTTGATAGCACATTAGGGTGACTATAGTTAGCAATAATTTATTGTACATTTTAACATAGCTGGAAAAAAGATGCTCCCCACACAAAGAAATAATAAATGTCTGAGGCGATGGATATCCTAGTTACCCTGATTTGATCATTTCACATGGTAGTTACATATCTAAATATCACATGTGCCTCAGAAATATGCACAATCATTATGTATCAAAAAATTAACAATAAAAATGCTTGCTATAGATACAAATCTTAGCATCTGGTCATTTTAATCCAGGTGGTTAATGAACGGCCTTGGAGAGAAAGTGAGATGAAACTGAGTGAGAGATGGCCAAGATGTGAATGGTGGAACTGAAGTACCTTTTTCAGGTAAGAAGATATCCTCCTGGGAGGAATTCCAAAGTCATTTTGAAGACAGATGTGTTTGGATGCTTTGGGGATAATGGTAGGTGAGGCTGATGGCAGTCTGCAGACAGCTCTGGGAACACATAAATTCAAGCTAAAAGTCTGCACATTGAACATTAGAGAAAGAGCAAACCTGTTTTCTCGGCTTTTTCTGAAAAAAACGACCCATTGAAGTCGCATTTTAGAGAACACTGGTATCTGCTGACAGGGACAACCTATGCTTCACACAACAGATGCTTGATAAGATAAATGTTAAAATTTTAACCTGAATAAGTGCTTGACTGTGTTCCTATATTTATAATTCTGAAAATTTAAGCTTTTCTGTGGAGAATGGTAGCATTTTCTGTGTGCATATACGTACACCTAAACATAAATATGTAAGTGTGTGTGTGCATACGTGTGTAAAATTTAAAGTTTGTGCTCAAGAATTGGGAGGCTTGTTAAAAAATTCTATGACTAGGTAATTCAATATGATTCCTACTGACAATTCCACAAGGGGTTCATTTAAATACTTTTTAATCAAGCTTACTCTGTTGCTTTATGACGGGATGATATAACAAGATCATTAATAGAAAATAGCAAAAGCTTTAAGTCCCTGTCAACATTTTTCTGAAATGCATTCATGCATCGAACATGAGCATGTCCTTGATCAACTCAAAGGCAGACAAGTGTAAAGGACTATGTCTTTTCAAGATTACCTTCTGATACAGCACAACAAAACATTTCTTCAAAGATACATTTCTACTTACTTGTGTCTGATGGAGTGAAAGCCTCAAAGGGAATATTATTCAATGAATTGTGTCTCCCTAAAACTCATATGTTGAAGTCTTAATGTTCAGAATGAACTACATTTGCAGACAGGGCCCTTAAAGGGATAATTAAGTTAAAATGAGGTCATTAGGTTGGGCCTTAGACCAGTATGTCTGGTATTCTTATAGAAGAGGAGACTAGGATCTCAGACAACTACACATAAAAGCCCATATGGAGAACCAGGGAGAAGACAGCATCTACACACCAAGGCGAGAGGCCTCAGGAGAAATCAAGCATGCTAACGGCTTGATCTTGAACTTCCAGCTTTCAGAACTGTGAGAAAACACATTGGTTATTGAAGCCACCCAGTCTGTGATATTTTGTTAAAGTAGCCCCGACAGACTAATAGAGGAATCGCCAATTAAAAAAATAAAGTTCAACTGCCACATTCACCAATTTAAAGACAAAACAGGCTTCACTTTGGAGGACTAAGCTAATGATGAGAAAAATCTGAGCTGTAACGTGACTCCCAGGATAGTTTTTGTCTTTTCTCATTCACTAAAGTATTCGAAGAAAGGAATTTGATATAAACTCTCTGTCTCAGCATTTAAGTACTACGATACGTTTTCTAGATTTTTAAGTTTAAAGGAATTATAGAGTATTTGATGTGCCTGATTTTACTAATGTGGTATATAAATATGAAAAGAAAACAAGACATATTTATAAACTTACAGCTGAATAAATCTATCCATCTCCACAGTGGGAAACAGACGGCAAACCATCGGTCAAAGCAAATGGTCAAGCAGATGTTTTGTCAGGTAAAGGAAAGAGTAAGAAAACTTTACCATGTACTTTTTAACCTAGAAACTTCTAACATCTATTATTTCCTTCTTTAACCTACCCCATGTGATATATAAAGAAAATCTGAGTCTGAGAACATGTATCATCTGCCTAATGAGAGAGTTGATTCTAATCTCTACATGTTTTGGGCTCTGAGAATACTTTGTAGTGCTGCTTTGCCTATACTCATGCATTTTTATCATATTCATCTTTATTCAAATGATTTCCTAGGCCTCCACACCTGTCAAAACACTGCCCTATATCAAGGCTTAGCTTAAATATTACCATTTATAAAATAGTCTCTAATCTTTCCTGTCAAGAACCGGTCTTTGTGTTCCCTTATTACGATATCTTACCAAACCATCTTTGCTGAGTTCTAAAACTCAGTTTATTTAAATGATACAAAAGCGAAACCAAACCAAACCAAACCAAAAAAAAAAAAAAGGCATGGCTCCTTTATACTAAAAAATGTAACAGTTAAATTCTGATATAACTTTTGACTTGCACCAGTGCTTTGATACAAGATAGGAATTACTACTCTGCATATTTCAGAGCCTTGCTGGGGAGGCTTGGGTGCTTTTGTCTCATGACTTTCTTTCTTTCCTAACCAGTGCACATTTGTATCCCACCTCTAAGATAAATTCATGAAAAGCATTTCCTGTCTTACCTGAGAAGAACATTGTTCTTGGAAAATGGACTAATGCTGACTGCTCAGATCTTTCCGTCTGCTTTGCACTGCAGTGTGCCAGGGAGAACCATTTGCAGCTTCTATTCTTCTAAGTCTCTCCAGGAAATTGAAATCTATAGCTCCTAAGGTCATCCCAGAAAAGCAGAACTTTAAATAAAAATCCTCAGATCTTGGTGAAGACAGAATAAAATAGGTTACAACAATATAGGGTGTATCAACAACGCTCTACTCTCACACAGCCTCCATGTGGGAACAAAATGTTTCCCAGTTGGAGAGCAGAATTTATGCTTCTGTACATTCATGGAGGCAGACAGGTCAAGGTGTCCTGTACCTGAGTGTTTCCCTGGCTATGCCACACACAGCAAGACATCCAGGCCCAGAGCCACATGTTATTGCACTGGCCTCACTCAGACATCTGCAGCACTGACTCCAGGTAAGATGGGATTGGGAGTGGAGGGGGAAAGAACTTGAAGTAGGGACAAAGGTGGAGCCAGCTCCTCCCTCACCAGCCCCCTGAGTTGGACAAGGTGCCTCATTTTTCAGGAGTCTTTTTTTTCCTCATTGATAAGAAGACCAGGAGAATAACATCTACCTCATCAAGGTAGGATCACTGAGATCTGGTGGATGCTGGTTTCATAACTTTTTTCTGGCCTGTAGTAGAGGCTAAGCTGAGATTAAAATGTCTTCTTCTTTCACTATTTATTTTCACTGTACCTTTTACAGGAAACTAAATTTGAATTTGTAATTCACAGACATCTTCTGTGAACCTGGCAACCATAATAAAGAGAGGTGAGTATTCTGTGTGGGAAGACTCACTACCCTGTGTTTTATGCCTCTTCCTCTACAGGAGCCCCTGCAGTCCAGTTACCTTGCTCCAAATGCCTGGGCTCTCACAATGCACCGGTCTTCCCTCTCTCCAATTGTGTGGCATATAACCCACTTGCAGATGTGCCCTTTGGAGATGGGTCCTTGGCCCTCAGCGTTCAGATAGTGGCATCCCAGAATACTTTATAGCTGCCAGCTTGCAAAAAGCAACCCAATGCCTGGTAATAATACAATAATGTGTTCTTCTCTTTCTGGTCCTCAGAGTCCGCTCTGAATCTTCCCATATGCAGTCACCATGCTGGTTGTTGTGACAACAGTAATAAGAATGACAGCGATCATTTAGCCATTATTCACTTGTCAAGCACACTTTTAAGAATTTTATAAACATTACTGGACATCATCCTTTGAAAATCATGCAAATCTATTATTAATGCACTAATTTTATTTATGTAAATATATAAATCTATCTATATATACTTATATACATACATAAATATGTATACACACACACACACACACACACATATATATTAGAAAATTAACCCAATCAGAAATTTGACAATGTTCACAGAGTTAGAAAGTTGTAAATCTAGGTTTTTGATCCAAGCTGCTGAATGTAGTAGTAAAGAATCACACAGTTTTAATTCCTCCAATCACAGAGAGAACTTCTGATACATGCTTCAGATGCAGAATATTAGAAATAGCAAAAAAGTTGAGAGGTGAGAGCTCTATGTATAAATACAGAAAGTGAGAGTGTGCATGTTAGAGGTAAGAAGATGTGACATAACCAAAGACAAGAGAAGCTATCCAATTACTTGGCAGACTTACAGGAGAATTGAAAAAATTATCAATAGCTAATTTTTAAGATGTCTGGAATTTGCATAGCAAGGAAAATAAAATAATAGGGAATTGAACACAACACAATCCAAAGATGCAAAAGAAGCATCTTCTTAATTTTTTTATTTAAAAATGTGTCCCTTATCTAAACTCTTTATGTCCTCCTAAAAAACTGTACCTTTATTACCTAAAAAAAATTTGAGATGAAGATTTCCATGTAGGTTCCCACTGTATATTCTTTGAAAAGTGTTTTAGAAACAGGAGAAAGTGGGCCTCATCCGTATTGTTTACCATTTAGCCACATATATTATTCGGGCATCAGAAAGGCCTAGCAAAAGCTAATTAAGATCAAGACATTCTTAACTTGATAATTCTCTTAACAGCAGAGAGGAAATCCCTGTGCCTTATAATTCAATGGGCCATTGAACATGTGAAGTAAAAGGAATTAAACTTGTTATGACTCACTACTGTGTCCCCAAGATACCCCAAACCCAGTGTTACATGGCTAAAAGGAAAATGAATTTGCAGAGAACAGGGAGGTAGTTTGTCCCAAATCCATCCTGAAATCTCCAGAAACAAAATGTAACATTTGACAGTAGCTGGCCTCCCCACAGTGTGTTGGGAAAATAGTGGGGTTCAGTTGCCAATTAGCTATGTGGTTCAATGTAAGTCATAGCCTCTCGAATTTCTCTGAAAGATCAACATACCAATATCTGGCCAACTAACAGCCCAGGATGCTGTATAAATCTCCTACATTATTTTAGATAAGCGAAGAGCATTGTCATGAAATGAGGATGGAAAAAGATGGCCAAGTGTCCAAATCTTAGGAGGTCTGTTAATTATATAAAAAATGGATTGCATCCTAAGAATATTTTAGGTCAATAGATTAAAGCAGATAGTGTCAAGATCATAGGTAGATAGGCGAAGTATTGCTCTGGTCACTGGATGTTGGGGATGATGCATGCAGTTAAGATGCCATACCTGTGAGCCTGCAGCAGACGCCAGATCCAGATCCTTTCTCAGAGGCTGGACAGTGACAAGGACATAATTGCGAGAGTAATGTAGGAGGCAGGATGGTAGGATTTTAATAGAGGCTTGCTCTCTGCATGGGCTGCCTGCTATTGAAAACCAGTCTCTGCAGTTTTTCAAATGGCTGTTTCGTATTCAACCTATCATCACCTCTCTGTCCATGATCTCCTCTACCAGTTTTTTCCTGTTCCTGCACCTTGAGCTGCATGAAGTCAGCCTATGTTATACCATCATAATATTTTGCAGCCAAGTGCATTAACCATGTTTTATTGTGATTATGTGGCCATGTTATTGCTTTGCTGTGGTGGAGAGAACAATGGCTCCCTGAAAGCGCCTAAGTTCTTACTTCTTAAGTGTGTGACTATGTTACATGACATGACAAAAGGCCCTTTGCATACAAGATTAGTTAGGGACCTTGGCATGGTGAGATGATCCTGGATGATTTGGGTGTTTCCAGTGTAATAACAGGGTCCTTAAAAGGAGAGTAGAAGGGAGATGTGACTATGAAGTAATTATCAGAAAAAAATGCAACATTATTGACTTCGAAGTTCAAGGAAAGTGCCAGTTGCCAAGGAATGTAGACGGCCTCTAGAAATGGAAGAAAGCAAATAAATGGATTCTTTTCTAGAGCTTCAAAAAGGATTGGAGCCCTACTGACAAGCTGATTTTAGCCTGACAAGATCCCTGTCAGAATTCTAGCCTACAGAGCTATATGATAATCAGTTGATGTTTTTTCAAGCCATAAGTGTGTAATGACTTGTTGTTGCAGCGGTGAGAAACAAATACACCTGACAAGGTTGTTAGCATCTCAAGGGGTGGGCCTGTGTTTTTTTGACTCCCAGAGGCATCATAGGGCAGGTCCTCTGTGTTAGTGAAAGTGCTTTCACTGAACACAAGAGCCCAACCCAAACTTTCCTTGCTGCTTTTTTTTTTTTTTTAAATACACACTTTATCTCTTTTAGAGATAGGGAAAGATATTTAAGGAAAAAGTGCCAATAATAACAGGCTTCTTTTGCATTTGGAATAGCCCTTTAGAGTTTTAAAGGTGATTTTATATACCTTAACTTGATTGATATTTAACAAAGCCTGCTAAGATTAGATTGTATCTACATTGTGATTAAAATAACTCACAAATATACAACTATGGAAGAGAAGATAGAAAAATGGAAGTGGTTGGATGAGAGTAGATGTAAAACTTTAAATTCATCTTTGTGTGATTATTGTCATTATACTTTGTTTAGCTTGCTGGTGCTTCTAAATGAAGAAACACCACTTGGATGGGCCATAGACATAAAATACTAGTGGTTGATAGCATCTTAGGAATTATCTATTAGTCCAGTGAATGCCTCCCCCCACATCAGAGGAACTGACTGAGACTCATCCTTGTCCTAAGTACAAAGAAGCGGTTTCAAAAACACAAAGTCCTGCCCCAAACCCAGTGCTACTGCTGCAAAATTGACAAACTTTCACTTCCATTTTAACCTACTACTTCTGCCAGTAAGCTCTTTATAGCAGATTATACTGCTTAGCATATACCCACTGCGAATTTTATTGGTAATTAATGTAGAGTGAGTATCAGATGTGAAACTCAGCTTCTCTAACTTCCTCTAATGGTTTAGAACAGATAATAAGGTTTTCCTTCACTGTAAGATTAAATAAATAAAAGAAGGAAGGAAGATGAGGAGAAATCTACTTAATAGCAATGGTGTCAGTAATTGAAACTGACAAATACATTGTTGCTCTTTATTAGTCACCTTCAACCTTGCCTCTCCTGCACAATTTGCATCTGCATCAAGAAGCCTAGCATAGAAAAAGGAAAAAATATTAATTCTACTGTAATCTTAGACAACAAAATTAAATAGATGAAAAAGTTTCTTGCCCTCATTTAAGAATCACATAAAGAGTATTAGTTCATCCAGTATGGAGATGCATGTCAAATCTTTAAATTTAGAACTCTTAAATTATTTTCTGAATATATCTTCAGTAATTCCACTTTTGAGACTGTATTAATATTAATATCCATCTCTGGATTTCCTTGTATAAAGGTCTAGGTGTACATCCTTTTCTTTTAATCTTAATGTGGGTATATGCTTCAGAGAGCTTACTTGCCATGAAACTCCTAAAGACTGCTTGGGAAAGATCATTTTACAAAATATCATAAGTAACATTTTTAAAGAAATAATTGAATTTTCAACAGTGGTCTGAGGTCTGATAATGTAATGTTCTTACAAATGCCTTTAGTCCTTTGTAGGTACAAAGTAAGAATGTCAATTTCAGTATATAAATCCAGGCAAAGCACTTTATGTATTTCTTCTCCATTCCTCCAGTTACTTCCTATTTCTGTTCATTCATTCAAAGTTAATTTGGTACAATAAAAATACTTCTTATTGGAGACATGAATGTAACATGTTGTATCACACTAAGTAAAGAATCACTCAAAATTTTAAAACCTTTTAAAACCAAGTGAAAGATGATTACTCTCATCAGAAGGGTCAATGAGGTGCAAACACACCTGCCCAAGAGAAGTAACTTTAAAAAGATAAAATGTAAGATAAGAATGCATCAGTTTGCAATAAATCAACTTTCTATACTTTGCATTAGAAAGTTAAAAAGGGAACATCTCTTGTTTGTTCTTCAAAAGACAAAAATGGAGGGAGGAATTTATGAGAGTTATATGGAGTGCCTAGAGGTATTCTATAACAAAAATGCTCCAGTGAGTCTCAGGTACTTTTTTATGTAAGTACTTTCAATGGTAGAGGAAAGTAAATGGTCATGTTTACTGGTGAGCCTGTGGGATGGAGTCTGAAACAGCATCCAGTAATCAGGAATTTCTTTGGAATCTTGTATTCTACTCAAATATCCTGACAATTATATTCTACTAAATATCTGTTTGGTTTAATATCAAATATTTTAAGTTACTTAGCCATAATTAAAATTGATACTGCATAAAGATATACCTATGGGTTCTCAGCCCTATGTACTGCTTGGTTCTCCAAGGGTATCAATTTCTATTTGCAAAGTTTGCTAGCTAGCAGACCTGCCCGACTTCCATTTTTTACTGTTAAGGTGGAGCAGAAACAGTCTCTGAACACTTTTCCCATTTTGTGTTTATATTATCAAGTCACCATCAACTAAATATCTTGCCTTTTGCTTGCCCCAAATCAATGCTTCCCACACCACTGAGGACAAAGTTTGGGATGACGGCACTCATACTAAGGTGCTGTGGCTTTTGTATTGCATTTTCTTGAACTCCATAGCTCCGTTTGCTATGCTCCCCACTCTGCACATTCCACCTCTCATCTAGCATCACTCCCTGGCCATTACACCACTCCTCAGCAAACCTATGGGTCATATCTTCAGACTTGTGTTCTAATATTCAGATTTTCTCATAGTATAATTCCAACTCCACAATGGAGAAAAACATGCTGAGAGGCAGCAAAAGGCTCCAAAAAGAAAACAGTAATGTTTTAACAGAGGGGAATCTGAGTGGAAAGGAAATCCCCTTTTCCTGTCACCTAGGAATGAAAGAAGAGATGAAAAATATAATAGATCCTTTCTTACAGCCTCAGAAAAATTATTTATTGAGTGCATATGTGTACCTACAAGCATGCAGGCAGACATGTGTATCTGTATGTGTGCTTCATCTACAGTGATGCAATGATGCAATGCTGCCTCAACAGTAATCAATAAAACCAGTTAGGAGAGTTATTTCTCATCAGGCTCTGACAATGACTCACCATGAGACCATAATAGGGGTTTTCACCTTTTTGGGCCTTATCTATGTTTTGGGGTAACTTTATCTGTAAAATAAGATGAGTGAACTAATAATCATTGAAATTGCTTCTAAGCAGGACATAGGAAAACGTACTAAAGCATAAATAAAGATAAAAAACATGGAAGTAAATAATGAATAACTTTTATCTTTTTTCACATTTCCAAACTGAGTTATATGAATATTCCTGGAAATGAAATTAGAAACACGGTGTGCTAGGATATATGTAATTATGTGTACAGGAGAAGAAAATGGCTCTGATCAATAGACACGTGGCAAGATTTACCTAGGTCCTGGGTTTGCCCCTCTCATTATAGGTACGTAGAGTTTGACAATTCACAAAGCACTCTCACATGCATTATCTTATTCAAATTTTATTTGTGAGTTAAGCAGAATAGATTGAATTATAAACTTACTTGAAAAATAAGGATATTAAGATTAGAGCAGCTTATTCCAAAGCACACAGTCACTTACTGAAAAGCACACAGTACTAATGTGGAAGAGCTCTGCAAATAGAGGACTATTTGGGGTATGACCTATGATAGCATCAGCATCACAATGAACTACAGGATTCAGGAAAGAATACACAGATTTATTGTTAGGACTACTCCAGTCTTTGCAGGGTGCTTACGAGTAAGAATATACCTCTTTCTCAGAGTTATAGCAGGCTGGAGTAAGAGATATGCTGTTTCAACCTCTCTTGTGAACTTCAAAAGCTAAGTCATAAGCAGATCACACACAAATCTTTATAAGGCACTTTTTCAGGTAGGGCCATAGGTTTTTAACCTTCTGAAGGTGGTTTGACAATCTACAACTGTGTTGCTGACAGGAAATGAACTTGGAAAGTGAAAGAATAACCCAATTTTTACAACAAAACACAAAGGTCTTAAAATAATTCCATCTGGTAGTATTAGGAGTAGGTTGAGCATTCCTACTTCAAAAATCTGAAATCAACAATGCTCCAAAATCTGACACTTCTTGAACACTGACATGATGTTCAATGGTTATGCTCAAAAGAAATGTTCATTGAAGCACGTTGAATTTTCTTTTTATTTTAAATTTAGTTTATATTTTATTTTTTTGGAGACAGACTCTCACTCTGTTGCCCAGGCTAAAGTGCAGTGGTGTAATCTCTGCTTATGTCAAACTCTGCCTCCCGGGTTCAAATGATCCTCCCATCTCAGCCTTCTTAGTAGCTGGGACCACAGGTGTGTACCACCATGTCCAGCTAATTTTTGTGTTTTTAGTAGAGATGGGGTTTTGCCATGTTGGCCAACCTGATCTTGAACTCCTGACCTCAAGTGATCCACCTGCCTCAGTCTCCCAAAGTGTTGGAATTAAAGGCATGAGCCACAGCTCCTTGAATTTTGGATTTTTTAGATGAGTGATGTTCAAACAGTAAAAATAGTGCAAATATTCCAAAATTTTAAAAAACCTGAAACCTGAAACACTTCTGGTCCCAAGCTCTTCAGGTAAGAGATAATCAACCTGTAATAAAACATATAACACACACACACACACACACACACACACATATATATATATAACCAGAAACTAATATTGACAAAAATACCCATCTTTGTCCCAGATTAGAATGGAATATGGATTTAGGGAGGATAATGTTCTGAAAGATCAAATCAAAGAATAAAGCTAGCCAATATTTTTCTTCCAAAAATGCCAAAGAATTTACATAAAAATTTGGAGCTGAAGACTTGGTCATGAGCTTTATATGACAAAAAAAATCCTCTCTATTTTTGTCAAGATATTTGATATTCTTTCTATGTTTAAAAAAATAGGAACCCAAAATGGAAATAACATTTCCTAATAGCCAGTTCCTCTGAGAGTTATGATTTAAAATTTTCACTGCTAGTTATAACCAACTATTCAGCATAAGACCAACACTCCTACCAAATGTGAAAGCTAGATACCCTTAAAAATAAGAAAAGATTGGGAGGCCAAGGTGGGCAGATCACCTGAGGTTGGGAGTTCAAGACCAACCTGACCAATATGGAGAAATCCCATCTGTACTAAAACCACAAAATTAGCAGGGCTTGGTGGCACAGGCCTGTAATCCTAGCTACTCGGGAGGTTGAGGCAGGAGAATCGCTTGAACCCAGGATGCGGAGGTTGCAGTGAGCCAAGATTGTGCCATTGCACTCCAGCCTGGGTAACAAGAGCGAAACTCCGTCTCAAAAAAAAAGGAAGAAGAAAAGAAAGAAAACTGGTTGACGCCACTGGAGAGCTTCCAAGACAACCAGCACTTAAGGGGCCAACATTTGGAAGAAAAGGAAAACATACTGAGATGAGCACTGTGTTGTACATTACTCTTTCTCTCAAGGATTTGTGGCTTCAAAAGTGGAGGAAGGTAAAAAAACTGAGAATCAGAGCAAAGCTTTTGGCAATCCACAATGCTAAAGAGACAAAAATTGGAGTTTAGGGCTTGCCAATGAAGAGTAGCCTTGTTAAACATCCAGGTTTTCAGCTGGAGCCCCTATAAACTATACGTTAGCCAAAAACCAAACTAGAAATAGACAAGCTAGCACACACATACACGTGAAAGCCAATTTCAAATATATTTCATACTAGAGTAAATTGGAATTTTCTGTTCCTACTGTAATTAAAAGAAAAAAACCCTTTCAAAGAAGATAAAATCACAGCTTCTATAGTTTTCTCTCTAAAATGTCCAATACTCAATTAAAAACTACTAAAATTGCCAAAGATACCAAAAGGAACAATAAAAAAAAAAAAACAAAATAAATACATATAGGACTTAACAGACACAGATTTTAAAATAACTATAATTAGTATGTTCAAGAAAATCAAGTAAATGATGGTGATATAACCAAAGAACTGAATTAATCAAAGGAAGTTTTAAAACTGGAAAAAATATAATACTGAAAAGAAAAATCAATGGATGAGCTCAAAGCAAGAGAAGAATACATAATTTTATAATGCTTTAATTGAAAATAGCCACCCTAAAGCACAGAAGAAAAAAAAAATACCAAATCTTTAAAAGGGAGTAAAAACATGTGGGACATTATGATAATGCTAATATAAATGTAATTCAAGTCTAGAATGACAAAAGTGAGAGAAGTGATGTAATAGTGAAGGAATATTTGGAGATATTTTTAAAAATCATGAAACTGACATGTAAACCTTACATCCCGGAATTAGAGTCTGCTGCAAACCTCATGCAAGATAAACACAAATAAAACCACCATGCTGATAAGATTATTGACATAAAAGATAAAAGAGAATCTTAAAAGTAGCCCGGGGACAAAAGAACACATACATGTACTAACTTCAAATGAGTAACAATAAGATTCCAGCTGAATTTCTAAGAAGATAGAGGACAAAGGAATGACACTTTCAGTCTACAATCTAAGCCCAGAAAAAATCTCAATCCACCCAAAAGAAAGGCAAATAAAGAAATTTTCATACAAACAAAACTGACAGAATTCATAACAAGCAGATTGCACTAAAATGAATGAATGAATGAATGAATGTATGAATAAATATTTAAACAGTAGTAAAAACCTCCAAAGTTAACACAAAAATGCAAGAAGGGATAAAAAGCAATGGAAAGGGTAAATAACTAAATAAATATTTAAAGTAGTAAATGTAGTATTAAGCATTAAAAATAATTTATGATGTGTTTTATGTATACATAGAAACAAAAGCAGGGCTGTCGATAAGGGACAAAAACTAGTGAGACTGACAAAGTATACTAAGGTCCCAATATTTTCATACAAGGTGGTAAGTATTCAAATTTATATTCAAATGTATTGTCAATTTTCAATGTTATACTCTCCAGGTAATTGCTAAAGTATATTGTAGTATATTTTGAAGCCACAAGTAATAATAGTGAAAAATAGTAAAAACAATTCTTGATAAATACAAGAAAACAAAGTAAAATGGACACAGAAGAGATGTTCACCTTAAATATGAAAATGGACACAGAAGAGATGTTCACCTTAAATATGAAAACACAGAAAAGTTAAAAACATAAAAAAAATCACCATGCAAATACTAAACCAAAGAAAGCTGGTGTTATACTAATAGAAAAATATGTATATATATATATATATACACACACACATATATTCATATATAGTATATATATATATATTCTAGGAGTTTTTTGTATCTTCAACTGTAGTCTTGCTTGAGAAATACTGGAAGGATTTTCTTATCAAAATAAAAGAAATGCCTTTTAGAAGAGAAATAAAAGCTAGGAATGGACAGAAAAAAGATTATAAGTTTTCCCAAATGTTGGGAAGAACGTTTATTCTATTAGGTTGCCTCCTGGATTTTACAGTGTTTCCAATTTTATGAAACAAGAAAATATAAAGAGAATCTTTATGAAAAAATATGGTGGAATTCCTCACTATTATTAAAATAGCAACGTTTGAGAGAAAGGGATGTGAGAAGATGAACTAAAGCCATAATTCTTGATATCTCCCTCCCACTTCCCAAGTAGTGACTTCCAAACTTGATTTCTTGCAACTAGCCATCTGTCCATTTTTCTTATTTGTTGTCAAAGAGACCTCAAGTGAAGAGGGAGTCATATTAAAATGGGGAATTCAGGTGGGGCATGGTGGCTCACACCTGTAATCCCAGACTTTGGGAGGCCCAGGTGGGTGGGTCACCTGAGGTCAGGAGTTCAAGACCAGACTGGCCAACATGGTGAAACCCCGTCTTTACTAAAAATACAAAAATTAGCTAAGTGTGGTGGTTCACACCTGTAATCCCAGCTGCTCTTGAGGCTGAGGTGGGAGAATTGTTTGAACCTGGGAGGTGAAGGTTGAACGTCTGGGGTTTCACCATGTTGGCCAGGATGGTCTCGATCTCCTGACCTCATGATCCACCTGCCTCAGCTTCTGAAAGTGTTGGGATTAAAGGCATTAACCACTGTGCTCGGTCCCTGTTTTTATTATATTATTATTTTCTGTCCTTATGCTCTTTTTTTTCTTTTTAAGGTTCTTAATGTATTTTGTGTCTAAGGTTCTTTACAGTGTCCAAAGGTATTTAAATGAAAGAGGCTCATATATTTCTTAAGAACAAACCCAACAGACAAATATCAAATATTTGAGTGTGTTATATAGTTTCTTAACTAGAATTTTAAATACCATGTCAAGATATGCAGCACATAGCCCACCCCATCTTTCTTCATGAAACAAGATGCCTGCAGCCAATCTGAGGCAGCCAATATCGATACAGCCACTATTAACTCAGTATGTTTAATCAAACCATCTGTGTGTAATACATCCTAAATGGAATCACCTTGAATGCAAATGCCAGTAAGTGCAGAATAGCCAACTCCCTGAAGCCATAAAGCAATTCTCTTGACTTATAATTATTTTCTTCACTTGGAAAGTTACTATTTACTGACAGTTTTACCAAGAGATGTTTTTCCTGCTCAAAATCCTGTCATGGTTTTGAGAATCTGAAATTTCACTGGTTGACTGCTAATCAGAAACACATTAGTCTAGCCTTCTTTCAAAAGAGGCACTTTTAATAAGAATCCAATAGCTTTAGTTCTATGTTTGACTAATGCAACTTATTAAAATTGAGAACCTCACTTATTTAGTGCTTCTTCCTCTCTTCCAAAGGAAGGTAGTTGCTACTAATAATTCAAATTGGTTAGCATCCAATGGTCTCAGTTTTCCAGTTTATCCAATGTCATCTAGATTCGCTTGCCAGTTTTCTGGGTTTTTTTGTTTGTGTACTGCTCTTTTCAAATGAATTTTAGTGGCTATTTAGGAATATGGCATGCTGTTGTTGAGAAATATGTTCAATATGACCTACCAGGACTTCAGACTGAAGATCTGAAATTGCTATGAGGCAATTTGATATTCATTTAAATTACAGACCAGAGTTGTTGGGACTCTAATTGTGTCTGTGTGTGTGTGTGTGCATGTGTGCACGTGCGTGCATGTGCGTGTGTGTGTGTTGTGTGTGGTCATTCATGTTAATTAGACCTCTTTTCCCAAGCTTGTCATTATTTCCATATTTCCTCATTGAAGCTTTATTCTGTTTAAATGGGTTTTAACTTTGCACCTAGTGTGACTGCTGTTATGTACACAAGCTGCAGGTTTTTAAAAAATAATTCTGTGCAGATTCCAATCCTAGAAGAAAATAATGAGACTTGTTAAGATAAAACAAAGTGTCTGGAAGAATTGAGTTCTATAAATGCTAGGAGGCATTCAACAGACTTTCAGTGGAGACTTGGGTAGGCTTTTTTTTTTTCCTGTCTCAATATTCAAATCTGTGAACATAGGAAAATTATAGCTTTTATATGCCTAAATATAGAGTAGGGTGACTATAGGGAAGGAGGGAGGGCTGTGTGCCACAAATGTATAGAATCTATAGAAAATACAAAGATGATTAACCACCTATTTTCAGGCTGCATTTAAGGAGCAGCCAACAGGAAGCATGGAGTCAAAGCCAACCCTAAAGCAAGGGGGTGAGGCAGGGACAGGGAGACGGACACTCAGCATAGACTGTCACCATCCAGAGGACAGTTCTCATCTCCAGAGGGCCTTTTGTGTTTGTTTGTTTGTGTAAGTATATGGAGTACAGGTGCAATTTTGTTACATGCATAGATTGCCTAGCGTTGAAGTCAGGACTTTTAATGTGTCCATCCTACAAATTAAAACCACAATGTAGATGGCCTTTTAATGTAACGCGTAATTTTCCTGTGGCCTCAATATCCTAAGACCTAATTCATGAGGGACTCTATACAGTGTACAACAGAAGAATTTAAAGTTGAGAGGTGTCTCTCAAATTGTCCTGTTCAGTGGAGTCATTGCACAGAGGTCTCTGCGTGTTGACAGACCTGCCCAAGTTTTCCAGCCAGTTTGTGGCAGGATGAGACCCAGAGTGTTCTGTGTCTGTGTCCAGGGCTTTTCCAGCACCCACCACAGCATGGATGGTGGCAGTTGTGTGTGGACCTTTGGATTCTAGTAAGGATAGTGGTGAATAATACTGATGGAAATGTGTGAGATACAATGCAGGTGAGATTTAGGGTATTTTCTTACATTCATTTTTTAAGAAAAAAAAAATCAACAGGCCTATCTCAGGAGATGCCAATGAGAATTTTGTAGAAAATTTAAAAAGTAAAAGGAATAGCAACGTGAGTTTAGCCAGTTATGATGACATTAGTTAGTGCTTAAAAATGGATGTTAAAAAGTGCTGTTTTCTTTTTCAAAAAGTGAACCTATAGAAATACTTAGCTTGTAAACTAAGGTTTCTGGGGAGATTCTGCTGAAGAAATTTCTTATAACTACTACCATGGGGCAAAAGAAAATCCCACACATAACAAACATTGTACCTTTACCTTTAGGGTAGCTGATTTGTTACTACAGAAAGTTGCCAAAAGTACTTAACAGTATACTCTGCGTCTTAGTTTCACTTGACTATACAACAATAAACCATGCAGAAAGTAAAATTGGTAACATTTATGGGAGTGTTTGGACACCAGGGGCATTTCTAATGATAAAAATTGTGTCAGTTCAGCAGCAGTAGTGTGGGAACAGGAAACCTTTGCTCATTAGCCCATGTTCTGGAAACTTCAGCGACTTTTGTAACTTTTATAATTTTCCAAAATGCAAAATAAAAGTTGAACAAACATGAAACACTCAAAATTTTATAGGAAAACTTCAACCTTGCCTTACCCTCTTTAGTGGCTTTCTCTAAAAGGAAGGTCTAAGAGATGATGGAACAGATGTGCCTGAACTCTGCTGTTCTGTACAGCTTTTTAAACTAGTGTCTCAAGCATTGAACAGAAAGAAGTGAAGGCAGAGCTGGAGAAGGCTCTTTTCTGCAAAGTGATCATCATTTGTAACATTACTGTCCCAGTTTCTGCCTCATGTTCTCTCATGTTAAATTTGTACGAATGAACAGAGGAAACTTTGTGGTTGACATTCTAGCCCATTCTAGGGGTGCATCCAGGAAGACACTAAAATCTAATGCTGACCTTTATTATAATTTAGGATTAGTGAATTCTAAAACTGTACCCTATCTCAGTCAGATCTGTGTTCAAATATACCCCTGACCACTATGAGTTACTGGAAAAATTACTTCATTTCCTCTCATCCATGAAATGAAAATAATACCAACTACCCCCTGTTGTCGGGAGAAGCATGAGATGTGGTATACAACACTTCTAATCTAATCAGATACAATGAAGATGTTTGGATACTTTTCCTACATTTTCCTCTAATTCATCAGGTATGAAACCAGTAAGACTGCTTTCTACCTAGCATATATTTGTCCAATATCTTCATCCCTGTATTCAAATCAGACGAGAAGGGAGACAGCAAATGCATTCAGTCTTCCCTACCCCAAGTTTGGCCTCAGCATGAAATTCTCTTCATGAAAACAGCAGTCATTTCATTTGCTGGAATACAGATAAGATAATTATTGGACAATCTAAGCCACAGAAATGATTAAGGTGCTGGTGGCATTTACTTACGCAGAATGATTAATAGAGTTAAACAATTGTAAGTTGGCCAAATGGTAAGAAGAATAAAAAAGTTATGAACAAATATTTAAAGGGCATGATGTATATGAGAATTAGCAGGAAATATTTACAGAAATTCAAAGAGAAAAAGTAAGGCATGTGGTTGAATAAAAAGACATTAAGCAATGAGATTTGGACTATTTTAAAGGCCTTTTTGAAAGAAAGAGAATTGTTGGATTCCAAAGAAAACAAACAAGCAACTATCTATCCATCATTCAAGAGTTTCCCGAAAGAAGATACTGCATTAGTGTTTAGTCATTGAGCCCAGTAGTTACATGTGCCCCTGGAAAATCTCACTGGAAGAGGTAATATTACTCCGTAAATTTGTTCCTCTACTCTAATTGTAAGCTCTTTGACATTTGCTTACACCTTAGAAGCAGTTGGTTATCTTGACAAAAATTAATATAGAAAAACTAAAATTACAAATGCAAAACCATTATCTTAATAATGTGTCTCTATGTAATAGGTAGATATAGAAGAAGTAGAACCTATTAGCACTACTTGAAACCCTTAGAAGAAGCAAATGTATCCATGAAAACATTCCACATAGAGAAAATGAACTATGGTAAATGGCACTTCGAAAGTTTATAACTATTTCTTTCTATATAATGCTTGAACTTGGGTGATATTTATCATTAAGCAAATTAACCAATATTTCAATTTGCCAATTATTATTTGCTATGATAGTAATTAAGGGGTCTGAAAAACAGCAATTGCTTAATCACAAATCTATTATATTTGAATGTAAAGACTAATTCTCAGAAAGACCATTCATCATCTTCTGTTTTATAGAGACAAGTCACTCTGTCTAAACACAAATACATGTAATGAAAGGAATAATCTTCCCAAGTAAGCAAACACCAAGCATTGCCTTCTAATGGTACCTGAATACCAACTGAGTACTAATAGTGTTTGGAAGAACATCAAGTCACATGGAATAGTTAACATATTAATACACTCAATTAGAAACCCAAATATATTGTCACTCTAAAAAGATGACCACTTAAGGAGTACTGGTTGGGTAAATGGTAGGTTAATAGTATTTTGATGCTAACTTTACCACTTTATAGTAAAAAATACAAATTTTTTATGAAAATTTGAATGCTAAATACTATATAGGTAGGATAAAGACTGAAAACAGAACATCGAGTTTGATCATTTGCAGCTCATGTATCATCTTGACAAGACCAGTTTGTTGCTGGGGACAAACACCTGATTAGAAAGGGTCCAAGAAAGAATGGGAGAAGGGGAGTTTCAACTTCTCTTTCAAAGAGTTTTGCCAATAACAGACAATTAATTCAATAGCTAGAGAGAAATTTATGACCAAGAGGGGATCCTTTTTTAAGATGGGATAATTATTGAAGATGTTCTAAATATTAGAGGTATCTAAATGCTGGTGAGGATAATACAGGAGGATGTGGGATAATATAGGATGATGATGCAGAAGAAAGGAAAATTATTGAATTGATATCCCTGAGTAGGAGAGAGGATCTAATGCTAAATTCGAGGAGGTCTTGATCTTAGATTACAGCACTAAGAGTTTATCACCAAGTTCAGTAAAAAAATAAAAAGAGGAGTAAATGGACAGCTCTGCAGATAGGCATATAAAAGCAGTTGTGGAGTTTGTTAATATATTTCTTATTACTTCTATTTTCTCAGACAAATAGAAGTAAGGACATAGCTGAGAGTAGAAATGGGAGAGGAAACATAAGAGATTTGAAGAGAAGGTAAGACGTATGATCTAGCTAAATGAAAATGGATTTTAAAAAAGAAATGTACCAAGGGCCCCCCCGTGGTTATTGACTGTGAATTTAAAGTAGGACCAATGTGTCTGTGTATTTTTCTTCAGCCAAAATCAGCTGTGTAAGTGCAGGCAAATAGTAGGCAGGCAGTTGGACTAACCAGTTAGCTGAACTTCTCCTAGTCCCAGCCCCACTCTTTAAAGCTATGCAAGCTTTTTATTTTTGTTTCAGATTCCTCATTTGTAAAATGAATGAATGGATAATATTAGTGTATTATCCATTACTGGATAATAATTATGGATAATGTAGTGTACCTACCACATGGGTTTGTTGTGAAGATTAAATAGTACTCAATTGACACAGTGTCATGCAGGTAGTTGTTAAATGCATTAATAATTACCCAATTATAGCCATTGCTACATGTTCATTGATCTCAACTGGTATGTTGTGCTTCTGCTGCATGTACGTCCTGACAAATGTGGTATGTTTCATTCATTCAACAAGTACTTGTGAAGTGTTAGTTGTACACCACGTACTGGTGAGACAAAAACTTTGAAGTGGCCATTCCCTATGGTGATACCATATGGGTTCCTATCAATCCCAATATAAAAATTATAAAATCATAGGAAGAAACACACATTCCACAAAAAAATTACAAAATACAATTTTATGAAATAAGACATTTTTTCTGAACGACAAAGTAGTAACTATTATAAAATGGTGTAGGCACTGTGTCTGGATTTCTACCCATCCCTGCTGTTACCCTGTCACCCCAGTAAACATCAAATGGTGACATTTTCATGTGATCTGAGTTTCTTAAAGTGAATGCTGGACCATTATAGATAAAAACTACTAAATTAATTGTTTTCTAATGCAAACACTGTAACAGGCTTTAAATTGCATTGGCGCCCTGAAATCGTCTCCTACAAATTTGGATTCACCTGTGTGTGTGTGTGTGTGTGTGTGTGTGTGTGTGTGTGTTTTAGTTGTTGGGTGCTAAAACAATATTTGAAATATTACATAACATCTGTATTATCTAAACATCATATTCCTCTTTGGCTAAAGTTCCTCACTAGGGAGAAATTAATAAAAATTGTATCTGGGAAAAATATAGAATTCCATAACTAAATAGGTAAATCATATTTAGAAAGCTTTCCTTCTAAATTTCTACCATTTTAAAAAAAATAAGTAAATAAAATTTAGAAGAAATAATTTTACACCAAAGAGAAGAGAGGTTCTTGTTGAATTTGAAAATATTTTTTCTCACAGTATCATAGAGAATGGAATTATTAACAAAAATCAGAAGTTTGGGGCTAAATGTAAAAGGATTCAAATTCAAAATGTAAAGTGAAACCTATAATTGATTATGGTAACTTTGGGACAGAAGGTTTGGTATATCTAAAATCTTGTTAGGAAAAGCCAAAAGATTTCTTCACTAGAAGAAATTGGTAAAGAAATTGGCCGTAAATTTTTAAGTATTTTTTTGGTATATATATACTCAACTCAATCTATGGATAATAACTCAACTGAAAGCAAACCATGTTATTTGTTTTTAATTATATTATACCTAACCTGCTACACTATTTTACACTTTACTTATTGAACTACTGAGGTATTAAACATTTTCAGAAACCTGTAGCAAATATGGACTGTAAAATCATAACAATTAAGCCACAGGAAAAAAATGTATAAATAAACAATGAATACCTTTTTGTCACTAACATTATTTCATTGACCAATCCAGTAATACTCTCATAAGATCTCCCCCTTAGAAATGGCATTTACAATATGCCCCTTGTTAAAACAAAACAAAAAATCTTAACATTTTAATTTAGAATACCACAATTTGATCTAAGCTTAATACAACAAACACATAAGAAAATTATAGTTATCAAAAAGTTAGTGACAGTTATTAATGTGTAGGTATTAATGTACAGTGACTCCAATGGGTATGACCTTAGAGAACCAAAACTAAAGAGAAAATACCTTCCCCCCCGCAAAAAAAAACCTTGAAGAAAAATGTTCCCTTCTTTTAGTTTAACCTAAACAGCCAAAATAAACAAGCATGTGGTCATTGTATGTGCACATGGTACATGGTCATGACACAAAACAGTAGCAGCAAAAGCAGTGGTTTTTTGATGACTATTTGCTATTGATTATTTTCTGAGTGAGTGGACAATTCTTTCCTTACACAGCACCTTATAAAAAGGAAGGGCACTATTCTTAGGATAACTGATGAATTTCACTATCACACTGGAGCAAAGCAGTTTTGTCTATGTAGGTGTACATACATTTCGGCATTTTATATTATGCATTAACTTGAAAACACATTTTAAGTATCTCACTTTCCATTCCTTATCCATACTGTAATTAATTTTGTTAAAATGTTAGTAAGAAACCCACACACCTACTGATTAAACATACGTGGCACCTAATACCATAGCTCTTATGATCACAGCCCCCAAAAAAGTAAATCTCGAGAAACAACTGCATTAGCAGCCATGCCAAAGATTTAGAAAGGTTTTTATCTTGTGAACAATTACGGTTCTTGTTTGATTGAAAAATTCATAATAAAAACATAACACTTTTGGGGATACAATGTTCATTATACATCCTTGTGATCAGTTTCTACTTCAGTTTTCATTTTTTGTTAAGACTCCAAATAATAAAACTATTTGCAAACTGTTGATTTCCTTGTAAATTCCCCTTTCTTTGACTAAATCAACATATGTTCTACATATCTATGTTCATATATTAATTAAGCTTTAAAATGAGGTTGTTTATATTCTTGCATTCTTATAAATAACCCACAAATATGTAATCCCTCGAATTCTTTGTTAAAAGGTATAATTACATTTATTTAGGGAAAGTATAAAATGTATAAAATTTGAAAAGTATTTTTATGTCTAAAATTATCTAGTTAGATCACTCTGGCTCAAAGATACTTTCTTTTTTAGCTTGGGCCTGTTGACCTTCCTTAATTAACTCCAATCCAGGGGCAATGAGGAGAACCCAGTATATGGTGAAGACTCTATCAAGATTTAAGAGGCTATGAAGATGCAGAAAATGCAGACTTTGCTTCACCTAAATCAGTTGAATATGTGTACTGAATTAATTATGATCAGGTATAAACAACAACAGTGAGATATAAAATGCCACAGGAGAATTACTTTTAATTCTATCCAATAAGGGAAGGCTTCTGAGAGGAGATGGCATTTTCTCTCAGCTTTTAAAAATAAGAGTAATTTCATAATTTCAATAGGTGAATGTAGAAGTGAGGAGAAGATGCTAGGCACACAGTAAAGCAGGAACAAAAGGACGAGGATTTGAAAGCATATGACTAATTTTGGGGAGGTGGGGTAATGGGATTGAATTGTGTTTGAAACCTATGGAGGTCAGGAGAGGGTAGATGGAGCTGAATTCAGAAAGGTGGGCTACAGTCATGGTATCTACCACACCATTAATAGCCATCTTGAAAATTTCTGTTCTTTGTAAGAGCAAGTCAACTGTTACAAACATCACTCTTCTACGGGGGTAGGGGTGATGGAAATGGGAATGTGTGTGGGTATAGAGCTCCAACTCAATACTGTTTTCATTATTACTTACTACTTAAGTAGTAAGTAGTAATAAATTACTACTTAATAAAGGATTTTTAAAACCCTACATTTAAAATAAATTACTACGTAATAAAGGATTTTTTAAAACCCTACATTTAAAAAATGTATATTACCCTTCCCCAAAACACAAAATGTGGAGCTATTCTTTATTCTGTTTGCAATCATATCAAAATATATTCTATTTGATAATGTGTTTAAAATTTCTATACCTTTTTTTATCCCAATGGGACAAGATTTTTTTCCACCTCAAGGTCTCTGCACATACATTGCTCCTTCCACCTCCTCTTAAAACCTCTGCATCCTTCTTACCTGTCAGCTCTCAACCTGTGGATGCCAGTGTTGCCCTCTCTGACTACTTTATCTAATTAGATCCCTCGCCCCAGCCCTCTCTCCCCAATAATTCTTTATCCCAGCTCTCTTCATGCTTAATAGGACTTTGAATTTTATAATTTCTTATTAATTTGTTCTTTCCATAGGCAATGACTCTCTAGCCCATGTTTGTGAGTTCCTTGATAGCAGGAACTTCAACTCTTCTATTTGCTGCCGTACATATATAATACCTGCAACAGACCCTAACAGATTGTAATGATTCAATAATTGTTATATTCATTATTTTCAACTCTAAAGACATATAAACCCATCAGACTTAAAAGTTGTATCTTTACATTAACAAATATAATTTTTAAAATTTTCTGAGGGCAATTCCCTATGTAAAGACTGTGTAAGAAGATAAATATGCTTTAAAAATGTCCTAAAATAATATTTAATTAAATAAGTGTTACATATGATAATATGAAAGCACATCTTTATATGTCAATATATAATTTATGTAACATAAAGTCTTAATGTTTGTTTTGTTTAAAATCAGTGATGCTAATGAATTAATCCTTTTTGGATACTCAAGAGATAGATCTGTATTTTTCTCCACTGATGAATATATATATATATATATATATATATATATATATATATATATAAGAAATATAATAAAAAAATTCTCACATTTCCTTATAACATATCTTCTCTTCAATTTTCCTGTCAAAAGTAAGGTAGGGAAATGACCTCAAATATATTTTTCTTACAGAACATTGAAGACTGCTTATCATTTCAAAATCAGGACTACCAAGAGAGCAGTCAAGGTTGAAAATAGATAAATGGACTATTAGAAAACTCAGATTTCTTTCTTTACTGACAAAAAAAGTAAACCCCCAACTTAAAATTCATCAAGTGTAAAGCAAATCCTCCTTCACCACCCAATATGGCACAAACATTTATTATTCATATTCATAAAATAATCTACTGACTATATTCTTAAGGAATATACAGAGTAAGTTTTAATCATTATTTATATTAACATAAGCTTATTTAGTGGATAGTGTGTTAATTTACTTTAAGTAGACAGCCAATTTGGAGCTCTATGTGGTGGAAACCATATTCTAAAAGAGAGTCTGTTTGATGACATAAGGGGAAAAGCACAATTTAAGTCATGATGGGTTGATCCTCCATCTATCAATGGTGATTAAGGCAGTCGAGTTGGTCTCATTACACCAAGGTGGACTGGATAAGGCTTTAGGCACTGGTCTGAAAATATGATTAACCCCAAATTCTCCAACAAGAAGTCCCTATTTTATTTAACAGAACTTCCATTTTGATATTCTTCCTATCTTTGCCTTTTAAGCTTAATAGAGCAAGTAATCTTCAGTTTCTTAAATGTGGCAACAAGCAATTGTCCTTTTAAAATATTTAGGATTCGCCTTTTTTAAAACAACAACAAATAAAAAGGATCAAAACTTTTGGTCATCAATTTGCAAATGTAAGGACACACACTGACTGACTGACTGACTCACTCACTCACTCACAGAGAAACACATGTATAGCTTATGCTTCTATCCCCCGTCTTTGGGACAACATGGCATTTAAGACAAATACAGCTGGGAGCCGAGAATGTCATGTGCTGGGCAAACATGCACTCCCATTAACGTAAATATATTCTTCAGTGTTTCCTACCAACCCCACTTGGTTATGAAAAGCCAGCAATGTCTATTTCCCTCACCGAACAGGCCACATGCTCTCAAAACAACCAGCCTTAGCAACTGGATGCAGAGACAGGCCGAGAGAGACAAAAGCGCCTGGCTCCTGAGTAGGACGCCTTCTCAGACCCTGGCATTTCAAAGGCAGTGAAAGAAGGTCACCCTAGGTACTAGTTTCTCAAACAAATACCTGTAGTAAGATAACTATTCTAGTCACCTTTATAGAGTGCAGCTTGTGTCTCAGGCAATTCGCCAGTTTTTCAATTATATCTGACACATATTAGGGACTTCTACCTCTGCCCTCCTGCTCGCCAGAATTCAGACTCTTTCCTCACACTCCCTGCGCCCCTGCCCCGATCCCAGGCTTTGCTTGAAGGGCTGCAGAGCCGGGGGCTGCGCACTAAGGTATCTACCGCTAAACCTCAGCAGACCAGGCCATACATAATTCACACACCCTCCACTCCTTCCACAGCAACCCCCGCTGGGGGCACCGCCAGGATCCCCACACTTGGCCAAAGTGTGGGAACCCGGGAGGTTTCCAGGAGACCCCAAAGACCAAGTGAGGCCCACGGAAACCCTAGCCAGCTCAGATCGGACTGCGAGGAGCCGCAGCGGGACCCCGGGTGTGGCAGGAAGGGGTGCCCCGCGTTCCAGAGCCAGACCCAGTCCTCCGGGGAAGCCGAGACTCGAAACAGGTTTCCCAGAGCCCAGCCCGCAGGGACGCAGAGGGCAGGAGCCACTGGTGACTAGCAGCCAACTTCCCAGCTATGGCAGCTGCACTTCTCGGCGGCTACAGGTTGCCCCACAGCAGACTCCCGGGTCCCCACGACGGCGCCTGCCCCGGGTGGACGGGGAGACCCAGGGAGAGAAGGAGCCTGGGGAAGCTCAGTCCATGCAGGGAAGGAGTGACCCGAGGCACACCTCCAGACCGTGACCCCCCACAGACCTTGGCGCCGCAACCTGCGCTTCTTGAGGCCGAAGATGTGCACTTTGGAGAAGATATCCACCAGGTTGCTGTTACAGAGCCTGCGGTTCTTGCTGGGGCTGCTCCGCCTCCTGCTGACAGACGGCTGGTCCCAGTGCTGCTCCGGCGCCTGCCGCTTCTGGCGAATTAAGCCGCTGGCGATGGCCGCGGCCATGGTGGCCCCGGGAATGGGTCCGGGGAGGGAGGGCGCGGGAGGACGGTGAGCCTGGGTCACCGGAGGGGAAGGCTGCAGCGCAGACCAAGGCTCGCCTTCGGGGCAGAGGAGGGGGAGCCAGGCGGGGCTGGGGAGAGGGGTAGGGGTGCTCAGTCCTGACTGGGACCCATCGCCCTCTTCTCAGGGCGCTGGGCCAGGCGCGCAGATGCGCCCTGGGCGCAGCGGGACGATCCCGGGGAGCCGGAGGTAGTGGCCGCCGCAGCTTAGCTGTGTCCGAGTGGAGAGCGGGACCCTGGCTTTGGGCGCTGCAGGTCACCACTGGTCGCCGGAGCCCTCGCGGGGGTCGCCACCGCCACTCACGCTGCCTCGTCGCCCTTCCAGCCTCCCGGGAGGGAGGTAGAGCGGGCCGCCGGCTCCCTGGGCGGGCGCGGGCTGGAGGGCTGGTCCCGGCAAGTTCTGTGCGCGTCGGTCAGTCCGGGCCGCGCTGGGCAGGACTCAGCGCTGGGCTCCAGCTGCCCCCGGGCCGGTGCGGCCACCGGCACCACAGGCTCTGGGCTTCTGCCCGTGATTGTCAAGTGCTTTGGAAATCAGCATGTGGAGAGACCAATAGTCTCCCCTGAGATCTCTAATCAAACGCTCCGTTCCCACCCGCTACACCCCCTCCACCTATGTGGTCCCCCCCTGCTGTATCTCTTCAGAAAGAAACAAAACGTATAGATAATAATGATTTTTAAATCATAAGAAAACAAGCTAAGATGGATTTGAGGGGTGGGGTGCTAAGAGGCTGAGCCAAAGCAGGTGGAATTGCGGGAACATCGGGGTGCCTTTTCTTAGATGCAACTCGCTGGCTCCCGAGGCTTCTGCGGCTTGGTTGGGGCTTCTTGGTCTTAACGTGGTTCCCGGTACACAGAAACTCTCAGCAGCGGTTGGAGGGCGAGGTAGTTTCCACCCTCCCTGCTAATCCCTTCAGCACCAACGCTCCCCACCTGCCAACCTCGGGGTGGAGGGAGGAGGGAGGCGCTTCCACTCCTCACCTAGTCCACCCAAACTTGCAGGATCCTCCCTTCTGCTGCCAGGAAGGGTAGGTTTGTCATTTTGAAAGGATCCGTGGAGCAAAAAGGAGGGAAGGGAAGGAGAGAAGATGTGATCAGGTGAGACAGAAAGACCCCACTCCCAAATCTGCTCCCCAGCCCTGGGAGGAGGAGATGACAGCCGCAGTAGCCGCTACAGAACAGCAGCTGGGTAGGATAAACGCCCAGGAGAATATTGAAATCAGGGCAGAAATTCAAGGGGCAGAGGAGGGTGTCACACTATTCCAGTGACAGCGAAAAGCAGTCAGATAGGACACTCCAATTTGAGCTGTCGTCTTCCGGCGTCCCTGGGCAGAGAAGCTCTCTCAGGGCGCAAAGCCATCTGAACTGTGTCTGAAATTCAAATACAACAGCCACTGTCTCCTCCCCTTGATTTTCTGTCTGTGTCCCGACAGTGGTTCTCTCTTGGATAACTGAAAATGTGAGGTTCCAAGAGAAAGGGTGGCAGTGGAGGGCACCCGGAAAAACAAAGTCGGGGGGGAGGGTGGGAGGTTGGGAGACAAGACACTTCATGCTTTGATGAACATGGCTCCGTGGTTTCTAGGATACACCAGAGTGGGAGAACCAAGTGCAGCTCTTGCTCCAGGCTTCTTACTTTTCTCCCCTTCCCTTTACACTTCTCTGCCTATCAGCTCAGGCAGCTAAAGAAAAAGAAATGCTCAAACTAGACTTCTCAAAATTCAGTGTGAAGCAAGGGGGAAAGAAGACTCATTTGGTAATCAGGAGACTTGCAACCACCTTCTTCTCCAGTGACTGCTTTAGAGCTGGAAAGAGGGCAGGCACACTACACAGGCATCCCTGGGAGCCGTTCTCAGCCAAAACACACTTTCTCTTTGTTTCAGGAATAGGCAGTAAAGTACTTGCCACCAGGCAACTGGGGGAGGTGCAGCAGATTACAGGGAGGCTAGGTACCCTCTGCTCTAAGCAATGGATCCAAGGCTTCTCCATGGGAGCAACCACTGCTGGGCTGCTCTTCCTACCTTCACTCCATATTTACCAACAAGTCTCCTTTTGGGAAGGAAATGCAACCTAATGGGAGTATGTAGATTTAGATATAAGGCAGGCATCATTGGCTTTAGGATGGGGTATATCACATTTAATATTAAAACATGTACTTCCGGAAGTTTATTTTCCACACTTTGCTGTGTTACATCAACAAATTCTACAGTTATTAAAAGGAATATGCCAGAGTGATTTTGCTAGAAATCTGCAATCCCTAGTCACTATAAAACAGCAAAAGTGAGGGGAAAGGGCATGCTATTTATTTTGCTCTGCCTCTTCCTCTTTATTTTGTTTCATATGTCTCTTTTCTTCCATTTTTGGTGAGTGTGTATTTGTGTTGGGTTGCTGTGGTCCTGCTTAAAAAGGGAAAGACGTCTATAGGGAGAAGAAAATAACTAATTAAATGGCTATTGAATGTGGCTGTTGTTTCAATTCACTGAAATGAGTCCCACAGAACATTAAGAGTGACTACTCTTGGTTTTCATTACTGAAAAAAAGCCATTTGTACATTTCAGAAGTTCTAGATTTGAATTTGCAAGTGACTGTAAGATTAAAGCATCCAGGTTTATTATCTAAAGCTTCTTGCAGTGAGTGTTTCAAAGAAGTAAAGTGTTAAGTATAATGACCTCTTAAATCTAGTTTGACCTCCCCAACCAACACACCTAAAGGTTCTTTAAGCCTTTTGATGCATATTCCAACTATATTAATTTGAAAAGAGTGACATTAAGCTTCTTGTTCTTATAGCTGTGCTTATATTTTTGCAGGCATTTTCTTATACTGCAGTCTTTCACCCAAATCCTTAAACTGGGAGGTCAGGAGTTCAGTTTTTGGTTCTCTCAGAGCCCTCCCTTCATTGTTCAGCAGCCTCAGACAGGGCTGACATTCAGCACCGCGGACAGGGATCCCGCCCCAGTCATGCCTCTTCCAGCAGGTGGAAGTTCGCTGATTGTGAAAAGTGGTGGCTGTGAGGGTCTCTGACACTTTCCTCCCCTAAAAGTAGCTTCTCACTTTCCCCCCTCAAGGTAGGAAGGAAATTAACCTTCACAGCTTCTACCGATATTAATAACACACCTTGGAGCACAAAGCCTTTCAGCTTTTCCAAAACCGAGAGATACTCTCTTTCTTGAGCGTTCAGACCCCTGGCGCAGCGCATGGAATAGCAGACTCAGGAGTCTGCAGGCATCTATTCTGGCTGTGAATTTCAGGAGCCTCAAACGGTCATTTCTTTTCTACGTGGCTTCCCATTTTAAGGGACTTGGAGAGGTGGGCAGCATTGGGATAATCAAGGTCTTTTAGCTTAATCCCTGCATTTTCATTTTACTTCCCCCAAAATGCTGTTTAGTTGTTTACGGATGGAGGTAAGTGAGAGACAACGCAAGAGAGCCATCTGCTGTCTTAAGCTGTGATAAAAGAGTGTGCAAAGCTAGGATGAAAACCGATTCAGGGCCGGTGAACACAAATGTAAAGGTTACTGTGGTTCAAAAAATAATTTCTCATTCATCAGAACCTCCTTGGAGTTGTTAATTTCACCTTTGACGTTACAAAGAGAAAAATGAAGTACTGCCCAGGTGGTGTGGCTCTTGACCAAACTATTGGGAGCCTGAACTCTCATTTCAGAGGTTCTTGGTTCATTTCTTGACTCTGCAACTTCCTAGCTGTATAATGACCTCCAATGTGTTGCTTTAGTCTCTCTCAGCCTCAATTTCTTCATCTCTCAAACTGAGATGAAAACAGAACCTCCTTTTCAACTGCTGTGAGATTAAATTTAACAAATACATGTAAAGATCCTAGTACCACATCTGGCACACCCTAAGTGATTGAAAATGACAGCTATGACTATATTACCATTACTTTACAGATGACTCATTTCTATCTTGTAAATTCTTTTGCAGTTTCCATTTTTTATATCAAAATATATGTATTCCCCATGTATATTTCCTCATCCCCCCTCCCCACAGTGGATTCCTGACAAGATTTTAAATACTTAGAAATGCAAGAAATTATTTTATATTTTGGTAAAATAAGTCCGAAGTTCAAACCTTCATTATTATTGACTACACTTGTAAACTGAGTCCCACAAATCTACTTTCATACCCACTCAATGCTGATAATGAAAACATTTCTCTACCTTTCAAAGACTATGATGGGAGTCTATGATAAAGTACTTCTAAAAACAGTCAAGTACTATACGAACACCAGTTTGGAAGGTGATTAGTCCACTATGTACCGTGCCGAAGGTCTCCTGCAGATGCGATGGCCCCTTTGGACCTCCAACTTTAAGTATGTTGTTCTCTCTACCTGGACAATTTCTATTGTCCTGTCCTCATACTCCTCTTGGTGATATAAAACAGTGGCTAAAGAATAAGGCAAATTGTCCTTGAGCAATAATTTAACTTCTCCAAGTCTCAGTTTCCTGTTCTATAAAATTGTCATAATAATACAATAAGGTAATGGCCTTAATGAGAATTATATGAGAATATGTATGTAAAACAAAGCAGTGCCAGGCACTTAAATGAATAAATAGTGGCTATTGGTAATCACTTAATTCTTTAGCACTCAGGTCTTTAGTTATTCAATGATCATCTTTATGAGTGTTTACTATGTATATGTCAACATTATAGTAGGGGAGGCAAATCATGTTTATCTTTTATTATTTTATTTTTTAGAGTAGGGTCTTGCTCTGTTGCCCAGAATGAGTGCAGTGCTGCAATCATGGCTTACTGCAGCCTCGATCTCCCAGTCTCAAGCAATCCTCCCACCTCAGCCTCTGGAGTAGGTGAGACCACAGACATGCACCACCACACTTGGCTGATTTTTATTATTTTTATAGAGACAGGGTCTATGTCACTCAGGAAGGTCTCGAGATTCTCAAGTGATTCTCCTGCCTTGGCCTCTCAAGGTGCTAAGATTACAGGCATGAGACACCATGCCTGGACAATAGATTTTTAAATAAAAATAGAGACTTTTTGGCTCTGTCTTGATGGAGCTTATGTCTAGATGGAGCTTATAGTTTAGATATCTTCTCTGCCTTACCACCTACCTCCAATTAATGCTGAATCTGGGGCTCCTTCTAAAAACTTCATAAATCCTCTATTAACACTTAACAATTGTTAAATAAGGAGAAATCTATATTGATATTTCTACAAAGATGTCTGATACATGTCTCATGCTTAACATGACCATAATAAACCCATTCTTCCAACCTTCCCCACTTCTGAAATGGCAACTCCATTCTTGTTCCTCAAGATGAAAACTTCAGTACCATATTAATGTCATTACTTTCTTTAATAGCCCATATATATTCATGTAAGCTCTATTCTGTCTACCTGTAAAATATATTCAAGAAACAATAACTCTCACCATAACTCTCACCATCTCCACCATTATCTACCACCAACATATTTTGGGTGATAATACTACAATCATAACCTAAAAATCCTATATGTCAAAACCAGTCCCCACTGTAGTGGCCTGCCATGTCGCATGTGATTTGTGCGACATCATCTCTATTTATATCCCTTCACTTACCACTTGCTGTCCCTCAAGCCACCTGGCAGGCTCCTATAACAAGACTTTAATACTTGCTGTTTTCATCTGACTCTCATCTCCTTCAATTCTTTCCTCACATCTTTGCTCACAAATCTGTTTAAAATTATAACTCATAAACACAGACATTTTCTTATTGCTTCCCTGCTTTAGGGTTCTGCATAGCATACAAATTTTAAAATTTCTCTATACATTCCTTATTATTTGGGCTGTCTTCCCCTTTTAAAATATAAGCCTATAAAGGTAACACTTTGTCTCATTTGTTTACTGCCACATATTCAGTGCTTAAAATAGTGTCAAGCAAGTAGGTGCTCAATAAAGATTTGTGTATTGAAAGGATTATGACATTGGATATTCGAAAAATGCACAGTTAATACCAAATAAGAGGAACAGAAAATCTTGCTTAGTCCAGTCTGTCAAGGATGAAGTACCCCATGGCACCTAAAGAGATCCTTGATCTCTTTTAAGCACCAAGACACCCAAAATTCTATCTGTATTATACACAATCTCAACTCCATAAATAGGATATACAGAAAATACTTTAGCATTTGCTTGATGTCCTGGGCTCAACCAAACATGACAAGTAGTTTGAATTCTGAATTTCACCAGTGACTCTCTTCCGGCTCACTGAAGGATGTGAGACTAATTCCATTTGAATCAAAAAGGACTTTCGATATTTATGATTCACCACCTCTCCACACTTCCTAACACACACACACAGTTTTCTATCTTGCTTCCTTGTTTTCAGGCTGTCAGTTGAGAAATTGACAATATGCCCCTTTTCAAATTTTCTACATGAAATCCATCATAGAATTTGACAACAGATACATGTATTTGTTAAAGTTACCTATAAATATAAAAGTATATAAACTCGAAGTGAGGAAAGTATATAAACAAGAAACAGTCTTACTGATGTTGAATTTATTATTATATATTTTCCTATTGCCTTCCGAGTTTCCTTATGTTCTGGATAACTTTTTGCATATATTGTTTGCCTTCAAAGTAGGTAAGTTTGATACAATGTACTAAAAAAAAAGGGGCATGGTGTTTTTAAATTTATCCTTTAAATGAACAAAAAATAAACCAGAAAACATTTTGTACATTGATATCTATTTTAAACTCTATGATGTTATTTTTTCAAATAACAATCTGACTACTTTTCCTTCATTTCTGCCATTGCCACAGCCACTATTCTGCCTTTCCTAAATTTGTCAAATTTAAGAAGCTGTTAATTTTAAGATTTTAGGTACTGCAATGAAAGATAAAAATACTTCATTAAGCTATGACATTTCATAGATTATAATATGCACATGAATTTGAGGTGTTTATACATAAAAAGTATTTGCATCTAAGAATTACTAAAATATGACATGCACTTGATCATTTTCATACATTAAGTGACTCACTCCATTTTGTCACATGGTTTCCTTTGTGGGTCACTTTTGACATTTTTCAACATCTCCCAAATTAAAGATAAAATATGAAAGTCCAACATTATTTTTTCCACAATTAAATTATTAACTAATTTGGGGTGAGCTTGAGGGGAATTATATATGATGTATATTGGCATTTGTTTTAATCTCCTTTCTTGATAAATGGATTCTATTTGAAAATGTTTGAGATACTTCCGGAAAGGTAATCAATATTGATGTCTCTTTTCATTTTTCACTCATTTGGAAGAATATTTAAAAAGTTATATTAGTATGCACTTGGGGCAAATTTTCAACTAGTTAATTAAGACCTCTTATCCACTCATTACAGTTTAAGTTCAAGATCACCTTTCATTTTTTCATTAATAGTATTATTGACTTTTATTTTAGAATCAAAGGATAATCTAGGAATGTTAAAGTATTCTAAATTAGATTTTCAAAAACCAAGTGACTGTGTTAATGTTATAACAGTATTGTTGATTGATTTTGCTGGATATATTTATTTCTAGTAGGCAACAGATTTCTATCTTTTGAAAAAGTGGAAGGAATTTTATTGTTGCTTAATGTTTTGATTCAATAAAGGAAGAGTAGAAACTATTGATACTAAAAACTTGTGAACATTCTTTCCTATAGAAGCAATACCAGATTGATACTAGCAGATGGTTTAGCTTTGCAAACTTAGTGATTTTCTTTTAATCTGGCTAATATGTTGGAAAAAATATTCTCAGTAGCTTCCAGTCTTCGATACTAAAGTGAGTCCAACATGGGCATATAAGTCATTTTTGAGTTGTGAATATTGGCATACCTTTTCCTACTCTAAATCAGTAGTGGAAGATTAAAATACCGACCATTTTAATAATAGATCAGTGAATTTTCTAACACTATTGAATATCTCAACAGAAAAAAAAATACTCAATTTCCAAGAAAGTTTGAGAAAGAAAAGTTCATTTATAATCTCAGTGCGAAGAGAGTCTATGTGCACATTTATAATCTTTTTCATATTTAGCACTGTAATGAGTTTCTTTTTAATAATTTCTAGAATGATGACTTTCATAGGAAATAAGCAAGTGGGATTGAGATTATGTTCTTTGCATTTAGCATACATGAGTTAAACATATACGTAAACTTGTACATCTGCACACACATGCTTGCATACATGTGTGCCAAAACATACAGCTAAATTTCTGACTCTGTTAAGGGTAATTAAAATAGTAATTTTTTTTATAAAAGCAGTTTTCAAACTCCCAGTTCATGCCTCTTAGAAACCTGTTTTCATTACTACCTTCATAGTATAGAACTTTAAAATTCATGTTTGAAAGTTTTCTGGGTAATAGTTATGTGGAAATTAATAATAGAGAATATCTCAGTCATAATTATTTAAATATGAAAAAAGTATGCCTCTCAGTTTATAAAACATCCAAATAATATGTGTATAATAGTTTATGAAAAGCTTTTAATTCTAGTGAAGTGGATGTCATGATTTCCATTTTATAGAAGAGACAAGTAAGCCCCACACATGTTAAATGATTGTCAAAGTTACACACCTAGGTCTTAAGAACACGTCTTTTCTATTACACTATCTGCCACGCAGTAGTCAGCTATTTGAAATGTAAGTATCTGACATAGCGACCAGTGCAGAATAAGGACTCTTACATGGGCGCCAAGGACTCCCAGCAGCTCCAAGGATGGGTGTAGGATTATCTGTGATTCCCCTGAAATTTATGCTGAAAAAAAGGTGTGCATTTGCATGTGGATAACACCAGGGTTCACAATTTTTCTTCAGTTGTTAAAAAAGATCTGTGAGCAAAGCAAGAATAAGACCCCACAACTGTAGTGGAGGGTTAAGAAAGAATGAGGACACAACATCCAATTCTACATTTTCTGACTCTAAAGGTACCACATTCTCCTTAAGGAATAATTAGAATATAAAAACGAATGATAAATAAAAATGTCCTGTAATCCCAACATTTAAACTTCTTGATATATTTTTCAAAACATTACTTTTTTAGAACATTATTTACATGCAAGTTTGCTATCATATTTTTGGTCCAGTTTGGTGACTGAGAAGACACAAACATGGTAAAAGCCAGTGCATCAAAGATCATACACTGTAATTATATGACCCAAAAGTCTGTCAGGGACTAGTCTACACTCTTCCAAAAACTCTACAACTAAAAGAGCACTTCCTCCTGCAGATTCCGCATGCTCTAATCTCTGGGAACAACTGGTATGTTAGTGTGCAGAGTTTCCAAAAGTCTAGTTAAATACCAGAAGCCTTAGGGTTCTTGCAAAGTGGCTATTACTCTGCCTCTTATCTTGTAATTTACTTCTAAAAGATGCAAGTGAAAGTAATTTCCAAAGTGCATGCATGTTGGGAATGTTATTTAAATTAATGCCTTATTCCTAAGCCTAGTTTCCACTTTGTATGTAACTGCTAAAAATACAGATTCTTAAATTATTCCCCTGAGTCTTTCTCAGTAACCTACACTACAAGTTTCGTATTGCTTCTGTAACAAATTACCATAAACTTAGTTACTTTAAAAAACACACATTTACTCTCCTACAGTTCTGCAGGTAGACAGTCAGTCCCAAATCAGTCTCACTGGATTTAAGTCATGATGTCTGCAGAGCCTTCTGAAGACTTTGAGAGAAGATTCCGTTTCCCTGATCTATTTGTTTTAATCTTCCAGAGGCCACCTGCCTTCCTGGCTCACAAACCATGTCTGGCGTCACTTCAACCTCTTGCTTTCTTTGTCACATTTCCTGCTCCTGATTCTCATCTTCCTGCCTCCCTCTTCAAGATTCTAGTGATTTCCTGAGGCCCACCAAGATAATCCAGGAGAATCTTCCCATCCCAGGATCCCTAACTTAATCACATCTGCAAAATCATGTAAATTAACATATTCACATACTCACAGGTACAGGGATAAGGATATGGGGATTTTAGGGGAGGCAGTCATTAAGTCTACCACAAATACCCTGTATCCAAAACACACAGAAACAGAATCCTACCTACCATTTGACAGTCACCCATTGAACCCTACTCTGATGGACAGAATAGCTGCTTCTAAATGCCAGTTTTTAAATGAGAGTCCTGTTCCCTACCAATATAAGTTTTTAAACAACAGCTGTTTACTTGATTGAATCTCTAATAATTGCCTGCTCCTGCTTCCTCAGCTGCTCACCATTACGTGTTATCATTTGCTGGACTGCTCCAGTACCACCTGCTTACCTGAATTTCTTATGACTTTAATTACTACATCTCTCAGAAAAAAAAATGTACAGCAATTCTCAGTGATTGTGGAGACAAGGCCATTCTGCTCCCCCATGGATTGTGAGAATGCATTTTCTGAGCTCCACATAAATCCACAAAGAACTTAATTTCCTGAGTTCAAAACACGTCTTTCATGAGATTTAAGGCAATAGAATCCAGCTAAATAAAACTAAAGCTAGACATGTGATGCTTTACAAAATGAGATTTGGGGCCTAAGGCTATCACCAAATGAAGGAAATAGATTCTACAAGTCTTTTTCCCCATTCCATTTTCATTTTTATATAGCTATAGGGGAAGTAAATAATTGCTCTTTCCTTTTAGAAATTTAGATTAGCTTCTTAGGTAAGAATTTGCCTTAACTGTATTAGGTTGACATTGACTGCAAATGGAAAGGTTTCATTTATGTAAAAGATGTTTAAAGAAATCAGAAACGTTTCCCAGAGCTTTATGTGGAAAGAGGAAGAGAAACCTCAGGAAAAAAAAATTATTTCAGAGAGAACATCATGGATATTTTAAAATAAAGAAATTTTAGGGTCCCAAGACAAGCCCTGATCACCAAATTTGTCTTTGCTCACTCATTCACCCTTTTATCCTTTTGTGCTGTTACTCCCTTTACCCTTCTCTGAGGTCCTACAGAGATTTGAAACCAGCTTTCAGGGATGAGGATACCCAATGGCTAAAAGAAGTCTTTGGCTGAGTCAGGATAGCAGTCATTGCACTTGACAGATTTTGCTTTATATATATTGTATATATATAAAATATTTGAAAGCACCAAGACATATCAGCAAATGAATCTTTCCCCAACAGGCAGGGATAAACTGTCCAAACAGAATTTTTTCCTCAAGACACCTAATCGATGCAGTCAGCTGTGCTCAGGAGATGCCTGGGCTGGCCATGCTCACAGGCTTGTGTTCATTTCTCCATGAAATGGGCTTCATGATCCTCTCAAGAGATTTAGTTCTAGCAGGACAAGTTTCAGATTAATTTATGTCATGGATATTTGAGTACAGATAGGAGACAGCAATTTAGCATATTTATACTGTAGAAAGTTTACATCTGAGCCCTTATTGCCGGCTGTAAGAGTCAAGGCTGATACTCAAATTCTCTAATTCCCAGCTCTTTGTCATAGCTTTCATTTCCAGGACCCAGAAGTGCCCCTTTCTGGCCTCTTTAAAGGGTCATTCTACCCTGCCTGAGTCAATTATGGGTACAGGCTCCCAGCTTCTCTACCTCTCTGGGTAGAGATCCCCAGAAAAATTATCTCTGGGGATCATTTCTTTGGCTCCTACACACCCCTGGCCTTCCCAGCACACAGCTCCTGATCATGGGGGTTTCACCTCCCCAGAACCTGGAGCAGTGGCTGACCTACCACAGGCACTCAGTGTTTGTCAAAGGGAGGATGAGAATCAGAAAGGAATAGTCCCAAGTTCTAGATTGCTCCTGATATCTTTAATCCTCCACCCAATGGTAAGACACACATGCCCTCGGTCCCATTTCCTCTTTCATCCCCTTAGAACTTTCCAAAGTATCTAAAAAATAGTCCCTCTCTAGAAGAAGCTACTCTTACTCTTGAAGCACTAAAAGAGATCCTGTGGGCAGAGACTTGTAGCGTTCTGGATGACCACGAGCTGGATATGCTGCATGTGGAAGGAAGCGGAGGGTCTGCTGCCTGGGAGATTTTCATAAAAGGGAATGGCATATGCAGATAAAAAGGAAGAAAGTCAACCAAGTGCAGGCTCTCTGCTTCATTGGTAATAATGAGTCTGAAAATAAAGACATATTTTAGTACATATTAACGTAATTATGGAAGACCATTTTTATTCAAATAACTAAAAACTAATAAAATTTGAAACAGTATACTTAAAATGTTCTAAGCTTGCAGTGGGGTGTGTATGTGTGTGTGTAGTTTTTGCTACCTTCAATCAACAGAGAAAGTCACTGTACATAAGAATCATATTTTCATATATTTCTCAATTGTAATCATTTATGGCTTTGAACTGAAATCTTACTTTATTATCTTATTTTCCCTGTCTTTAAAAGTTAGAACAAGAAGTAGGCTTAGAGATGATTTAAACTAATAATCCCATTTTACTGATCAACACACTCAGGCCCCTGGAGGTTAGGTAATTTGCTAAGCTCGGGGCTAGCTGGCAGCAGTTCCCAACCTGAATTCTGTTCTCCTGATGTGGCTGCCAGGACCTCTCCATCACAGCTCAGTACTTCTCAGAAGACCTTGGCTACAATGCAGAAGTGTGGCCATGATACTCTCTCCAGAGCATTTCTGGAACATGGCTATCCTCTCTCTCTTCTTGTTAAGCACAGCCCATGATTTTTTTCTATGCAGATATACATACTACTCTTAAATACTCTGAGTTGGATGTGAATTACTGCCTCTGATGTTTGCAAAATAGGTCTCCCTTGGTCAATATAGTCATCAAAATAAAATTTTCAGAAAGGCCAAATTCATCATCGAATAATTCATTCAATTAATGCATTGATTGAGCACTAACTGCACCACTGTGCTTGATGCTCAGGCATCTTCCCTCGAACGGTTCAGAATCCAGTGGGGAAGATGGCAGCATAGGCTTTTGTGCCTAAGCGTCTCAGATGCTGTGTGCGAAGCTCATGCAACAGCAGTGGAAAGAGTCAGCTCCACCTGGCATGGATTGGGATGGTCTTGTGGAAATAGTAATACCTGGAGCTGAGATTTAAAAGATGGGAGATAGTCACTAGCTAGTCAAGGCGGGTATGGGGATTGCAGTCAGAAAATGTCAAAATAGAGGAACCCCGATATACAAGCACAGCTTAATCTGTGAAGGTAAATGGAAAAAATCTAATCTGTGTCAGGGGAAAGGATACAAAAAGCCTGTCAGTGACCAAATTAGGAATTTTAGATGGCATTGGGGACATTCATACCAGCTGTAAAACCAGCTGAGCTAATAAACATTAAATAATAATTCATGAAGCGCTAATTTCCATATAGGTTTGCAACACGACCCACTCAATTAACTGACTTTGTCACATCATCTCACTATTCTCATGCTCACCTCTTGCTGTATTTTTCTATTAATGTTTGAGATATGGTCATTGGACTTAAAAATGTACACACAATATGGCATCTCTATATATATTGTGTTATATATCATTAATTAAATACATATGTTCACATATATAGATACACACACACATCCACATAAAACAGACTGAAGTATAAACAGTGTTTATCAGTAGGTGGTGGGTTGTAGCCCTTTGTGTTTTGTATTCTTTGCACTTTTCCCCTGATTTTTCACGAGCATGTGCGACCTGCCTAATCATAGAAAGTTGACTTTGCTTTTTAATATAGATGTTCATTTAGAAAAGAGAGGAAAGGGGCAATGCATACATAAAGGAAAAAGTCCTTTGCTGCCGAGCAAGCTGTAGATATCTTTTAGCTGATTAGAGAGATTTTTTTTTCTCCTAAATTTTAATTCATCCCATTACTCCTTTTAAGGTGAGAGCCTATTCTATTTATATGATACCAAAAGTCTTGCATTTTGAGTTCTTAAACAGCAAATTTTTTTCCCTTCCCTTTCTGTTTCCAAGACATGAAATAGTTCTGTTCCAATAAGATCATTTGAAAAAACAAACCAAAAGAGAAACCCAACAAAACCAACAAAACGTTTCTCCTTGAAAAATCAAGGTTGCAATCTCAGAGACAACTTCAATAAGCTTTTCAGAGATAGGAGTATATGATTCATGAATTGAGAGTATTTTATAAGGTCTTATGTCAAAAACAGAAAATTAATTTCCTGCAATAAAATACTGCTCTCTTTATGGTCAGTCATACCTTAGATCCTGGGTAAACATGCTTCATTTTATTTATAGCATACTCATGTCCCCATATCCTAGTGTTAATGCTGTATTGATAAACACAGAAATGAATCTCTGTCACTGGAATACTCTATTTTCATGACATTCCTTATGTGGTTACACAATCATTCAGTGATTTTCTTTTTAGCCTAGAGGGACTTAGTCAGTTGCAAAGTTTTTTCCATCAACTTTCCTTGGGTACTAAGTATGAGCAGTTCAATTTCATTTTCTTCACAGAATAAAATTATTTTACACTGTAGCAATCCTTGCACATCATTGTAGATTCAAACATGCTCATGCACATGCACACACACAGACACGCACACACACACAAAGTTAAACTAATACTGCTAATCCCTCTGGGTATGTCAAAAAAAATAAAAATAACTGCTTCCACATAGAATTTCAGAGAGTAATTTGTTCAATCCACATTTGTTCTTCTGCTCAAAAGTTCAGTAGGATGGGGCCTTATCATCATCTGGTCCTACAGTATTCTAACAACCCTGTAAAGAGGATATCTGTTTTCTACTGAAACAGTCCAGTGATTTAGAGTCCAACAAATTTACCCCTCTCCTTTGTTCAGAGAGCTTAAGTTTTAGCATGCTTTTCTTAGAATTGGCCCCAAAGCCTGCTTTTCTAAAATGTCCAGTCATCTTTCACTTATTGCCCACTGGAACAAAATATTTATCCTTCTTCCATGTGATAGCCTTGAAATATTTGATGACAAAACCTACCCTAATTATTTCTATCCCTTTAGCTTCAGGAGACGTCACTGACATTGACCCACCCATGAGAGCTATTGTGGAGATCGCACAAACCCTGTAGGTTTTTTCTGCTTGTCTCTGGAATGCAAAGGAGCCCTTCCCATCCTCTTTGCTATGCCTGGTCCTGGTTTCCCAGCTCCTTCCATTCTCCCTCACACTGTCTCTCACTTCCAAGTCTTCACTCGTTTTTCTGTCTCTTGGTTTTTCACCAGCAATTTAGGTAGTAGTTTGCATTTGCTTTCTTTGGCACTTCTTCAGAATACACATTTTGATGTTCTCTTTAGTCACAACACCAAGAGACTTCAAAATGAAGCTGCAAGTATCTCAATTCACTGAAAACCTCAGGACTAGCTGATTCCCTCTCTCTTCCTCCACCATGTTTGAAAGGCATGAGAGATTTTCAGCTTCCCTGAGTCAGGAACTTTGTTTCGTTCATTGCTCATCCAGTCTACCCTCAGAGGCTAGCATGGTGCTTGGCCCACAGAAGAGATTCAATGAACTAAAGCTGTTTAGTCACTTTGAAAGGTTGGTTTCTTCTGGGTGAGCTGGACAGGATACTGACAACCAGGTTAAAGCCTCACATCAGAAATGCATAGCACGGGGAAGATGGAATAAGTATTTCAGTAGATCTGCACCTTGCAAAGCACCTGAAGAATGCTATTGACCCATTGTCAGTTTGGTCCATGTCACTCCTAAGTCTTCTTCACCACATTTCCTATTATAAACTAATTGTTTATTTGACTCCAGCAAAGCTCCAAAGAGCTGCCTGTTGGAATCAAATAGGAAACTTTTAAAAGATTCTCTGGGGTTGGGTGGGTCTTAGTTATAAGAACTTTCTCTAAAAACGCTTCAAGATCAATGCCAAATATTTAGTATTATATAAATGATCAGGCATTCCATTAAAATTAAGACAATATCTTTTCAAAGATTTTGTGGAAACATTTTTTCTTTCATATCTTGACCAATAGCCTTGCTCTGCAATTTTCCTTTCAGTTTGTTAAAAACAGAGTTCTTTAGTGGAAGAGAGTCTGGCCCTTATTTTGAGCCCACGGGAAGAGGTGTATGGTGTTCTTTTCATTGCTTTTTAAAAAGAAATTTTAGGCCGGCCACAGTGGCTCATGCCTGCAATACCAGCACTTTGGGAACCCGAGGTGGGTGGATCACCTGAGGTCAGGAGTTCAAGACCATCCTGGCCAACATGGTGAAAGCCTGTCTCTACCAAAAAACAAACAAACAAACAAAAATTAGCCAGGCATGGTGGTGGGTGCCTGTAATCCCAGCTACTCGGGAGGCTGAGGCAGGAGAATCAAACCTGGGAGGTGGAGATTGCAGTGAGCAAAGATCACACCACTGCACTCCAGTGTAGGCAACAAAAGTGAGATTCCATCTCAAAAAAAAAAAAAAAGAAATTACAAAACATAACAATCAATAATAAAATCTAAATTACTTGGGTAGTACTGGGAAAGCTTTGTTTCTTGAGGCACAAATAACTACTGGCTGAGTCAAATTGGGAGATAAGCAAGTTTCCTAAAATGAAGTTATTTGTTAATTGGTTGCCCCTACACACTTTTGAGTAATCCTTCTCCCTTTTGAACTTACAGTACATTAAGTTTTTAAAAAAATCACTCAGAAAAAATTATAAGGACAAGAAGCAGGTTCTGAAATCTCAGGCCAAGATATATTTGGCTTTAGTGTTTAACATAGTGGACAAGTTTAGAGAAAGATAAAAACCCAATCCAGTGAGTTTTGAGATCAAATTTGGTGAGATGGGAGATAGAAGCTAAGGGCAAAATGGAACCAGTTAACAGTTACAGTGATACCCTGAAGTCTTATTTCTTCCTAGGTCTGTTTCTTTTTAAAATAATCTGTTTTTGTCATAATTTTTCATTCTATTCATCTCCATCTTTCAGACTTGATCATAATACAAAAATGACTGGATTATTATCAGTGAAGTTAGTGATATTTTATATATTCTGTTCTTAACATTTTAAAAACTTAATTATTTTAATCCTTCTAAACACAGTCAAACAAATACATGAAAACCAACCAAAGTTATCGACACCCTTTTCCTGGCCACTTTGCATGTGTTTGTAGACATTATTCTGTGTATCTCTAACTCCCATTTGTTCTATGAATGATGAGAGGTTAGAGATTCTTCCATTGTTCATAGAACAAACGCTTTGAGAGCAATAAATAAGAAGTTGTCCAGTACAAGATTTTCAAATTGTCTTTGTGAATTTGTGTTGAATCCTATTGAATTACTGTTATTAATAATGTATTGGTAGGCCAGGCATGGTGGTTCACACCTGTAAATCCAGCACTTTGGAAGGCTGAGGTGGGCAGATCACTTGAGGTCAGGAATTCAAGATAAGTCTGGCCAACATGGTAAAACCCTGTCTCTACTAAAAACACAAAAAGTATCTGGGCATGGTGGCGAACATCTGTCGTCCCAGCTACTCAGGAGGTTGAGGCGGAAGAATCACTTAAACTCAGGAGGCAGAGGTTGCAGTGAGCTGAGATCATGATACTGCATGCCAGCCTGGGTGACAGAGTGAGACTCTGTCTCAAAAAAAAATATATATATATGTGTGTGAGTGTGTGTGTGTGTATTCATACACATATGTATATATATTATATATTTACATATATAATGTATTGGTATATTTATCTAATTAATCCGTGTCTCAAATTTTACATATTATTCTAATCTTTCTTATATTAATTTAACCAAATATTCTAAATATTGCTATGTATATATATTTGACAAATCATACTTCATATATACGCGAGTGTGTATGTGTTTTATATATGTATACACACACACACACATATATAAATGTATAATTCAGAATAGGAAAAAAATTTTAATTTAACAATTTCTTTTGGACTGTCCTTGTTGGCAGAGCATAAAACTACCAACTCTCATATCTGATTTGGTTGATATTTTCAAGTGATGACTTTTCTTATTAGCAAGGAAATGATGGGAACATAAGAACCATTTAATGATTTGGTAAATAAGTGTGGTTGTTGCTAAATCAGAAAGTAGTCTGCAAGCTGCAGTGGCACGTGAAGGCAGCTGATTCTTCAAAGCACAACAGAAACAAACCAAACTGTCATCTCTAAGAGAATGTAAAACAAAGTGGTACATTCATACATTTTAGTACTACCTATAAGTAAAGAAAGTCCAAATCACTGGTATACACAGTAACTACAGTAAACTTGAATACTATAATGTGAGCCGTTAAGAAGCCAGACACAAAAGAGCACAATTGCGATTCCATTTTTAAAAATGGAATGTGGTCTCTATAGATATGAGAAGAAGTTTTGTCTCTGAGATGGGAGATTGATTAGAAAGCATCAAGAGGCAACTTTTTGGGGTGCTGGAAATATTTGCACTGATGTGGGTAATAGTTACAGAGATTACACATTTGTCAAAATTCATTGATCTGTTTACCTAAGTTATTTACTATGTATATGTTGACCTCAATATAGTGCTATTCAAAATAAACAAATAACATTAAGTCAAATGAGCATCAAAAAAAACACCATTAACTCAAATGAAGCATCAGTTCCATGCACAATTTGAGTGCACACAGATTCTCTGTAAGTCCATATGCCCTTCATTCTACACTGCCATTTTCTATACATGAAGACCCACTGATGGTTGGTGGAGATTGGGAGACTGGAATGTTCTCCTGCTGCAGACTGTCTGCCGGTTGAGTTTTTCCATGGTTCCCACTGTTACAAAGAAAACTCAGGTCTAGTTTTTTTTCTTTTTTAATTTTTTTTGTCAGAACACTTAATATGAGCTATATCCTCCTAACAGATTTTCACATGTATAATACAGTGTTGATATCTACATACACAACATTGTATAGCTGGCTCCTAGAACTTATTCATCTTGCATAAGTTGTTTTAGGTTCATAGAGATACAAAAAGAGATTGTGGAGCTATAGATACAGTACATTGAACTCAAAGAAAGAACAAAAGGGCAATTATTTCCAGAAGTATATTTTAATAAAATATTTCTTACTAAAGTTGAAATAATAAAGGGAAGTTCATCATTTCCTAAAATGAGGCTTAGGCCAATGTAGCAAGCTGATGTGAGAGCAGTATCCTCCTTTCTGCCCCTTCAGGGCTACATCCAGCAGCTACCCGGGACCCCTAGAATCCACTGTTGAGTCCTCATTAACCAGTAAGTTTGACCTCTCACATTCTGCTAACAGAACACCTAGGTGCTTCTTGGTCGTGATTCTCAAGCTGACCCCAGTCTCAAGCTGACCTATGGTTTGGCTGTGTCCCCACCCAGATCTCACCTTAAATTGCAGTTTCCATAATCTCCATGTGCTGTGGGAAAAATAGGTGGAAGCAAATGGATCATGAGGGCAGTTTTCCCTATGCTAGTCTTGTTATAGTGAGTTCACATGAGATCAGATGGATTTATAAGTGTCCGGCATTTTCCCTTGTTGCACTCATTCCCTTTCCTACTGCCCTGTGAAGAGGTGCCTTCTGCTATGATTGTAAATTTCCTGAGGTCTCTCCAGCCATGTGGAACCATGAGTCAATTTAGACTTTCCCTTATAAATTACTCAGTCTCAGGTATTTCTTCATAGCAGCATGAGAATGGTGCTAATATACCAACCAAACCCCAAGAAACATATACCCCCCAAACAAAACATACACAGACTTTCTGTCCATCCAGCAAATTGTCTCTTTTCTCCACAGAGCTTCTAAGTTGTCATCTAGCTACTGTGACTGATTAACTGAGGATTCATTAAATGTATCATCTTTTCCTGCTTAGGTGAGATGCTTTAATCCTTGATAAGAGATTTTTAAATATAGTATGAAATCCCAAAAGGATAATATATTGGCGGTTCTAGGGCAGGTCAATGAAGGGGAAATTTTGAAGGTAGTCATAGAAAGGATCTTTTCATGATCTTAAACATCACACATCAACTAACATGTATTGAGTACCAGGCACAGCAGCAGGCTTTAACATACCTTAACTTATTTAATCCTTGAGACAGTTTTATAAAGAAGAAAGCCCCCCTTCCATTGTCCAGATGAGGCAACCTATGCACTGCTATAGGGTCATGCTGTTTGCAGTCTGCTGAGACTGGTTCAGGGTTTCTTCTTAATGCCTGAACCCTGAAGGTTGTGAGCACTTATATGGTAAAGAAGTTAAAAGAGCTCATAGTTGATTTCTTAGTGGTTTACTGAAAAGAGTTGAGTTTTGAGGAATGCATGAATCTTGACACTTGCCTCAGGTACCCTAAAAAGGCCACATCTCGTATCCCTAAACATTGCTGAGTAACAGTCACTATGGATATCAGATCTCAAGTCAGGAATATGGGTTGTCAGTATCAGCCTTCCAGCCTTGTAACTGTGAGAGGCAGGTGACTGTGCATAGGAAAACACTGGCATTGCATGGACATTTCAATAGTTTGTGGGAATCACAGGAAGACATATTTTAATTAGTGCCTGTTCCAAAAGATCTAGAATGTAGGACTACCATGCTAACTCAGCACCATAAATCTATCCTCTGGGAGCTAGCTGCATTCTTCCTGAAGTTCCCTTATTTTTCCTGTTTGCCAGAGCAAAGCAATGAATGTTATTTGTTCACTATCTTCCCACAATACTGAGCCCATGGAGTATATTGACAATAATATGTGCTGAAAGAATAAATGAATGACTGAATGAATGAGAGAATATGCTCAGAAAGGAATACTAAATCAATTGCTACAAAGCCTTAATTTACTATCCATAAGATATTTGCAAATGAATATTCTCTTCCTAGACAGAAAAATTAATGAGTATATAGGAGCAAATCAGTTTAAAAATGTCAGAAAAAAAGGATAGAGATGGGGGTGTCTGAAACACCAGCAGAATGAAGACTGTATTTTATACAACTCATATCTCTGGGAAATATGCAAACTCCCCTTGCTAAAAAGGATGGCACTCTAATTTGTCATAGCATCTCCAAGCCTGCCTCAGCCCTGAAGCACATTTCAGACTTGAAACCCACTGCCACTGTAGATAAAATTCTCTCTTTACATCTATGTCTTTTTATGGATTCATGGAACTAATTGAGAATAACGAATGTATCAGAATAATTCCCAGTAACATATGGTATTAACAGGGAAGCTATTTGTTGCAGGCCGAATTATGTTCCTCCCACGTATGTTGAAGACTTAATCCCTAGTACCTCAGAATGTGACTGCATTTGGAGACAGGGTGATCAAGTGAAAATGAGACTGTCGGATGGGTCCTATTGTAATCTTACTACTGTTCACCTCAAAGGAAACCTGGACACAGAGATCCCAGGGTTGTGCACACACAGAGATAAAACATGAGAAGACACAGTGAGAATGTGGCCATGGACAAGCCCAGCAGAGATGCCTCAGAAGAAGCTAACCCTACTGACACCTTGTGATTGTGGACTGCTAGCATCCAGAACTATGAGAACATTCATTTCTGTTATTTAAGCCACCCAGTCTGTGGTATTTTCTTATGACAGCCCTAGAAAACTAATACATTATTTGAAAATGAACTCACCCTTCTGTTAAAAGAAAAAAAGTCTGAATCAAGAAGGCCTGCCTTCACGCACTGAATAGATAAGCAATGGCTTTACACAGGCTTTCAAACAGGGCGTCACTAAGGCCAGGTCCTCACCGGGTTCTGCCAGCCACCTATTGCTGCATCAACATCAGTGGGTGTAGGAACAGTCCACCCATTAAGCTTTCACTTCCGATTTCACTCACTTGGAGACTAAATCTGCTTATGAATAAAAAGCACCATCTCCTTGCAGGCAAAGATTGCCTTTAACCATTTGCTTCATACGCAACAAAAAAGTCCACTGGCATAGAGGAGCCTGTCTGTCATGTGTATTTACCAAGAGTGATTTCTCTTTTTCAAGTACTGTTAACATTAATTATGACGAACATCTGGTAGAGAATATTTTTGTAAAATTAATGTTTATAATTTTTCCCTCAGCTTTTATCTTGAGTTAATATTAGACATGAACATGGGAGGAACATTGATTTAGTTCCTAATAAAAAGGGCCACCAAAATACTGCTGTGCTAGATTTGTCCCAGTAAAACCCATGCCATGGAGAAAATTTTGGTAGTAGAAAATTAGTATTTATTTTTCCCTTTCATTAATTAACGAGGATTACACAACTTATTTTTCCATCTAAATATCCTCTTGGATCTCACAGCTAAGCACACTCTTTAACTATAATTGTTGTCCTCAGCCTAGATAGTGGGTATGCCTGTCTCCCTTACCACTACATTTCATTTGACCTTCAGTATTTAAACTAAAAAATGTATCAAACTTTGCTTTTTCCTCATAAGCTTCTTCGATTCTTTGCTGGAATTAGGGCTTAAATAATAATTAAGAATTATCCTTTTTAGAAAAGGGAATACTTTCACTAAGGAGAGTAGTTAGTTCTCCACTGAGGGTATTTTTTTTGTCCCCCAGGGAGCATTTGATAATGTCCAAAGACATTTTCTAGTTACCACAGTGGAGTGGGGAAGAGTGCTGATGGCTAGGGATGTGCGAAGCATTGTACATCACGCAGCACAGCCCTTTCCACAACCAAGCATTAACCAGCTCAAAAGTGCCAACAGTGCTGAGGTTAAGGAGCCCTTCTGTGGGGTGAACAGATTGGAAACGTCAGAACAACATCCAATGTTTGATGAACAAAGAAACCTGAAAAGTTTCAGGTTTTATATTGATCTCTAACTTTCCCTGTGTTATACTTTATCATTCCAGAGAAACAATTGTTCAGTACAATTCTGTGCATTTCATATTTTTGATTTCCTTTGTCCGAGCTTTAGTGGCAGAATTTCTTCAGCTCTCCTAAAAATGGGTTTAAAGTTACTAACAGCACCATTACACAAACTCAGTTTAATGATGATTAGAAATAGCTTAATAAGCCATAGACAGCTTCCTAAACAATCTCAGTCCACTTTTTACTCTATTTTTGTCTGACTTTCCATGGTCCCAAGAGTCGTAGCACATCCTCTCTGTCCATTATCTCTTATGGTAAGCTTAACTCCTACCTTGAGTAAGGTTGAGTGAAGATGTTAGACTTAGGTCAGAAAGCCCCAGGGAATTAGATTAATGCAAGACCCTAAAATGTGCCACTGACCATGGTTGTTAGATTTGCATCTTGAGTAACAAAGTTCTATAAAAATCTTAACAATATGCAGTCATCTATTATCCTCCTTGTTTGTAATTCATAGACTATAAATGTCAATCTGTTTTGTAAACCTGCATTATCCATCTGAAGTAGTCTCACTATGAGAAGGATTCAATATGTACATTCTCTGTATTTAATCTAATTGGAAAAAAAATTAAAGACAAAAACCACCAGTAGCTCCTATTAAATAAAAATGAGACAAAGAAATGGCATGCTTTAGAAAGAAATCGCTTGAATGAAAGGATCAAAAAGTGAAGGAACCCTGATATCCAAGACAAGAAGGAAAAACAAAAGCAGTTGGAGAAAACAATAAAATTTGGCAGAGGGATATATTACGAGGGACAGAACAAGGTAATTCAGAGAGCTCTGGGTGGAATGCAGAATCCTTTGCTTCACTTTTCTCCTTAAATTGGCAAAATGGTCTTGGCCAAGTCACTCCTCTGGACCTGCAAAAGCAACTTTTCTTGAATGATCTGACACTAAGCAGTAAATCCCTAGTTGTATCCATCCTTGGGTTGGCTAGTAAGCAACTCCAGGATCACACACTGGAATAGGCAGGCTGTCAAATACAAGTCGAATACAGGATAAAGTAACAGTGTTTTGAAGTGGTAATCAGGAGGTCTCCCAAAAGACGTCACCTTTTCATCTGGAAGTATGCAAAAGGTGGCAGACAAGGGGAGGGGGGGCGGGGCTCAAGCATTCAATGGAGCCATAATTCTCCAGTGGGAGATGAATGAGAAAAATATCCCCTGTGTGTACCTGTTCTTTCCAAGGTGAATGGGAAACAGTACAAGGAGAGAAGGTGGCCTACTTTCCGTTCTTCAAACATGAAAAGCTTGCGCTCGCCTTGAGGCTTTTGTACAAATTGCTTTCTTCTACCTGAACTACTTGATAGGGCTGACCCTTCCTTTCATTCAGGTTTCTACTCCAGTATCACCTCATAAAGGTATTCCTTGCCCATCCAATCTAAAGTAACTGACAATCCACAGCAACCACCTGCATTCTTCAGACCTCACCTATTTTCTTTGCTCAAATCTTTCGTCAGCATATCTCATTTTGATTTTTGTCTTCATACATTTGATGATTAGTCTTCCTCCTCAACAGTGTAAATTCTATGAGATCAGGGCCCCTTAAGTTTCATTCACTGCTCTATTTCCTGTTCCTGGCACAGTAAAATTCAATAAAAATTTGTTGAAAGAACAAATGAAAAAAATGAGTAAGAAATCCTGCAAATAAAATTTGCAGGTGGGAGGATCTAGAAGACAGAAAAATGGAAACAAAGTATGCTAAGAACAGATAGAGTCTTCTGGAAACACCTCTAAGACTTAGAGAGGAAACAAGACTTGATCTTGCAGGTCAAGGTCAAGGGAAATCCTGAAGAGTCCACAGAAGGATAAACACGTGAGCCGAAAGGAGCAGCACGGTGGAGAGATTTATGTTTTCAGCCTACTCAGTTCTGATGTATAGGATCCTACAGCTCCAAATCTCAAAAAATGGAATTCATCACGAAGCAAGGAATTCTGAGCAGAGATGGAGTCACCACCTTTGCATATAATGTAACAATTGTCATCAGTATGTACAGTCTTCCTGTGTAGTGTATGCTCCCAGCTACAGCTGTAACTACCCAACCTCAAAATTAGTAAACAGCAAGATTCCACACTAGCTCTAATTTGGCCAAGCTGTATTTCTGTAACTAGAATAAATTGCTATTTGTGGATTTCCATAAGTTATAATAACACAACACGACCATTTTATCTGTGTGTTTTAGTTACTTTTTCTTCCTATGGCAAAGAAAAAAAAATACAGCTTTCACCATTCACAAGTACAAATTTCGAGGAGAAATTTTATCTGTGTGTTTGAGTTACTTTTTCTTCCTATGGCAAAGAAAAAAAATACAGTTTTCACCATTCACAAGTACAAATTTCGAGGAGAAATTTTAAAGGAGGAGTAACAAACTGTCCTAAGTTACAGCAAGTCTCCCGAGAGTTACATTTGCTGGGTCTTCTGCCGCCTGTTTTTGGCATTGAACCCAGGAAGCTTCTCTAAAGCTCACAGAAATCTTGCAAAAGTGGCCATTTCTACTTAGGCGTTTGTCCAGCTGTCTAGTTAAATAAATTAAATTCTTAGATTACAAAATGTGCTTCAAAGGTTTAACAAATTGAAATGTCCTTAAGTATTTCAAATAAAATAAGGAAGAATTCCCATTACAATAGTCCTCTACTTTCTTCTTCCAAGATTATGATGAATGTCCTGAAAGGAATAAACCAGGTAAATTTTTGGTGAGTAATTGTTTTAAATGATTTTAAAAAAATGTAGTTGCATCATGGTAATCATTGATTTTGCTTATTTGGAAGCATTAAGTACAAACCTTATTTTGTAAAATTATATTTTTTACTCTCAATATTTAAGCCTCAACCATCTTAAAATAGGAACTGTTACTATGTTGTAATCTTAGGTTTAGAGAGGCAAATTGATTGCTTATCAATCATTAATTATTGGACTAATATAAAACTAATATTTTTCTTTTAAACAATAATGGCATCTTTTCAGATTGCGAGGAGAAATTTTAAAACCCTTACCTGAAAATGCATGCTGGTGAAAGTAAAATGTTATTCTTTACATACAGTAACTGTAAAGTTCAGTGCAATTATCTGATTTGCCAGCAGTGGACACTGTTACTCTAGTTATCACCACAGAGTAACTAGGGAAAATCCTGTTTAGTATCTCAGGAAATGCCTTCTCCTTATTCCCTTAGATAGAGCAGAAGCCTTTAACATAGGCAACTCTTCTGGAAAAACAACAAAATAAATTTTAGGGGAAAAAATACTAGTGTTATTACTGAACACATAAATATGATTAAGAAATAAATTTTCACACTTAAAAATTTAGTACTTATTTTTGTTTTTTATAATTTACAGAATAGATCTACTAGCTACAGAATACCCAATCATCATCAACCTCCAGTGTATCTTATGCATCTGCAAATTACATCTTTGTGAGAAAGCATAGATAATCAGTGAAAGAAATATACTGAACTAAAAATCAGAGGTCCAGGTCAGTTCTGGCTTTCTAGAAACTAGTTTTAATTCTGGGCAGATTATCATTTACCCTGATCTTAACCATCTCCTATCTGTAGAGGAAGTAGCTAAACTAGAAAATGGCCAAGAACTCCTATACTGGTGTCTGTGTCTCTTCAACTCTCTCAGGATAGACTAGAGATATAAACCTATGCTACACTTGTATAATCAGGTAAGATGTTAATTGTTTAATTCCTATCCAGAAAATAACCATTTAAAACAGCCATTCCTTCCTTAATGAGGCCAGAAACATAGGCTCCAGCCCTCAGGGTTGGCATTATGGAAATCTATAGGCAGAGCTAATGAAAACCAGGCAGTGGGCTCAAAATAGAAACCTCTTTATCCCCACTTTCTACCCTGCACAGCAGGGGGCCTCGGCTTGCCATAGTCATGCTGTTTACTTTGTGTCAAGCAAGTATTAGTATTATTCCCATTTCGTGGATGAGGAAACGGAAGTACAGAACACTGGTAACTAGTCCATGGATAACAACTAGTAAATGTGGGATCCGAATCTTGTAACTAGGCAGTCTAGCTGGAAAGTCTATACTCTTAACACTACTAGGTTCTACTCTTCTTCTGGGTTCCACATATCTCTCAGTATAATACTCTCCTGTTTTAGACTTAACCGTGTATCTGTTGCCATCTACTAGATTGTGAATTGCTTCAAAGTAGAAAATCAGAGAGGTATGGTGGAACGGCATGGATATAAACCAGTGGTTCTCAACTTCAAGTGATTCCCACACCTAAAGGTAATTTGGCAAAATCTAAAAACAGTTTTGGTTGTTACAAGGGGGAAGAGGTGCTACTGACATCTAGTTGGTAGAAGCCAGAGATGCTGCTAAACATTCTACAAGGCTCAAGACAGCCCCTCACAACAAAGTATTATCCACGTCAAAACATCAATAGTTGCAGGGGTTGAGAAAAGCTGCCGCAGAGTAAGAGAAACTGGGTTTGAACCCTGGCTCTGCCACTTACCCATTGCATGCATTCAGACATCTGCATAAACTCCCTAAACCTCTCAATCTCCTCCCTTAAAAGCAGAAAAAACAAAACCACTATCACCTGACAATTATGGTTGTGAGATGGATTAAATGCTTTTAGACTGTGAAGTTTTCTGCATGTTTTCAAAGACAGTGTCATACTGCAGAAAGAGCAAAGATTTTATGGCCAAAGAGGCATGAAGTCTTAAACCTTCCAAGCCCAGTTTTCTTAATCTATTAGCAAAACTGGAATGAGATGGGGAATCTCTTTACGGTCTTCCTCACGATTAAATGAAATAATGCAAAGATTATTTCATTATAATGTTTGACATAGAACACATCCCTAAAAGTGATTATTTCTTTCCTCAGCAGTAGCTACGTATTATTATTTTTTACTTTCAGTCTATCTTGTATGCAAACTCTACTCTCCACAAATAGCATTCCTTCCTTTCCAAACCAAATCCAATTTTGTTCTGGTACCTAAAACTTTATTTATTAAAACAGATGTCAGGCTCAATTTGACCTGAGGATCACAGTTTGTCAATCCCTGATTTGGGCTATCAAATACATATTAAAGATTAAAACTTAATTGCCATATTAAAGCTCACTATTTATACCCATGTTCATTGCAGCATTATTCATAATAGCCAAAATGTGGTAGCAACTCAAATGTTCATAAAAGATAAATGGATAAACAAAACGTGGCATATACATGCAAATCAACATTACTCAGCCCTACAAAGAAAGGAAATTCTGACCCATGCTACAGCATGAATGAACCTTGAGGACACTATGCTAAGTGGAATAAGCCAGTCACAAAAGAACAAATATTGTATGATTCCCCCTTTATAAGGTACCTAACATAGACAGATTCATATGTAGAGAAAGTAGCATGGTGGTTGCCAAAGGATGGAGTGGGAAGAGAATGGGGAGTTAGTGTTTAATGGGTACAGAGTTTTGGTTTTGTAACATGAAAAAAAGTTCTAGAGGTGAATGGCTGTGATGGTTGCACAATAATGTGAATGTACTTAGTGTCATAAAACTGTACACTTAAAATGATTACAGTGCCAAATTATTCATATTTTAACACAATTTTAAGAAAAAAAATAACTGAATAAAAGGGGGAAAAAACCCAAACAAGTAAGTCTTCACTATTGCTCTATTCCTGTTGTATTTTATAAAAACTGTTAGAACAGTTGGCCACACACAATTGCTGCTGGAATCGGGAAAGACGTCTGTCTTGTCAGGGATGCTGTCAGACTGTGGTAAGAGGCTGAACCTCTGGCCTGCACCTTGGCCTGATAAAGCAACTCTAGTGTCTGCTACTGCATGACTCTATCATATCATATTACATGGTCACATCATATTACAAGCACTGCCCCAGCATGTTTTCCTTCTGCCTTCCTTCTGCACTTCCACAAAGCCAAGGCCAGCATCCCCACCCCTACCCTCCACTACATTAGCAATGGGTGTTTCTGACCTGCCAAAGCCCAGACAGCTCGGCTGCTGTGACACTGCACACTTTTCAACATGGAAAGGAATAGAAGGCTGCAGTGCTTGTTAACGCCCACGTAGCATGGAGGCATGAGCAAGGTGGCCTTTCATTGACTTCCACTCTCATTCTCTTGTTTATAGCCTGTTTTATACATGGGTCACTGGGGAATTTATTCTGTCTCTCATCCATACACTCTGAATCATTGTACAGCCTTAATTCTTAATCAAAAATCAGTTCTTTCTTTCTTTTTTTTTTGGTCTCAAAGAAATAATTCTCATTTTCCTTATTCAAACGAATATCCATGCTAATCTTTTATACCTTGGATTTAAAGTCACCTTGGGTTGGGGCAATGAGGTTCTCACTCGTGTTTAAGATCTCATTATTTCAGCCTCATATGAGCAAAGGGTAGTCTTTCCCTTTTCTCTTTTACCCTTGGGACTCCCACACCTTAGAGCTGACTCTTCCAGAGAGTTTCCACAGATCTACAGTCCTGCTCTGCCCCTGTCTCTCTGTTGTCCCCACATCTACCCAACTTCCTGTGCTATTGCCCTTCTGATTTCATTTAATAAAGGCAGTTGCTCCTTCATGAAAAAAAGAAAAAGAGGCTGAGTCCCAAGTACCCCTCTAGAAGTTGGGATGTTTTTTGATAACAGAAATTCCAAATAAAACCGTCTTAAACAATAAGAAAATGCATTATGGAACATGGAGTAAGTCCAAAGGCAATGCAGTCCACATGGCTGATCCAGCAGTTCAACTATGTTCTCAACTATCACCCTTCAGGTCGACCCATTTCCCTGTTCTGCCATCTATGGAGTTAGTCTCTCCTCCTCAGGCTAATAGCAAAATGACTGCAACAGCTCCTGGCACCATGAACAGTTGCCATAACATCCAGGAAGAAAACAGTCTTTCCCAGGGACAATTTTTTAAGAATATAAACTCTTTTCTCCAAAGTCCTCCAAGTATACTGTCCAGTACTAGGTCCCATGGTTGATGCTAAATCTGTCACTGGTGGATTATATTAAATTCAGTGGAGGCTTGTTTCTGGATTTGGCAGTAGGATTATTTCCTGAGGCACTTGGCTGCCTGAGATTTAATAATTTTTACAATATTGAACCCAGTGAGGGTATTATATATTTATTATTATATATTATATAAACAGATGTAATATATTTATATATCAATATATAATTATATAAATACATATTTATTCTATATTTTTTATGATCTAGTATATATTTTATTTTATATTTATATTATATATATACATATTTTGCATGTATATATATTTTTGAGACAGAGTCTCACTCCGTCACCCAGGCTGGAGTGTAGAGGGCAGTAGCACGATATCTCAGCTCACTGCAACCTTTCCACCTCCCAGGTTCAAGTGATTCTCTTGCCTCAGCCTCCCAATTATCTGGGACTACAGGCGTGCACCACCACGCCCGGCTTTGTGAGTGTGTGTGTGTGTGTGTGTGTGTGTGTATTTTTAGTAAAGACAGGGTTTCACCGTGTTAGCCAGGATGGGCTTGATCTCCTGACCTCATGATCCACCTGCCTCAGCCTCCTAAAGTGCTGGGATTACCGGCATGAGCCACCACACCCAGCTGAGGTTATTATATTTATATATCTAAAGGAAGAACTCTTTAGTGCCCAGAGTTTTTACTCACTTAATGCTGAGATTCTCTGATAAAGCAATCCAAAAGATAAATTTTTCTTTAACACAAGTTGTTTCTGACACTTCTCAAAAGAATACATACAAGCAGTCAAGAAACAGATGAAAAAAAAGCTCATCATCACTATCAGAGAAACGCAAATCAAGACCACAATGGGATACCATCTCACTCCAGTCAGAATAACTATTATTAAAAAATCAACATATAACAGATGTTGGTGAGGCTGCAGAGCAAAAGGAATGTGTATACACTATTGGTGGAAATATAAATTAGTTCAGTCACTGGAGAAAGCAGCTTGGAGATTTCTCTAAGAACTTAAAACAGTCTACCATTTGACCCAGCAATCCCCTTACTAAGTATATACCCAGAGGAAAATAAATTGTTCTATAAAAAAACACATGCATTTGTGTGTTCATCACAGTGCTATTCACAATAGCAAAGACATGGAATCAGTGTAGGTGCCCATCAATGGTGGACTGGATTTTTTAAAATGTGATACGTATACACAATGAAATACTATACAGCCATAAAAAAAGAATGAAATCATGTCCTTTGCAGCAACATGGATGCAGCTGGAGGCCATTATTCTAGGTGAATTAATACAAAAACAGAAAACCAAATACCACATATCCTCACCTGTAAGTGGGAGTTAACCATTGAGTACATGTGAGCAAAATGATGGGAAAGACACAGCGGGGACTATTAGAGGGGTTAGGGAGGAATCATGGGTTGAAAAACTATCTACTGGATACTGTGCCTACTATCTAGATGACAGGATCCATACCCCAAACCTCAGCATCATTTAATATGCTCGTGTAACAAATTTGCACATGTATCCCTTATGTCTAAAATAAAAGTTGAAGAAAAAAAATCAGTTTCCAAAAATTAAAGCAATATGTAAAAGTCAATAATAATATGTAGAATAACTTTATGGTAGAAATAAGACTTTCAAAAATAGACTAATTCTTCAAGGACAAGTAAAGAATATTAATTCAAATAAAATTTAAAGTTTCATGTTTTAAAGAAAGAAAAACTTTGCTGAGAGGTGATGGTGTCCAAGTAGGCCATCTGCATGTATTTCGACTATCATTTTGTCTTTTTTCCATTCTTAGAGTTATAGTCAGAAGATATTTTCAATATGCTAAAATTTAACAATGATGCATAGTAAATGTTAAGGTGAAGCAAAGACATGTGGTCATATCTTTGTAGGGCATATTATAGGTTACTTTTAGAGTTTATTTTTTATTAGTAATAGTCATCAACATGTATTTTAAAACAGCTCAGGCTTCCTTGCCCAATATATAGCTTGCCAAATGCAAACTGAGAATTATGGCGTTAAATAATTCTATAGGGACCACTGAAAAAGAGAGAAGAGAAAGAGGGAGAGAGAAGAGGGAATAGATGTGGTTGGAATAGGTCTACTACATTTTCACTATGGAAACGGCAGACTTCTAGGCTTCTTTAAAGAAGTCAGCTTAATCACAAATGCAGATATTAAAATGAGCTTATTAGTAATGATAGCAAATGATTCCCAATGCATAAACCTCATTAATGACAAAAAAGCAAAAGTTAGTGGTAAAGGTTTTTTTTGTTTGTTATTATGAAAAAAAGAACAAATAAAAAAGAACTTTGACACAGAATGTTCACATTTGCCAAAGTTTTAAAAATAAATACAATCATCAAACGTTTTTAGAATAGACATGCCAGCTCAACTTTGCCTCGAAATTTTGAAATAGAAACATAATCTTTCTTCAATTTTGCAAAAGTTGTCTTTTGTCTTGTTTTATTTTTTTAAATCAGTGCTATAGTCTTAAGCCCAATTCAAGTGACTATGATGGTCTCATTTGCATGAATTTGAAGGTTTGCAGAAAAGATAGTTTTCGTATCTTTTTTCCATTTGTATGGGTCTGTCGGGGGCGGAGAGATGGGCAGCAACAAGAATCGGGTGAAGAAGTACAAGATAATGGCACAATGCCTCTTTCACCAGTGGTTTGTCTATTCTACGTTTAGGTTAATATTTCTAAATATGTGCCTCAGTTTTTCTCTCTATGAAATAGTCAACAAACTGTGTTTTAAGGAGACTGAAATCTGACCAGAACTGAAAAGGTGACCCAATATATTCTTTTCTACCAGGAACCTTTCCTGGTAATAACTCAAATTCTGTCCTGCTTTCTAATGCGATCACTGCCCAGTGTGGACTTCCATGGTGACACAGCTCTGATGACTACTACTTGGAGTCCTTTCTGTCTAGAAAGTTCCTTTAATATTGTTCTTGAGTGCTTATCACAGCTGCTTGGCTGTGGGACTGCAGAAACCTGAGGGACTGAACTAGTAGTTCTTTGGGGGCACTGGAGTACTATTTAGCAAACGGATGCCATTTGCAGATACCATTAATTTGGCAAGTGCTGAAAAGTAAACAGAAAAGAAATTAAGTAAAGGTACATTGGTTCTTAGACATGCATGGCCTTTAGTTATTGTACTACGGGGATTTAAGAGGGCTCATGCGTATTCCCAAATGCCTGTATTTTCCCCAAAAAGATGTTAACTTACTGAAAAACAGCTAAAGAGTTAGTAAAAGATTTTGAATTGCTTGTGTGGGAGACACTAAGTTTTCACAAAGCAGCTTTGCATCCATTTTTGTCAAGAACCCTCAATCTCATTCATTGTGGCAACATGCTCAACTCCAAGGAATAAAACACGTGGCTAGCCAACCGTGGCTAGCCTGCTTCCCTTTTCTAGAAATTCACTTCCCCTGCTTTCCTTGAAGATATGTGCAGCTATTGGACCCAGTTGCTTTTTAAAGCAAGGTCTTGGGCAGGTGGTGGGAAGTACAGTGTGGTAAAAAATGCTAGGAGTTTTCTTTTCCTTTTTTTTTTTTTTTCCGTTTTCCTCCTTGATAAAATGACAATCCATTTCTGCCTGGCCTCTTTCTTTCTGTGGGACATCCTTATAAGCAAGAGATGCTTGGAGTTATGGAAGTCCCCACCAGCTGCACAATAAGAATAGAAAAAGCCTGAGTTTCTAAGTCATTACAGAGCCACTCAATAAGCCTATAATAACCTCCCTCCAGACATTCCAAATTACACAAACAACCAAAACCCCAACATAATTTTCTAAACTAAGCTACGAGTAGTTGGCTACTCTGTTACATGTAGCTGAATGTGTCCTAATTGATATGCTTAGGTATTTTCTAGGTGTGAACAAAAAGGAACGTTACCTATCCTTAGGGAAGCTTAACTCAGGACCTCCATGGACACACATGTGTTGATGTGTGTCCTTTTAATCTTCTTCATTACTTAGTAAAGCCCTTAGTGATAGAAAGCATGCCTTTTACTCTCTTTTAATATCTTGTCTCTAAACATGGCACCTAGAGTGAGATGCTTCAGAAATAATCAATTAAAATGTCCCAGTAATGTCAAACAATTTAGGATCACTGCAACCAGCCTCTCAAAGATATCTGTTTTTGCTGTCACAACTTCAAAATACCTTTTTGTTCAAAGGGAAAAGCTAGTTAAGCCAGGCCTTAGCTCTCAGCAGGTTTTGCATTTGAATGCCAAATTTAAAAATGTGATCATCCCTATTCAACAGAAAACTTATTGTGTGTGTGTGTGCATGTGTGTGTGTGTGTGTGTGTGTGTGTCTTTAAGGAGTTTTCAAACTAATGGAAGGACAGGTTTGCAGAGATTAAAGAAAATGGTGGCTCAAGTGGTCAAATAAAAAAAAATGGCATGATACCAGAAAGAAAAAGGAGTTACTTTAGCCTGAAATGCTTACTTACTCTTTAAAGTGTTGGGCTGTGTCTGAAAAGTAGGTAGGTTTTTGGTATGTAAACATATACTGGGTTAATGTGGGGGTGAATAATGAGAATTCCAATTAAAGAAAATAGAGCAACAGCATGAATTTTTGGTGAAATTTTTAATACAAAAGTAATAGGATAAATGGCTTTTTGACATCATATCATTGAAGACCCTGTAAATCAGGCTAAGAACATTGTCCTTTGTTAAGGAACAAAAATAGAAAATTGTCTATGGTTTGTGGTCAAAGAATTATGTTCATATGATTTGATGCATGTTGTAGAAAGTTGCACTATGGAAGAGATATTATTAGCAATATGAGCACAAGTTCAGAGGCTTTACAGTCTAAGAAGACAGTGATGAAAGTTTAAGCATGGGGCACGGCAGAGAAGTAATTTAATCCCTTTACTTTTTTTTTTCTGTTTTCTAGGACCAATTATAATCTGTAAATTGGATAATTTTAGAAACTTTGTTGAGAAGCAACTCATTGATTTTATAAATTAAATGGATTCTAGAAGCTTGAAAACATTAAGGAACAAGGTAGAAGATTAGCCAGGTGCTATCTATACACGGTTGCATTTCACATGCCTACAACAATTGCAAAGTCATCTGAAGAAACCTAGCACTAAATCCCAACACGATTCCTGCTGAAGAAACCACCATTAAGTCTAATACCAAGGAGAAGTACAAAATTTAGATTTTTTTCCTATCAAGATTTCAGAAAAGTACTGAGTCATTAGATTGATCTCAATAACTTCCTGAAAAAAAGCATCTGTATTAAACCCTTATGAATTTAAATTTTTTGAGAATTTATATATATATATGATCTCCTCTCACTTGATAAATAAATGAGCTGCAGTAGCAGTCTCCTTAAAAGAAAAAATATTGCAATGTCATTCCTCCAGCCTTTTCAGCAAGAGTCAATATTGAAACCTGAGGTAAAACAGCCAAACAATGTCAAAAGTAATGTGGGTATTTCTGTTATTTCTCAGTTCCTCTCCAAAGGGACTGTGCTGTCTCAGGGTGCATGGGCGATTTTGTGGCAAAATTAGCCAACCCAGGATCCACTTAAAGGCACTTGTAAAGGTAAGAGCATGGCTACTCTGCAAGCTTTCTAAAAGACAGGTTCTAAGAAGTGCAGGTTTACATGTACAAGCTACCCAAAGTGAGGGGTTTTCTGAGATAAACTGAAGAAGAAAAGTCTAAATCAACCTTCTCTTCAAAATAAACAAGACACATCAATTCAAGAGAAATCACAGACACAGATACGTGGCATTTCTGCCAAATACATATTTACAAACTATAGGCCAGACGTTCTGAGATGCCACTGACACCCTGGCCATGTGTCAAGATTTCTACTTAGTGACATTTGCAGGAACCAGGTAGCAAATTGAACCTCACATGAAAGGAATGAAATATGGAAATGTAACCTGAACCACAAATCGCATTTTTCTTACAGGACAAAGTAAAATCCCCAGAGATCTGTGGATGGCTTTGTGTACTTATCTAAGCCATTTTTCTATAATAAAATATTCACATTTCAGAAAGGCAAAGGTGAAGCAAAGTAGTAGCAAAATGGCAAACATGTTTAAACATTCACAGTACTCTGGTGTCTATTCATAACAGCTCAGGAGCCAAAATCGAAAAACAGAATTAGATCTGGCTTCTCTCTCAGACGGTTCGATGATGATTCCGCTGATGCTACAGAATTCAGGGAAAACTTCTCCAGCCAGTCAAGAGGACCAGGCAATTTGTAAAGACTTAGGGCCGGGCGCGGTGGCTCTCGCCTGTAATCCCAGCACTTTGGGAAGCCAAGGCGGGTGGATCACGAGGTCAAGAGATTGAGACCATCCTGGTCAACATGGTGAAACCCCGCCTCTACTAAAAATACAAAAAATTAGCTGGGCATGGTGGCGCGTGCCTGTAATCCCAGCTACTCAGGAGGCTGAGGCAGGAGAATTGCTTGAACCCAGGAGGCGGAGGTTGTGGTGAGCCGAGATCACGCCATTGCACTCCAGCCTGGGTAACAAGAGCGAAACTCCGTCTCAAAAAAAAAAAAAAAAAAAGACTTAGACTTCCCGTGAGCTCCTCCCTATGGCTGACACGGTGACAAGAATTATCTCCCAGCTTTCATGATTTCTAATCCTGAACGAAACCATGCCCCTCCTGAGACGATGCGTTTGAGTCACCTTCCTCCTAACTCTTCAGTTCTCTACTAAGGGGACTAGCAACCAAGTAGCCAAACATTCAATCCTTCACACACTCATCTCCTCAGCTCCTCACTTGGGCAGAAGAGCCAGGACTTTGCCTCTCGTCAACCCTGTGAAATAAACCACTTCTTCCGACTCGGGGATACTTCTCAAAGAAAAGAAAAAATTCCTTCCTTCTTTATGCATGCATTCTTACACATGTGCACACACTCATTGGTCTCTACAAAGAAAAAAATGTCAAACTCGCTGTTCGACAGGATTTCATTCACAATCCTTTCACAAAGTGGTAGTCGTTAGCCAATTACTCTTCAAACAGAAAACACACACACACACACCCCACGCGCGCTCGTGCACACACCCAAACCTTGAGGAAAAAAATTTGTCAGGCGCCGAGAAAGTACAGGGTGGAGAGTACACGGGCCCCGGTCCCGGTCTCCGCTCCCGGGCTGAAGCTCCCTAAGGACGCGCTGGGAACCGCGCTCCACTAGGGACAGCCCGCAGCCCCCGCAAGTGTCGGCCCTCACCTCCTGACCCCGCCCCCTCCGGGGCTCGGGCCGCGGGGTCCGCAGAGGGTCTGGGGTGGGGCGCGCGGTCATCTGCTCTCTCGGAGCGTTCCGGAGCGCGCGGGCGCCACTTACGTGCCGGGACCGAGCTGCAGGGCGCTTCCTGGCGGCCCGCCGACAACCGCCCGAGCGCAGAAGCACTAGCGCCACAGCCGCGAGGACCCCTCGGCGAGGCTGATCCTCCAGGACCGCCGCCCTGGCTGTGCGCGGTGCGCAGTTCCGGCTCCGCAAGTGCGAACCCAGCGCAGAAGTTGGGCTCGCCAGGCAGAAGTTGGTGTGCGGGGCTTGCGGAGCTGGCGCGGTGCGTCTCTCCGCGGAGGGAACTGCAGCAGCTCGGCCCCACCAGGCGTCACAGGCGGCTGGGAGCGTGAGGGGAGCGGCCGGGCGAACCCCAGAGGCTGGGTGGCCACTGAGCTCTGCCTGCTCCTGCTCCACCGGGAGCGACTGAAACCGAGTGCCCAGCGGCCTGGCAGCCCCCGCAGCCCCGGTGCCATGGAAACGCGCTCGCCGCCTTCCCGCCCCAGCCCCACCGGGCGTCCTCCACGCCTGCGCCCTCCTCGTCATCCAGGCAGGGCAGGGGCTGGGCGCTGGGACCTGGAAGGGCAGCTGGGACGCAAAATAAGGGCTTCGTTCATTACTCAGCCTAACTCTGCTCCCACCTCTTCCTACCCGCCCCCTCCCGCACGCACTCTAATCCCGCCAAAGAGCCACAGCAGCCCAGGCTTTTTCCCTTAGTGCATCAGCCGGCTCAGAACCAAACCAGCTGTGCACAAGCAGAGACCACAAGAAGGCTGGCTGACTTTTGATTGTCTTGTTCTGCTTGCTTCCCACCCCGAGTCTGGGGAGTCAGTCAGAACACTAGGCTGAGGGAAGTGGGAACCAGTTGGCAGTTGATTGAACCAAATCTGCCAAATCGACAGTTGCAGGACACATTGCCGGCTCATCCAGAAATCCTCCTCACTCAACAGGGGGTCATCTCTCTTCGTTTTACTTGGCTATAAGCTCACCCCCTTTAGGCATCAGAGTTAAAAGGAGCAGCCAACGCTTTTACAAACTTAATCCCTCCTTTCCTTCAAACCAGCTCCTCTCTCCCCCAAATATAAGGAGGAGCAGCCAGCCGTGGCCCCTCCAGAGAACAGCTTCCGCTCCTGCTCGGAACAGGAAGCTCAGGGTGCGGGGCTGCCCCGCGCAGCCTGGGACCCACAGCCAAGCGCAAGGCAGTCGCCAGCAGCTCAGGCCGTAGGCCGTGCCTCTGCCCGGTGCCAGCTGCTGTCTGGAAGGCAGCAAACCTCTGGAATATGTTTCGTGGAAATAAAAATATATGGTGCATCGTGCCCTCCAACAAAGGACAGTCCAGGCTCCGAAGCCATATCTAATGTTTATCCGTGAAAAATATGGATCAATCCACAGTGGGAAGACTTTTTTCTTTGAACCCTAAACTTACCCCAAGTGGCTCTCCAGTAACTCATTCATAGTAAAATACTATACTTAAAGTGGCACCACCTGATTTCCTTAGTTCTGGGAGCCCTAAAAGGACTTTTCCCAAATGGTTATTTGGACTCCCTCTTGTCCTGCATATTTGAAATAACCATCTGGCTCTTAGTTTCCGTCTTTTGAGCCTTTGTTCCCTTTTCCTTTTTGTGTGTGTGTGTGTGTTTTCCTGTTTTTTTCTATAACTGAAGCAGCAATTGAGCTTTTTTTTTTGAGGCGGAGTCTGGCTCTGTCGCCCAGGCTGGAGTGCAATGGCACGATCCAGGCTCACTGCCACCCCCGCCTCCCGGGTTCAAGCGATTCTCAGCCTCCGGTATACCTGGGACTACAGGTGCGCGCCACCACACCCAGCTAACTTATTGTATTTTTAGTAGAGATGGCGCTTCACCATGTTGTCCAGCATAGTCTGGATCTCTCTACCTCGTGATCCGTCGAGGTAAAGCCGCGGACGCGCTTCGGCTCCCAAAGTGCTGGGATTACAGGCATGAGCCTCCGCGCCTGGCACAACTGGGCTTTTACAGAAGGGATTGGGAAGCAAACTCTCGTTGTTTCTCTGAAAAGATAAAAAAATACAGGTGAGCTAAGAACCAAACTACTCCTGAATTCTTCAGCATTCTGTGACTTTGCTCTCCTTGAGTCTCAGAGTTTGGAATTTATGCCACCCTACAGTATTTTTTATTTCTCTGAGACATATCTGTATTTTTTACTTGTTTTAAAATTGAACTTTAGTAAAGTGAAAACGCAGTAAGTACAAGTACATAACTAGACATCTTTATCTTTTGACAAATATCTTTAATGAACATAATTTTCGAGTTTTTTCCACAATAGAAATCATTACTTAACCCCCCTTATTTATTTTTAAAAAAGATTCATTCTGACTTCTCTTTCTAAATGCCAGATGTGTATCAACCAGGCCTTCTCTAACCCCAGAGACAGTGGACTTGGTGACAGTGCTTATATCTACTGTAGAGATGCATTGTAACGTGGCTAACTCTAGTTAGTACTGTTATTAACAGGCCCAGCATAGGCTGCTAAAACACATTGACAATTTAAAAATAGATTTTTAACTCTTACTTGTAACTGGTACTCAACCTCTTTGCCACCTTTTGTTAACAAGTAACAAAGTTGATTGCTTAATTTCACTTCTTTTTCTTCCCTCTTCTAGTGAGTTGCTAATGAATGGTGAAATAACCAAGGCAGACAAGGCTCTGTGGAAAAGAAAAGAAACTGGGTAAGACACAAAAATGGTGACTTCTGAACTGAGAGTACTAACTATATATGGTGGGTCTGTTTTTCTCCCCATCTGAGTATAACTATACGTAAAAAAAAAATCCTCTCCATTGATTCGATTTTTCGTTTGTCTTTTGGATGGAATGTAAAGACTCCAGATTGTTTTAATACAGTTGCGTATTAATTATTTTAATAAAAATGTATAGGATACCTAGAGATGACAGTAAAGATTAATAGGACCCTGAAATTTCTTGTTACTTGCTAAGCTTTTATTTGCTTCTCAACTAGTTTTAACTCTGCTCAGATGTATCTTCAACCAATTTCATTCCCTCCTGAAATGTAAAAAGTTTCTAAACATTCTCTTTCATAATATCACTGAAACTCTTGCATAAATGATACATCACATTTATTACAAGGCTAAATTTTACGTAAACCACAGCTAATATTCAAAACTATTTTAAAAGCTAAAGAATAATGGAAATTCAGGAATGTATGTAAATCATCTGATTGCATAGTTGTTTAATAAAGGATCACTTAGGCACGTGAGAAGTAAGCACATTGAAAATCATAAATTAGAAAATTTTCATTGTGTGTACATTAGTTTCAAAACACATTTTTACTATAGATGAATATTTAAAGCACTTAGGATGCTATGGGATAAATATGATTAATGTATAGCTCAAAAAGTGAGATTTATTTCAAATTATTCTAGCATGGGTAATCATATGAACACAATGTCGTGTAAGCAACATCATTAAATGAATTATACTCTTCTAACATAAGTGTTTAACATTTTGCCATGAACTTGAAAACAGTGATATGAAATCAACTCCCCTTCTGTAGGATATTCATACAATTTTGAAATAACTGGTTATTTGGTTTGATTGCTTGGGTATGCTATTCTTTAACAACAATGTATTATGAAACCTGTTAGCTATAATCTTCCATATTAAAAGAACAATGCAATTTGGTGTTTGGTGGTTGTTATGAACACACAAAATGAAGGTAGACACAGACAAATAATTAATTCTGCCTTTATTGTCAAAGAAAAAGAAATTTTAAATTTAACCAAGAGCATGAGCCAGGTACACAAAGAACCAATTTTAAAAATTAAGAGAAGGAAAAAAAAGTTTTGTTGATGACATCCCTTACTTGGACATAAATATTACAGGGAAAATCCGGAAACATTATCAATTGAGTTTTATTTTTATGAATGATCTTTCACAATCGTAACCTAGACAGATTCTTAAAAAAGAGTTAGAAATTGCAGACTAAAAGGATCTAAACATTCTATCTAAAGATTTTATGGGGGTCCTTCAGTGGGAATGCCATATGCCACTTCACTCTCCCTCCAGACCTGCATCAAAGAAGTAATAAATCGAACCAGCTTCTTTCTTGTTAGGAAGGGGTGGGGTAAGCCAATTTAATGCTTTATGTCTGCTGGTTGTAAAAGGGGATGCTTACCTAAAAAGAAATACATTCTGACCAGATGTTCTCAAAATCTTCCTGAGTTCCTGCTTAAAACTTCACAGTTACCAAATACTTTTTCTCATTTGTCTTCTTCTAATTCAGAAATTGTTGATCCATGGCCATTCAACAAGCAGGTGATACAAAAGCCTTCCAGCCAAAGCATTGCAGTCTTATTCTCCTGCACACAAAAACTTCCAGTGTCTATACGGGGACAGGAAAAAAGAACGGGCCACTTCATTCAGCAGGTATTGTAGGTTGAAAGAGAAGGAGGTCAGAAAGCAATTCTTTAAAGGACAGCTTCTGTCACTTGAAAGTGTAATAAATTGCCATTATAAAAATGCCCACAAACACTAATAAGCCATGCACATTGAAATCTTGATGTCAGGCAAAATAGAATGAAATTCATCCAGGAACCAACTGAGATTGTTGCACCAAGATATGAATAATCATTCTCTGTTTTTTTTTTTTTTAATTTTTTATTGGATTATAGGTTTTGGGGTACATGAGCAGAGCATGCAAGACAGTTGTGTAGGTACACACATGGAAGTGTGCTTTGCTTTTCTTCTCCCCTTCACCCACATTTGGCATTTCTCCCCAGGCTATCCCTCCCTACCTCCCCCTCCCACTGGCCCTCCCCTTTTCCCCCCAATAGACCCCAGTGTTTAGTACTCCCCTTTCTGTGTCCATGTGTTCTCATTTTTCATCACCCACCTATGAGTGAGAATATGCGGTGTTTCATTTTCTGTTCTTGTGTCAGTTTGCTGAGGATGATGTTCTCCAGATTCATCCATGTCCCTACAAACGACACGAACTCATCATTTCTGATTGCTGCATAATATTCCATGGTGTATATGTGCCACATTTTTCCAATCCAGTCTATTATCAATGGGCATTTGGGTTGATTCCAGGTCTTTGCTATTGTAAACAGTGCTGCAATGAACATTCGTGTACATGTGTCCTTATAGTAGAACGATTTATAGTCTTTTGGATATATACCCAGTAATGGGATTGCTGGGTCAAATGGAATTTCTATTTCTAAGGCCTTGAGGAATCGCCACACTGTCTTCCACAATGGTTGAACTAATTTACACTCCCACCAACAGTGTAAAAGTGTTCCTTTTTCTCCACATCCTCTCCAGCATCTGTTGTCTCCAGATTTTTTAATGATCGCCATTCTAACTGGCGTGAGATGGTATCTCAGTGTGGTTTTGATTTGCATCTCTCTGATGACCAGTGACGATGAGCATTTTTTCATATGACTGTTGGCCTCATATATGTCTTCTTTCGTAAAGTATCTGTTCATATCCTTTGCCCACTTTTGAATGGGCTTGTTTGTTTTTTTCCTGTAAATCTGTTTGAGTTCTTTGTAAATTCTGGATATCAGCCCTTTGTCAGATGGGTAGACTGCGAAAATTTTTTCCCATTCTGTTGGTTGCCGATCCACTCTAGTGACTGTTTCTTTTGCCGTGCAGAAGCTGTGGAGTTTCATTAGGTCCCATTTGTCTATTTTGGCTTTTGTTGCCAATGCTTTTGGTGTTTTGTTCATGAAGTCCTTGCCTACTCCTATGTCCTGGATAGTTTTGCCTAGATTTCCTTCTAGGGTTTTTATCGTGCCAGGTCTTATGTTTAAGTCTTTAATCCATCTAGAGTTAATTTTAGTGTAAGGTGTCAGGAAGGGGTCCAGTTTCTGCTTTCTGCACATGGCTAGCCAGTTTTCCCAACACCATTTGTTAAACATGGAATCCTTGCCCCATTGCTTGTTTTTGTCAGGTTTATCAAAGATTGTATAGTTGTATGTATGTTGTGTTGCCTCCGGTGCCTCTGTTTTGTTCCATTGGTCTATATCTCTGTTTTGGTACCAGTACCATGCTGTTTTGATTACTGTAGCCTTGTAGTATAGTTTGAAATCCGGTAGTGTGATGCCCCACGCTGTGTTCTTTTTGCTTAGAATTGACTTGGCTATGCGGGCTCTCTTTTGGTTCCATATGAAGTTCATGGTGGTTTTTTCCAGCTCTGTGAAGAAAGTCAATGGTAGCTTGATGGGGATAGCGTTGATTCTGTAAATTACTTTGGGCAGTATAGCCATTTTCACGATATTAATTCTTCCTAACCATGAACATGGAATGTTTCTCCATCTGTTTGTGTCCTCTCTGATTTCGTTGAGCAGTGGTTTGTAGTTCTCCTTGAAGAGGTCCCTTACGTTCCTTGTGAGTTGTATTCCAAGGTATTTTATTCTTTTTGTAGCAATTGCGAATGTCAGTTCGCTCTTGATTTGGCTTTCTTTAAGTCTGTTATTGGTGTAGACGAATGCTTGTGATTTTTGCACATTGATTTTATATCCTGAGACTTTGCTGAAGTTGTTTATCAGTTTCAGGAGTTTTTGGGCTGAGGCAATGGGGTCTTCTAGGTATACTATCATGTCGTCTGCAAATAGAGACAATTTGGCTTCCACCTTTCCTATTTGAATACCCTTTATTTCTTTTTCTTGCCT